>NC_092650.1:23530000-24730000 GCF_032118995.1 Asterias amurensis | reverse complement strand
CAATAGTGTCTTCTGTCTTTAATTACTAACCAAGTAAGGTTTAACGCTAGAAACTATTTTGAGTAATTACCAATAGTGTCCACTGCCTTTAAAAGAAATATTGCGCATGGAAGTGATGCAAAATATTGTGGATATTTTTTGCATGATTTTCGGTCATTGTTTTTATATTCAGGAGCTGTTTTGATTGTGCGCCTGTTAAAAGGCACTTGACATGTTCGGTAATTGTCAAATAGCAGTTTTCCCACTTGGTGTATCCCAACACATGCATGTTATAAAAACTGAACATTGGGGGTCGAGTTTTCCTCATAGTTCCAAAGAAAATAATGAAAGAAAAACACCCTAGCTGCACAACTCTATTCGCTTCCAGATGCATATCAGAAGGGCTTCAGCCGAAACCTTTTATTATTTGAGTGAGAAGTTACTTCTTTCTCCAAAAACTATCTTACTTCAGAAGGAGCCGTTTTATACTATCAACGGCTCAATATTGTTTGTACAGGTCAGTTTTTATGCTAACAATTATTTTGAGTAATTACACATAGTGTCCAGTGCCATTAAGTTCTCTTGTTGCATATAAGTCGTAGTCCTGAACTGAGAACTGTTATACCAGTGGTGACCACTTATTCTTTATTGTATGCTCTGTGGTGCAATCTTAGGCCAATAAGAGACATAATTCATAATAATTGAGGTAAAAGAACATAAAGCCTTTAAATGCAGTGGACACTATTGGTAGTTACTCAAAATAATTATTAGCATAAAACCTTACTTGGTAACGAGTAATGGGGAGAGGTTGGTAATATAAAGCATTGTGAGAAACGGCTCCTTCTGAAGTAATGTAGTTTTCGAGAAAGAAGTAATTTTCCACGAATTTCGCAATCAAGCATCTGAAAGCACACAACTTCGTGTGACAAGGGTGTTTTTTCTTTCATTCATATCTCGCAACTTCGATGACCGATTGAGCTCAAATTTTCACAGGTTTGTTACTTTGTTCATAATATTGAGATGCACCAAGTGAGAAGACTGGTCTCTGACAATAACCAATAGTTGGCCTTTTTGGATTTGGGGATTAGTCCGTTACAAGGCATAATGCAGTATTAAGTCAAGAAATATTAAAGAAATTTTGCAACACAGTAGTCTTTCAAAAGGCATTTATTTATAACACCGGGGGCATTTTACCACACAACAATAACTACCGAACATGTTAGCACTATAGGGCCTATACTCAGTACTTTCCCGAGTCATGTGAAAAAATATCACAGGCATATTACTCGGGTAGGACTCGAACTAACGACCCTTGCAATTAAATAATTACCGACTTGATTTCAAAACTATATACAACCGGAACCCGTAACAAGGAATTGTTATTAAATTGTTACAGTTGGGAATACACGCAAATCATGCGGGTCGTGGACAAAAGTAAACTCATTTATACTCGGAACCAAGCTGCCCTGATGAGCATGATTTTATAACAACAGAGTATAAATTAACTAAAACCTCCATGTTCAACACAAAGGACAGAAAATTGGAACCAACATAGGCTGTTTTCACGACCTGCATGACATTAAATTGCGCTAATAGTTTTTTAATAACTATATATGTCAGGTTCAGAAGCGATAATCCCCGTAGGAGCAGTAAGTGCGTCTCGTTAAAGGCAGTGGACACTATTGGTAATTGTCAAAGACTAGCCTTCACAGTTGGTGTATCTCAACATATGCATAAAATAACAAACCTGTGAAAATTTGAGCTCAATCGGTCATCGAAGTTGCGAGATAATAATGAAAGAAAAATAACCCTTGCAACACGAAGTTGTGTGCGTTTAGATGGTTGATTTCGAGACCTCAAGTTCTAAACTTGAGGTCTCGAAATCAAATTCATTGAAAATTACTTCTTTCTCGAAAACTATGGCACTTCAGAGAGAGCCGTTTCTCACAATGTTTTATACCATCAACCTCTCCCCATTACTCGTCACTAAGAAAGGTTTTATGCCAATAATCATTTTGAGTAATTACCAATAGTGTCCACTGCCACCATTGTATTAATAAAAGGAAGAACGCATTTAGTTTTAAGGGTTTCCATAGATCAAATTTAATGTTCCTTTCGAAGTTTGCTTGTCAAATATTTGTTGCGATGATATCATTTTAACCTAAATTTATTTTTCTTTCATCACGATGATAATGTTAACAATTAATGACACTAGTAATTAATCAGTCCTAGCATTTGACGCGTTAGGTGTCTTTGAACCCAACGTCTAAATGGAATGTAACAGCCATTTCGTTTAGACGTTGGGTCGGCAGGCCGACAAAGCACAAACAAACAAAATGACATTAGCACATTATGATAATACTGGCCGTCCAGACACAGCTTGGTATTGATAACAATAATTGTGTGCAATCCCTATAATGATTATACGCCTATAGTCCTTTATAAACTGCTCACAAAAAGTAAGGAAACTTTTTTTCAATCCAGTATATTTGTTTTTATTTACTACTCTCTTTGTGTATGGTTTATATCACTGAAAAGCTGAACTGTTCCTCTTTAAAATGATACCACAATTGCAATGAATACATGTTGCTGGACTTGACCACGTTAATGAGAATGAGACAAAGTCAAAAATATTTTAAAAACAGCACTATATAGAAACGGCAGTTCAAAAACCACAAGAAGGGTAACAAATTTTAACTAAACAAAACCACCGGGAGCAAACCATGTTAACAAAAATACGATAGAGGTGAAAGGTCACAAGCACCTCGCCCTCACGTCAAGAACCTAGGCAGTAACATACATAATAATAATAATAATATTTATTCGGGCAATCACAAGCACATATACATACATTAAAAATATTTAAGAAAACAAAGAAAAACAACAGTGGGGTGCCCAGGAGAGCATAAAAGTTAAAAAAATAACTGTCGCCAAAAGGCGTATGTCTCCTAAAACCCTAAAAATACATTAAGGCAAGAGGGGGCATATAAAAAAGCACAGAAGACAATACAAATCACTAAACAATTTAAAAAGGCAAACAAGCAAAGACATACACAGAAAAACACACAAAAAATGATATACGTAAAAAAAGCAAGTCTATACATCAAAATGGTTTAAGAGCAATACAACAAAATTTCGATGAGGGGACACAAATGAAATGACATTGTAAACGGGCAAGTAACTCTATCTAAGAGCAAAACCGCAGGGGTGGAAAAATTTGAACAATTATAAAAATAACTAAAAAGCATAGAACATGAAACAAAACAAGGAACAAAAAGGCAAACGAGCAAAACCTATACATAATAGGTCACATGGTTTCCCTCAATTGTTTTCCCCTTTTCCATTAGTCTCTCTTTATTTATCAATTCGTCTTCGTCTTTCTTTCTTTCTTTCTGTTACCAATCCTTTATACCCCTCTTTTTTTTTCATTAACCGATAGAGAAAGTCCCCCCCCCCCACCCAAACCCACGTTGCGCCGCCCCAATGTTGTCTGGCGGAAAGAACATTGTCACGAAAAGTATTTTTTGAACAAAACTTACAAGTATTGATTAAAGGCACTGTACACTATTGGTTATTGTCAAAGACCAGTCTTCTCACTTGGTGTATCCCATCATAAGCATAACAAGCCTGTGAAAAAATTGGGCTCAATTGGTCACGGAAGTTGCGACAAAATGATGCAAGAAAAAAACAACCTTGTTGGTCGAATTTGGGTGCTTTCAGATAGGAATAAAAGACTTCTCTAGAAGTCTTGTAATATTTTAGTGAGAAATTACCACTTTAAACTATTTAACTTCAGCGGGAGTCGTTTCCAACATTTGTTATACTATCAACAGCTCTCCAGAGCTCGATATCAAGTCAGTTTTTAAGTTAACATTTGTTTTGAGTAATTACCGCCCCTTTAATTTTCACCCTCCAGACGATTGGATGCGACATTCAACCTGACACAAGGGATACCAATGTTTGCGATATCGCTGACAACGAACCTTCTCGTCGAGAAGATCAAGGTATAGTTAGACTCGTTTAAAGGAACACGTTGCCTTGGATCGGACGAGTTGGTCTATTAAAAGCGTTTGAAACCGTTTGTTATGAAGTGCATGTGGTTAGAAAGATGCTTTAAAAGTAGAATATAATGATCCACACAAGTATCACTCGAAATTGCACGGTTTTCCTTTTACGTCGCGAACTATCAAGGTCGGCCATTTATGGGAGTCAAAATTTTGACTCCCATAAATGGCCGACCGTGTTAGTCGACAGGGTAAAAAGAAAACCACGCAATTTCGAGGCATATGTGTGTAGATCATTGTATTCTACTCTTATAATATCTAACCATATACATTTTACAACAAACGGTTACAGAACGCTTTTCAAATACCAACTCGACGGATCCAAGGCAACGTGTTCCTTTAAACGGGTCACACCAAGTCGAACACAACAATTATGTTCCTGCCATGTCAAGCTCAATTATTTTGCTGCTTTCATGACGAACTCAACAAATCTGCTCATGCTCCTGCCTGCTCTCGGTCTCGCGCTCAAATAATCTGCTCCTGCCATATGTTTGTCCGTATACTCACCGTTTCACATCTCATTGTAACGGGGTTAAAAGTTGTCTGACTGATTTGAGTATGCTAATTGCCGAAGAATTATAAGATACAATAATACAATATTACGTTCTTTTCTTTTGACTCGTTAGAATGGATAGGGCTGCCTCTTTTCCCGCCCTCCTTGTGAGTGGTGGGTAAAGAATGACATTATTTGTAGTACAATGTTTAAGAGACAAAAGGCTTGCAGAAATGTGACTTCAATACCCACCTCCACTCGATGGTACAGAGTGCTTCCCAGGGTTCTATAGGGAAACTAACGTTAGTTGCTCGCCAGACTAGTCTAGATTTCAAGCTCACAAGTCGAGTGTTAAATCACACCGTAAGAGGGCGCGCTTTAGCGCTTTACAACTGAGCGCAGTACACCGTCCAATGTCGGGCACTAACGTCAGGGGCAAAGACTATACCGTGATGACAAGCACCTGCCCACCACCCCGACCTTTGCGTTATCCGCAAACGAATGTGGAAATTAACAGCTCGTTATTTTCTACTCAGGTCTTGAATGGCAATTGGTCTTCAAAGGGGTTGCTGGGACGGGAATCAAGCTGTATAATCTGTGGACTAACACAATCTTGGATAGCGACCCAGAGAACAGCGGAAACTGTCGAAACGAAACATTGTACAATGCTTGGGAAAATGGACAGTTGAACATCAAGCAGGTGAGTTAATTTCTTTTACTGGAAATTGTTTTTAAATTATGGAGCCCTTCTATTTGTTCGCTTGGCCTTTGTCGGTGATTACTCTTGACCCTGCCCACTTCAGGGACTACAGAACGCACCTTACCCCCTTGTGCCTATTAAACAGTGTCAAATAGAAGCAAAACAATGTCATAGCGCAAGGACCAGACTTGTGCGCAAAGCAACGAAGCAAAATCACAAAGTGTATAGCGCCCCACCCCCTCCCCTTCGTATCGATGACGCAACCTTGTAGAACAATTTTATTGTTTTAACCTCTGTCCAGGTCAAGCTGTCGTTGTATGACCAGACTGGGGTCCAAGTTGAAGTGATATTCAATGGAAAAGACTCAGACATTTCAAACTGGTTCGACAAGGAGCGCCTTGTATCCTCTCCATGGAGTGACCTGACAACAACGTCACATACGAATTACTTCTCTATTGATGGACATGCAGAGAGTGGGTACGTATACATGATGGTAGTGACGATTTCATTTCAAACTCGTTGTTTCCATGGCTTTAAATAAGGGAATAAAAGGGTAGCGACGAGTTCTTAAACGGCCGTTTAAAACCGGCAGGGTCGTTTAAGAACGAGTCACTACTCTTTTATTCCCATTAATAAATGCCTTTTTGGTTAAAAGGCGCAACAAAGTAAGAAACTCTGTAAAAATTATTCGTTTCCGACGTGATTGAGCTCTGTACGTCTGCGTGTGGCATCGTTATAACTGAGACGACAGTTTCCGGATCCGTTCGTGCGCGTATAGTCTTGGAGCAAGACGTTCTC
This sequence comes from Asterias amurensis, assembly GCF_032118995.1. Taxonomy (NCBI): domain Eukaryota; kingdom Metazoa; phylum Echinodermata; class Asteroidea; order Forcipulatida; family Asteriidae; genus Asterias; species Asterias amurensis. The sequence continues at coordinate 24,723,966 of NC_092650.1, read as the reverse complement.
GTTTTCCTGTCACACACAGTGCGGCCAACTCACCGACAGCGCCGGCATCGCCCGTAACAAGAAACGACTTGCACCAAGACTAGCGCGTAGTATTCGAAAACAACCGATTATAAACAGAGCTCCAGCTGGATATTATCAACCGTTTAAACACCCCTACGTGACGCGCTCTCCACCAATAGGAATAGCGAAACTGTCTGAGGATGAATAACCATTAAAGACCTAGCAATGACAGATCAAAAAGAAGTCGTCGATTTTCTGGACAATAGTCTTGATTGGCGATCCTGTTTTTGTATTAGTCACCGGTAGAGGGCGCTGATTTGAGTATTTTGGCGGCTTCTGGCAGGGATGGGTCATGGTCGTCGATAACCGGAATTCCTGCATTTAAGGCACTAGACAAGGCTACTGAAAATAAACGACCGATGGAGACATTGTCAGAAACATTGTCTGAAGTCGCGTACTTTTATGAGAAAGAGACAATTAATTCTCACTCAAAATATGAAAATACTTTAGGCCTGAGGTCTTTTATCAGGCATCGGGAAGCACACAAAATTATGGTGCAACAAGTTTTGTTTCTTTATTTATTATTCTCATTTTGCATGCAGCTTCGATGACCAAAGGAGTCTAAATTTTCATAGGTATGTTATTTTATGCATACGTTTGGATACACCAAGTGAAAATACTGGGCCCAATTTCACAGAGCTGTTTAAGCACAAAATGTACTTAAAGACAGTAGACACTATTGGTATTTATATAAACCACAAGGGAAACTGACTGGGTAAATTTTGAAATGTGTATTGGTATTGTAAATGTCTATTGGTATTTGTCAAAGACAAGCCTTCTCACTTGGTGTATCTCAACAACGCATAAAATAACAAACCTGTGAAAATTTGAGTTCAATTGGTCGTCGCAGTTGCGAGATAATCATATTTATTGAAAGAAAAAACACCCTTGTCACACAAAGTTTTCTGCTTTCAGATGCTTGATTTCGAAACTTCACTGATCTTATTCTGAGGTCTCGAAATCAAATTCTTTGAAAATTACTTCTTTCTCGAAACTGCGTCACTTCAGATGGAGCCGTTTCTCACAATGTTTTATGCTATCAACCTCCCCCATTACTCGTTACCAAGTAAGGTTTTATGCTAATAGTTATTTTGAGTAATTACCAATAGTGTCCACTGCCTTAAAGACAGAGGACACTATATTGGTAATTGTCAAAGACCACTCTTTCCACTCATGTATCTCAACATGTATAAAATAACAAACCTGTGAAAATTTTAGCTCAATTGGTTGTCTAAGTTGCGAGATAATAATGACAGAAAAAACACACCCTGTCACACGAAGTTGTGTGCTTTCAGAAACTTGATTTCGAGACCTCAAATTCTAAATTTGAGGTCTCGAAATCAAATTCATGAAAAATTACTTCTTTCTCAAAAACTACTTCACTTCAGAGGGAGCCGTTTCTCACAATGTTTTACACTATCAACAGCTCCCCATTAAAAGTTACAAAGTAAGGTTTCATGCTGATAATAATTTTGAGTAATTACCAATAGTGTCCACTGCCTTGAAGGGAAGGTGAACAGTTACTGATAACACGATCATTCATAATTTCGGAAATTGTGTTCAGCCTAGATTAAGATTCACGTTATCAGAATGTATTCCGCATTTATTTTGTTCTGTTCTTACTAACTATAGGGACACAAGTCTCATGCGACGGTTCTTCATCAATATGAACTATGGCGGCTGTGGTGTGGACCGTGGTTGGCTGGTGGTGCTAGATTCAAAAGATCATTGCCAGTGGGGTCATTTCAGCAGCTATCCCACCATACTGTACAGTACTCACCGCATTGCAGTCGACTGGGCTACATCAAACGGTATTTCAATAATGTCTTAACTAATCAAACATCTTCTCTTCGCTAAGTGCACCAGAATCTATTTTTTAATAAATCTGCGCAATTTCTTAGAGCTGCTTAAGCATAAAAGTCCCTTTACCGGCCAAAACTCCACTCAAATATTATGGTAAGTTAAAAGATTTTGGCCAGTAACATGCGTTTCATACAGCAGCTCTATGTGGCCCCTGGCACAAATTATTGGCGCACTCGTGGATTTCGTTGATAAATCAATGTTAAATTTAACTTATTTTGAATGAGACTTAAAGGCAGTGGACACTATTGGTAATTACTCACAATAGTTATTACCATAAAACCTTACTTGGTAACGAGTAATGGGGAGAGGTTGGTAGTATAAAACATTGTGAGAAACGGCTCCCTCTGAAGTGACGTTGTTTTCGAGGAAGAAATTAATTTTCCGCGAATTTGATTTCGAGACCTCAGATTTAGAATTTGAGGTCCCGAATCAAGCATCTGAAGCACACAACTTCATAAGACAAGGTGTTTTTTCTTTCATTATTATACACCAGGGCCCAATTTCATAGAGCTGCTTAAGCACAAAATTTTGCTTAAGCAAAAAATTCATTGCTTAGTAAAATCAGATTACCGGCCAAGACTCCACTCAATTGTTATGCTAAGTAAACAACAGCTAAATACTAGTCATAAGCAATGTATATGACATGAAATTTTGGCCAGTAACATGTGTAAAATAAGCGAGCTATTTTCGTGCTTAAGCAAATGTTTTGCTTAAGCAGCTCTATGAAATTGGCCCCATCAAGTGAGAAGACTGGTCTATGACAATTACCTAGGGGCCTTTAGTGTCCAAGGTCTTCAACTCTACCCCAAAGGTGTTTCACGCGAACTAGTGAAACTGAACTTGATATCAATTAGTGCATTGGAGCATTTAAAAAAAAACCTGAAATTCAACACATTTTAAAAGAGATTACAATCAACCTCCGAAAGTATATGATTGAACACAAGGCACAGACTGCCATAAATAAATGGGTTTTACATAAATTGTCTGTATGGTAATAAAACAAATAAAAGATCGAAAGGGTTTTTTCTCGCTGTGTATATCCTTTTTATGATGCTTTCTTACCGAGCCGTTTGTTTTGTTTCATTCCTTGTTATTGTTTCCAGCTGGAGCGGTGGGAATGGCGGATTACTTGACCATCCACATCGATACTGAGTGAGCCGATTCTTTGAAGCGAATCCGCACCGTGCACGACCCGTTGGTGTCGCACTAGAGTCAGCGAGCCGTTTTGTTTTGTTTCACTTGTCGTTGTTGCATCCAGCTGTAGAGTTACTGAGTGAGACGAGACCTTGAAGCGAATCCGCACCGTGCACAACCTGTTGGTGTCGCACTAGAGTCAGCGATCCGTTTTGTTTTGTTTCACTTGTCGTTGTTGCATCCAGCTGTAGAGTTACTGAGTAAGACGAGTCTTTGAAGCGAATCCGCACCGTGCACGACCCGTTGGTGTCGCACCGGTATTATATTCATCATGCGTAATACTTTTACATAATTATTTTAACTTTTACATACTAATGGTAACTTCTGAACACGATAATTTTAATTTCACATGATAATTTTAACTTTACATAACCATTTATTTTTAACTTCTGCACAATCATTTTAACTTTGACACAATCATTTAAACTTTAATATAATCATTTTAACTTCTACATAATCATTTTAACTTCTACATAATCATTTTTACTTTAACATGACAATTTTCAGTGTTTAAGTGTCTGATCCAGCTTTGTGGTTAGCATCAAAAGTTCAGTTTGGGGGTTTGGAATTTAGGACTCATTCTTTTTCGATAATGGGCAAGAGAGACCCCATTTATTTTGAATAGGTATTTGTCTCAATTTTGAAGAGAGCATGGCTTGGACTATTATGCTCCAAAAAAGTTTATCTTGAGGGGTTATTATCCAAGAGCTCACTGTGGGTATTGCTTTGTGTTTAACCATAGTGGTTTTACTCGGTGTTTTAATGGAGAAATGTTTGTATTTTTAGAACTAGTCAAAACGGGTTTTGTAAACCTTGAGTGTGCTAGCCTTTAAACCTTGAAAGTGACTACGTTTAGACTTTTTTGTATTGTATTCTGTTGACCGGAGAATAACCATCAGTTTAAGTGAGGGAGCCGATTTTATATTAAGACGTCGTCGTATGAATTTTGCTTTTGCTTTTTTTTCTTTTTTTTTTCTTGTATTTTAATGCTCGTCCTTTTTAATTAAATTACCGGCCTCTTATATCAAGTCTCTATAGGTAAAACGGAAATATAACGAGCGTTTAATAATGAACTTATTGATCCATTATGATCTCGAATTCTAAAGTTTACAGTCATGCCACTGGCTAATGTGTTGCTGGTACATAACAAACGAGTCACGACTTCAAGCACAAGTCTTAAAATTTAGTCGAGATTTTGAGGAGTTATTTTACAAACAATAATCAAAACTCACACGTCGTGATCTTGGTCGTAAATATCGGAGTCAGTATTCTACGACTTGGGGCACAAACTGAAATCATTGTTGATGATCAACGCCCTCAAATTAATTACTGGCGTTCACCAATAATGATCTGAACTTAAAAACAATCCCTGTCTAGTGTGTATTATAGTATAGAAATATTGACTGCTATGAGGGGCACAGTTGAAATTATAGGTCCTCGGTGATGTCAAAACCATGACTATGCCCGAAGCGAAGCAAATGATATAGATTCTTCTAATCTGATTGGTTAAAAGATTTCATGAACTGGGCCTTGATTTTGAAGTGTATAAAGTGTTAATAACTTTTTACCAAAATCATGTCTTTCATTGCGCACGAAGATACCAACACTGTTGGTAACAGTTAAAATCCAACACGGGTAAAAAAATATACCAATCCAACTGGGATAACAGTTAAAATCCAACATCAGTCAACGTCAACAGAAACGTATTTACATGTGGTTGATTTCATGTGGTTGTCAACGAGATGAAACCTTGCTTCAGCCATTTTACGTTGCGAGTTTGACATGAACACAAACAACCAAATTTCCCACACAAACTACGTTGAAAGGTCGTCTGCGAAAAAAAGGTCACAGCTATCATGTAGTTCGCGCCGTGACACGACGAACGTCGTAACACATACACACACATGCGCGACCTACATGTAGGAATACAGTGTGTTGAGACTGATCCATTATTTCCAGGGCGGGCTTAGTCGATTGACTATGCCCCGGGCATAGTCAATATGACGTCATCTTGAAAGAAAAAGCAGGCGTAGCTATTTCCATGACCCCCTTTTTAACCAATTAGATTAGAGGATTCTATATGTGAGGTATATAATAGGTCATAAAACACGATTTTTCAAATTTAAAGTCATCTGGAAATAGAATTTGTGTTTTCTTCAAACATTAGAGTAAGTTTCTGAACAATAAAGTAGTTTTTGGAGTAATTGTTTTTATGAAATTTATATGTTAAAAAACAAATACAGTTGTGTGGGGGTGACTCCGCCTACTCCTTTTGTGACGTCAATCGAGGCAGACTTTGCGAACACACGTACGTGCAAGTACATTCAAGTCGTAGTCGTGAGTTTGTACGTTTCGAAAAAGGTTTTTTTCTTGCATTTTTTCCGGCAATGTCGACCAGGTGTATTGCTGCTGGATGCAGCAAAACAACTAAAGATGGGGTCAGTTTGCAAAGTGGTCCAGTCCGACGTCTTTTTCAGCGTTGTGCAGCAAACACTTCGAGCCGTCGTGCTTCGAGAATCCGTAATACACTACACATTTTGACATGAAGAGAAAAGTTCTTTTCTAAAACATGACGCCATCCCAACAATTTTTCCAGCTAGTGGGGAAGTCGAAGAAGGTACTGAAAGACGTAACGAACCTAAAGGAGCATTTGCCCAACGTGAAAAAAATCAGGTATTGTTTCAACTTTGAGGGCGTAATTTTAGCTCACTATCTTGTGTTGGCACTGCATGCGATTCATCGCGCCTCGATTGACGTCACGAACAGCGCCCTCTCGGGTCGGGTTAATTTTCAAATTTGTAAATAACATGGAAACTATTTTTTTTAAGTCTTAGTTAATTGCTTATTCATATTCCACTCATCAAAACACATATTTTAGTGACAAAAGCTTTATTTTGACAACATACCACTTCCATGTGACTTTAACATCCGCGTACGGATTGACATGGGGTAAAAAGTATTTCTCGTTTTTTTTAATTTTTTTTACATATTTTCTTAAGTATATCGATCTTTATACAATACGTTATCCCATCCACTTTAACACCTGGTTATTTTACCGACATCCTATCACCTCAAAGCGCATAGAGCAACCGTTGTCCAAATTTGCCCATGATTCTGGATGGATGCGCAGATAACGGGCATGCAACACTGACGGGAACCAGTTGGTCACGTGATCATCTCCATAATTACCGGTGAACTGTTTAACAAAACGATACCAAGCCATAATGGGTGCGTTCGTTTAGCTTGCCTGGGTCGACCCCGGTGTGTGGCGGTTTTTTTTTCCAGGACGAACGTGGGTAATTATCTGCACACGTTCGTCCTGGAAAAAAAAACACGCCACACACCGGGGTCGCCCAAGGGAAGCTAAACGAACGCACCCAACATGAACATGACGGGTTGTCCACCTCAGACATGTTTATATTATACAGCAATACTTCACTGATCTTGAACTCTTGGTGGCAGCATTGACCTTATCGCAAATACTCGGCCGTTGATATTGCGCTCAAGTTGATCCCTGGCAAGACCAGCATGCACCTCATTCAACAAGTAGTGCTTGCGCAGTGGGTATTTGGGAAAAAGGTCTATTTCCAAACGAGTTGACCAGCATACCTTGTACCAGCCATTTACAAAGATGTCCAACAGGCCTTAGCCAGTCGCTAGGCAGCGCGTTACAACCCAGGTACCACCGCAGTGTCTGCTGCCACCAATAGTTCAAGGTCGGTGAAGGAAGAGTATTGAAAGAGTTGCTATAGGTAGTAATTATTTTTTTTTAAATACACATGTTGTCAAAGAGGGTTGCAAGACTAGACTGCACATTTTGGTTGTGATGTATTTTGTGGGCTAAATCGGCATCCAGCAACCACGTGTTCAGACAACTCTCCAGGTTAATACACAACTATGGTCCAACCTGTAGTGACTCTTCTAGGAAACCATCAATCATTTGGACCTCTTATAATAAGGAGCCCTAAATTAAGACATTATCCTTCCATTTATTGCCTTTTCTCAATTGTTGGTTGTGTTAGTGCATTTACCATAAAGTGAGGTAAGACCGCAAGAGTCTTCTCCCGTAAGTGCTGTATATTGAGAATGTTGTTTCAACTTGTTAAATATAGAGGCCAGTTTTCGGGCGTCTCGAACTGCTTGTGCGTGAGGACAAGGTGCCAGGTTATAGACTAGTTACTGCACATTTATTTTTGTTGTGATGGCGTTTGGACTTTAATATTAACCTCCATAACCACGCGACAAACAAAAAAACTGTCCCTCAACGTCGCAATTCTCCCACATAGACAGATCTGTGCTTAGTATTATTGATTGATGATTGATTCGGGTGTGTAATTCGTGAATATCATAATTTATTCTTTATTAGGATGATGATTTTACTTCATGGTACTTACCCGTTGGATATTTCCACTGTAAGTTCGCACGTATGCCAATGAGGATGTAGAGTCACCGTACTCTACGCTGAAGGCCGTAGTATAAAGGGCGAAGCTAAACCCCTGAGTGATCAGACCAGTAAGGAACGCTCTATCGTTGAACTTGACTTGTATCCATGGAGTCATGTCATATGAAAGTGCGAACCACCCTCCAACTTGATAATAAAGGAGATGAATATCACGTGATACAGCTTTGAGCTAAATAAACTTTTGAGTTGAACACTAGAGCGAAGTAGTCTGTTATATTAGTAACTTTTATGTCAAACTTTGATTGATTTTTTTTTTTTGGGGGGGGGGTCGGTTCTTTGTACATTTCGTTTGTATTTGTTATGAGTATTTCTTTACTATCCTATATATCTTTTCATCAGTGTTTATTATTCATGAATAATTTATGTTTTATTTTGTTTATAGCAATTAGTGATTGTCACCTTAGAACCAGGCGCTGGAATGAACAACCCACACGCTTAATAAACGGAACGCTAGGTTGCACAATGTTTTGATGGTGATGTGCAGTGCAATGTGGCACTAGTAAGAAAGGGTTAATGATGGGGGCATTCGACTGAAACAAGGCCTTAAAGGTTATTGCAACCAGGCTACAAAAACCCTCTCTTCCTCTCTGCAATTTGAGTTTACACTAAATTTGTTGATTTTGATAATCGACTTCAAGACATCACCCCTAGATGTGTTGAAACATAGAGAGACACTTGTTGGTAAAAAGTAAAAGTTTTGTTTGTTTTATCAATTAGTATACCTATGTTTTAAAGTGTCGTTTCTTATGCAGTCAGCGCAGACAATATCCAACCACTTACAGAAAAGGGATATAGGTCATAAAATTTCACGTCAAAAATCATTTGGTTGCGCAGCTTCAAAAACATGCCAATGCACAAAGTTGAAATTTTTGGCTTGAAAATTTTTCAGGAGGTCTGAGAAGTTGAGAAAGTGTCTAAAGACGATCAAAATGTTAAATGTCAAAAGTAACAAGCGCAATACAAAGCACATTGAAAGGAGAGTGGTTCGAGAGTACAGATTATTTTAAAGACACTGGACACCATTAGTAATTGTCAAAGACCAGTCTTCTCACTTGGTGTTTCTAAACATTATGGAGCTTTCATGAACATTGGAGCTCAACTGGTCGTCGAAGTTGCGAGATAATAATGAAAGAAAAAAAGCCTTGTCACACGAAGTTATGTGATATTAGATGCTTGATTTCGAGACCTCGAAATCTAATTTTGAGGTCTCAAAATCAAATTCGTGGAAAATTACTTCTTTCTCGAAAACTACGTTACTTCAGAGGGAGCCGTCTATCACAATTTTTTAAACTATCAACAGCTCCCCATTACTCATTACCAAGTAGGGTTTTATGCTAATAATTATTTTGAGTAACTACCAATAGTGTTCACTGCCTTTAAAGCTTCCTTTTTCCAGCCAAAATCTTGCAGAAGAAAGGGAGAATTAAACAATCCTTATTACTCAAAAGTTTTTCTATCTCTTTACTCTCCGGTGAGCAACATTGTGCTTTCTCTCCCTAATTTGTATTGTGCTAGAACAATATTAGGAAATGTACCTTTGTCAAGTCTTGCCCAGCCAGGTACGTGTTGACCGTAGTAAGTCGATGCATCGAGATTGTAATCCGGAATTTCTCCACTCTGCATCCCGAGAGGTGTCCCACGTCCCACGGGACAAACTATGCATGAGAATGAGAACATAAAACACAGCTTCTGTGACAAAAACAACTTGCTTGCAACAAAACAAAATCGTTGTAAGGAAGTTATATAGTTGCAATCCTTTTTGTAGAATGTGTAATTGTAGAGGAGACTGTCGTTAAGGAACAAAATCACAATACAGACGTTCGGATGTTGTAGCCTTACATGTATAATAAGACGGAGAAGATGTGATCCTTATAGCCCCCGTCATACTTTTTCAGAATCAGCAGGAATGAAGAATTTTAAAAATTCGTGTCATAACCGGGAAGGAATTTTCAAATTGACCAAGTTTTAAAATAATGCGGTCCGAATTTACCTCAAATGCTGTCAGAACGCCTCTGGAATGGATACTGAAAATGGTTGGAACGTCCCACAATCCAAACGGAATGCAACGCGAATATTAAGAATGTACTTCAATTGGTCCCCAATAGGATCATAAAATGCTGCCGAGTCTAGCATTTTCGGCCAACATGTGACCTTCTCAAGTCCTCTTAGGGAGTTTGAGAATCTGATTTTGGAATAGTTCCTTCATCCATCAAAAATCATCATCACCGGTGACTTTAACACAACAACAATGCAAACCAGTTTAAACATCTACTTCAGGCTTTCGGTCTTACCCAGTACTTTAAGGAGCCGACGACCTTGTCATAACTCATGACATCACTCCACCAATTGTCTCAAACTTTGTTATTCTACCTGGACTATCAGACCATTATGCAGTCATGTGTAACTTGAGTCTGTGCAAGCGCAAAGTCCCAACCATTACTGTAAAGAGCCGATAGTGGAGACATGTGAATTCTCCTGAAGTGTTCCGCGACTTAAGCCCCTTTCACACGAGAGCAATTTAGCAAGGGTCCCTTGCTAAATTGAAGCATGGTTGTAAGATTTTACAAAATGCAACTCGTGTGATAGAACAATAATTTTTGGAGTGTCTAGGGTCCCTTGTCAAATCTTGTCCAACATGGCTACATTTTGTCGGAGGTCCGGACCTACGACAAAATCTTACTCTAGTGGAAGTTTTGACCAAGGACGTGGGCTACACATCGTGTGAAAGGAACCCTTGTTTATTGAACGACGTCCTAGGTGAAAATGCCCAATTAGCGCATGCTATTGTGGGTGCTATCTTGTCCAACTATAATATAAGGTGATAAGGATTACCAACTCGTCATATCACTCTCATGTCGCACAAGGGTTGTTAGTTTTTTAACTTTGCATTGTGAAAGTTCACAAAATCAGTCATGCATGGTGATAAAAAAAATTTGTAGCAAGGGACCCTGGCTACATTTTGGCCGTGTGAAAGCTAAAAGTCGATCATGACTGCTTGGATTCCGATGTCAGCCAATATGAGAGTACTGTCAGTGACATCTTGGATAAGTACGCACCTTCGAAAACGAGATCAGTCAAGGTCCGAACTGAAGTCTCCTGGTTTAATGATGACATTCGTACAGCCTGAAAGATCTGTCGTCAACTGGAGCGGAAATGGCGGAAAAATGGCAAACTGGAGATACAACAACAAGAATATCGCAACCAATGTAAAGTAGTCAGGAATTTTATCAACCAGGCATAGATCACCCATTATTCATCTCAAGTACAAGATTCCTCAGGAGATCAAAAGAAGCTCTTCAAGATAATAGGTAAGTTGTTGCATCCACTTACAATGATCAGGACTTGGCAAATGAATTCCAGAAATTCTTTGTCACCAAAATTTCAGACATCCGCTCATCATTTTCATCAGTCCCTTACAACGTGCCGCAGACATTGCCACATTGCCCTCGTTGCTGTGATTCAAAGGGTTATTATGAAATCTCCTTCAAAATCCTGCGAGCTGGATCCAGTGTCAACATCCATGATGAAGCAAAAAATTGATATATTTGTACCCTACATCACTAATCTTGTCAGCGAATCTCTCAGTTCCGGTTGTTTCCCCGATAGCCTCAAAGTTTCCTACATTAGGCCGCTCATCAAAAAAACAAACCTGTACAAGGAGGTATTCAAAAACTACAGACCAGTTGCAAACTTAAAATATCTTGGAAAAGTCATCGAACGAGTAGTCTCATGACGCATTTCTGATCACATTCATGCTTTCAACCTGTCCGACGTGTTCCAGTCAGCATACACGCCTTTCCATGGGACAGAAGCTGCACTAGTCCGTGTAAGCAACGATATTCTTTCTGCAACGGATAATGGTAATCTAACAGCACTAGTCCTGCTAGACTTGAGTGCTGCTTTTGACACTGTTGATCACAACATCCTTCTCTCTCGAGTCCAGAATCACATTGGCATAGAGGACACAGCCCTAGCTTGGTGCAAATCGTATCTCTTCAATAGAACTCAGCATGTATGTATTGGGACCGCGATATCAGACCCTGTTGTTTTGAACTACTCTGTGCCACAGGGGTCTGTACTAGGCCCGCAGTGGTTTACACTGTACACTTTACCGATTCGTGGCATAATCCTGAAATTTAATCTGAATTACCATGTCTACGCAGACGACACTCAGCATTACATCACGTTCAAATCTTCTCAAGAAAACGCCAATGCATCTATTGCAAGACTTGAGAAATGCGTCCAAGAGATTCGACGTTGGACACAACAAAACTTCCTGAAGTTAAATGATGATAAGACAGAGTTCCTTCTATTTGGGTCACGTCAACAGTTAAAGGTTTCAGTGCCATACATTTCCATCGGTGATGCTCGGATAGCGCCCTCGCTGAAAGCTCGGAACTTGGGGGTTATTTTTTATTCATCAATGACACTTCAACCACACATCAACAACATCGTTCGTATGTCATCATACCACATCAGGAATATTGGTAAGATTCGTAAGTACATGAACTTGTACAAAAGTTACACTAAAAAGGTCATTCATGCATTTGTTACTTCTCGCCTTGACAATGACAATGCTCTTCTCTAAAGTCTTCCTAACAACCAGATTTCCCGTCTTCAACGCCTCCAAAATACTGCTGCCCGCATTGTGACAATGTCTAAGAAATCCTGTTCCATCACCCCCATTCTGAAACAGCTACACTGGCTCCCTATCTCTCAACGAATCGTCTTCAAGCTGATGCTCATTGTCCACAAAGCACTTAATGGCAAGGCTCCCCACTTTATTTCTGAACTTCTTCAAGTTTACACTCCATCAAGAAATCTTCGATCAAGTTCCATGCTTCTTCTCATTGAACCCAAGTCTCGACACTCATGGGGAGACAGGTCTTTTTCTTCAGCTGCGCCACGCATCTGGAACTCTCTACCACTTAATCTTAGATCTTGTCTTTGTACCACAACATTCAAATCTCTTTTTAAAACTTATCTTACGTCACAGGTTTCCAAGAACTAATTGTGTTGTGTCTGTTTTTCTTTGTTTTGTTTTGTTTTGTTTGTTGTTGGTTTATTGCGTCTTGAACACCCGGTATGGATACGTGCGTATTACAAGTCTTAACCGAGTTGGACTAGACTAAACCATTTTGTAGAAGGGGTGTTACACGGCAAGACGGGCGCGCTGTCCGATTACGATGCCCGCTGTTCACGCATGTAGCGCACACGCACTGCCGCATAACACCCCTTCTACTGAATGGTTTAGTCCAACTCGGTCGTGGCTCGGCAGTTCGGCAAGCGAGTAGGCTGGTGCCCATGTGTACAGCGTTTGGTGACCATGTGACCAAAAGATAAAGTGTAGTACAAAGGAAATGTTAGTTATTGGTGGCTAACGGTCGTAAAACGTTCACCTATCAACGCCGATTTTAAAAACGTATAGCGTTAAGGAGGTCCAAAATATTGGACCCCGTGAGCCTTATAGTTTCTAGAAGTAGCCGTAGAGTAAACAATGCTGTGCAGCATTTTCTCTTCAAATATTACGAACATTAGGACCTTAGTTAACTGTTTATTCGCATTCCACTTATCAAAACACATATATTAGTGACAAAAGCTTTATTTTGACAAAATACCACTTCCAGGTGACTTTAACTTTTTTTGTAGATGGATGAATTAAAAATATCCTTTCTTTTAGGTTGTCGGTTAGAATCATAAAAATTGTTTACTGTACCTGATGAGCAGGTGTCACCTACGTAGTCGCCATAACAGGTACAGGTAAAACTGTTGACATTGTCGGTGCAATGTCCTCCGTTTCTACATGGACTGGAGCTACATTCATTGATATCTAAAGATAAAGGAACATAATTTAAAAGGTTATAGGTGTTATTTTTTGAACAAAACAAACTTCCAATTCACAAGTTTGCTAAACCCTGGTACTTACTTGTAGCACAGGTACTTCCCTCGTAGCCTGGAGCACACGTACACGTAAATCGGTTCACGCCATCCTCGCAGTTGCCTCCATTCCGACATGGATTGGAGCTACACTCGTTGATATCTAAAGATAAAGGAACATAATTTAAAGGGTTGTAAGTGTGATTCTTTAACAAAACAAACTTCCAAGTCGACAAGTTTGGTAAACCCTGGTACTTACTTGTAGCACAGGTACTCCCCTCGTAGCCTGGAGCGCACGTACACGTAAATCGGTTCACGCCGTCCTCGCAGTTGCCTCCATTCCGACATGGATTGGAGCTACACTCGTTGATATCTAAAGATAAAGGAACATAATTTAAAGGGTTGTAAGTGTGATTCTTTAACAAAACAAACTTCCAAGTCGACAAGTTTGGTAAACCCTGGTACTTACTTGTAGCACAGGTACTCCCCTCGTAGCCTGGAGCACACGTACACGTAAATCGGTTCACGCCGTCCTCGCAGTTGCCTCCATTCCGACATGGATTGGAGCTACACTCGTTGATATCTAAAGATAAAGGAACATAATTGAAAAGTTTATAGGTGTTATTTTTTTGAACAAAACAAACTTCCAAATTCACAGGTTTTGCTAAACCCTGGTCCTCACTTGTAGCACAGGTACTCCCCTCGTAGCCTGGAGCGCACGTACACGTAAATTGGTTCACGCCATCCACGCAGTTGCCTCCATTCCGACATGGATTGGAGCTACACTCGTTGATATCTAAAGATAAAGGAACATAATGGAAAAGTTTATAGGTGTTATTTTTTTGAACAAAACAAACTTCCAAATTCACAGGTTTTGCTAAACCCTGGTCCTCACTTGTAGCACAGGTACTCCCCTCGTAGCCTGGAGCGCACGTACAAGTAAATCGGTTCACGCCATCCACGCAGTAACCTCCGTTCAGGCATGGATTGGAGCTACACTCGTTGATATCTAAAGATAAATGAACATAATTGAAAAGGTTACAGGTGCTATTGTTTGAACAAAACCAACTTCCAAATTCACAGGTTTTGCTCAACCCTCGTACTTACTTGTAGCACAGGTACTCCCCTCGTAGCCTGAAGCGCACGTACACGTAAATCGGTTCACGCCATCCTCGCAGTTGCCTCCATTCCGACATGGATTGGAGCTACACTCGTTGATATCTAAAGATAAAGGAACATAATTGAAAAGTTTATAGGTGTTATTTTTTGAACAAAACAAACTTCCATTTCACAGGTTTTGCTAAACCCTGGTACTTACTTGTCGCACAGGTACTCCCCTCGTAGCCTGGAGCACACGTACACGTAAATCGGTTCACGCCATCCTCGCAGTTGCCTCCATTCCGACATGGATCGGAGCTACACTCGTTGATATCTAAAGATAAAGGAACATAATTGAAAAGTTTATAGGTGTTATTTTTTGAACAAAACAAACTTCCATTTCACAGGTTTTGCTAAACCCTGGTACTTACTTGTAGCACAGGTACTTCCCTCGTAGCCTGGAGCGCACGTACACGTAAATCGGTTCACGCCATCCACGCAGTAACCTCCGTTCAGGCATGGATTGGAGCTACACTCGTTGATATCTAAAGATAAATGAACATAATTGAAAAGGTTACAGGTGCTATTGTTTGAACAAAACCAACTTCCAAATTCACAGGTTTTGCTCAACCCTCGTACTTACTTGTCGCACAGGTACTCCCCTCGTAGCCTGGAGCGCACGTACACGTAAATCGGTTCACGCCATCCATGCAGTTGCCTCCATTCCGACATGGATTGGAGCTACACTCGTTGATATCTAAAGATAAAGGAACATAATTTAAAAGGTTTATAGGTGTTATTGTTTGAACAAAACAAACTTCCAATTCACAGGTTTTGCTAAACCCTGGAACTCACTTGTCGCACAGGTACTTCCCTCGTAGCCTGGAGCGCACGTACACGTAAATTGGTTCACGCCATCCACGCAGTTACCTCCGTTCAGACATGGATTGGGGCTACAGTCATCGATATCTATGGTTTAAAAAATAAAAATAAATAAAAATTAGTTATATCTAAGTATGCCATATAAAAGCTTGACTGCCAATTGTCGTCGACGAGTTATGAAACACACTAGACAATAAAAAAACTTGCTAAATTAAAATAATTTTTAGAACAAAACCATTTTTCCAAAATAACATCGAAAGAAGAGTATGCCATATAAAAGCTTGACTGCCAATTGTCGTTTGCTAAAAGAGATCAAAAGTTAGTAAAACAAAACCGAAAGATGTTAAATTGTCCTACCTATTGTTCTGTCAATGAAATGGGGGGGGGGTACTTATTTATTGATATCACTTTGGAAGTTGCAGGTTGGTACTTTGTTGACGGAAAATTATTACTTTCAAAGAAGAAATTCATCAACACACTCATGATTGCTGTTCAGGTACATCAGTAAACAAAGCTGCCGATTCAGTACCACCCTTTGTATTACCTTTGTTTAATGGGCATCCGCTTCGAAGGTTCTCAATGGCTGACTTCACCCAGTGGTATTTCTTATAGGGCTGATCGGGATCCGGCGAGTCGGGTACTGGGCCGTAATAAGACAACATCTGACGGCTCTCAACGATGCAGATGAACGCTGAAAAGAAAACATGAGAACGGAAAACAGTATTGACGTGTACTGAAACTTTAACCTGCCACGCGTAATTTTTGGTATCCCATTGCAACTTATTGGTTCCATACACACATAAACTTTGCTGATAATAAAAGTAACTACCTGGGTAAAATAGTATCATCAACAAAAGACACAGAAACGTAATCAAAGTCATGATATTAAAACAAAAAAGAGTACATAGCGGCAACACAAAGATGAAGAATCACCTGGAAATAGAATTGTTTTGCTTTCAAACATCAGAGTATAATATGCAATAAAACTAAGTAATTGTTTGTCACGATTTATAATGTAAAAAAAAAAAAAAAAAAAAAGTTGTTTGGGGGCTGATTCTGCCTACCCCTTTTGAGACGTCAATCGAGACAGACTTTGCCTACAATGCGTAAAGTAAACACACGTGCAAAGTACATGTACGGTCCAAGTCGTGAGATTGTACGTTTCGAAAAACGTTTTTTGTTTGTTTCATTTTTCCGGTATTGCTGCTGGATGCAGCAAAACAACTAAAGATGGGGTCAAGTTGCATGTGTTTCCTGCAGATCCCAAGTATGGGCGGTTGTGGGCCGCGAAAGTCAGACTCGCAAGAGCAATTTATAGTGGAAAGTCAAAGAAGGTACATGAAAGACGTGACGAACCTAGGAATAGCGGAATAGCGAGACTGTCTGGATAATAATGAATATTACAGTACAACAAAAAGCAACAGCCTATAAATTGCCCAATGCGAACTAAATCACTATTATAAAGTAATCTCCATAAAAGCGGATTATTGTTTTGATGCGCCAATTGTTTTGTTTCTCCCCGGAATGCTCGCACAATTGTAACTTTTTAAAATGTATTGGATATTTTTATTACTACTGTGGTTAATTGATGTTGTGGTACAGACTACGCAGAACGCCATTAAACAGATGTAAATTTATATGTTTTTTTATATCAGTGCAAAATAGCGAGGTTCTCTATTTACTGTAATGGCTATACCATTCTACAACATTACAGTTCGCGGGATTAACAATCGAAATTTTGGGATAATGTGTTGTTCTAAAGAATTTCAAAAAATACATTTATATTCGCAAATGTTGATTTTCTAATTGGCACTTTAAAGGGTGTCGGTACTTGTTGTAGGACACAAAACACAATGTCCACAGATTTAAATTAAACTTACAAACTTTGAAGATAATGATGGTAGAAAGCTTCCCTCAAAACTTTACTTGATGGGGTGCTGGAATTTTTGAAAAAATTAGTCACAAAAATAATCTTCGTCTCAGTGAGAAGAAAATTATTTAAGCATGTAAATACGTATAAATCATGAAAATACCATAACTGGTGAAGTGCGCGGAACCTTCGTCACTATCGCGTCCATGTTCGATAGAAGTAGCTAAGGCAACTAAAGATAAATTGATTCTGCAGTTTTTTTCCTATGGTGGTATCTTTAGGTGCTTTCCAAGTTGCGTCAGCAAAAGCTTTGGGTGCCCATGGCAACCGTGAATACAAACATGTCCATTGTGTTGAAAACTGCCCCTAATAAATGCCTCGTTTTTTGTTTCTCTGCGGAAGCGCGGCAAAATTTATCATCCTTGCAACGTCTACTCCTTTCGGATCAAGGTTATGAAATTATACTGAACATTAATATTATACAAAAGACACGGCAAATAGTTTTTTGAGGTAAGGCGGAAAGGAGTGCAGTGTTTGGTTTGGATGCATAGTATACCGACATATGTACCCAAATCCAACAGTGTCATAGCATTGTGTCCGCCATGTGTCAAAAAGGCTTATGTGTTTGCAGTTATCAACAAGTAAGAGTCCATAACAGTACCAACAAATAAGTCTATAGACCTCTGAATAACTGACATTCTGTATATTTCATATTGTTCATGGGTTGTTCCAACAAGACATTTGCCCAATTTCATAAAGCTGTTTACCGGTAAGCAAATTTGTGTGTTTACTGTTAGCAGAATTATGTGGGTATGCATAAACGTATTTCGTCATGATTTCGCAAGTAAGCAGAACCTTTCTAGGCGCATGCACGTTCGCCATAGATTTGCATGTTAACGTCACTCGTGTGCTTACCGCGAAGCCAGCATTTACCCTTGCTTACGGTAAACTTCTTTATGAAATAGAAACTATGCTATAAGGTTCGCCACGTAAGCACAAAACGATCTCTAGCAAGTTTTATGAAACTGGTCCCATGTAGGAATGACGTAGAAATGTAGAGTAGTAATAGAAGAAATACACAAACTCTCTACTTTGAGTTTTGAAAAATTAAACAATGTTTAATGTATTCTGGTGCTAAGGTTTGGAACTATGTTGCATTTTGTAATGTTTGTATAAAAAAAACTGAACTTTAGTAGTTGTGCTTATTTTGTCTGATGCTTTATTTGACTATTTATGATAGTGAAAAAAGTATTAAATCACACCGAGCCCCGTTGAAACCAGCTGGATTTGTTTTAAATAACCTGGGTAAAGAAATAAAATACTAAACTAACGAAACATTTGTTACATGGACCCTTAAAATTGCCACTGCATTTAAAAACTAATTTTTCAATCTCGTCTTTTGGTGATGTTTGGGGGTCTTGTGCATATCATTTGCATATTATTTGCTGTTGTTCTTCAGTTTTGGCACAACAAGCTTTCCGAAACAATGCAATTATTTCGAACAGTGTTTTTCGTTTAAGTAGCCTAAAGCTATAACCCTGTATCTGAGATAGCACTAGATGCACCATCTTTGGGAAAAGGTTGTATTTGTTTCGCTCTGATTTAGCTTAACTTAAAGGAACGTTACAGAATTGGTAAGAAACAAAAATCGTGAAGATCACAGATTTACATCAAACTTACACGGTCTAATGATGATGATAGTAGAAAACATCCCTTGGAATATTTCTGTCTGAAACTTCATATTTGATGAGAAATAAATAATTTAACTTCGCGTTTGGAGTTTATCGCTCAGTGAGCGTTTTATTCAATAATTGTTGTTGTCATAGACACATCGATCCCTGTTAGGCAACTGGAAATGAAGACCTGGAATAACTATACCGGAACAAGCACGTTTCGCATGCTGGTTTGGCGAAATTGATATTATTTTTCAATATGAACCTATTTATGGACCACAGTTGACCTTGATTCGTTTTTTGAACAGTTAATTAAAACCGCAACAACACCAGTTTGAGTTGAACGAAATAATGTGATAAGCACGTACAGGCAGTTAATTGTGTCTGTTGTTCCTGTCAATTTAATAGATGGAAATTTGCATCGGAGATAAAGAACATTATTTAACCCACGTACACCACCAGTGTGTGTTAGCACTATGCTCGGTACTTAAAGGCAGTGGACACTATTGGTAATTACTCAAAATAATTATTAGCATAAAACCTTTCTTGGTGACGAGTAATAGGGAGAGGTTGATGGTATAAAACATTGTGAGAAACGGCACCCTCTGAAGTGCCATAGTTTTCGAGAAAAAAGTAATTTTCCACGAATTTCATTTCGAGACCTCAGATTTAAAACTTGAGGTCTCGAAATCAACCATCTAAACCCACACAACTTCGTGCTACAAGGGTGTTTTTTTCTCTCATTCATATCTCGCAAGTTCGATGACCGATTGAGCTCAAATTTTCGCAGGTTCATTATTTTATGCATATGTTGAGATACACCAACTGTGGAGGCTAGTCTTTGACAATTACCAATAGTGTCCACTGCCTTTAACCTATCTCTGTGAAAAAGGGCATGTTACTCAGGTGGGATTCCCACTGGTCTGCTTTTATTGGTTAAAACAGCCCAGTTTGGTATAATCAATGGTACTTAAACTTTAAAGGCACTGGATACCTTTAGTAATTGTCAAAGACCAGTCTTCTAACTCAACATAATTATGCATAAACCTGTGAAAATTTGAACTAAAAAACACCCTTGTCGCACAAGTTGTGTGCTTTCAGATGCTTGAATTCAAGACCTCACTTAGCTGAGGTCTCGAATTCAATTAAAATATTTAAGTGAGAAATTACTTCAGATGGAGCCGTTATGTGTTATGCTATCAACAGCTCTCCATTGCTTGTTACCAAGTTAGTTGTTATGCTACAAATTATTTTGAGTAATTACCAATAGTGTTCAAGTTGAAGGAACACGTTGCCTTGGATCGGTCGAGTTGGTATATAAAAAGCGTCCTGTAACCGTTTGTTATAAAATCGATATGGTTGGAAAGATGTTGTAATAGTAGAATACAATGATCTACACAAATATGGCTCGAAATTGCGTGGTTTTCGCTTTACCTCGTCGACAAACACGGTCGGCCATTTATGGGAGTCCAAACTTTGACTCCCATAAATGGCCGACCGTGTTAGTTCGCGACGTGAAATGAAAACCAGGCAATTTTGAGTGATACTTGTGTGGATCATTATATTCTACTTTTAAAACATCTTCCTAACCATATGCATTTCATAACAAACGGTTTCAAACTTTTTTCATAGACCAACTCAACCGATCCAAGGCAACGTGTTCCTTTAAAGACACTGGACACTATTGGTACTTGTCAAAGACTAGTCTTCTCACTTTGTGTATCTCAACATATGCATGAAATAACAAACCTGTGAACATTTGAGCTCAATCGGTCGTCGAAGTTGCGAGATAATAATAATAATAATAAAAAAAAAAAAAAAAAAAAAAAAAAAAAAAACACTTGTCACACAAAGTTGTGTGCATTCTGATGCTTGATTTTGAGACCTCAGACTTGAGGTCTCGAAATCAAATTCGTGGAAAATTACTTTTTTTTCTCGAAAACTACGTCACTATTGTTTATACTATCAACCTCTCCCCATTACTCGTCACCAAGAAAGGTTTTATGCTCTGAAATATTTTGAGTAATTACCAATAGTGTCCACTGCCTTGAAAGACACTGGACACTATTGGTAATTGTCAAAGACCAGTCTTCCCATCTGGTGTATCTCAACATATGCATAAAATAACAAACCTGTAAAAATTTGAGCTCAAATGGTCGTCGAAGATGCGAGATAACAATGTAAAGAGATATTCGAGATATGAATGAAAGAAAAAACACCCTTGTCACACGATGTTGTGTGCTTTCAGATGCTTGATTTCGATACTTCAAAATCTAAATCTGAGGTCTCGAAATCAAATGCGTGGAATACTACTTTTTTCTTGAAAACTACGTCACTTCAGAGGGAGCCGTTTCTCACAATGTTTTATACTACCAACCTCTCCCCATTAATCGTAATACCAAGTAAGGTTTATGCTAATAACTATTCTGAGTAATTAACAATAATGTCCACTGCGTTTAACACTCACACTCTTTACTTTCCACGTGGGACTGAACATCAAAATGTGTCAAAAGGGGAAAACTTTTGCAACCGGAGTCACTTTAAAGATTTTATAAACTATTTTTAATATTTTGCTAAGCAGGAATAACGCTGCTCTCGAACTTTATTTTCGTCCTATCGTTCATTTGCCTTCCCTTCCCTCCCCCTAAATTTGTTCTCCTTCAATAGGGAGGTTGCCCCCCTCTCTAGCACCGTCTCTTTTTGAAAAGGTAATGACAGAACGTCATTTGTTTGATAATTTAATATTGTATATTGTCACAAAAAAAAATGCAGACACTTTGATGATAGTGTCGGTGCAATTATATTCTTCGGATGTGTTGAACAAATCAGAACTATGTTTTATGATAAATGAGCGATATGATAGGCGCAGCTAAAATACCATTTAAAAGATGAAAATCAAAATTTTAAATCTCCCCACCCTCCAATTAATTCCTCCTTACGTCGTGCACTTTAAAGGCACTGGACACATTAATTGTCAAAGACCATTAATTTCTTTTGGTGTATCCCAAAATATGCATCACTTAATACAAACTTATGAAAAACTTGGCTCAGTTTGCAAGAGAAAATACACCCTTGTTGCATTACTTTGTGTGCTTTCAGAAACGTAATAAAAGGCTTTAGCTGTAGTCTTTCATTACTTGAGTGAGACCTCTTTCTCAAAAACAACGTTACTTCAGAGGGAGCCGTTTATCACAATGTGTTATACTGTCAACAGCTCTCCGTTGCTCGTTACCAAGTAAGGTTTTATGCTAACAATTAGTTTGAGTAATTACCAATAGGGTACAGCGCCTTGAAGTCAGTCACCAAGAATTTGGATCATTAAAGGAACACGTTGCCTTGGATCGGTCGAGTTGGTCTTTGAAAAGCGTTTGTAACCGTTCGTTATAGAATGCATAGAAAGATATTTTAAAAGTAGAATATAATGATCCACACAAGTATCACTCGAAATTGCGTGGTTTTCCTTTTACATCGTCGACAAACACGGTCGGCCATTTATGGGAGTCAAATTTTTGAGGGAGCCGTTTCTCACAATGTTTTATACCATCAACCTCTCCCATTACTCATTACCAAGGAAGGTTTTGTGCTAATAATTATTTTGAGTAATTACCAATAGTGTCCACTGCCTTTAATAATCATAAATCAAAGAAAAGTCACTTACAGAAAATGAAGATTGATGTCATCAAAATCAGAGGAGCCAACACATGGTTGATGTGGTGAAGGGTGATCATGATAGCAGAGAGCTTACTCCATTCAACCCGCTATGTTGATACCAAGGTTTCTCAGATCAAAAAGCAAGCTTTGTTTAGTGGTGTAAAAACAACGCAGCTTCAATGGTGAATATCTCATGGACATCTGAGCGGAGAACTCGATCACGTGATTGCCACACCCTCTATCTCTGCTTGACGTCATTGGTATCATATCCAACCCGGGAATAAAAACAACGGTCTTTTGTTTTCTCAGTGGAAAAAGATTTAAAAAAAATCTATTAGGCCAAACAAAAAAAGAAACATGTTTAGCGTCCCCGCCCGCTTCCTTTTTTATTTTATTTTTATGCATTTTTTTTCTTCTTTTTTTCTTTTTTGACTTTTTTGATTTGTCTTTTTAGGAAAAAGATTATTTTAAACGATCTCAGCTAAAACAATCTGAATGCCTTGTCTGAATGTATTGACCAACATGTTTTATTTATGTATTGTGTGTTTGAGCAGTAGAAAAAAAAACAATGGATATTTGACATTTTAAAAAGGATGGCGGTCATCTTGAAATAAGAAATAAAAAGCCCCTCCTCCTTCCTTTTTTTTCAGACACCCGGACGCTAAACATGTTTTTCTTTACTCGGCCTTACAGACTTTCCTACAGGTATAAGTTCAAAAACTGCTGGTATTAACCCATCATTTGAGGGTGCCTTTATGCTACCCCTTTCGCGATGAAACGTTCAGGAAGACTGTGGTCCAATTTCACGTCTGTGTATTCCGCGAATTTCTGCAGTCCCAGTGCTCTACAAAGCAGCCAATATTATTATCTGGGCCTTGCGAGCGCAGAATTCCGCGGTAAGCAGACGAGCCATGAATTTGGGCTTAACCTTTCCATACACGTGCTTTGGTGAGTGAGTAGAGAGGTTTTGCAGAGTCACCGATACTCTTACGTGAACGGATACGTCATAATACGTCATCACTTTTTGAGGTCCATGTGACCTATAACCGTTGTACACAAGTTAGAATAGTCGCTCAAAACGGGAATCTGTCGCCATACACATACACATTAAACAACGAGTATATTTTGTTCATGTTTTTGTAGCGGATTGTTATTTTTTAATGTACCAGGTTTTCACCATGTCTATTAGGGGTATCAAACATGTATGTAGTTGGACATTTGTTAACCACCATACTTCAGAAAACGAGAAATTGCGATTTTCCATGGGTGCAGCCATTTGGTTAATAGTGCCCTCTTGAGCCTCAAGTTGAGGATATTCGTTACAATTTTGCGAAACAAAACTACACATCGCGTACGGTTCGATATCTGTATTGTGTTCGTATCCGCGACTCTGCGAAATCTTTCTAATGAGTCCGTACTTACTGGTGCAACCATCCAACGGCTGCATTCATGGCGTCATCGGCATTCTATTCATTGTAATGGTTGTTAGTTGCTTTTTCGATATTTTACGGAAAAGTACCGGCAGCACAATTACCGTAATTTTTTTTTCACAGAATTCTAGAAAAATTACGGCAAAACAAACTATGTTAACGGACGGCAGTAAAAAGAAAATCCATATTTTTTCAGAAAAACACTAAACAAAATTACAAACATGACACTCAGATGTCGACCCAACCCATAAGACGTTTTTAATTAACAGAATTCGGAGATTTTACGCTCAACCAACCATAGGCTATCAGGAGGGGGGGGGGGGGGGGGGCAAGTCCCCCAAACTTCCCAACGAAGCTCTCGTAAATTTGATGACTGCCATCGAAACAAAACAGGCAGGCCCTACTTCACAAATGATCCTCAATGCCATGCAATGTAGCTTATCTTCATCGGTAAATGTGGAGAATGAAATAAAAACAGCTATCACAAGTTAGATGCAGCACTAAGTCTGCCGTAGCCACATATCCGTCATTTTAACACGATGTAAATTATCATCAATTATATACTTCATGAAATAGAATCCTCCCATCTGATTGGTTAAAAATCGAGTTATGGAAATAGCTATGTCACTTTTTTTCTATCAAGATGACGTCATAGTGACTATGCCCGGGGCATATAATGTGCGACTAGCGGTCCCTGTCACGGCGAGACCTTTTTTTCACAGACGACCTTTCACCGTTTAGTCAGTGTTGAAGAATCTTTATTCGGTACATAAAAGACATGTTGACTGCCTTATAATCGGGGAACAGTTAAAATTATCGGCCCTCGGTGATGTCAAAACCATAGCTATGACCTCAGCTTCGCTTCGGGCATAGTCATGGTTTTGACATCACCTTGTGCCTATAATTTTAACAGTGCCCCTCATAGCAGTCAATATTTCCATAGAATTACATAGAATTGAGGCATGTGTTCGCCTTCTCAGGGCGGTGATGAACACTGTTGTTCCACAAGTTACTGGCACTTTAGTGAGCCAACAAATTGGATTGGCATGGGGAGGGTGTTGTAAACAAGAACACTGAGTACTGCAGTCACCAAGACTTTCTGAACATCTTTACTTAGAACAACTCCACTGAGTTGAGAACAACTCAACAGAGGGTTCAGATATGGATCCATTTCATAAAACTCTTTACCGGTAAGCAAATTTGTGTGCTTAGTGTTGCAGAAAATGTACATTAAGCAAAAACGTTTTTCACCTTGATTGGTCAAGTAACCAGAAAATTGCAAGGCACATATATGCACGTTCACAATGGATTTGCTTTGTTTCGTCACTCATGTGCCAACCGGGGGTAAGCCAACATCAACCCTGCTTAATACGGTAAACAGCTTTATGAAATATAAATTATGCTAAGGGACGCTCCGTAAGCACAAAACGGCTGCTAACATATTTTATGAAATTTTGTCTTCGGGTAGGTCTGCAGTGTGCTACGATTTTGGGTACGAAGTAAATGAGTAAACGGCCCCATTAAAACCTACTCATGGACCTGAACCCCATCTAATGGAATAGTCCATTCTAGAATATCAAGGACTTATCCGCTGTAAGGACACTGAACGTTGGAATAGGCGGTACAAAATGTGCTAGAATCTTTGTTACTAAGTCTCTCAAGGGTCAAAACTTAAAGGGTGGCTCTTTCTTCGGCTACCGTCGTCTCACTCAAATTATATACTTTTATTCTCTACCAAAAAGAGACTCAAATAGAACACAGCCTGTAACAAGAATTTATCTGCGTATTTTAATTACTCTTTTATTAATATCAGATCTAGGACCTGTTCTCGTATTAACCGTAATACTGGAAATAGTGTGAGCGATTCAGGCTTCGGTAGAAAGCACATCTGGATTGTTGACACATCAAAAAGGAAGAGATCGTCGGCACCAATCCGCCATTTTGATTTGAATTATTGTATTGCTTACAATAATACTTATAAATAAAGACAAAATCAAGAAGGACAAAAAAACGAGTGGCCCTTGTAATTGCAAAATGTTCGTGTACTGTTCTCCACAAGTTGGCCGCCTGATCACAAATTAATTTTGACATTACTGCAATTAACTTAAACAAAAGGAGGCATCGGACAAAACGGACAGGAAGCAATAGACATTTGTAATTAAGATGGTTTGTTTCAGCGAGAGATGGAGTTATACAAGACCAGTGCGCCCAGTGCGAAACTGGAATCTAAAGTTATTGTTTCTTTGAAGAGGGGACCATGTTGTCTGCTGCCATTAACAGCTTCAAGTTCCACGTCCGTGACTATGCCTGAAACATCATTCATGTCCATATCGTTCTTTCGTTTACACCAGCTGCAAAAAAGGGTTAAACACCTTATTGACACATAACAGTTAATGCTTAATGGTAAAAATCGTTGTCCTTAAAGGTGGACACTACCTGATAATTACTCAAAATAATGGTGAGCATTAACTTTTTAGCGATCAATGGAGAGATGTTGATAGTATAAAACATGGTGAGAAACGGCTTCCTCCGAAATAACGTAGTTTTCGAGAAAGAAGTTATATCTCACTCAAATATTTGAATTTCATTGGAGACCTTAGAATTAGATTTTGAGGTCTCGATTCAAGCATCTGAAAGCACACAACTTCACGTGCTTTTTCTACCTCCATTATCTCGCAGCTTCGACGACCAGTTGAGTTCAAATTTTCGCAAGTTTGTTATTCTGTGCATATGTTAAGATACACCGAGCAAGAAAACTGGTCTAATGAAAATTACCGAAGGCGTCCAGTGTCTTTAATTGAAATGTACACCAATATAAGCCATTTGCGTGTAAGATTTGAATATGAGGGAGGTCTAGCCGTGTGGTCTGTTTTGCTGCCGTGGGGTGCACAGCGAGTTAATACCAACACAATTTTTAGTTAAATGTATACATATATATTTGTTTTTGAGGTCTGAGGTATATTCATCCATTTGGTTTTACCCACATACGCCGATGTGTGTTAGCTTTAGATGTAAGATTTGCATCGGGGATGAAGAATATTCATCGTTTTGGTTTTACCCCTATAAACCGATGTGTGTTAGCATTCTATAGGCCTACTCTGTACTTTCCAGCCGAGTTCTGTAAAAGAAAAAAGAAAAAAACACAGCCATCTGAGGTACTCACCGATCCAGTAAAAAGGAGTCTGTTGGGAGATCCTTTGGTGTCATATATTTTCCATTGGCTCGCATCGGCAATCAGTTGCGATGCTACACCATTTGCGCTTCCATATTTAGCAAAGTACAGTGTAGCAACACCTGAAATTGCAAACATTTAATGTTGTCAGTTTGTCTTGACTACCATGCCTGTTATGCGGCAGGGGTTCCCTGAAAATTTTCATACACTTAAATACATCATGTTCCTCCGGACAGACCCCCCCCCCAAAAAAAGGGCAACAAAAAACACAACAACAACATTGGTATTGGTTGACACTATGCCGCATAGTCGAGCACCAGCTACAACTTCATGCACAGACTGTGCTTTTAAAATATAAAGGCGGCTGGTGGTGTAGGTTACTTCAAATATTGCACCCTCGTTGTAGGCCTACACGCTCAAGTATTATGCCTAAACCAATTACCTTTCAGCTTAAAACAAACTAACTCTATAAACACGTCCCCAACGGTATGGCTTTAAACCGGGAGTATAATTATTATTGGTGAGTGACACTGAGCAAGGGAACATTTAAAAACAAATGGATAGACTTTAACATTTGTGTTGCAGATAGATTTTCTTTTAGTAACGATAATTTTTGTTCACCGGATAACTCGCATAATGACAAACTTTGTTCCGACAATTCGAATGGCGAACAAAGTCTTTAGAAAGAACGCATATTAATGTTTTTACAACTTCTTGTGTTTTTTTTGTCTGCACTTTCTATTTTCTTACTTCACCTGCACCTCACGGCTGTGACGCCAAGCTGCACCCATCCCAGTTTAATAGTAATAGTATTAGTAATAAGTCTTGTAGAGCGCACATATCCACCCTGCTGAGTGTTCAAAGTTTAGCCAAAATGTGTGCTGCAAAAGGATCGCTCCTCAATACTCATGATTGCAACACCTGATTTCAAATTCATTGTGCCGCCTCAAAGGCTTGCCGACTCCACGTTTAACCAACCCCCAACACAGGTAATAGCTAAAATACCGCTGTTATACGAAGCGCAAAGAAACAGAAGCTTCAGAAATGGAGTCTTAGAGGCAGTGGACACTATTGGTAATTACTCAAAATAATTATTATCATTAAACCTTTTCTTGATTACGAGTAATGGGGAAAGGTTGATAGTATACAAATATTGACTGCTTCGAGTGCTTTGGTTAAAACTATGACTCCCGAGGTGATCCCCGGAACGTTCTATTTTCCCGAGGCGAAGCCGAGGGAAAATAGAACGCTCCGGGGATCACCGAGGGAGTCATAGTTTTTAACCATTGCACGAGTAAAAGCATTCAATATTTGTTTTATAACACCCCAAACATTTCTAAATATTGTACTATTATTATTAAGTTACAGACCTGAATGCTACAACCCACGGACGACGCGAATACAGATTGCAAACACTTTTACTTACTGTGTTGCATTTAGTGTCGTGCAATCCGAAATGGTTACAGACTATTAATTTATCATCCTCGTACGCGCAACGGACGTCTGGGTACTGCACGCCGTGTGCTAGTCTGTCGGACTAGCGCACGGCGCCGTGTGCTAGTCTTCGGACTACTAGCGCATGGCAAACCGACGCACTATCACACGGCCGTCGTCTAGCCCTGGCGGCCTTACACTTTCGTATTGTACTACAGTAACGTCCTGGACATCAGGGTACATTTCTGGGGCAGAAAATCTTCACAGCTTCATAACTCAAATCTTACCGGCAAGAAAGCACCAATTTCAACAAATTCACATTCCATGGCAGCATATGTTTTTCTGCGGTGGGTTTTGATCGTCATACATTCTTCACAAATCCGTTATTTTCATGAAATAATGCAGCTCCCAACGTTAAGGAATTCCCGTTTTTGTTCGTACTCTCACAGTCTGCCGTGTGTACGGAAGACGCACGACGCGCACATTTTGAATTGTGTTGCGTGTTAACGCTGTGCAGTCAAGATACGGTGACCAAGAATTCATGCGTCTAAGCTTGCATCGTGCGTCTTGCACGCGAATGTATACGCGTACGCACGACAACAGACAACACTGTGAGAAAACGATCGAAACGGGAATTTTTTAACGTTGGAAGCTGCATTATTTCACGAAAATGACGGATTTGTGAGGAAAATATGAGGACCAAAACCCACCGCAGAAAAATGTATGCCGCAATGGAATGTGAATCTGTTGAAATTAGTGGCTTGTTGCAGGTAAGATTTAAGTTATGAAGCTGTGAAATTTTTCCGCCCCAGAAACGGGCCTCAATAGTTAGGACTCTGTTCCTGTGTACAGAGAAAGAGTCCTATATAGGGCTAGGCAAAACTAAGACATGTCATGTGACGCGCTCTAAACCAATGAGCAGGCAGAATACTTGCAAGGGGTGTTATAATATAAAACATTGTGAGAAACAGCTCCCTCTCAATTGACGTAAATTTCGGGAAAGAAGCAATTTTCCACAAATTTGATTTCGAGACCTCAGATTTAGAATTTGAGGTATCGAAATCAAGCATAAAGCACACAACTATGTATGGACATGGTGCGACAAGGGTGTTTATTTTTTTCATATTATCTCGCAACTTCGACGACCGATTGAGCTCAAATGTTCACAGGTTTGTCATTTTATGCATATGTTGAGATCCACCACCTGTGAAGACTAGTCTTTGACAATTACCAATAGTGTCCAGTGTCTTCAATGCAACTATGGCAAAGTATTGTTTGAAGCTTTGCATGGTGTGGATAAATAGGAATAAACTATAAATAAATAGTAGACTTGCGGGTACAACAATGTGTAAATCTCTGTTGTGTGAGTGTTGAAGACGAGCAGAGTATACTGTTCGAAACGTCGAGACCACACCGGCTCTTTTCAGATTTGAGACTCCCACAAGATAGATTTGTACATGGTTGTACCTGCATAAATTTATAGCTGCAACTTGGCACGTTAGCAAGTATATTATCTAAAAAAACGTAAGTGAAAGACCAAAATAGAACACATTTCGACGTCTTTTTATAGAAAAACTTGTTTTATCCAACAAACAAACAAAACAACTACACAATTAAATAACTAGTATTATTTTGAAACAATGAGACTTACCTGAAACGTGTGGGCAAGCCATTGATGTGCCTGACATGGTAGCAGAGCCAGTGTCAAAATTATGACTGGCACTTTCAATGTTTACACCGGGTGCGAAGATATCAACACAGCTGCCCCAGCATGAGAAAGATGCAATTTTGTCCTGATTGTCTGAGGCTGCCACGGTGATTGCCTGAAAGAAGAATATTTTTTATGTTAAATAGGCCTACTAATAAGTATTAAAGTTGTATGGTCTAAAGCCAATATTTGTTACTTTTTTAAATAGTTTTTTACTGTTTGTGTTTGAGTTGTGGTAGTGAATCTGTTTGGGCGCCTCTGGTACCATTATAGGCAGATGTGCGCTGTACACATCTTAAATAATTGTTAGATAATGGAGACAACAACGACAAATTGCAATCAAAAACATTCTTATATTTTATCAAGGTAATATAAGGGTCAAAATTGTTTGTCTGGGCACAACGGAGTTCTGCACCAATAGGCCTACATTGGATCAGCAATACCAATCACTTATATAATAAGTATTTTGTCTGAATTTTTGCAAAGCAATGATTATTTTTTAGCTTAAAGACACTGGGCGCTATTGGTTGTCAAAGATCAGTCTATCCTTCACTTGGTGTATTTCAACATGCCTAAAATAACAAACCTGTGAAAATTTGAGCTCAATTGGTCGTCGGTTTGCGAGATAAAATTGTAAGAAAAACATCCTTGTCACACGAAGTTGTGTGCTATCAGATGCTTGATTTCGAGACCTCAAAATCTAGTTGTGAGGTCTCGAATCAAACTCGTGGAAAATTACTTCTTTCTCGAAAACTACGTTACTTCAGGGGTGCCGTTTCTCACAATGCGTTTTACCATCAACAGCTCCCCATTACTCTTTACCAACTAAGGTTTTATGCTTATAATTATTTTGAGTAATTACCAATAGTGCCGTCTGCCTTTAAGCAAATTTTGTGATGAAGAGGCTCAGTTTTTTTATGAAATTGGACCTAGAGCTTGAGTCCATTGTTCTTAATTAGATATCGATAAACATGTAGTGTCCGCGTTTTTATCCGAGTAAAAATGTTCGTTTTTGTTTTTATCCGCCCAGTACTTTACAAACGGTTTGGTGTTTTTATCACCCTATTTTTTTCTTCTTTTATTCTTACACCCTGATTCTTAATGTAGTTTTCTACCAACAACGTTTTCCTCTAAGTACGTTTATTAATTTTAAGTCACATTCTTAATGGTATTGTGCTGGTTGATTGTTTGGTGTTTTTGATTGTTAGCTACTTTGAAAAGAAATTGTACTCTCAAAATGTAAAAGAGCGAAAAACACCACTCTTTCACCACCATACATACCATACCACCATACATTCTGAGTTTTCCCTCATATGGCTCTTCAAAAAGAGTGGTGGTTATTTCACTGTTTTAGAGGGGTTTCGTTCCAGGACAGAGTGAAAAATCACTAAAAAAGATGCAATCTTCAATCTAAAAGAGTGGACGACAACTCGAACAAGAGTTGTCCCTCAAATGGCTCTTCAAAGAGTGCCGTTTCACTCCTCTGCATTTAGAGAGTATATTGTTATTGAACTACTTAGCGGTTGCCGTACCGACATTCATCCTGATTTCTGATTTCTGGCATAAAACAAGTACACACATACACGTACCAATTTATAGAAAAAGAGAGGGGAAAGGGATTAAGGGAAGGATCCAGAAAGAAGCGGGAAAATAACAGCCAATCAAAGTTTCTATTTCAGAAACAATATTGGTGGCTATGAACCAGTAGGAGTAAAGTGGCGAGGACAAAGGATGTTTAGTATGAAAGGGTGGGTTACTGGACCATAAAAGCGGTAAATGCATTGTTCGATAACAATGCAGGGAAAACATGAAAGGGTAGTATTAGAGAGCAAGTTGCATCATGATGCAACTAACAATGGTCAATGGTTTTTAACTTTTTAACGTTGGCTGAATAAATCATTCTAATTCTAATTCTAATTATAAAGAATAAAGATCATATATTATATATATAAAAAACACAAGTGTTTATAGACCGGGTATGCAACTTACGTCGGGAACGCGGGCAGGTGAGTTGTTGCATGCGTCCGAGTTGGAGTTTCCTGCCGCGATGGAAAGTACGTAACCAGTATCGATCAGTGCCTGAACTCCAGCATCGAGGGAAGGGGAGATACCGCCACCAAGAGACATTGATACAACACCTTTCGGTCTCTGCGAAACTGCATTCAACCCTACACACAAGTGGAAACAACTTTGTATTAAAAAATGGTGTTCATGTTAATGAGGAAGTTACATGGCAAAAGACATTATGCTAGCTCCCACAAGAGCCCAGAAACTGGGATGTTAAAACTGACACCGTGGCTGTTGTTACATATACCGAAGAGAGAATAACAATTTACATCATAAGGGTTAAAATAACACCAAAAGTAATTTTTTACGTACACATTTTACTTTTGAAAATTTGAGTTGCATCGAATTTTCTTTTAAACAACAGATAATAATGCTCTTTATTTCAATGTACTGCTACACAATTTCTATCAATACTTTTCAGATGGGACCGAAGACGGAATTTCAGAAGCCCTTTCGACTTATTAAATATTCAAACCGAGGGCACGCATGAAAAAAACCCACTAAACACCGCAGATAAAACATCACATTTTAGCTTAATAGCGCATGGGGTGCGGATTGACTGTTTTATAGCCGTGGAACTTTGTTCTAAATAGTGTATACCTATTGAATAACATGAATATCTACAGTGTTTAATAAAGACAACAGTCCCAGTAGGTTGGAGCCCTCAGTATCGAGCTTGTGAATGGGCAATGGCAAGATCTGAACGTGTAACGGTGCTTTGAACGTGTAAAACGAATGATCACTGTTATGACATGACACTTACCGTCGAGGATCGTGTAGGTAGGGCAACCAGCGGAGTTGAAGCATACTTTAGCACTGTAAATCCACGCTTTGCGTGCAATTCCGAAGGTAGCTCCAGCGACAGTACCACCACAATGGGTTCCATGGCCGTTGTCGTCTGGCCCACCGAAAATGAGTGAGGCGCGACCTTGAAACTCTGAATGAGATGTTCTCATACCGGTATCCACGATGTAGACGTGAGCCCCTTCTCCCAAGACTGTTCAAACAGTAAACAATAGTGTGCAAAATGTATACGTTATAATGAATAATTAATAACAATTATAATGATATTATCGAAGTTTTATAAATCTATCAACATGGTACTCAACCCGATTAGTATACACATGTTAATGTTAGCACCTTATAAGGGTTTACTAGGGGCTACACAACGCACGGGACCGTAGGATTTACGTCTCATCCGAAGGACGTATCAATAACTTGGTTAAGTTTCCTGCCTAAAGCTACAAGTATCACGATTCTCGAATCAGAGCTCGAGTGAAGTGCTTTAAACCTATGAGCCACGGCACGTCACAATGAGGCGCATGGAATTATTATATAAAAAATAATTTATTCATCTAATGCGAGTTTTGTAATTTCTTTTGTTATTGTGTGTTTAGTTGTGAAGACAAAAATTGGAATCACGAACAACACAGAATGACGAAATAAAATCACTCTAGTTAATATACTCGCTTGAGATGCCGACATCATTATTTCCGGATGGTGTTTATCGAGACATACTTTTGTATATAACAAGGAACCAACTTTTCCGAGATTTTTGCTGCAGGATTACGGAACGCTATTTATTTGCTGGCAGCAAAATCGCCGGGAAAGTTGTTTCATTCCGTAAGAAAAAAATACCCTTAACATGAGTTTGTACATGTTTTACAAGGATGTTGGTAATACAAAATATGATGTGAAGTTGTTTCGGCAAAATGTGGTTGATTGTAAGTACGCTAGTAAGTAATCATAATCAATGTTACGGCGGCCTGTAAAATTGCGGCGAAAATACAAAATATTTTACTTGACGGAGTCTGGAAATTTGCGAACTTTTGAAACAGTGAAATCACTATTTCTGGATTTTGTTTATCTGAACATACTTTTGTATAACAGGAAAACCAACATTTTTTGGCAGAACCCCATCACTATCCAGCGCTTCGTATAACTATATACTTATTTCTTATTTTCGAATTTACATTGCCTTTGATTTGATATTGGTTGTGATTTTGATACTGTGGAAATAAACTGATTGATTGATTGGTTGATTAAGTTGATAAAAAGTGACCGTGTGTCGATTTCACAAAGAGTAGGACTAGTCTCTATAACTTTAGACTATATGAGATAATGAGACACTTAAAACTTAAAAGACAGGACTATAGTAACTCGTCCTAACTCGAGATAAGATTAGGCCGTGTCCGAAACGACGACTTCGACGACAGCTACGTCTAGATCAGCGCGTCTACCAGTGTTGAAGAATAGGCAGACGCGCGCGATCTAGCCGTAGCTGTAGCCAAAGTCGCCATTTCGGACACGGCCCTAGTCTCATTAATTCATTGTACAATCCACCCTGATTCGGATTAACTAACGGTGATCTCTGTAGTAGTACACGCCATCAATGCCGTCCCTAGAGTCGATTCTGTCAATACCCCAGGTCGGGTTGACTTGCTGCCCGAGGGTCTCCATCATCGATTCTTGCTCGATGTACTCGATACCATCAATGGCGCGGATCTATGAAAATAAGAATGCATTCTTAATTACATGTAAAGATACAGTCATTTTAAAAGCGCTGGACACCTTTGGTAATTGTCAAAGACTAGTTTTCTCACGTGGTGTATTCCACAGTTATGAATACAATAACAGATCTGAGAAAAATTGTGACTCGTTATTGGTCGTTGAAGTTGCAAAAGAGCAATGACTTGTTGCATCACTTTTTGTGCTTTCAGATGCATAATAAAAGGCTTCAGTTGAATATTATATGAGTGAGAAATTACATCTTTCTCAAAAACTACGTTGCTGACCGTTTCCCACAATGTTTTATACCATCAACAGGTCTCCATTGCTTGTTATACCAAGTTAGGTTTTATGCTAACTATTAATTGGAGTAATTACCAATAGTGTTCAGTGCCTTTTTAAGAACATTACATAATTATTTTGTGATAACAAAACAGTTGATGGCAGTGTTAGCACTTTATGTAATCCACCAATATACATTAACTGACGAAAAACTTTGAGATCCATCGGCCATCTGGGAAAGAGAAAATAGCCTGAAAAACAGATAACACATTTTGCACGACATCGATTAAAAAATCGTATAAAACGCTCACTGAGCGATAAACTTCAAACGGTTAGTATACACATAATGAATGTTTATGAGTGCAATGGTGCGTGAGTGCAATGGTGCGAATATGTTCATGAGATGAAAGATGGAATGTTCTATTCAACGAGGCGGAGCCGAGTTGAATGGAACATTCCAGCTTTCAACGAATGAACATATTCGCACCATTGCACGAATGAAAAACATTCATTATTTGTTTTAACATCCATGTAGATCTTTGTCATTTTGATTGAAAGATACAACTTTCAAAACAAACAAAGCGTAGGCCTTCAATTTTTAATTGTAGAAGCCGAATGCTAGTAATTTACTAATATATGCCTTGCAGTAACACTGCGTTAC
Source organism: Asterias amurensis (assembly GCF_032118995.1). NCBI lineage: Eukaryota > Metazoa > Echinodermata > Asteroidea > Forcipulatida > Asteriidae > Asterias > Asterias amurensis. The sequence continues at coordinate 24,688,074 of NC_092650.1, read as the reverse complement.
CAAAGACACGCGCACGCAGTGATGTTTTTACTCAGCTTTTTCTTTCCATCCGAAAAGTACCATTGCACGCTAGGAGCGTGCAATGGTACTTTTCGGATGGAACGAAAAAGCACGGTGAGTGACTCAGCGTGCAATGGTACTTTTATTTGCTATCACGTGACGGACAATCCTCCAATCAAATGGCAAGGATCTGCTTGGGTGTTATATAATGTTCTTTATTGCTCATCCAATATGACATTTCAGACAGAAATATTTTAAAGGATGTTTTCCACTATCATTATCATTATACCGTGTAAGTTTTATGTGAATCTTTGATCTCAGGCGAGTTTTTATTTATTCAGAAAACTCAATTGGATCAGAGGTGACACACCTACATTGGTGGTGCACCTGTCAATCTTATGACTTACAATATTGATAAGATGAGGTGGGATTGGTAGATTCAAAACGGGAATCAGATCACGGATCTTGGACACCTTCGGGGTCGGCATTCGCATGGTCTGAAACTCGCCGAGTATATCCTTCTCTAGCTGGTCCAACACGGATGCATCCTGTGAGGTGAAAGATGAAAGCATCCAAAAAAGTAGCTTTTTATTTAATTCAAGCAACGGTTCAGGTACAACTGAAAACCTAACCCATGCGAGGCGATATTAGTAAAACTACATATATATATATATATATATATATTTATTTTCTTTCTTAAACATTCGACCACGTAGGTTTCATTTATCGACACATGCTAATAATTGACAATAATGCCATCAGAAAACTACAATTAAAAAAAAAACTCAGTATAAGAAGTTATTTAAAAATTACAGAACAATCCTAATGATTTTTTTTTCTTCAAATTTGAACACAAGAGACTCACTCTTAAACAGGCACAATTACTTGTTTTTTGGGTGTGAATTTATTCTCAAAGTTTTTTTGGGGGAGACAGCTGTGCTCTAAACCACAAAACTTGTTAAGCCTTTGTTTAATTCAACCAGAATATCTGGATGTTTTTTATACGACTGTTCAGTTCCATTGTGTTGCAAACTTTCCATGGTGCCATGGGGAGTGCTAATCAAGACCAAAACGACTTCATATTGTCTTCAAATTCCCTGTTATCAAGCAATATAACAATACCTTAGCTTTGATGATGAAGCTGTTTGGAATTCCACGTCGCTGGGACATGTAAATTGGAGCAAGGGCGGCGTTGGCAGCGGCCACACACAGACACAACAAGAGTAGCTTCATGGTTGAATATGAGGGAGTCGGCTTACTATGAGAACGGTTGAATCAAAAGTTTGATTTTGGTAGAGCAAATTAAAATTCATAATATTGCTGAAATGTTACTGTAAAGTAATAACTCACTTGCGTGTAGCTACAGTAATGGTTGAAGTCCAGTCTTTTAACTCGGTGTATCCCAACATATTTATGCCTAAAATAACAAACCTGTGTACGTTTGTGCTCGATTGGTCATCGAAGTTGGAAGAGAATAGTGAAAGAAAAAAACACCCTTGTTGCACAACTTTGTGTGTTTTCAGATACATATTAAAAGGCTTCTGCTGAAGTGAGCAATTACCTCTTTCTAAAAAACAATCTCTACGTTTACATCAGAAGGTGCCGTTTCTCATAATGTTTTATGCTATCAATAGCTCTTAAATGCTCGTTACCAATGAAGTTTCTGTGTTAAACACTATTTACAATAGAGTAGTAACCAACAGTGTCCAGTTCCTTTAAAACCCCACCCCCAAACGGGGCTTCTTTCCACGCCTGGAGTCGAGCCGCGGACACAGAGCTGAAAAGCAAACTAAAAGAACTGTAGTTATGCTGAACAAAATAAAGCCAACTTACCAGTCAGGAAGGCGATGTTTCAGAGTGAAGAATAGCTGTTTAAGGGGGGTTATTTATACTGTCTGAGTGTCGATTTTATCAACTTATTGTTTACACAAGAAAGACAAAGGAAAGATACATTTATTTCAAAATCATAGATATGATTGTTTTGAACCAAGCAGATGTTTGATAAAAGGTAAGCAGGCTTTCCCTATATGACCTTTATCAGGGTTTTAATGTAAAACCATTGGCCTATTGACAAGTTTTATCATGTTTTTGAGAATGTCATCAGCTGTTTACACGTTTTCGACGTAAGATTATTTTTTTACCAAGTTCACGAATAGGCTAAGTAAAGGGACAATGGAGTGAAGTAACATTCCCCACAGAGTGGCGAACGTTCTTGCGAAGATGATAATTTGAATTTCGCGTTGAATTCGTCCAAAATGGCGGTTAGATAGTGAACATCTCGGTCTCACCCCTCGATCGTCCTCAGTCGGCCCTCTCCTTACCAATATCTTACGAACATATTACGAACGCCTACCAACACTTGACAATGCCTTTACGAACGTTGCCAACGCTTACGCACGCTTTACTAACGTTACAAATGCTTACGAAAATCGACGGCGAATGACCGTCTTCGCAACATTCGCTGACATTTAGAAACTTGTTTTTAAATTGACCGATCTTCGTAAGGAGGTGGGGAATAACTTGTGAACGTTCCGAATTTGTTACTAACCCTTACGAATACACGGCGAATGCTGCGATGTTTGAGCGATTGTCAAATAATATGTCCTTCCGATAGCATATTCGCTAGCATATTCGCCGTGTGAGAGCAACATAAATTGACCGATCATCGTAAAGCCCGGTTCATACTTCCTGCGAATGCGAATGCGAAGCGAATTTGACGTGAATGGGACGCCACAACCCTCCTTTCGCACCGATATTCGCAAGTGAGTTATAGTTGAACTGCTGCGAATTAATCGTTGCGAATTTGTGACGTCAACATTCGTATCGCATTCGCATTCGCAGGAAGTATGAACCGGGCTTAAGGAGGTGGAGAATGTCTTGTGAACGTAGCGAATTTCTTACCGACGCTTATGAAGACACGGCGAATGTTGCGAAGTTTGAGCGATTGTTAAACATTTCCGTTTGTAAGCACATTGGCTATAGCATACTCTCCCTAGTGTGAGAGAGTAGCATTAGCTTCCTGCGAATGCGATACGAATTTTGGCGCCACAGTCCTATTTTCGCAGCGAATGTTTTGCAGGAGGTTGAGCAAATTATTCATTGAACCGGGCTTCGAAGGGAGTCGCTTTTGGTAATCGCTCTTAAAACCATAGGCAATGAAAAGTTACTGGGTTTTTTAAGAAGTAGAGTAGGTTTCGGTAGTTTTAAAGCATTTTAAAAGTATTATTTCCGAAGTAATATTTTGTTAATGGAAAAAGATATTAGCCATGCTATTGGTAACCTTGATCAAGGCGCTACAGCCAGCCGCGATCTGCAAAATCCCAGTCTCCATCACTGAATGGGAAACTTTACACTATCTGCCATTTACCAAGAGAGGGCGCTCTTCACCAGGTAATGTCAACAACTTAGGAATAGGAGAAGCATGAGTGACGGTCACTGACAGCAAATACCATGTGTTTTGCGTGTTTTTGATTTTGTATTTAGATTTAGCCAAACTGTATTTTGTTTTTCATAACACAATGCCAGCATAAACCGCACTGTTCTGGAACAGGACGTACTGGACACGAGTTCCCCTATGATAACAAGCGGTGTGCATGAGGTTTTGGGAGTGTTTCTTCTAGGGTAATTAGCAAAAATTCCAAAATGCTGACCTACAAAAAAATTGAGAAGAAATCTGAAGTTTAGTGTATGACAATGTATCTGATTTAGTTTTCAAGAGGTTGAGAGACTTCTAAATATTTTTTGAGTGTTTTTGAATTTGTAGCATTTACCATTGTTTGGTATAGGAGTTGTGCACCCTTACCTGGTAGGTCTGCTGCCCTCTAGTGGCAGAGCTTTTGAAAAGTCTCCCATTCCGCCAGCGCACCCCCATCCATAACACAGTGCATATAATACGTGTACTATAGCGTATGTACACATACTTACTGTACATGTACATGTACCATCTGTATACGGTACACTTACGGTACATGGGTACCTCCCAAGTAGCGCCTTGATGGTTTTGTATCTGCCAAAATTTAGGGCGGAGCTCATTATGCTAATGTTTACTAACAACGGTTCTCATTGGTTGTTGGTTGACCTATAAACTCTCGCTGCGATGTCAATCACAACGTTGTTCTGCAAGCACTCGCACGCATGTGCTCGTCGACGTATTGTAAACAAGCAGTGGCTGTAGTATAGTTGCAATAATGGCGGCGGGCGAGGGAGAAAATCCTACTAGTAAAACAAAACTGTAAGTCGCTGGAAATAAGTGGTGTATAATTTGCAACACAACTACAGAAACTTTCAACAAAATATAACAACCGCGTTTAATGCATCAATCATGGGTTTAGAAATAGAAGGAAGAAAATTAGACCATGTGAAATGTGTTTGAGAAAGGTTAAAAAAGTATCCAGGTGTCATGGGTTTCCGGCAAGATGGCTACTTGGTAAGAATTCTTAGGTGTTGGGCATATGACAGTACAACACACCCCATCCCCTTGAAGCACAAGCACAGACCAGCAGATGAGATAAGAAACCCAGCTGTTTATTTTGTCTTAATGTAGACATATATTATTCATTACGTTTCTCGCGGTAAATCAAAGTTGGGGATCGAAAATATGTGTTGTCGACAGACGGTAGAAGATGGCGTGTGGCTGAACAACAACTACAAATAAAGTTCAATTTCATAAACTAACTCTTGCCATACTACTAGTACTCCACTACAACGTTACACCTATAGTACAGCAGCTTCCAATTCAGGGACAAATCTACCAGCTACGTTGTAATTATGATGCTAGTCCTCGTGTTATAATGAAACGCGAGACAACGGAAGTTGTTCGAAGTTGTTCAACACCATTACCGACCGGGCGAGTCATGTCCGGCTCACCCGTCCGGCAGCGCATTCAGACCCCTTACAATCATAGCTAATAATATAAACCACGCTCCCGACACTGCTATAAAAAGCACGTAGTACAGTACATGTACATATACAGCTAGCGTACAGCGTACACACACATGGACGTGGCATGATTGCTCGCAGTAATACGTCATTCTCAATCGCGCCTGTGACTGGCCAATGTTTAGAATGACACGCCCACATCATGAATACCCTTTTATCGGAATTCCGATAAAGCTTTACAAACCCATCAAGGCTGTTGTTTGAGCCACGTGTTTGAGGTTGAAAATACAAAGACACGACCGTTCTCACGACTACGCTATACTGTTCTCGCGCTGTACAATGTATGGTAATGTACATTTGTGTATGCACTGCATGCGTGTGCCGCGAACCGGGCCGGGGAACAGTACGTCAACAGCCTTGATCAAGGCTATGCTATTGGTCGTAGCCCTGAAAATCCAGTTGGGAATTAACTCTCACAAAACAGGGTTTTCTATCAGAATGGGGAGTTTTTTAAGAATAAGTGGACATTGATAAATACCTCAGACAGTTTTGCCATTCCCTTGGTGGAGAGCGCGTCACTTGGGGTATAACTGGTTGTAAGCGGATACTCCGCGCTAGTTTTGGTGCAAGACGTTTCTTGTTACGGGCGATGCAGGCGCTGTTGGTGAGTTAGCCGCGCTGTGTGTGAAAAGAAAACCAAAACGGGTTGCACCAATACCATACGCGCCTGCGCACGAACATAACCTGAAACTGTCTGAAATATGCGTCTCAGTCATCACAATGCAACGCACGGACGTCGACGAGCTCAAGCACGTCGGAAACGGATAAGTTTTACAGAATTTCTTACTTTATTACGCCTTTTAACCAACAACAGACATTTATGAATGAAAATAAAAGGGTAAAAACGTTTAAAACTTGCAGGGTCAAACTGCCGGGTGATAAAGGGCGTTTATCACACGGCAATTCGACCTTGCCTGTTTTAAACGGCCGTGAAATAACTAGTCGCTACCCTTTTATTCCCTTATTAGTTACCTTTTTAGCCTTCATGATGAAGCTGTTGGGAATGCCACGTCGCTGGGCCATGTAAATAGGAGCAGGGGCGTTGTTGGCAGCGGCCACAAACAGACACAGCAAGAGTAGCTTCATGGTTGGTTATGAGGGAGTCCACAAACACGAAGTACACAAAGTGAAAGCTTCTACTACTGTCGGGACACGTATTGTTTTCGTCGAGATTTTAATATTTTTGATTAGCTGTTCGTCCAGATTTCTATATTTTTTATTATAAGACGTGCCGACCTACTGTCGGAACAGGTATTGTTTTGTCAATATTTTTATATTTTTTATGAGGTCGGAACAGGTATTGATTTCGTCCGTGTTTTATTATTTGTTTTATTATTAGCTGTTTCGACCTTCTGTCGGAACAGGTTTTGCTTTCGTCGAGATTTGTATCTGTAGATATTTGTTGGGATAGTTATTGCATTGCGGTAGTTATGGCGGCTGTTAGCACGGTTATAATCGCAAACAATTTGGCGATATTATCGCAATAATAATTGCGCTAATAATCGGGATTAGTTATCGCAATAACTGTCGCGATAAGTATTGCAATAATAACCGCAACATTTATCACAAAATTTATCGCGATAACTGTCGCGATAGTTATCGCGATAGTTATCGCGGTTATTATTGCAATAACTTTTTCGATAACTATCGATATAACTGTCGCTATAATAACCATGACAGAAATGGCGGTTATTATCGCGATAACTTTCGCGATATTTATCGCGATATATATCGCCAAGTTATCATAATCGTCACAGGGCATGTCATTTACACAGGGTCTGGAAGTGGGACCAAATCTAAAGAACTACACGACCGGTTTTAAATCTTCATGCAGTTTTAGACTTTCCCTGCGAATGCGGTAAAGTCTTCATCGGGGAAACCGGCCGCAACATCTACCAGAATCAAGGAACATCTAGCACACGGCAGACTAGGACACCTAGACAAATTAACAATCATCAAACACTCACACGAACAAGATCACCCCATCAAATGGAAACAAGCCCAGCTCATCACTCCAGTCAAGTTCTGTCACCAACGCAGAGTAAGGGAGGAAATCGAGATCAAGGCCCACAACACAGTTCCACAAGACATCGGACCCTTCATCAACGACATCTTGTCACCACTTCTCAAGCCAACACTTCCAGCAGCAGCTCACTTCAACACTGACACACTCCAACGCACACACATCCAGCCAGTAACCAACTCACACACGCTTCACCGGACAAGAACAGCTTCGATTCTTCCCGCCCAAAAGTGCATCCCTCCAGCCATACATATGCTCCACCACCACCAGTAGTGCAGCATTCTCCTGAAGACGAGCAGAGTATACTGTTCGAAACGTCAAGACCAAACCGGCTCTCACTCCATCACTCCTTCAAAAGATTTTTTACTCATGGTTGTACCCGCAAGTTTTATACTATTAATATTATACACCATGCAAAGCTTCAAACACCATGTTATTGTATTTTTGGTTGAGTTTACGAAGTAGCGCCAGTAGCACCCCTCGACGCATTAAAGACACTGGATACTATTGGTGTAACACCCAAACTCAGGGTACTTGTTTTCTATCGATTGAGGGCGCTGTTCACATCGAGCAGTTGCTACGAGGGCTGAAAGTCAGAGTCTTAGTTTCACGATTTTCCCAAGTAAACAGCCCATTGTTCTTCGCCTAAAGTTTTTGGGATTTCCGCCGAGGTTTATTAAACGGTTTGTGCATTGATTTTCTTGCCACTAAAATTATAAAGCTGATTGATTGATTGTGTTATATTTATGTACTGATTTTAAGCCTAAAATAGTTGTATTTTGTCATTGCGTTTAATTTGGTCGCACATGTAATTGGGGATTGTTATTCATACACGCATATTGTCGTTGGTTGATATAACACAGGTTAACGCATAATATTCTATGATTCAGTCAGTTGCTAATTGTGTTTATGTGGTAATTATAGCCCAGGGTTTATAGGTCAAAGTTTGTATAGATTCCCTTTAGGCACATGGGTCAATGTAAACATTGCTTTATTCAGTCCTTTATTTGCATAATTATTGGGGTAATTCAGGTTAGGTCCAATTAATTGGTACAATCACTGAGTATTTCTTGTGACATATATTTTTGTTTCTATTTTCATTGTAGTTAATCTGTGCTAACCACAATGCCTAATGAGAAGAAGAAGAGATATTAAAGAAACCAATCACAGAAGCACAGCATTTTCGTCTTTGGCTGATTCAATTGGTAATTGTCAAAGATCAGTCTCTCACTTGGTGTATCTCAACATGTGCATAAAATACAAACTTGTGAAATTTGAACTCGATTGGTCGTCGGAGTTGCAAGATAATGGCTTTGATTTCGAGACCTCAAATTCTAAACTGGAGGTCTCGAAAACAAAGCCGTGGAAAATTACTGCTTTCTCGAAAACTACGTTACGTCAGAAGGAGCCGTTTCTCACAATGTTTTATACCATCAACCTCTCCCATGTTATTTTGTGCATAGTTTGAGTTATACACCAAGTGAGGGGACTGGTCTTTGACCATTTGTCCAGTGTCATAAGCATTACAAAATACATGTGCTAGACTTATTGTTACCAACACTCTTTCAATGGTCAAAAGGATACCACTTTCTTCCGCCATTACCGTCGTCTCACTCAAATTATAGAATATATCCGTCAATAAAAAAGGGAAACTCAAAATGAACACAGCCCGTGACAAGAATTCTTCTGCGTATTTTAATTACTCTTTATTAATATCAGACCTTTAGGACATAGTCTTCTGTCAAGAATAGTATTAACAGTATTACTGGAAATAGTGCCGGCGAGCCTGGCTTCGATAGAAGACACATCTGGACTGTTGACACATCAACAAGAAAGAGATTGTCGGCACCAATCCGCAAATTTAACTCGAAATATTGTACTATTTACTATAATACTTAAACTAACAGGCCAGATATAAATAAAGAAAAAATCGGCAGCCACTTGTGATTGACAAAGTGTTCGTGTATTTGTTTCTCCACAAGATGGCCGCCTGATCACAAATTAATTTTGACATCACTACAATTAACTTAAACAAAAGGAGGCATCAGACAAAACGGACTGGAAACAAATGTAATATTGTAATAGTTTGTTTCAGTAAGGGATGGAGTTACATGACCAGTGCGAAACTAGAATCTAAAGTTATTATTTCTTTGAAGAGGGGACCATGTTGTCTGCTGCCATTAACAGCTTCAAGTTTTTCGTCCGTGACTATGCCTGAAACATCATTCATGTCCACCATTCTGTCGTTTACAACTGCAGGAGAAACACACACAAAAAGAAGCTTATTAACACATAAAAGTAAAAAACTTGATGGTTGACATCTGATTTATACGAGGGCCCTGAAAGGCAGTGGACACTATTGGTAATTGTCAAAGACTAGCCTTTACAGTTGGTGTATCTCAACATATGCATAAAATAACCAACCTGTGAAAATTTTAGCTCAATCGGTCGTCGAATTTGCGAGATAATAGTGAAAGAAAAAACAGCCTTGTCACACGAAGTTGTGTGTTCTGATGCTTGATTTCGAGACCTCAAATTCTAAACTTGAGGTCTCGAAATCAAATTTGTGAAAAAAAAAACTTTTTTCTTGAAAACTACGTCACTTCAGAGGGAGCTGTTTCACACAATGTTTTATACCATCTATCTCTCCCCAATACTTGTAATCAAGAAATATTTTATGATGATAAATATTTTGAGTAATTACCAATAGTGTCCACTGCCTTTAAAGGCATTTTACATGCTTGGTAATTGTCAGACCAGTGTTCTAACTTGTATCCCACCATAACCATAAAATAACAAGCCTATGAAAATTTGGGCTCAATTGGTCATCGAAGTTGGAGTACGTGAAGTTTTTTTTCACGTCAGGTACGTACGTTGTGCGGACGTCATACGTGAGCATGAAATAATCCCAAAGTAGTGACGTCACCTAGAAACAACAACATTTTCTAACGTTCATGTTCACGTGTTTGCTCGCGTAACGTGAAGGGCAGTGAAAAAAGGTATAAACAAAAATGTTTAGTGTTTAGTGTTTTGCTACGACATCTACAGTACACGTGCTGCCCCATGTGGTTTTATACAGCGAGTTACAAGCAAGCCCGGTGCACAACTAAAAACAAACTTTTTTTAAGATCTGAGGTACTCACATTTCCAGAGTAAAGGAGCTTGTTGGGCGATCCCTTGGTGTAGTATATTTTCCCGTTGCTCGCATCTCCAAGCAGTTGCGATACTACACCGGTTGCACCTCCATTTTTGACAAAGTACAGTGTAGCAACACCTGAAATTGCAAAAAGATATTTCAGTTACCTATGACTAGTCTTGTCTACCATGCCCGTTGTGCGGCAGACCTGGGGTTTCCTGAAATAATTATGTTAGTCTTCTTCATTCATGAATACCTGGGATAGTTTCTCCATTTCGATTGGTTCAGAGGACATCACGTGGTGTGTTTAAACGGATGATATAACCACAGCCAGAAGTGTTTAAACACAGTAAGCCAAGTGAGGCCACTGATTCAGCATAAGGAGTGTACTCCTTTATGCATACAACTTGGATTTCTGACTTTCTAACCTCGTTCATCGCTTTTTGTTTTAACTAAGCCAGCTGAATTTATCTCGAAAGATTGAGAGTTCTGGGGCTAGGTGGAATTAAGGGGAGTGTGTTATGGCTATTTTTGAGATAACTTGACCGAGCATTAAAAGTTGTCATAGTGAAAGAGCCCGAACAATTTAGTGAACGTTGTCTGCGGCAGAATCATTTACTCTGGTTTCCAACTTAGTCGCGCGCGTTTAGCTGTTATGAGAGGCAGAAACAAGATGGTAGTTTCTTTTATTAAATTGGCCTTTTAACATGGATATAAAATACCAATAACTTGCATACGGCTGAATGACGAGCAGTGAGTGGCAAAGCTAGCACTGTAGCAGATTTTCGTTCTCAAATTTACAGTGTTTATAGATCTGTTGCAGAAGGCGGCGCTGTTGGGAACAGCGAGGATCCTAAGAAAGGCCCTCGATATCTTAGGCTACGAGACGTAGCCCAACTCGAGGTGATCCGGCACAAATGAAAATATGATCTTTCTTTTGCAAGCTGTGGTAAGATGAAATAATAATAATAATACACAAATAAAATAAAAATAAACGATTGTTTTTTTTTGCTCAATTCAAATCTATTAAATAGTCATATCGAATTCATTTAATCTCGACCAGCCATTTTCGCTCAAGTAACTGGTTAATGCAACTTGGCATAAGCATTTTTGAAGCTTTTGGTGTAGATAAGTATGAATAAACTAAAAATAAAAAAGTAATCTTGCGGGTACAACAATGTGTAAATCTCTGTTGTGTGAGTGTTGAAGACCAGCAGAGTATACTGTTTGAAACGTCGAGACCACACCGGCTCTTTTTTAGAGCCATTATACTCCCCAAAAAAGAGATTACACGTGGTTGTACCTGCAACTTTACCATTTATTTATAGTTAACTTGGCAAAGTAGCAAGTACAGTTTAAAAGCAACATCTTTGAAAGACCAGTAGAGACCAAATTTCTACGTCTTCCTATAGAAAAACAACAACAATGAGACTTACCGGAAACGTGTGGGCAAGCCATTGATGTGCCTGACATGGTAGCAGAGCCGGTGTCCCAATTATGACTGGCACTTTCAATGTTTACACCGGGTGCAAAGATATCAACACAGCTGCCCCAGCATGAGAAATAGGCAATTTTGTCCTGATTGTCTGAGGCTGCTACGGTGATTGCCTAAAAGAATACAATATTAATATGTTTAATACTTTAAGTATTGTTTTTATCTAGGCGAATAACTGAGACCAGTGTTCTTTATTACAACACGATATACATTTTGTGTCGTAGTAAATATCTTCGTTTTGTATCTGTCCATATACTTTTCGAACGTTTTTCGTAAAACCCTGCTATCTGATTTTTATTGATGGCATTTTCTATCAACAGTGTGTACCTTAATTTTTTTTTAAAGTCAATTTATTGACGGTTTTGCGTGTATTGATTGTTTGGTGTTTTGATTGTTTATAGTTCTTGCGTATTACCTATTGTGTGTTTCACCTTTTGCTACCTAAAAAATTATATATATATTTTTGTTCCAGTGCAATTCAACTTCTCGGTTGCCACACCGACGTTCATTATGCTGTTTTTAATTAAATAAACCAATAAATATATAAATAAATATTTAAAACTAGGGTGCGTTGGATTAGCTTCTCTTTGTCGACCCGGTGGTGCTCATTCGGGTGAGCCCCTGATGAGCTAAGCGAACGATCACTCCCTGTCGCGTGCACCTCGGACCAGCCCCAAGTGACCCTCTCCACAAGACGGGCACTAGGGGCTGACCCGGGTGAGCCCCTGGAATGACGTCAAAGCTATTCGATCTTACCGGGGACAGATCGGGGTTGACCCGGGGAAGCTAATCGAACGCACCCATCAACAACAAAAGTGTTTTCAGACCGAGAAATGCAACTTACGTCGGGAACGCGGGCAGGTGAGTTGTAGCAGGCATCCGAGTCGGAGTTTCCTGCCGCGATGGAAAGTACGTAACCGGTATCGATCAGTGCCTGGACTCCAGCATCGAGGGCATGGTTTGCACCACCACCAAGAGACATTGATACAACACCTTTCGGTCTCTGCGAAACTGCATTCAACCCTACAAACAAGTGGAAACAAAAAGTTTGTTTAAAAATGGTGTTCATGTTATTGGAGAAATTACGTTGCAGTAGACATACTATTAGTTCCTCCAAGAGTTTTGTATATTGCAGTTCAGAAACTGGGATGTTAAAACTGACACCGTGGGCGTTTTCACATAATAGATACCGAAGAGGTTAACATCATAAGGGGTTAACATAACACCAATGTAATTGATTTTGCAGAAATGGGTGCTATTTTAACACCCTATTGTGTTAAATTTTACTCATTTGTTGGTATTTGTGGTAAAACCATGGTGTCAATTAAACATATCAGTTTTTAAAGTGTTGACAGAAGAGTCGCAACACGAAACCACGGCTCCTGCCCCAGATTCAGCTCAGGCTAGCTTGGCCCCGCAGTTGTTTTGACAATACTGCGTGTGCTTTGCGTACGTGCCCAGGGCTTCAGACGAGAGAACGGAGCCTGAAGTCGAATCAAAAATACCGTGGACCTTACACGAATCGTGGACCCATATAGTCCTCTTTTTTGTTAATATATGTGCCCGGTTTGGAAAGTGTACTGCTACAAATGGGGACAGGGACATGTTTTATGCATGAGTGAGACTGGGCAATGTAAACTGTGCGATTTAAGTATCTAAACACTTACAAATGGTCAGATATACCGAAACCTCAAATAGAATGCCAACAAAATAATTATAAATCCGATCCACTGTTATCTTCTGCGCATTTTGATACCTATTTTGTTGCGCTACGATGTTGTTTGGCGGATTTAAGGGTACTTGAGTGGCTTAAGGTAGAATTTTAAAAGTTGCAAAACCGTTGTACGGTGACTAAAATTGTCAACATGATTCTTGCCCTCCTTGTTTTTATCATTTGTCTGTGTGTGATATGCTTGTGCGAGTTCCCTTCGGTGATTAGCGGCTTTTGCAACTTTTAAAGTTCAACCTTAAGCCAATGAAGTGCCCACAAACCCGCCAAACACTCGTGGCGCAAATAGACAGGCTTCAAAATGCGCAGAAGATAACTGTGAATCGAATAAACTAATAAATTATTATTTTGCATACTATTTTATAGTTCCGATTAATTCTGACCAAAGTGTTTAGATACTTTATTGGCGCAGTTTAGATGATGTGTATTATGACAATGATACGATGACACTTACCGTCGAGGATCAAGTAGGTAGGGCAACCACCGGAGTTGGTGCATACTTTAGCACTGTAAATCGACGCTTTGCGTGCAATTCCGTAAGTAGCTCCAGCGACAGTACCACCACAGTGGGTTCCGTGGCCGTTGTCGTCTGGCCCACCGAAAATGAGCTGGGCGCGACCATGAAACTCTGAATGAGTTGTTCTCATACCGGTATCCACGATGTAGACGTGACCATTTTCTCCCAAGGCTGTTCAAATAATCAAAATAGTGGGTAAACGTTGTAATTAATAAGGCTTCACATGGACTAGACCCAGTGGATTGAAGTCATTAAGCCGCCATCTTCTTTAGTGGCAAAAACGATTATGTAACAATCGAAACACACTGATTTGTACGCGCGGCGCACGGGATTGGCCAATGATTAAGCTTCTTTAGAACTCTAAGTGAGGGCGCTTTACTCAAATGACATCATGTGCACAAAGGTCTTTAAATAAAACACAATTAAAAATATATGATTTCTTGATTCCATGCGAATGTGTAGTTTGTTTTAGTTTTGTGTTTAATTGTGAAAACAGAAACTGAATCATGAACAGTACAGAATGATGAAATAAAATCACTCCACTAAAATATTTTACTTCGAGATCGCGAAATCATTAGTTCTGAATGATATTTTTATGGGGACGATTTCACAAAGAGTTAGAAATAGTCCTATAACTTAGGACTATGAGATATTAAAAACTTAAGACTAGTCTAAAATTAGGACGTTAGTAACTCACCCTAACTCGACATAAGACCAGTCTTAACTCTTTGTGAAATCCAGTCATGGACACACTTTTGTATGGCAGGGAACCAGTATATTGTTGGCACAACCCCACTACCATCCGGAGCTTCGTATATAAATCGAAGAATTTGATTTAAACATTGACCATGTCGGATTAACTAACCGCCGTCATTGAAGTTGTAGACGCCATCAATCCCGTCTCTTGAGTCGATCCTGTCAATTCCCCAAGTTGGGTTGTACTGCTGCCCTAAGATCTGCGCCATGGCTTCTTGCTCGACGAACTCAATACCATCAATGGCGCGGATCTGCGGAAATAATAATTCAATTATTGACCCCTTGCACTCAAGTCACATGCATGCCTGTTTCGAAAAGTGGGGTGGACACTATGTGATTGCACTGTTTGGTTTGGGTGGATATCACCAGATTTACCAAAAACCAAATATTGTTAATAATTACTGTGTCCGCCATTCCTCAAAATTGCTTAAGCAAATGCGGGTATTTCAAAGCACCCCTAATAAGAAGAATAGGTAGGGGAGATGTTGAAACTCAAGTTGTTTTTATTCAAAAAGCAAATTGTATTCAGCGGTGACAACTCAACGTTGGCGTTGCACCTGTTGTGATGGTATATTTTTAAGGTTTTTTTTCCCCTTATTCTCATTTTTCAGCCACAAGAACATAAAGTAAAACATGGCGGTTGTATGATATTTAGTATTTTATGTTAATATTTGTATCCTGTATAAAGATCTTAAAATTACTAAATAAATTGAATAAATACTGCTGTCATTCTTATTACTTACAGTATTAATCATGTGAGGTGGGATTCGCAGATTCAGAACGGGAATCAGATCACGGATCTTGGACACCTTTGGGGCTGGCATTCGCATGGTCTGAAACTCAGCCAAGATATCTGTCTCTATCTGGTCCAATACGGATGCATCCTGTAAGAAATGAGAGAATAAAATAAGTAGCTTTTAAACTCAAAAGTTCAGGTACTAACTGAAAACATAACCAACATGCGAGGTGACAATTTCGTGAGAATTGGAGCATTTTGTGTTCCATTCATAACAAACTGTCGATACACGTTATAATTATTGACAATAATACCACCGAGAAAACTGTAGTTATAAAATAAATGTACAAATTGGTTAAAAATTACAGCACAATCATAAGGAAACAATTTTTTTTTCACAAAAGACTCATTCTAAAAGAAGCACAATGCCTTTTTTTCTTCTTCTTCAAATTCCCTGTTATCAAGCAATATAACAATACCTTAGCTTTGATGATAAAGCTGTTTGGAATGCCACGTCGCTGGGCCATGTAAATTGGAGCAAGGGCGGCATTGGCAGCGGCCACACACAGACACAACAAGATCAGCTTCATGGTTGGTTATGAGGACGTCCACAGACTACGAGAACAGTCAAAGCTAACGTTGGATTTTGAAGAACAAATTAAAAGTCAAATATCAATGTTGAAATGTTATTGTTAAGTGTTAAAGGCAGTGGACACTATTGGTAATTACTCAAAATAACTATTAGCATAGAAACCTTCGTCGGTAACGAGTAGTGGGGAGAGGTTGGTAGTATAAAACATTGTGAGAAACGGCTCCCTCTGAAGTGGATAAGTTTTAGAGAAAAAAGTATAATTTTCCATGAAATTGAGTTCGAGACTTCAGATTTAGAATTTGAGGTCTCGAAATCAAGCATCTGAAAGCACACAACGTGGTGTGGCAAGGGTATTATTTTCTTTCTACTTCGACGACCGATTGAGCTCAAATTGTCACGGGTTTTGTATTTTATGCATATGCTGAGATGAGTGAGAAGACTGGTCTTTGACAAATTACCAATAGTGTCAAGAGTCTTTAATATCAGCTGATGCAGAATTAAGATCCCTAATTTTATAACAAAACAACCTAATCAGTGACTTAAAGCCAATCCATACACGGGGCTTCTTTCTAAGCCTAAATTCGAACCGCGAACACAGAGGTGAAGAGCAAACGAGGAACTGTTGTTTTGCTGAAATAAATAAAGCCAACTTACCAGTCAGGAAGGTGATGTTTCAGAGTGAAGAATAGCTGTTTAAGGGGGGTTATTTATACTATGTGAGTGTCGACTTTATCAACTCATTGTTTACACAAGAAAGACGTAGGAAAGTTCAATATTATTTCATAATCATTAATTATAGTTATTTGGAACCAAGCAGATGTTTGATAAAAGGTTACGGACTTTCCCTTAGTGACCTTTATCAGCGTTTTGTTGTAAACCTTTGCCAGTTGACAAGTATTATCATGTTTAGGAGAATGTCATCAGCTGTTTACATAATTTGAACAGCGATTATTTTAAAAGTTCACGAATATGGGAGTGTTAACGCGAAAAGAGACAATGGAGTGGAACAGTTTACAGTGTAGCTCGGTATATTGTACACATTATTGACTGGAAATTCGGTAACTAGTTAGTATACATCTATTCCCCCGAGGGACTTTGAGTGACCAAAAATAGGCCCCTCTTCTGGTCACTCACAGGGCCGAGGGGAAATAAACGTACACTATTTGTGGTTTATAACACACCTCGGTCTGTGAAATAAGAACAGTGTCACAGGTTGATTAATGGAAGCAGTTGCAAATAGTTGTTTTGTATATTTTGTGGTACACTAAAATATAGGGCCATGATTTGCTGTTGTAAATAGTGCTAACGCGAGCTGCTACTGTGCAACTGCTGGGGCAAGCGCTACTGGCTACTATGTGCAGCGGCTACAGCTACTGTGTTAAAATATTGTAAATAGTTTGGACAGGTGGGCAAGTGCTACTGTGCAACAGTAGAACTTGCAATGCAAGCACAAAGGCTTTTTGTTAGGGGCGGCCCTTTGTTTCCTTGGGGCGTTGGCTCTCAGGAATGTCTTGAGAATTTCACTGGTATGCTTGAGTGTAGATAGTGGTTGTGGTGTATATGAATGGGAGAAAGTGAATTGATGTGCAGAGTACCAGTTCTGAAGTGAGTGGGGTGATGTGTAGGAAGTTGGGGCTATGCATTTAGAGTTCTGCTTGCGTTGCTACAGTACAGACGTTAAGTTCTGGTGAGGCACAGAGGAGGACTGAGCTCGACAAATCGTAAGTTACTTTTAATTATGTTTATGGAGGAACCCATTGGATTGAAGTAGTATGTTTCATTCAATATAAAGCATTTTGTAAAAGCATTTTTGTTTTAAAGGAATTGTTGGTCCAAAAGCAGAGAATTGCAAGTTTGATAATTTTTCATTGTTTTGTTGGAAAGCGTGCCAATACCATCCCATAATGTTAGCTACCTTGTTCTTGTACAGTTTTGGTTCATTTTTAATTATTATAGATGGCCCTTATCCACCCGATTTTTAAAGTCCGGGAGTGACTGATTGGACGCCCCTGATGACATGATAAATCACATGGGACCGTCACGCCAACATTTTCATCACTAGAGTGGAGTTGGAACTTAACCGATGGCAGGGTTTTCTAGAGCTGGAAACACAGAATGCACAGATGAACATCCAATGAACAGTACACTTCTCACGACCATTGAGGAACTATGATATTGTAGACTCAGGAGAATTAACGAGCCTGAGGAGTGGTGTGAACCCTTAGAGTAGACAGTTTGTTAAATAATTGTTGGATTGTAGAGCAGTTGCAAAGTATTGGAGATATTGTTGAATTATTGAGAATTTGCAAAGTATCGGAGATATATTGTTGGAATTATTGAGAAGTTGCAAAGTATTGGAGATATTGTTGAATTATTGAGAATTTGCAAAGTATCTGAGATATATTGTTGAAATTATTGAGAAGTTTCAAAGTATTGGATATATTGTTGAAATATTGAGAATTTGCAAAGTACCGGAGATATATTGTTGAAATTATTGAGAAGTTGGGATTTGAGATCGAGGTGATGCAAGGCGTAGAAACTTGAATAAACTACTGGCGAGTTAAGGTTACTTGAAGCCAGTAACTGTAACTCACAAGGTTAAGAGTCGGGTTGACTCAATTTGAGGTTTGGAATGAGTGAATTTTGGTAGTTGAATTTATTGGGTTTTTTTTGAGGTGTGGCCACTGAAAAGAATTCAAATTGCAGAAGAATTGTGTTGTAAATAAATTTGTAATATTTTGTAAATATAATCTTGATTGGCTTTAGTGCAAATTTATTTCTGCAGTGTTGGTTTCTTCCTCGGTTGCAACAACAACCCCGATGGGTTGGTTGTGACAAACAGAAATCTTGAAAAGAAAGGACAGTTTTGTGAGAAACAGCTCCCTCTCGATTAACGTAAATTTCGAGAAAAAAGCAATTTTCCACAAATTTGATTTCGAGACCTCAGATTTAGAATCTGAGGTATCGAAATCAAGCTGAAAGCACACAACTTTGGGTGGCCATGGTGCGACAAGGGCGTTTTTCTTCCCATTATTATCTCGCAACTTCGATGACCGATTGAGCTCAAATGTTCAAGGTGTGTCATTTTATGCATATGTTGAGATCCACCACCTGTGAAGACTAGTCTTTGACAATTACCAATAGTGTCCAGTGTCGTCAATGCAACTATGGCAAAGTATTGTTTGAAGCTTTGCATGGTGTGGATAAATAGGAATAAACTATAAATAAATAGTAGACTTGCGGGTACAACAATGTGTAAATCTCTGTTGTGTGAGTGTTGAAGACGAGCAGAGTATACTGTTCGAAACGTCGAGACCACACCGGCTCTTTTCAGATTTGAGACTCCCACAAGATAGATTTGTACATGGTTGTACCTGCATAAATTTATAGCTGCAACTTGGCACGTTAGCAAGAATATTATTTAAAAAAAACGTAAGTGAAAGACCAAAATAGATCAATTTGAGTTGCATCGAATTCGTTTTTAAACAACAGATAATAATGCTCTTCATTTCAATGTACTGCTACACAATTTCTATCAATACTTTTCAGATGGGGCCGAAGACTGAATTTCAGAAGCCCTTTCGACTTAATAAATATTCAAACCGAGGGCACGCATGAAAAAACCCCACTAAACACCGCAGATAAAACATCACATGTTAGCGATATAGCGCATGGGGTGCGGACTGACGGTTTTATAACCGTGGAACTTTGTTCTAAATAGTGTATACCTATTGAATAACATGAATATCTTCGGCAACGGTCCGAGTAGGTTGGAGCCCTCAGTATCGAGTTTGTGAATGGGCAATGGCAAGATCTGAACGTGTAACGGTGCTTTGAACGTGTAAAACGAATGATCACTGTTATGACATGACACCGTCGAGGATCGTGTAGGTAGGGCAACCAGCGGAGTTGAAGCATACTTTAGCACTGTAAATCGACGCTTTGCGTGCAATTCCGAAGGTAGCTCCAGCGACAGTACCACCACAGTGGGTTCCGTCGCCGTTGTCGTCTGCCTCACCGAAAATGAGTGAGGCGCGACCTTGAAACTCTGAATGAGATGTTCTCCTACCGGTATCCACGATGTAGACATGAGCCCCTTCTCCCAAGACTGTTCAAACAGTAAACAATAGTGTGCAAAATGTAAACGTTATTATGAATAATTAATAACAATTATAATGATATTATCGAAGTTTTATAAATCTTTTAACATGGTACTCAACCCGATTAATATACACATGTTAATGTTAGCACCTTATAAGGGTTTACTAGGGGCTACACAACGCACGGGACCGTAGGATTTACGTCTCATCCGAAGGACGTATCAATAACTTGGTTAAGTTTCCTGCCTAAAGCTACAAGTATCACGATTCTCGAATCAGAGCTTGAGTGAAGTCTTTAAACCTATGAGCCACGGCACGTCACAATGAGGCGCATGGAATTATTATATAAACAATTAGATAATGCGAGTTTTGTAATTTCTTTTGTTATTATGTGTTTAGTTGCGAAGACAAAAATTGGAATCACGAACAACACAGAATGATGAAATAAAATCACTCTAGTTAATATACTCGCTGAAGATGCCGACATCATTATTTCCGGATGGTGTTTATCGAGACATACTTTTGTATATAACAAGGAACCAACTTTTCCGAGATTTTTCCTGCAGGATTACGGAACGCTATTTATTTGCTGGCAGCAAAATCGCCGGGAAAGTTGTTTAATTCCGTAAGAAAAAAATACCCTTAACATGAGTTTGTACATGTGTACAAAGCTGATGGTGAATAAAACATATGGTGTGAAGTTGTTTCGGCTAAATATGGTTGATGGTTGATGGTTTATCACTGCAATAACTTATCTTGAGTACCTTGTTTGGTAGATACGTGCGCTATATAAGACTTCGATATTATTATTAATATTCGTAAGTAAGCATGATCAACTTTACGGCGGCCTGTAAAATTGCGGCGAAAATACAAAATATTTTACTTGACGGAGTCACGAAATTTGCGAACTTTTGAAACAGTGAAATCACTATTTCTGGATGTTGTTTATCTGAACATACTTTTGTATAACAGGGAAACCAACATTTTTTTGGCAGAACCCCATCACTATCCAGCGCTTCGTATAACTATAAATTTATTTCTTATTTTCGAATTTACATTGCCTTTGATTTGATATTGATTGTGATTTTGATACTGTGGAAATAAACTAATTGATTGATTGGTTGATTAAGTTGATAAAAAGTGACCGTAGGTCGATTTCACAAAGAGTAGGACTAGTCTCTAAAAGCGCTGGACACCTTTGGTAATTGTCAAAGACTAGTTTTCTCACGTGGTGTATTCCACAGTTATGAATACAATAACAAATCTGAGAAAAATTGTGACTCGTTATTGGTCGTTGAAGTTGCAAAAGAGCAATGACTTGTTGCATCACTTTTTGTGCTTTCAGATGCATAATAAAAGGCTTCAGTTGAATATTATATGAGTGAGAAATTACATCTTTCTCAAAAACTACGTTACTGACCGTTTCCCACAATGTTTTATACCATCAACAGGTCTCCATTCCTTGTTATACCAAGTAAGGTTTTATGCTAACAATTAATTGGAGTAATTACCAATAGTGTTCAGTGCCTTTTTAAGAACATTACATAATTATTTTGTGATAACAAAACAGTTGATGGCAGTGTAAGCACTTTATGTAATCCACCAATATACATTAACTGACGAAAAACTTTGAGATCCATCGGCAATCTGGGAAAGAGAAAATAGCCTGAAAAACAGATAACACATTTTGCACGACATCGATTAAAAAATCGTATAAAACGCTCACTGAGCGATAAACTTCAAACGGTTAGTATACACATAATGAATGTTTATGAGTGCAATGGTGCGTGAGTGCAATGGTGCGAATATGTTCATGAGATGATGATGGAATGTTCTACTCAACGAGGCGGAGCCGAGTTGAATGGAACATTCCAGCTTTCAACGAATGAACATATTCGCACCATTGCACGAATGCAAAACATTCATTATTTGTTTTATATAACATCCATGTAGATCTTTGTCATTTTGTTTGAAAGATACAACTTTCAAAACAAAAAAAGCGTAGGCGTACAATTTTTAATTGTAGAAGCCGAATGCTAGTAATTTTACTAATATGCCTTGCAGTAACACTGCGTTGCCAAAGACACGCTGGCAGCGTGCAATGGTACTTTTCGGATGGAACGAAAAAGCACGGTGAGTGACTCAGCGTGCAATGGTACTTTTATTTGCTATCACGTGACAGACAATCCACCAATCAAATGGCAAGGATCTGCTTGGGTGTTATATAATGTTCTTTATTGCTCATCCAATATGACATTTCAGACGTAAATATTTCAAAGGATGTTTTCCACTATCATTATCATTAGACCGTGTAAGTTTTATGTGAATTTTTTATCTTAGGCGAGTTTTTATTTATTCAGAAAACTCAATTGGATCAGAGGTGACACCCCAACACTGGTGGTGGACCTGTCAATCTTATGACTTACAATATTGATAAGATGAGGTGGGATTGGTAGGTTCAAAACGGGAATCAGATCACGGATCTTGGACACCTTCGGGGTCGGCATTCGCATGGTCTGAAACTCGCCGAGTATATCCTTCTCTATCTGGTCCAACACGGATGCATCCTGTGAGGTGAAAGATGAAAGCATCAAATAAGTAGCTTTTTTATTTAATTCAAGCTGCGGTTTAGGTACAACTGAAAACCTAACCCATGCGAGGCGATATTAGTAAAACTACATATATATATATATATATATAATGAATAGGGTAGATGGCCTTAGCTTTCGATCCAATCCGGACCTTCTTCAGAGGCATAAAACAAGTACAAACAAATACATATCCATTTATAGAAAGAGAGAGGGGGAAAGGGATTAAGGGAAGGATCCAGAAAGAAGCGGGAAAATAACAGCCAATCAAAGTTTCTATTTCAGAGACAATGTTGGTGGCTATGAACCAATAGGAGTGAAGTGGCGAGGACAAAGGATGTTTAGAATGAAAGGATGGGTTACTGGACCATAAAAGTGGTAAATGTATTGTTCGACAACAATGCAGGGAGACATGAAAGGGTAGGATTAGAGAGCAAGTTGCATCATGATGCAACTAACAATGGTCAATTAATAAGAATAGCAAGATCAAAGGTATGATGATTTGAAAAATAGGTATGAGGGACCTGTGGAAAAAAAGGGGGGGGGGGGTTACTTACATCAGATAGTTACAGTGATGAATTTATAAAAACAACTTTAAACAAGATTAATTTATACTTTATGTACAGAATATATACAACATATAAGTTCTTAGGCCGAATTGAAGTGGAGGTTAATGAGAAGTTATTTAACACCAGTGTTTATGTTAAGTCCAAAGGGTTTGACTGTCTTGAGTTGGTGAATCCAGTGTGATTCTCTACTCTTGCGGTGTGTGTCATCACCATTGCAAGCTTCAATCACCAGAAGTTCAACATCACTGACACTATGATTGGGGCTGTTGAAGTGGATAGAGACTGGGTACAGTTTCTTAGTCTTTATGGAAGAGACATGATTCGCAAAGCGAAGACTAAGTTTGGTCTTAGTCTCTCCCACATATTGTAGCCCACATCTCTTACATGATATGACATAGACTACATTAGATGTGCTACATTCAGAGTCGGTCTTGATGTTGTATGAAGAGCCAGTGGGACGACTCTTCACCTTAAATGAGGGCTTAATGTGCAGACACGTTCTGCATTTGGAACGGGTACATTTATGACAGCCCAGTATATCTGTCGGGGGTTGTGTTTGGACTGTACCTGGGGGAAGTTTGGCCCTGACTAGTATGTCACCAAGGTTCTTAGGGCGGCGGAATGCAACCATGGGAACCTTAGGGATTGCTGAGTGTAACCTGCTGGAGGAGTGAAGTATAGGCATGTTATTATTGAGAATTGAGGGAAGTTTGGGTAGTTTGGGGTGGAAGGTGGTGACCAAAGCAACTCTATTGGTCGGAGCTTTTTTAGCTCCCGTGTTAGCCAACAGAGTATGACGAGGTACGTTGAGAGCCCTGTTGATAGCAAGTTTGACCCTACATATATATATTTATTTATTTATTTTCTTTCTTAAACATTCGACCACGTAGGTTTCATTTTTCGACACATACTAATAATTGACAATAATGCCATCAGAAAAATACAGTTAAGAAAAAATCAGTATAAGAAGTTATTTAAAAATTACAGAACAATCCTAATGAAAACAAATTTCATATTTGAACACAAGAGACTCACTCTTAAACAGGCACAATTACTTGTTTTTTGGGTGTGAATTTATTCTCAAAGTTTTTACGGGAGAGACAGCTGTACTCTAAACCACACAACTTGTAAAAAGCCTTTGTTTAATTCAACCAGAATATCCGGATGTTTGGTATACGACTGTTCAATTCCATTGTGTTGCAAACTTTTCATAGTGCCATTGGGGAGTGCTAATCAAGACCAAACGACTTCATATTGTCTTCAAATTCCCTGTTATCAACTAATATAACTATACCTTAGCTTTGATGATGAAGCTGTTTGGAATGCCACGTCGCTGGGCCATGTAAATTGGAGCAAGGGCGGCATTGGCAGCGGCCACACACAGACACAACAAGAGCAGCTTCATGGTTGAATATGAGGGAGTCGGCTTACTATGAGAACGGTTAAATCAAAGGTTTGATTTTGGTAGAGCAAATTAAAATTCATGATATTGTTGAAATGTTACTGTAAAGTAATAACTCACTTGCGTGTAGCTACAGTAATGGTTGAAGACCAGTCTTTTAACTTGGTGTATCCCAACATATTTATGCCTAAAATAACAAACCTGTGTACATTTGTGCTCGATTGGTCATCGAAGTTGGAAGAGAATAGTGAAAGAAAAAATCACCCTTGTTGCACAAGTTTGTGTGTTTTCAGATACATAGTAAAAGGCTTCTGCTGAAGTGAGCAATTACCTTTCTAAAAAACAATCTGTACGTTTACATCAGAAGGTGCCGTTTCTCATAATGTTTTATGCTATCAATAGCTCTTAAATGCTCGTTACCAATGAAGTTTCTGTGTTACACACTATTTAGAGTAGTAATCAACAGTGTCCAGTGCCTTTAAAACCCCACCCCAAAACGGGGCTTCTTTCCACGCCTGGATTCGAGCCGCGGACACAGAGCTGAAAAGCAAACGAAAAAAACTGTAGTTATGCTGAACAAAATAAAGCCAACTTACCAGTCAGGAAGATGAGATGTTTCAGAGTGAAGAATAGCTGTTTAAGGGCGGTTATTTATACTGTCTGAGTGTCGATTTTATCAACTTATTGTTTACACAAGAAAGACAAAGGAAAGATACATTTATTTCAAAATCATAGATATGATTGTTTTGAACCAAGCAGATGTTTGATAAAAGGTAAGCAGGCTTTCCCTATATGACCTTTATCAGTGTTTTAATGTTAACCATTGGCCTATTGCCAAGTATTATCATGTTTTTGAGAATGTCATCAGCTGTTTACACGTTTTCGACTTAATTATTTTTTTACCAAGTTCACGAATATGTGAAGTCAAGGGACAATGGAGTGAAGTAACATTCACAACCCAGAACTACTACACAACGGGTTTTAAATCTTCATGCAGTTTTTAATCTTTCCCTGCGAATGCGGTAAAGTCTTCATCGGGGAAACCGGCCGCAACATCTACCAGAATCAAGGAACATCAAGTACACGGCAGACTAGGACACCTAGACAAATTGACAATCATCAAACACTCACACGCACAAGATCACCTCATCAAATGTAAACAAGCCCAGCTCATCACTCCAGTCAAATTCTGTCACCAACGCAGAGTAAGGGGGGAAATCGAGATCAAGGCCCACAACACAGTTCCACAAGACATCGGACCCTTCATCAACGACATCTTGTCACCACTTCTCAAGCCAACACTTCCAGCAGCAGCTCACCACAACACTGACACACTCCAA
Organism: Asterias amurensis; assembly: GCF_032118995.1. Lineage (NCBI taxonomy): Eukaryota > Metazoa > Echinodermata > Asteroidea > Forcipulatida > Asteriidae > Asterias > Asterias amurensis. Next base: position 24,662,153 of record NC_092650.1, on the reverse strand, counting down.
CGCACACACATCCAGCAAACAACCAACTCGCACACTTCACCAGACAAGAGCAGCTTCGATTCTTCCCGCCCAAAAGTGCATCCCTCCAGCCATACATATACTCCACCACCAGTAGTTCAGCATTCTCCTGAAGACGAGCAGAGTATACTGTTCGAAACGTCGAGACCAAATCGGCTCTTTTCAGACCCATCACTCCTCCAAAAGAGTTTTTACTCATGGTTGTACCCGCAAGTTTACTATTAATATTTATATGTAAAGTTGTTCTTATTATCCACACCATGCAAAGCTTCAAACACCATTGTATTGTATTTTTGGTTGAGTTTACGAAGTAGAACCCCTCGACGCATTAAAGACACTGGATACTATTGGTAATTGTCAAAGATCAGTCTCTCACTTGGTGTATCTTGCATTTGCATAAAATACAAACCTGTGAAATTTGAACTTGATTGGTCGTCGGAGTTGCAAGATAACGGCTTTGATTTAGAGACCTCAAGTTCTAAACTTGAGGTCTCGAACTTTGGGGTATGAAGTCAGTTGACACTATTCGTAATTACTCAAAATAATTCTGAGCATGAATAAAGAGCAATGGGGAGCTGTTGGCAATATAAAACATTGTGTGAAACGGCTCCATCTAAAAAAAACGTAGTTTCCGAGAAAGAATTTATTTTCACGAATTTGATTTCGAACCCTCGGAATGAGATTTTAAGAGTCAGTTCAGGTAAATAGTTGACATACTTGCTCACGGTCAAAAAATGTTTTTTTTTAATACTTTGTTGGTGGAAGGGCCTTGGGGTGCAAGTAAACAAAATTGCATTTTCAGTTCCATATATAGCCCGTTGCCATGGTTACGGCTCATTTTGCTTTTTGGCCATTTTAGGCCGATTTGGGGGTCTGAAAAACTGGTTTTTAGCTCCACTACACCCCATCAAAATGCAAAATTATTTCAAAAAACCTTGTATATCACTACAAAGTATCATCATTGGCCTTCCTTGAGAAAAATAAGTATTGCTTTAAATATCACCCTTGTGCCATTTTTGCATCGTTTATTACAGTATGTTTTTAGAACCTGCAAAATCGCCATTTTTACCCCATTTGTGGACCCCAAAATGTCAACTTGCCAGGGGGCTCAGAAAATTTTCCTTTCGGCTGTGGTTAGGGTCAACATTGGTATTCTCATATCTGGTGAGAAAAACTTGGGTAATTGTATCCTGTTGTGACAGTACTGCCTCAAAACTAGACTTTTTTCCCCAAAACGTGAAAAATGCCTTTTTAAGGGTTATTTTACATAATATTGACATATGTGTCCACATTTAAAAAAAAAAGGAATATTTATCTGATACTTTGCGGATGGTAGTATTGGGGTCCAAATAAACAAAATTAATATTTCAAATCATAATATAACACGTTGCCATGGTTACAGTTAATTTGTGTTAAGGCCACTTCAGGCTGATTTGGGGGTCTAAAAACTGTTTTTTAGTTAATATATACAACTCCATCCCACCAACAAACACAAATATTTCATAAAACCTTTTCCATCACGACAAATTATCATCCTTTGCTTTACTTGAGACAACAGATTATTGCTATAAGTTTCACCCTTGTGCTATTTTTATAACGTGCATTAGAGTATGTTTTTAGAACTTTCAAAATCAACATTTTTCCATATTTTTTCCCTCGAAATTTCATTTCTTTTCGGGAGAATATTTTCCTTTCGGTTTTAAATATGGTCAACATTTTTCTTTTTATTTCTGGTAAGAAAAACTTCGGCAATTGTATCCTGATGTAACAGTGCTGTCTCAAAAGTAGACCTTTTTCCCCCAAAAACATGGAGAAATGCATTTTGAAATATTTGCTTCAATTTGAATTTATAACAGAAAAAGTAATAATTCCATCAATCTGGCAGCTTTTCATATAAGCACTCTGTAGGCTTAGTAATAAATCTTAGAAAGTGCCCCACCCCAGCCCCACACTAATCATATTTCTTGACATTGCATAAAACAAAGTTTTTTTAACAGCGCCTCTTTTTTAAAAGTCACATTTTTTAATTCCCCTTGCACATCAAGAAAGTTTGTGCTGTCTCAATTTTTGATAGTTCTCAGAATATTTCCCTTTTGGTTGTGAATGGGCTATCGTTATGGTTTGCATGTCTGCTGGGGCGAAACACTTCTGCTTTAAACATGGTAACTTTTCCCAAAACAAGAAAAATGCATTTTGAAGATAACCTTTAGTTTGAATTGATAAAACACAACAAACGACCATACTTTTTAAAGTACAACGTTTTTATTTTTAAGCCACAACCATGCTTAGCCACTGAGAGTTCTTGTTTTGTCATGACTACTTGACCTAGTTGTCCAGGAATGATTCACATTGCAAGAAGACAAGTAGTGCGATGAGCATTCTTTAAAAGTTGTCTATACATGGCCTTATAACAGTCTCCTTGGTCCCCTGCCTGCTACCAAACTAAAATTTCATCCCCATTAGAACAAAGAGGCTCCATCAGAACAAAGAGTGTGCAAATACTGTCTCCAAAATATCTCAATGGCCATTCACCTGCTTTAGCATTCTTTAAGCAGTTCCCCCATCCATGGTGGGGTTCCTTTCAATTGTACTGTTGCAAACAATAACAGAGTTGGTTTATTTAACGTGATAAAAAGTTCAGCAGGTAATATTTGACAATGTTTTTTGTTGATCGTTCTCAGAGCCATATGTACCAAATATGAATTAGTAAGATAGTTTATTACAAAATGCATATGATTAGCAAGATATTTTAAAAGTAGCAAAAAATGATCCACACAAGTATCACCCCAAAACATTTTTCAAACCATAAAAATGCATTTTATAACAAACGGTTACAATCGCATTTCAAAGACCAACTTAACCGATCCCTGGCAACGTGTTCCTGTTAAATGATCTCTTACGCTCATCTTGCAAATCGTTAGTATCATTGTTTTTAATAAGATCTTGGCAAACTTTTTCCAACACTTTTAAGCGGAGGCTTTTTAATTTCCCACATTTGTGTTGGACATGATTGGATGCTCCAAACCATCTGCAGCACAGAAACTATATTGTTTATGATCTCTATCTCTAAGAAAAGTTTTACATTTGGTAGCAGGCAGGGACATAGGAGAGTAGGCTCTGAATTAAAGAAAACTTGTAAAGAATGCTCCTTGCACTCTACTTGCAATGGGAATCATACCTGTACAATAGGTAAAGTAGCCAAATCAGGAACTCTCAGTGGCAAAGCATTGGTTATGGCTTGGTTGGATACCATTATGTTTAAGGGCATGGAAACAGTGCCAGATTTTTACAAGCATGCATTGTTTTTGATTTTGTTTTATACTATACTTGAGGCAGGTAGTGTCACAACAGGATACAATAAACCCAAGTGTTTCTCCCCAGAAGACATGAAAGCACCATTAATCGCCCCAATCACAACCAAAAGGGAACACTTTCAAAAAAGAGGAGGCGCTATTCACAAAACATTGTTTTATGCAATGTCAAGGAATATGATTGGGGCTGGGCCGCCAATTTCTAAAATTTATGTCATCAAAAGTTCCTGATAAATGTTGAGTAATCCACTAAGCCTACAGAGTGCTTATGAAGAGCCTCAAGATTGATATAATTATTTACTTTATAATGTTATAAATTCAATATGAAGAAAAAACAATTCATGATGCAATTTTCTGTTTTGGGAAAAAAGTCTATTTTTGAGACAGCACTGTTACAACAGGATACACTTGCCCAAGTTTTTCTTTCCCGAGATAAAAAGATCAACTTTGGCCCTAATCAAAACCGAAAGGAAAATATTCTGAGACGAGACCCCTGAAAAAATAGAATTTTAAGGGCAAAAAATATGGTAAAAATGTTGATTTTGCAAATTCGAAAAACATACTCTAATGCACGTTCTAAAAATAGCACAAGGGTGAGACTTATAACAATAATTTTTTGACTCAAGTAAATCCAAGGATGATAATTTGTAGTGGTGTAACAGGTTTTATGAAATATTTGTGTTTTTGGTGGGGGGAGTTGTAAATATTAACTAAAAAAACAAATCGGCCTGAAGTGGCCTAAACACAAATGAACTGTCACCATGGCAACGTATTATATAGTAATTCGAAATGTAAATTTTGTTTATTTGGACCCCAAGTCCCTACCATCCACAAAGAATAAGAAAAATATTCCTTTTTTTCACATTGGACACGTATGTCAATGTTATTTGAAAAGACCCTTAAAAAGCATTTTTTCACGTTTTTGGGAAAAACGTGTAGTTTTGAGGCAGTACTGTCACAACAGGATACAATTGCCCAAGTATTTCTCACCAGATATGAAAAGACCAATGTTGGCCCTAATCACAGCCGAAAGGAAAATTTTCTGAGACTCCTGGCAAGTTGACATTTTGGGGTCCAAAAATAGGGTAAAAATTGCGACTTTGCAAGTTCTAAAAACATACTGTAATAAACGATGCAAAAATGGCACAAGGGTGATATTTAAAGCAATACTTTTTTCTCAAGGAAGGCCAAGGATGATACTTTGTAGTGATATACAAGGTTTTTTGAAATAATTTTGCATTTTGGTGGGTTGGACTTGTAAAAATGAGCTAAAAACCAGTTTTTCAGACCCCGAAATCGGCCTAAAATGGCCAAAACACAAAATGAGCCGTAATCATGGCAATGGGCTACATATGGAATTGAAAATGCAATTTTATTTACTTGAACCCCAAAGCCCTTCCACCCACAAAGTATAAAACAAATTCATTTTTTGACCGTGAGCAAGTATGCCAACTATTTACCTGAAGGTCTTAAGGTCTCGATATCAAGCATTTAAAAGCACACAACTTCGTGTGACAAGGGTGTTTGTTGTTTCATTATTATCTCGCAACTTCGACGACGGGGCTACATTTGGGTCCGGGCTACATTTAGGGCATGTTTGGGGCTACATTTAGGTCCAGGGCTCGGGCTACACTATGGTGCCGCACACATGACCAATTTGAGCTCAATTTTTCACAGGTTTGTTATTTTGCTGCATATTTTGAGTTATACACCATCTGATGGGACTGGTCTTTGACCATAACCAATAGTGTCTAGTGTCATTATTAGCATTATTACAACATACATGTGCTAGACTTATTGTTACCAACACTCTCTCAATGGTCAAAACGATACCACTTTCTTCGGCTATTACTGTCGTCTCACTCAAGTTATAGATTATATCAGTCACTAAAAAAGGGAACCTCAAAATGAACACAGCCCGTGACAAGAATTCTTTTATTGCGTATTTTAATTACTCTTTATTAATATCAGACCTATATAGGACATAGTCTTCTGTCAAGAATAGTATTAACAGTAATACTGGAAATAGTGCCGGCGAGCCTGGCTTCGATAGAAGACACATCTGGACTGTTGACACATCAACAAGAAAGAGATTGTCGGCACCAATCCGTTATTTTAATTCGAAATATTGTATTATTTACTATAATACAGGCCAGATATAAATAAAGAAAAAATCGGGAGGCACTTGTGATTGACAAAAGTGTTCGTGTATTTGTTTCTCCACAAGATGGCCGCCTGATCACAAACTAATTTTGACATCACTACAATTAATTTAAACAAAAGGAGGCATCAGACAAAACGGACAAGAAACAAATGTGATATTGTAATAGTTTGTTTCAGTAAGGGATGGAGTTACATGACCAGTGCGAAACTGGAATCTAAAGTTATTATTTCTTTGAAGAGGGGACCATGTTGTCTGCTGCTATTAACAGCTTCAAGTTTCTCGTCCGTGACTATGCCTGAAACATCATTCATGTCCACCATTCTGTCGTTTACAACTGCAGGAGAAACACACACAAAAAGAAGCTTATTAACACATAAAAGTAAAAAACTTGATGGTTGACATCTGATTTATACGAGGACCCTTAAAGGCATTTTACACGCTTGTTAATTGTCAGACCAGTGTTCTAACTTGATGTATCCCACCATAACCATAAAATAACAAGCCTATGAAAATTTGGGCTCAATTGGTCATCGAAGTTGGAATACGTGAAGTTACATTTTTTCACGTCAGGTACGTACGTTGTGCGGACGTCATACGTGAGCATGAAATAATCCCAAAGTGGTGACGTCACCTAGAAACAACATTTTCTAACGTTCATGTTCACGTGTTTGCTCGCGTAACGTGCAGGGCAGTGAAAAAAAAAAGGTATAAACAAAAATGTTTAGTGTTTAGTGTTTGCTACGACATCTACAGTACACGTGCTGCCCCATGTGGTTTACAGCGAGTTACAAGCAAGCCCGGTGCACAACTAAAAACAAACTTTTTTTTTTAAGATCTGAGGTACTCACATTTCCAGAGTAAAGGAGCTTGTTGGGCGATCCCTTGGTGTAGTATATTTTCCCGTTGCTCGCATCTCCAAGCAGTTGCGATACTACACCGCTTGCACCTCCATTTTTGACAAAGTACAGTGTAGCAACACCTGAAATTGCAAAAAGATATTTCAGTTACCTATGACTAGTCTTGTCTACCATGCCCGTTGTGCGGCACACCTGGGGTTTCCTGAAATAATTATGTTAGTCTTCTTCATTCATGAATACCTGGGATAGTTTCTCCATTTCGATTGGTTCAGAGGACATCACGTTGTGTGTTTAAACGGATGATATAACCACAGCCAGAAGTGTTTAAACACAGAAAGCCAAGTGTGGCCACTGATTCAGCATAAGGAGTGTACTCCTTTATGCATACAACTTGGATTTCTGACTTTCTAACCTCGTTCATCGCTTTTTGTTTTAACTAAGCCAGCTGAATTTATCTCGAAAGATTGAGAGTTCTGGGGCTAGGTGGAATTAAGGGGAGTGTGTTATGGCTATTTTTGAGAAAACTTGACCGAGCATTAAAAGTTGTCATAGTGAAAGAGCCCGAAAAATTTAGTGAACGTTGTCTGCGGCAGAATCATTTACTCTGGTTTCCAACTTAGTCGCGCGCGTTTAGCTGTTATGAGAGGCAGAAATAAGATGTTAGTTTCATTTATTAAATTGGCCTTTTAACATGGATATCAAATACCAATAACTTGCGTACGGCTGAATGACGAGCAGTGAGTGGCAAAGCTAGCACTGTAGCAGATTTTCGTTCTCAAATTTACAGTTTTTATAGATCTGTTGCAGAAGGCGGCGCTGTTGGGAACAGCGAGGATCCTAAGAAAGACCCTCGAGATCTTAGGCTACGAGACGTAGCCCGACTCGAGGTGATCCGGCACAAATGAAAATATGATCTTTCTTTTGCAAGCTGTGGTAAGATGAAATAATAATAATACTAATAAAATAAAATAAAAATAGTAATACAAAAAATAAAATGTTTTTTTTTACTCAATTCAAATCTATTAATAGTCATATCGAATTCCTTTATTGACTGAAAATATTTTAAATGAAACTCAGTAGAGATCACAACTAACCATTTTCGCTCAAGTACCTGGTTAATACAACTTGGCATAAGCATTGTTTGAAGCTTTTGGTGTAGATAAGTATGAATAAACTAAAAATAAAAAAGTAATCGTGCGGGTACAACAATGTGTAAATCTCTGTTGTGTGAGTGTTGAAGACCAGCAGAGTATACTGTTTGAAACGTCGAGACCACACTGGCTCTTTTTTAGAGCCATTATACTCCCAAAAAGAGATTTACACGTGGTTGTACCAGCAAGTTTACCATTTATTTATAGTTAACTTGGCAAAGTAGCAAGTACAGTTTTAAAACAACATCTTTGAAAGACCAGTAGAGACCAAATTTCTACGTCTTCCTATAGAAAAAAAAACCAACAACGAGACTTACCGGAAACGTGTGGGCAAGCCATTGATGTGCCTGACATGGTAGCAGAGCCGGTGTCCCAATTATGACTGGCACTTTCAATGTTTACACCGGGTGCAAAGATATCAACACAGCTGCCCCAGCATGAAAAATAGGCAATTTGGTCCTGATCGTCTGAGGCTGCTACGGTGATTGCCTAAAAGAATACAATATTATTATGTTTAATACTTTAAGTATTTTCTTTTATCTCGGCAAAACTTCTGTAACTTTAATTTGTTTCCTGCTCGAGTATGATGGCTAGTAGTGAATAACTGAGACCAGTGTTCTTTATTACAACACGATATACATTTTGTGTCTTAGTAAATATCTTCGTTTTGTATCTGTCCATATACTTTTCAAACGTTTCTCGTAAAACCCTGCTATCTGATTTTTATTGATGGCTTTTTCTATCAACAGTGTGTACCTTAATTTTGTATAAAGTCAATTATTGACGGTTTTGCGTTTATTGATTGTTTGGTATTTTGATTGTTTATAGTTCTTGCGTATTACCTACTGTGTGTTTCACCTTTTGCTACCTAAACAATTAAATATATATTTTTGTTCCAGTGCAATTCAACTTCTCGGTTGCCACACCGACGTTCATTATGCTGTTTTTAATGAAATAAACCAATAAATATATAAATAAATATTTAAATCTAGGGTGCGTTGGATTAGCTTCCCTTTGTCGACCCGGTGGTGCTCATTCGGGTGAGCCCCTGAAGAGCTAATCGAATGATCACTCCCCGTCGCGTGCACCTCGGACCAGCCCCAAGTGACCCGTTCCACAAGACGGGCACTAGGGGCTGACCCGGGTGAGCCCCTGGAATGACGTCAAAGCTATTCGATCTTACCGGGGACAGATCGGGGTTGGCCCGGGGAAGCTAATCGAACGCACCCATCAACAACAAAAGTGTTTTCAGACCGGGAAATGCAACTTACGCCGGGAACGCGGGCAGGTGAGTTGTAGCAGGCATCCGAGTCGGAGTTTCCTGCCGCGATGGAAAGTACGTAACCGGTATCGATCAGTGCCTGGACTCCAGCATCGAGGGCATGGTTTGCACCACCACCAAGAGACATTGATACAACACCTTTCGGTCTCTGCGAAACTGCATTCAACCCTACACACAAGTGGAAACAAAAAGTTTGTTTAAAAATGGTGTTCATGTTATTGGAGAAGTTACGTTGCAGTAGACATATAACATCAGTTCCTCCAAGATTTTTGTATATTGCAGTTCAGAAACTGGGATGTTAAAACTGACACCGTTGGCGTTTTCACATAATAGATACCGAAGAGATTAACATCATAAGGGGTTAACATAACACCAATGTAATTGATTTTGCATAAATGGGTGCTATTTTAACACCCTATTGTGTTAAATTTTACTCATTTGTTGGTATATGTGGCAAAACCATGGTGTCAATTAAACATATCAGTTTTTAAAGTGTTGACAGAAGAGTCGCAACACGAAACCACGGCTCCTGCCCCAGATTCATCTCAGGCTAGCTTGGCCCCGCAGTTGTTTTGACAACATTGCGTGTGCTTTGCGTACGTGCCCAGGGCTTCAGACGAGAGAACGGAGCCTGAAGCCAAATCAAAAATACCGTGGACCTTACACGAACCGTGGACCCATATAGTCCTCTTTTTTTGTTAATATATGTGCCCGGTTTGGAAAGTGTACTGCTACCCATGGGGACAGGGACATGTTTTATGCATGAGTGAGACTGGGCAATGTATACTGTGCGATTTAAGTATCTAAACACTTACAAATGGTCAGATATACCGAAACCTCAAATAGAATGCCAACAAAATAATTATAAATCCGATCCACTGTTATCTTCTGCGCATTTTGATACCTATTTTGTTGCGCTACGATGTTGTTTGGCGGATTTAAGGGTACTTGAGTGGCTTAAGGTAGAATTTTAAAAGTTGCAAAACCGTTGTACGGTGACTAAAATTGTCAACATGATTCTTGCCCTCCTTGTTTTTATCATTTGTCTGTGTGTGATATGCTTGTGCGAGTTCCGTTTGGTGATTAGCGGCTTTTGCAATGTTTGAAATTCAACCTTAAGCCATTGAAGTGCCCACAAACCCGCCAAACAACATCGTGGCGCAAATAAACAGGCTTCAAAATGCGCAGAAGATAACTGTGAATCGAATAAACTAATAAATTATTATTTTGCATACTATTTTGAAGTTCCGATTAATTCTGACCAAAGTGTTTAGATACTTTATTGGCGCAGTTTAGATGGTGTGTATTATGACAATGATACGATGACACTTACCGTCGAGGATCAAGTAGGTAGGGCAACCACCGGAGTTGGTGCATACTTTAGCACTGTAAATATACGCTCTGCGTGCAATTCCGTAAGTAGCTCCAGCGACAGTACCACCACAATGGGTTCCGTGGCCGTTGTCGTCTGGCCCACCGAAAATGAGCATGGCGCGACCATTAAACTCTGAATGAGTTGTTCTCATACCGGTATCCACGATGTAGACGTGACCATTTTCTCCCAAGGCTGTTCAAATAATCAAAATAGTGGGTAAACGTTGTAATTAATAAGGCTTCACATGGACTAGACCCAGTGGATTGAAGTCATTAAGCCGCCATCTTCTTTAGTGGCAAAAACGATTATGTAACACTCGAAACACACTGATTTGTACGCGCGGCGCACGGGATTGGCCAATGATTAAGCTTCTTTAGAACTCTAAGTGAGGGCGCTTTACTCAAATGACATCATGTGCACAAAGGTCTTTAAATAAAACACAATTAAAAATATATGATTTCTTGATTCCATGCGAATGTGTAGTTTGTTTTAGTTTTGTGTTTAATTGTGAAAACAGAAATTGAATCATGAACAGTACAGAATGATGAAATAAAATCACTCCACTAAAATATTTTACTTCGAGATCGCGAAATCATTAGTTCGGAATGATATTTTTATGGGGACGATTTCACAAAGAGTTAGAACTAGTCCTATAACTTAGGACTATGAGATATTAACAACTTAAGACTAGTCTAAAATTAGGACGTCATAACTCACCCTAACTCGACATAAGACCAGTCTTAACTCTTTGTGAAATCCAGTCATGGACACACTTTTGTATGGCAGGGAACCAGTATATTGTTGGCACAACCCCACTACCATCCGGAGCTTCGTATATAAATCGAAAAATTTTGATTTAAAAAGTGACCGAGTCGGATTAACTAACCGCCGTCATTGAAGTTGTAGACTCCATCAATCCCGTCTCTTGAGTCGATCCTGTCAATTCCCCAAGTTGGGTTGTACTGCTGCCCTAAGATCTGCGCCATGGCTTCTTGCTCGACGAACTCAATACCATCAATGGCGCGGATCTGCGGAAATAATAATTCAATTATTGACCCCTTGCACTCAAGTCACATGCATGCCTGTTTCGAAAAGTGGGGTGGACACTATGTGATTGCACTGTTTGGTTTGGGTGGATATCACCAGATTTACCAAAACCAAATATTGATAATAATTCCTCAAAATTGCTTAAGCAAAGTGCGATTATTTCAAAGCACCCCTAATAAGAAGAATAGGTAGGGGAGATGTTGAAACTCAAGTTGTTTTTATTCAAAAAGCAAATTGTTTTCAGCGGTGACAACTCAACGTTGGCGTTGCACCTGTTGTGATGTAGGTATATTTTTTAGTTATATTTTCCCTTATTCTCATTTTTCAGCCACAGGACCATAAAGTAAAACATGGCGGTTGTATGATATTTAGTATTTTATGTTAATTTTTGTATCCTGTATAAAGATCTTAAAATTACTAAATAAATTGAATAAATACTGCTGTGATTCTTATTACTTACAGTATTAATCATGTGAGGTGGGATTCGGAGATTCAGAACGGGAATCAGATCACGGATCATGGACACCTTTGGGGCCGGCATTCGCATGGTCTGAAACTCAGCCAAGATATCTGTCTCTATCTGGTCCAATACGGATGCATCCTGTAAGAAATGAGAGAATCAAATAAGTAGCTTTTAAACTCAAAAGTTCAGGTACTAACTGAAAACATAACCAACATGCGAGGTGATAATTTCGTGAGAATTGGAGCATTTTGTGTTCCATTCATAACAAACTGTCGATACACGTTATAATTATTGACAATAATACCACCGAGAAAACTGTAGTTATAAAACAAATGTACAAATTGGTATTTAAAAATTACAGCACAATCATAAGGAAACCATTTTTTTTCACAAAAGACTCATTCTAAAAGAAGCACAATGCCTTTTTTTCTTCTTCTTCAAATTCCCTGTTATCAAGCAATATAACAATACCTTAGCTTTGATGATAAAGCTGTTTGGAATGCCACGTCGCTGGGCCATGTAAATTGGAGCAAGGGCGGCATTGGCAGCGGCCACACACAGACACAACAAGATCAGCTTCATGGTTGAATATGAGGACGTCCACAGACTACGAGAAAAGTCAAAGCTAAAGTCGGATTTTGAAGAACAAATTAAAAGTCAAATATCAATGTTGAAATGTTATTGTTAAGTGTTAAAGGCAGTGGACACTATTGGTAATTACTCAAAATAACTATTAGCATAAAAACCTTCGTCGGTAACGAGTAGTGGGGAGAGGTTAGTAGTATAAAAATTATTGTGAGAAACGGCTCCCTCTAAAGTGGAGAAGTTTTAGAGAAAAAAGTTTAATTTTCCATGAAATTGATTTCGAGACTTCAGATTTAGAATTTGAGGTCTCGAAATCAAGCATCTGAAAGCACACAACGTGGTGTGACAAGGGTATTATTTTCTTTCTACTTCGACGACCGATTGAGCTCAAATTGTCACGGGTTTTGTATTTTATGCATATGCTGAGATGAGTGAGAAGACTGGTCTTTGACAATTACCAATAGTGTCAAGAGTCTTTAATATCAGCTGATGCAGAATTAAGATCCCTCATTTTATAACAAAACAACCTAATCAGTGACTTAAAACCAATCCATACACGGGGCTTCTTTCTAAGCCTAGATTCGAACCGCGAACACAGAGGTGAAAAGCAAACGAGTAACTGTTGTTTTGCTGAAATAAATAAAGCCAACTTACCAGTCAGGAAGGCGATGTTTCAGAGTGAAGAATAGCTGTTTAAGGGGGGTTATTTATACTATGTGAGTGTCGACTTTATCAACTCATTGTTTACACAAGAAAGACGTAGGAAAGTTAAATATTATTTCATAATCATTAATTATAGTTATTTGGAACCAAGCAGATGTTTGATAAAAGGTTACGGACTTTCCCTTAGTGACCTTTATCAGCGTTTTATTGTAAACCTTTGCCCAGTTGACAAGTATTATCATGTTTTGGAGAATGTCATCTGCTGTTTACATAATTTGAACAACGATTATTTTAAAAGTTCACACACCTCGGTCTGTGAAATAAGAACAGAAATCTTGAAAAAAAGGAAGTTTTGTAGTTGCTGTTAACGGTTCAAGTCAAGAGAGGGCGCTGTAACCAGGCATTGATTTCAAAGACTACCCGGCGGCAGTATTCCCGCAAAACACGTGCTTGCGATCACACGACACTGGGTGCGTTCGTTTAGCTTCCCTTGGTCGACCCCGGTGTGTGGCGTTTTCTTTTTCCAGGACGAACGTGTTCAGATAATTACCCACGTTCGTCCTGGGGAAAAAAACACGCCACACACCGGGGTCGACCCAGGGAAGCTAAAGAACGCACCCATTATTGGTTTATCCCACGTGACCGTGTTTCAGCCAACCAGAATACAGAACAAGCAAGAGGTGTGTTATAAAACAAACTAATGAAAATACTCTTATCCCTTTTCTCCTTTTTTTTCTTCTTCTTTTTCCTTCCTTTTCGGACTAATAATACTAAACCACGATGGCTGCAGGAAATTGTAAGAGTTGGTATAACACTACGAAAAACACAAGAAACCCCTACCAAAATCTAAATGAACTTTCCAAAAAGATTACGAGTATACTGTTGATATTAATATGTAATCTTTCTTTGAGTAAACAGAGCACAAAAACATAACATCCTCTTGAAACTCACTGGTGACACGGTATCATGTTTGTTGTTTCTTCTCCAGGTTGATAAGATAATTGTTGAAGTCTGTTTTCTGCTAGTAGTTTCCCACAACACAAGTTCGACCATTTCAATAGAAAGAGCCGTTTACAGTTATTGAGATCCAGAGGAGACTTCGAAATTGTAATAACCTTTGCTGTTATGTGGGCAGTAGAATTCGGTCGAGATTAATTAGGCAATAGGTCTTGTCAAAAAAATATATCCTTGAAAAACATTTTTTCTTTCTTTTTCTTAAATGCAAAGTCGCCCAAATCAAGGCTTAAAGCCACCCTAGGTAAAAAGGCTACAAGGAAGAAAACATAGACATGCAGAAACTCAGTGGAGCTGAAGGTAAGAATGAATATTCCTCTTTAAAGATGGCAGATCATAGGATGAAGGGAAACATGAATCAGGCAAGGAGTTCCAAAGAGATGCAGTACGAGGGAAAAAGCTACTGGAGTAGCTCTTTGTTCTACATCTAGTCACAGCCACATTGTAAATATGATAACAAGCAGAAAGCCTGCAGAAAGCCAGGAGGTTTCTGTAGCCGAAGTTTTCTATTACATTAAGTGTCGGTAACTGAATTTGTCTTTCCCTACTCTCTCAATGTAAAAGATTGAACATTTCAATATCTTGCCCGAGAGGTGTTAGTTTGGCTCTGTTGACAGTGAAAGTCAATGTGTCACTCATTTTGAGTAAAAGAGGAACACTCTAAATCGAGTTGAAAATACCAGTCTTTCACTCTAAAAAGAGTTGTCCGTCGCCAAGTGGCTCTTTGCAAGAGTGGTTTTGCACAATGTCCACAGATTGAGGTACTGTAGTTTTTGAGAAAATAATGAGTAGAACAATGTCATTAAGATTCGTTTTTACAAGGTAAAATAGTTTTCGTTTATTTTCATGATATTATTGTTTTACTAATTTCTCAAAAACTGCAGCACCTCAGCAAGTAATATTTTCTGGGACGCCTTCTACCATCATTATTTTAAAACTGTGTAAGTTAGTATAGATCTATGGATTTATGTTTTGTGTTAGGACAAAGTTCATCGCCTTGGAATGGGGAAAGATGGGGGGGGGGGGGGGGTTTCTGGGCGTGTTGGGAGTCCCGACTGAATTTCTCGTTCCCCTACGTCATCTGTCTAGGCCTACACCGTAATCACGGTAGCAATAGTTTCACCCATTGGTGTCAAACAACTTCCTATACTTCCCTGTCACTTCGGTTTACTTATTTCTTTGATGTATCATAAAATCATACAGTTACTAAATTTATACCACCGGTTTATAATTACCACTCATAAATGCCCGGACAGGTTCGCTATTCCTATTGGCTATTCCTACGGCTGATAATGACCAGCTGGAGCTGTTTATGACCGGTTCATTTCCGATACGTTTGTGCGGGTTGCGTATTTTTTTCCAAGAACGAACGTGGGCAATTTACATAAATGGGCGTAGTATACTTTACATTTTTCCCTTGCACATGCGTACTTCGACGTAATAGCTGTGGAAATACACTCGCGCATTATTATTCCGCCCATACATAACATACACGTACATGTACATTACATGTACAGTATTTAGTACAGTATTTAGTACCATGTACAACTTGTACTCTACCTTTTTAAAAAAAAATGCGTCGCGCTTGCTGCCACTGTCTTGATGCCCGCGATAAAATATGTTGGGATAGGGTTGGGCAAGGGGAGAGAGGGCAATTAAGAAAATAGACGGACGGTCATAATGAAAGAAGTGGTCCTAAAAGTTTTTTTATGAAATTAGTACACTGCATTACAACCAGCAGCTTTAAAGGCACTGGACACTTTATATTATGCATCTGAATACACACAAAATAATGGGGAAAAAATAGTGGGTTTTTGTCACAGGTTTGTTATTTTATGTATGTTGGGATACACCATACACCAAGTGATAATACAGTGCCTCTAATGAGTTTTAAAGGAACACGTTGCCTTGGATCGGACGAGTTGGTCTATAAAAAAGTGTTTGAAACCGTTTGTTATGAAATGTATATGGTTGGAAAGATGTTTTAAAAGTAGAATATAATGATCCACACAAGTATCACTCAAAATTGCACGGTTTTCATTTTACGTCGCGAATTAACACGGTCGGCCATTTATGGGAGTCAACTTTTTGACTCCCATAAATGGCCGACCGTGTTAGTCGACGAGGTAAAACGAAAGCCACGCATTTTTGAGGCATATTTGTATAGATCATTGTATTCTACTTTTACAACATCCCTCTAACCATATCAATTTTATAACAAACGGTTAATACAAACGCTTTTCAAAGACCAACTCGACCGATCCAAGGCAACGTGTTCCTTTAAACAATTGCTTTGTTTGTTATACCATGGATGGTTAGAGTGGTACATCACAACCTGTACACCATTGTGAAGCGATAGTAGGGGGAAAACCAGGTTGTGTGGTCCCCATCTATCGTGCCACAACTAGTTCATTCCACATATTATACCACCACGGGCACAAGGTCCCTTGTAGTCATCGTCATTCGTGTATGCACGAGAGTATTTTTCGGGCAAACACGCCCATTTTATGTTATTTGCCCACGTTCGTCATGGGGAAAAAATACACGTGCGGCGTTTCGTTCGCAGACGTGATCGATCTCCCCGATCCCATGGATACGGGGCATGCATAACGCGCTCAAATTCATATATCCGACGTCGGAAAACAGATGCATCCGACGTCGGAAAACAGATAAACATTTTTTACAGGGTTTCCTACTTTTACGCCTTTTAACCAAAATGGCATTCATGAATGGGAGTAAAAGGGTAGCGACGATTTCAATGGGTGCGTTCGTTTAGCTTCCCCGGGTTGACCCCGGTGTGTGGCGGTTTTTTTTTCTAGGACGAACGTGGGTAATTATCTGCACACGTTCGTCCTGGAAAAAGAAAACGCCACACACCGGGGTCGACCCGGGGAAGCTAAACGAACGCACCCTTAAACGGCCGTTTGAAACCGACAAGGTAACGACCCTGCTCAGTTACAAGTTCTTTACTGATCAACCCATTAATATTTTTCTCGATCAATTTCGGCAAATGAGCAGCCAATTCCATTTTCATGCGTTCGAATTAAAGCTGTCTTGCCAGTCTCCTCTTGCCTATCTACGATGTCTGTTTGGCCAAAACAAGGGTACTAGTTAAAATATTGAGATTATCATGTAGCCGCTGTTTAAGAACAATATTGGATCTTTAAAATGAACTTGGAAATCCAGGTATGGTGAGCTCGGAGTTAGTAGAGAGCTGAAGTTTGCCTTCGGGTATCCTGCCATTAAATACGAGCCAGAAAGCGCATTACCTAAAAAAGAAGTTTGAATGTAGTTTATCTTTATCTTTTGTTGCTTATTGATGATTGTTTAATGGTTAATCAGCCTCTCGGCGACTGGCTTTAAACGAAAGATAATACACGGTCACCACCTGTCAATGATTTTTTTTATTTAGATAATGTACAGTGGGTTACAATCAAAACTGATAAAAGTCAGTTTTGGAACAGTCTTTTTACTTAACCGATTTTTTGGCTAGATTAAAGAAATATGTATCAGATAATTGGCCAGTTTAATTTGAATTATCTTATTTGTAGAGTGAATGCTCAAGTTCGGAACGTAAATGACCCCGTTTAACTCTTGAAAGCTGGTGTTAGCTCAACCATTTATTTTCAAACCAATCTGAATCAACCGAGTGTTTACTTGAATGATGTTTTTAAACTGGCCAGAAAAACCTTTATTACGACTATTTTGATGATTCCCTAAAATCTTAATAAGTTTCTAGAAAACAGAATAGTTCCGTATTTAATTGAGACCACCTAAGAATTGTCACACAAAAACCTTACTGCGCTTGTCTGAAGAATGATAAAACACCAGCTGCTGGTGAATTCTTTAATAAAAATAGATATTAAACACGTAATGTGTAGGGGTTTACAATCAAAATTGATATAGGTCATTTTAAAAAAAGTGTTATAAGTTTACTGAAAAAAATATTTGCTAGATTAAAGAAATATTTAACAGATAATTTTAAACTTGGATGCGGCTTTCTTTTAAATCAATTAGGTTATTAAACTGGCACCTCAGATAACACGTTGTCCAGGGGTTTACAATCAAAGCTGATTTTGGGGAAAGTCTTGTTACTTTATTGAAATATTTGCTAGATTAAAGACATATTTATCAGATAATTTTAAACTTGGATGCAGTTTTCTTTTAAATTTATCAATCAGCTGATTAAATTGACACCATAAGAGTATATAAACAACCCCTAAAACATTTGAGCTGTTTCCCAAAGCATATCATTCCTGACCGGTAAGTTGGCTTTATTTATTTCCAGCAAAACGTGTTCTTGTTGGTCTGCTTTTCACATCTGTGTCCAATGCTCAAATACAGTGCTCTATTTTTACAAAGAATTCTTGCCATTTTTGAATCCACGGTTGTGGCTTTACATTCGGCTTCAGGCTCCGTCCTCTCCCGTTCTGAGTCCCATGAGCACGTACGCAAAGCACAGGCAATGTTGCCAAAACGACCGCGGGGCCAAGCTAACCTGGGCCGAATCTGAAGCAGAAATCCGTTGTTTTGGACAGGGCGTATGGTTGATCTGACGAGCGGAGCCGTCAAAGGCCGCGTCTGAAAGGGCCACTTCGGCTATACAGCTACAGCTCGATCAGCGCGTCCGCCAGTGTTGAAGAATACAGACGGTAAAGTTGTAGACGAAGGTGTTTCAAACGCTGCCTTCAAGGCAGTGGACACTATTGGTACCTTTGGCTAGAGGTCTTTCATTATTTTAGTGAGAAATGACCTCTTTCTCAAAATTCTTGTACTTCAGAAGGAGTCGTTTCTCACAATGTTTCATACTATCAGCAGCTCTCCAATGCTCGTTACCAATTAAGTTTTTTAAGTTAGTATTTGTTTTGAGTAATTACCAAACGTGTACCTTCCCTATAAGTAGATTTTGATAAACGCGTTTAATAGACTACTGGATATGCCAAGCAGTGGAAACTTAACCTATTCATACAACACCACAATTTGACGTTTCATTTGTTCTGTTGCCTTCAAAGAAGCTTTGACTGTTCTCGGAGTTGGCGGACTCCCTCTTAACCAACCATGAAGCTATTTGTGTTGTGTCTGTGTGTGGCTGTTGCCAATGCCACCCTTGCTCCATTGCATATGGCCAGGGCACGTGGCGTACCGAACAGCTTCATCATCAAGGCTAAGGTTAGTTATTAATATCTATAAGTTCATAAAACTCGCCACATTCATTTAGCAAATTTCAATTAGCATAGAGATAGTTTAGGGGGGTGGACTCATCCGGACATAATTTTATGCTAGGTCTCACTTTATCGGTTTTTCCATGTGCTTTTTTAACACACTATTTGTCTGATTATATTTTTGCTCGTACATGCATCGTCGCAAAAAAAAAAAAAAAAAACCTGTTGCTATGGGGCTACAAGAAGGCAAATATTAATTAAAATTTCAATTAGCATAGAGATAGTTTAGGGGGGGGGGGGGGGTGGACTCAACCGGACATAACTTTATGCTTGGTCTCACTTTATCGGTTTTTCCATGTTTTTTTTAACACACTATTAATTGTCTGATTATATTTTTGTTTGTACATTCAAAGTCGCATAAAACAACTGTTGCTATGGGGCTACAAGAAGGCAAATATTAATTAAAATTTCAATAAGCATAGAGATAGTTTAGGGGGGGGGGGGTGGACTCATCCGGACATAACTTTATGCTAGGTCTCACTTTATCGGTTTTTCCATGTTTTTTTTAACACACTATTAATTGTCTGATTACATTTTTGTTTGTACATGCAAGGTCGCATAAAACAACTGTTGCTATGGGGCTACAAGAAGGCAAATATTATTAAATGTGAACACAAAACTCGGGGAGTTGAAGGAAGGAACTGATATCCCTCTTGAAACAGTCTAGATTTTAGGATGGAGAGAAACATGCACCAGACAAGTAGTTCTGCTCCCACGACATTAGAAAGTTTATTTCAATTATGCTTTTATTTGTTCACAGGATGCACCGTGTTGGACCAGATAGAAGAAGATATCTTGGCCGAGTTTCAGAGCATGCGAATGCCGGCCCCGAAGGTGTCCAAGATTAGTGATCTACTACCCATTCTGAGTCTACGTATTCCACCTCATTTTATCAACACTGTAAGTCATAAGATTGACAGCAAATTATCACAACAAGTGCACCGCGAAGGTAGTTTTATAGTCAGCTTTGATAAAGTGTCGAGCTTTCTGAGTTGTTCAAGTTGAGTTTTTTCCAAAATAAATTCTTTCAATTCAATGGGAGACGATTAGGAACTCTAAACTGGCAGCAGACTTACCATTGGGTAAAAACATTGTTCTTGACATTAATATGAGCATGCTCAGACTTTATGTTAACAATGGAAATTACCTTTTTATAGTTCTGTTGCTACTTAGTGTTCAAACGTCTTCCATTAAGGCGCCATCGAGAGGGCTTAAATAGAAACTGGTCCCCTGTACCTTTTCCGCTATGTATCCACAATACAGTACATGTGCATCCGTATAATGATGTAATGTAAACCTCTACGTTCTCTTTGTTCATCATTTGCCTGTTTGTTTGAATGTTTGATGTTGTTGTTGTTGTTGTTGTTGTTGTTGTTGTTGTTGTTGTTGTTGTTGTTGTTATTGCTGTTATTATGTTTACTTCATTAACCCCTATTTCCCTAGATCCGCTCCATCGATGGCATCGAGTACATCGAGCAAGATTCCATGGGCGAGCTGTACGGTCAACAGGCCAACCCAACTTGGGGGATTGACAGAATCGACTCCAGAGATGCTGCAGATCACTGGTACAGCTACAATGACAACGGTTAGCAAACAGCGTGACATCATAGTTTTTGTTTAAATTCGATGTTCAATTCATTGTATGCGCTGCCAAATCTCCCCACTTTTCATGAATGAATTCAATCATAATATTATTTTCTTTTCCTCTAAATAAGTATTTTGTCCTCTGTGCTTTGGTCTTGTCAACAGTTTTAGGGGAAGGAGCAAACATCTTCATCGTTGACACTGGAATCCTGGAAACCCATAACGAATTTGGCGGTCGCGTCCAGACCATTTATGGTGGACGGGACGACCAAGGTCATGGAACCCATTGTGCTGGCACTGCAGCGGGAGCTACCTTCGGAATTGCACGAAAAGCTACTATTTATAATGTTAAAGTCTGTGACGTGTACGGCATCTGTCCAATGAGCACACTAGTTCAAGGTGGGTACAGATTTGTTGACTAAACAACGAAAATCTGCTTACGGCACCCTGCAGAATTCGTTCTAAGCGGGAGCTCATCTTTCCAGTCGTATTCAAATAATACAACACACACTTGCTATAGCCGAAGACGCCCAAGCCGAAGACGCCCAATCCGAAGTCAACATAAGGTGCGTTCGTTTAGCTTCCCTGGGTCTACCCCGCAGTGCTCACTCGGGTGAGCCCCTAACAAGAGCTAATCGAACGATCACACTCGCCCTCTCGTGGTGACGGCGTGCACCCCAGGTCACCACCAAGTGACCCACTCCACAAGGGAGCTGACCCGGGTGAGCCCCGTCAAAGCTATTCTAACGTACCAGGGCAGACCGGGGTAGACCCAGGGAAGCTAAACGAACGCACCCATACACCTAATATTGCAAATACCCGGTATGCGCGCAATAGGCGTGGAATGAGGTGCATGCTGGTATATCTAGCGATCAGCGTTTGCGCATTGGATTATTGCGATAACGAATCAGCCCTTTAAGTTTGCTGCCACCTAGAGTTTCAAAGTCTCCCATAACTGCCAATTAGCCTGAACATATAAGGTCACACTTCGTGAAAAACGCCAGAGCCCGGCCTCCGGCCGGCGTATGCACCTTTGACGTACATTCATTTCACATAGAGACATGCAGTCAAAATCTAGGAATGTATTGTTTGAACATAATTATGGAAAGCTCATGTCACTGCACGTTTATCCGAAGATATCAATGTATCCAACGGAATCACTGGATCTGAGAGCAGGGATCTGTCTTTATCCTTCCGGACAAACAGTCTAAGCACCAATTTATAATACACGTTTTCTATTCTGTAGGTTTGACTATGGTAACTGCTTATCCACGCGGTGTTGTTTCTATGTCTCTCGGGTTCTCTATATCCCACGTCATGGACGAAGCAATTCAAAGGTTGCTGGATGCTAAGTACGTGGTTTCCGTAGCGGCGGGTAACTTAAACATCGATGCTTGCACCTTATCACCGGCTCACATCACAGGGGTAAGTTTTGCAGTGTTTCTTCAAAACCATGTGTGACCCGCTCTGTGAAAAAGAGTCAGATGTTGACAATTTTAAAGAAATTTGAGTTATATGCATGGCTGAATAGAACACACCAGCAGCAGTTATTTTGTATAATTTGTTATGTCTTAGCTTTGGGTTGTATCGCGTTGCTGAGTTACTTAAGAATATAAGCCAATGTATAATTTGTTTTGTTAAAAACGAATTACAAGTAAATTGATGTTTTGAAACACAAATTCGCGCAAAAGTATACAAATAAGACCAAAGTTTGATCACAAAATTGATGCATTAAATGCAGTGGACACTATTGGTAATTACTCAAAATAATGGTTGGCATAAACCTGACTTGGTGACGAGTAATGGGGAGAGGTTGATGGTATAAAGCATTGTGAGAAACGGCTCCCTCTAAAGTGCCATAGTTTTAGAGAAAGACGTAATTTTCCACGAATTTGATTTCGAGACCTCAGATTTAGAATTTGAGGTCTCGAAATCAAACATCTAAACGCACAAAACTTCGTGTGACAAGGTTTTTTTTCTTTCATTATTATCTCGCAAGTTCGATGACCGATTGAGCTCAACGTTTCACAGGTTTGTTATTTTATGCTTATGTTGAGATACACAAACTGTGAAGGCTAGTCTTTGACAATTACCAATAGTGTGCAATGCCTTTAATAGCTTTATTGTCTAAAAAATAAGTGCTCATAGGTTTACCCTGAAACATAAATCTTAAAAAGTAAAAATACTAAAATCCACATGGAACTGTCTTGTACATAATTAGCATCGGGCGACATCTGACTCATTTTCACAGAGTGGGTCACAATTAATGAAAATCAACCCCGATTGGTTAGTAGAATTATTTCCGTGCAATGTCCGTAGATCACATGTTAATGTTTCTTTGTTCGTGTTATATAGGTAATCACCGTTGCAGCCTCTGACGGCTGGGACCGAAGATCAGCTACCTCGTGCTGGGGTCAATGTGTAGATTTGTATGCACCCGGTGAAAACATTCAAAGTGCTAGCTTTTACAACAACTATGCTTCGGCTATCATGTCAGGCACATCAACGGCTTGCCCACACGTAACTGGTATGATATAACGTTTTGAAATAATACAATAATATTATAATGAAGTATTTTGTTATCAAATTCTATATCTTGATGCAAAGGAACGTTACAGAATTGGTAAGAAACAAAAATCGTGAAAACCACAGATTTACATAAAACTTACACGGTCTAATGATGATGAGAGTTGAAAACATCTCTTGAAATATTTCTGTCTGAAATTCTGTCATATTTAATGAGAAATAAATAATCTAACTTCGCGTTTGGAGTTTACCGCTCAGTGACCGTTTTATCCATTTTCATTTTGGCATCGATGCAATGCAAAATTTGAAATAGTTTTTTGTTCACTATTCTCTTGTGACCCAGATGGCCGATCGATCTCAAACTGTGCTTACACTGCCAGCAACTGTTTTGTTAGCAAAAACTAATTATGTAATGTTCCTTTAACTTATATTAAATCGTTGCAGTGCCTGCTGACAAAACATAGGATTCGAAATGCCTCTAGCTACCGGGCAATCTTGGTGGTATAGTTGGTATGACACTGCTTTAGAATGCCAAAGGTAGTGGGTTCGAATCCCAACCGACTAATATGCCTTTGATTGTTTCACTGAACCCGTGAATTTATCGAGTATACAGTGCTAATACACATCAGTGTATATTATGGTTAAAAGAATAAATATTGGGTTATTTGTATGTTTTCGTTTGTTTTGTTTTAATAAGTTCCCTCGAAATAACATTATACGAGGGAACTAAGTACTATTTCGACGGAACGTTTCAACTTAACACAGCAACATTTTGAGGGAATTATATAGGATTTTTTAGAAAAAAAAGAAATAATATTTCGTGGTATAGTGAAACAGTAGTGCAATCATAATGTAATAAAATGATGCTGAGGGAACGAACTGTTCATTCAAGGGGACGATGAAATCTTCCGTGATATCGAAATGATATTTTGAGGGAACATACTAGAGTACTTTGAGGGAAAGAAGTAGTATTTGGAGGGGACAAAGTAATTTTAAAAATGTGGTTAACATTTTCAGTTGATGTTATATCTGCCCCTGCCCCTTGAGGGGATCCCTATATAATACCTTTGTAATACTTTTTTATAGATATTTTTTTTTTTTAACTCACAACTTTTTGTACAACTTTAGGTGCTGCTGCATTGTACCTTGGCATCGATCCAAACTCTGAGACTGTAAAGCAAGATCTGCTTGCAAATGCGACCCCTAGAACTACATTAGCCGACAACGTTGGAACTCCCAACAAACTGTTGTACATCGGAAACGTAAGTCCCTCGGCCTTATCAAACTTAAGTTTGAGAAGGCGAAAGATGAGGAACGGGAGCTATTTTTTTTATTAATGGTTTATTTTAATCTGAATAAAAAACAGCCAAAAGGTTGACAACATTCAAATTTACAAAGTTTTTACAGAATTAAGAAAAATGGAATTAACAATAAACAGGCAAAAACTATACATAAATACACAAAAAATAAAAGAAAAAAATCATTAACTAGCAGTAAAACGCCATAAAAATGGCAAAGACATACATCAAAACCAGACAAAAAGTTTAAAATTTGTGAAGCAGCCCCAAAAATTATTTCAATATTCTAGCTAATGAGGGTAGCGTGGATTTACTATAGTGCTCAGTTTTGCATTAAGGTATTTGAAAGAAATTGTTGGAAAAAGAAATCCGCATGTGCGCCATTTCAGCAAGTGATGTTTTATCATTAATAGTGGTCACAGTATCCCTGCTCTATTAATTAGTTCAACATGAATAATATTGCTCACTAAAATGGCGCGTAATGAACATTTACATCCAAGTTCCCCATCTCCGTCTTTGCACTCTACTCTATAACTTGTAAGTGGTAACACCATAAAGCCAGGTGGAACTAAAAGTCTAGTAGAAATTAAGCTAAAGAGCTCTCTAAAGAAGAAAAAATAACCCCAAGAAGACACACACATAATATGATGTTTAAACCGCAAACCAAACATTTTATCGATTCTATGTTCTTTACCGGTTTTAGTATAGGTTTTCTCGGTCAATTTCGGAAAATGAGCAGCCAATTTAACCACCAGGCTGTTCTATTTCGCGCGAAATCGAATGCTACTCAAAAGGGTCATTCGATTTCGTTTCATGATTAGTCCAATTTAATGTTGCGTCATTCGATTTAACAAAACAATCATTCAATTTAACAATTCATCAAAGCAGCATTCAAATTCGCAGACACTTCTTGAGGCGTGTGTGTCTCGAAAAAGAATGACGCTACGCTAAAGGAATTTGACTCGACTCGAAACGAAATTGAATGGTCGAATTCTGAATTTGATACGCAGTTAACAACTGGAGATGCAAAACAGCTTTAATTCGAACGCATGCAAATGAAATTGACTGCTCATTTGCCGAATTTGACCGAGAAAACCTATATATCTTTTTGGGACTCCAAATGAATAGAATTGAAATTAATCTTAATATTTATTTCCCTTTATTTTCCAGCTATAAACCAACAGGACGACATTAAAGACATGGGAGATGACGAGCTGCTGGGAGTGTTAAAGGCGAGACCAGACGCGTTTACTAAATAGGAACTACAGAACAAGCGTTGTCTTAAGATTTAAATTTCCTGCAAGCTGCCCCATACTCTTTACGTCCAAAACATTGCCCCATCATAAGGATGCCATACCTGTTTAGCAAAATTAAAACAAACAAAATAAATAATAATTCTATACAATGTTTTGTCCCTTTTTCTCGATGCCTCTCTTTTCTGTCATTCTGTCATTTAAATAAATCACTGCATAGCAGCACCTGCCACAAAGACCACTCCCGCTTATCCGTATTTCCTTGTAAATGGAAAACATTTAAAAAAAGTGATCTGTTTTGTTACAATAGCCTAAGTTATAGAGTATCACAAATAAATGACTTTCAGTCAACATATCAGATTAGTGTCTTTTAATTCTTTCTCGTATAGGCCTACTCTCTAACTGTGAAATAGTACAAAAACACCCCTTTGTTCATTTCGAGTTGTCCATCAAATGGCTCTTAAATATAGTGGTGGTTATTTAACTTTGACAGAAGGGTTTCACTCCAGGACAAAGTGAAAAATCACTCAAAAGAACTGCAAACTTCAATCTGAAAGAATGGAATATCATATGGCTATTCAAGGAGTGCTTTTCACTCTTTTGCATTTTTCTTTCTCTTAAAATCTTTTTACATTTAGAGAGTATGTTTTAACGTATATTTGTCTGTATGTTGTTAAGTGTTAGTTGTCGGCACTATTTTCAGTAAAACATTACCAGAAGTAATTGCAATGGTTTTTCCGGACATTTTCATTTTGATAGAATTCATATAGAGTGATGCTCTGAGAAACATCACGATGAACCGAAGTACACAAATAATTGACAGTAGCTTTAAAACTCGATATTGTGTTCAAGATGCATATCAATTTTTGTAACCACATGATATTGAATAAAATGTCACTACATTTAGTGTCGAAAACAATCATTTTAGTTACAACTCCACCTTGTTTTAGAAAAAGATTTGCGAAAAGCCATTTTTCGTCATCATTCATATTATTCATAATTATAACAAAGCATACACCCACACAACGTCAGAGCAATGTCATTTTGACGCATAAACAATCAAGGCACTGCTTATAGTCAATGTACAAGTAGCCTATGCAGAAAAACAGCCATCAGGTTAATTTCACTCAGTAGTGGCCATTGACCCTTAGGTCGCAAACTGCTGTAAAATCATATGGGGATTTCTGGCGAGCATGGTCATTGATGGATGCTTTTAGTGACCCACAATGGTAATGAGGATGTTTTGGCTACGTGAGGGCGCCATATAAGAAAACCAGTGGGCCAACCAGTGGGCCAACCAGTGGGCCAACCAGTGGGCCAACCAGTGGGCCAACCAGTGGGCCAACCAGTGGGCCAACCAGTGGGCCAACCAGTGGGCCAACCAGTGGGCCAACCAGTGGGCCAACCAGTGGGCCAACCAGTGGGCCAACCAGTGGGCCAACCAGTGGGCCAACCAGTGGGCCAACCAGTGGGCCAACCAGTGGGCCAACCAGTGGGCCAACCAGTGGGCCAACCAGTGGGCCTTTTAGCTGTAGCGCAGGTTTGTGTCAAGCTGATCACTACTGTGAGCTGAACCCATATTTTTGCATGAAAATGATGTCTTACACTGATGTAGTCAGACGCTTCATTGGAACCTACGAAGCCTGCGTTTGTTGTATTTCTTTCAAAGGGACACGTTGCCCTGGAACAGGCAAGTTAGTCCATGAAAAGCGTTTTAAAAACCGTTTGATATAAATTGCATATGGTTGGAAGGATGGTTTAAAAGTGGAATACGTCGTGAACTAACACGGCACGCCATTTTGTGGAGTCAATTTTTGACTACACGAAGTTGCCGACGCAAGTTTTAGGCATATGTGGATCATTACACTTTTAAAACATCATTCAAACCATTATGGATTTCACAACAAACGGTTTAAAAATTTTACGTAGACCAGCTTGCCCAATTGTGCGGCCCCTAAATGTAGCCCGAGCCCTAAAAGTCGCCTGACCTAAATGTAGCCCCAAACCTGTACCTAACCCGATCGAAGGCAACGTGTCCCTTTCAGTCATTTATTGAGATGTGGAAGCAAACATAAACTATTACACTTGGGTAAATAAGATGTGTGTTTACCTAATCAAAGAGTCTTTACGGTAATTAAATCAAAGGCACAAAGTATTTGGCAGCTAGTGTTGAAATGGGTACAAAAGGCAGGAGAAACTGTTGGAATCGGATTGGGAAGATAACTACAAATGGAACCTTACTATGTCTATTTATCCCAACTTTATAGGGTCATTTTAATATTTTGCACACTTAAAAAGAAAGGTTCCAAAGTCAAACGTCAAGTTTTGAACCGCCATTGGTGGACACTACGCTCTAAAATAATGTAATTCAGTGATATACTTGTCACTTCCTTGTCCAAGTGGTGTCAGTTTCGCTCTTTTGAGAGTGAAAGTCAATCTGTCTCACTCCTTTTGAGTGAAATTTGAACGAACTTCACTCTAAATTGAGTTGAAAGTACCTGTTTTTCACTCTATACAGATTTTTCCAGATTTGTTGCAAGAGTGGTATAGCAGACAAAACGAGTGTTTTTTCACTCTTTAAAACAGAGAACAGGAGTGCACTGATATGGGTGTAAACATAGACAAACTCACCTAAACTGAATAATGTCATAGTATTGTCCACCATGATCTCGAAACGGCTTATGGCCAAGTTCACGCCAGAACTACTTTGACCATAGTTTGACAATGTTTGCCCGAACTCTGTTTATTAAACGATTGGTCTACTCCAGTCGACTTTTTTGAACCAGCCTACCGGGCATGGTCGCATCGCTGGTCACCAATAAAGCACAGTGCAGAGCGGACCAGTTGTAACAAAAAGATAACGTGCGTAAGGTTGCCGGTGTCAGATGCAATTGTGTCCGCCATGCAATACTGTCCGCTCCGGACACTTTTGCATATGCAATCGTGTCCGGGGCTATGCAAAAAACGTCCGGTGGACATGTACATGACTGTACATGTATGTGCGCGCGTAAGCGAGCGTGCATGCACTGAACCTACGTATATGCAGCATGAATATTCACGTATTTTATGATTGCAGCGAACACCCAACGGCCGAACATTTCCCCTGTTATTCATGACATGCACTTAGCTTGTAAAAAATGGCGAACGTTTTCCGTCGACCAAGGGCGTTTAATTTACTGCAAGGACGGTTTTGCACGGGGGTGGACACAACTGCATATGCAAATGTGTCCGGGCGGACACAAATGCATTATGCAGCAGCGTCTGGGCAGACACGATTGCATATGCAAAACCGTCCGGCGATATGCAATATTGCCCGCCTGATAGTATTGCATACAGGACATAATTGCATGCGACACCGATCGCCCTGAGATGACATGACGAGAGTCGTTATCACTTCAACCTCTGTGCGCATGCTCTATACGTCACTGAGTAGAGGTCTGGAGCAGTTACTTATTATAGGTTTTCCCCGGCCAATTTCGGCAAAAAATCATTCAATTTCATTAACATGCATTCAAATCACGCAGTTTCCCCTAATCCTCTGAAACAAGGGTTTCTTTTTAGCTCTTAATGCATTCAATTTCGTTTTCGTGCACACTTAATTGTGTCGTTCAGATTCGCTTCAGTCATTCTATTTCATTTATAGGTATACAAAACTACACTTTGACCATTCTAAAGTTGAATTTCTACTACCTATTTGCAACCGATGCATTCAAATTAAGACTCACCGAAGCGAACATGATTTTGATGCTAGTTTGAGTTTTCATTTTCATTTATGTGCAACGACTTTCAACTTCTTTACAAACAAATTTTAAGATAAGTTATGGCTTTATGAGTTAACTGGGAATTATAGCTTGTTTACTAGCACATACATGTAGTCGTCCTTTGTAAGAGGTGTTTCCATGTACTTCACATTATATTTACATCTTTTTTTTTTCTAATTGAAATAATTGTTCCTTTTGCTTTGTTAGCCTTAAAGTTAAAGCCTGTATCCGATAACTTTGAAATGAACACTAAATCATTTGTTCTAGCCTTGTGATTTTGTTGCATTGGTATTTAAATGTTGTTGTCTTTGTTTCTGCTAATGTCCGGAACATGTCAAATTAGAAGTTAGGAACTTTTTAAGGAAACAAAAAGCTTAGAATTATAAAATATATAAAATGTCAAACAAATTAATCTCAATGTTTTGCCCTGTACCGACCAATGTTTTGCTCTGTACCGACATGGGCATCTTTTTTTATTCAAAACTGTTGGGTTCAAACGTCAAACCATGCAGTGTAGAAATGAGTTTTTCAAAGTATCTGCCTTTATAGGCGGCAATGAATAAGCATAAGCACATAACATAGCGCATAAAATGTTTGCTCATTAATGAAATTGAATGGTTGACCAGGTCTTGCTGCTGGCTTTAACGAAATTGAATGAGTCTTGCGGCCTATTAATGAAATTGAATGATTTTATCTGACCAGTGAATGCTAAACTTGAATAACTCTTTTTGACTCTTGAATGTTGATTCAAAGTGCATTAATTTTCAAAACGAAAACGAATGAGCCAGGAGTTAAAATGAATGGATTTTTGCTGAAATTGGCCGGGGAAACCTATAGTATAACGTTATTGAAGAAGTTATGATTAACAGCTCAGTGAGCCATATCTCCGTGACCATAGTTCCAGGGGAGTATGATGGGTGTTTGCTAAAGGATTTTTGACTCTGGGGATTAATCCTGAGCTCAAGGTTGTGTCTATTGTTTTGTTCCAGGAGGGAAGCTGTCGTTGTGGACTCCACAACAGTAGGGACCTTTAGATTTGAGTGAACGTGGACCTCGTTCACGTCGACCACGGTTGTGTTTTTTCCAAGTGACGTCATAACCATAGTTTTGGGGTCGCGACTCTATGGGGCGCCAAATGTAAACATTTTATTAAACGCAATTATTTACATATAATTCATTATATAACACATAAATCAGTATTCATCCATTATTTTACCTTTATTTACAAATAATAAATTTTAAACCACACAATATTATACATAAGCTTCGCAAGAGTATGACACACACCGCAAGCATAGAGAATCACACCGGATTCACCAACTCAACTTAGACAGTCCAACCCTTTGAACCAAACATAAACACTGGTGTTGAATAGCTTACCATTACCCTCATTTTACTATAGCTGGAGAATTTATTTTTTGTATATTTATTTTCTGTAAATAAAGTGTATAATACGAAATTTGTTGGGTCAATAAATGTTGTTTATATATAGGCCCTGGGTTACAAAAACTGTCTCCATTTGCAGTGGTATGTGGTAACCGTTTTCTCTACAGCTCCCCCTTCCCAATACCTCTTTTGAAAACACCCCACCTTTGATCTTGTTGCTTTAAGTTGTCCATTAGTTGCATCATGCAAATTGCTCTCTAATCCAACCCTTTCACGTTTCCCTGCATTGTTATACATACAATGCATTACACCCCACGTTTGTGGTCCAATAATCCATCCTTTCATACTGACCATCCTTTGTCCTCATACTCCTATTGGGGTTCGTAGCATAGTGCCTGCCCCTACTACAGCCACGATCTTTGGTTCATAGCCAGCTTGGCCAAATTTCATAGAGCTGCTCAGCACAAAACTTTTACTTGGCAAAACAAGTCTTCCTTGATAAAAGAGAATTAGGCCTACCATGGAGGAAGGAATAGAAGGAGCTCGAACGACCCGCAAAACCGCAGAGTAACAAAAGAATACCCTGACAATGCCCCCGTCTAACCAGTGGAAAAAGATAGGAGACCTCCAGCTGGACGGCCGATTAACGGGCAGGATTAGATTTCTTTGTACAGAACGTGCGGTACCGCCGCTCTGCACCATTGCCTTCGTGTAAAGTTGAATCATTGGAGACAAGAATTGTAAATATACACGTTTTCATATACCGTTTGTGGTGTTTCACTGAAACATCATGGCATATTTTTTCATTTTTTTTTTTTTACTTTCCGGTCACTAGCGGTTGTTCAAAATTTGGGTATTATATAGCACACGAGGGTGGTTGGTATTTAATTGTGTTTTTCGATTTGGTGAGCACAAGTGTACACAATTTTTGTTTTTCTGTATTATATCCGTACGACATACGACACCATGGTTGAGTGAAGAACCAAGTGCGCACGCGCCAACTCACATACGCCAGTTCGCCCATTGTCTGTATAAGGTATGTGGGTGATTACGAGGTGTTGTTAAACGACCGCGGTACCGCAGGTTCGACTTTTGAAGTCCCTTCGTTCGAGCTCCTTCTCTTCCTTCCTCCATGGGCCTACCAACAAAATTTCAACGTGGTTTTCAGGAAAGGCAAGCAACAGCTGACTACGTAACAAGCAATATGCAACTGTGGTCGGTAAGCCTGTTTTTATCAAGGCAGAAATGTAATGCTAAACAAATTGTTGTGCCTAGCAGCTCTATGAAATTGGGCCCAGTGGTTTTTCAAATAGAAACTTTGATTGGCTATAATGTTCCCGTTTTTATGGATCCTTCCCTTAATCCATTCCTCCTATTGTCTATAATAGGAAACGTATTTTTTCCGCCTCGGAAGAAGGTCCAGTTTGGATGGAAAGCTAATTATAAAAGGCCATCTACCCACACATTGTTGCACGAAGCTTTTATATGTAATTCTACACGCCATTTCATTGTTTATATATTTTTTTACAAACAATGATGATTTTTAATTTTGCTCATGCAACGAAAGCGTTCTTTCAATTATACACATATATTTGTTTGTTGTAAAACTTATTATTGTTAAATACAAGTAAAATAGTGGATAAAATGATTTATGTTATGTGAATAACATCGTTAAATAACTAGTTTACAAGTGGCGCCTCATACGACACAACGTGCAGACAACATTCAGCTTTAGATTTCGCATCCAAGACGTCGACTGACACGTGACTACATCTTGCTGTGGCTTTGCGCATGCGTCAAGTCGTCACCAATGTTGTCTGCACGAGTTGAGGACCCCAAAACTGTGGTTTTGACGTACGTTCGGAAATACCACAGCCGCGCTGGACGTGAACGTAGCCTTTATAAAGGCGCACGCGGCACCTAGATGTCACTCGTGCCACTCAAGAAAAGAGACCAGCGAGAGTAGCGACGTAGCGAAGCGCCTTGAATAAAGGCTAACGTTACAACGTGAACGAAGTCCGCGTTCACTTAAATCTAAAGGTCCCTAGTGGGCCAAGCGAACAGCTTGAAGCTGGGCTAGAACACCTAGTTGCTCATATGGTTTTCAGACACTGGGTGGGGTACCAGGGGACGGTTTTTTACCGTGGAAAACAAGATCTCACCTATAAGCTAAAGTAGTAGTCCCAGCCTATTTTTTCTACCATCCGCCCGGGTAATAGTTAAAAAGCAGGACAGTTCTTTTCAGACCTGAGAAGTGTCCCGAACCCCGATTATCTACACCGCGGTTGTAGAATAAAGCAAGGCAGTTCTCTAAGAACAAACTCTACCTGGCAAGTAGATGGTATTGCCGCAAACCAAATAAACATTGATACCTCAACATGCAATGTCTCAAATCCTATAATAAGATCACATTCCTATAAACAACAACGCACTTACAATATCTCGACGAACTTGATCCATGCTGTAATAAAGTGGTTATACAAAACGGAGCTCCCAAATGAAGCAAACGAGTGATGACGTCAAAGGGCTTCTCAAAACTCGTTTTGGGTGCGTTCGTTTAGCTTCCCTGGGTCGACCCCGGTGTGTGGCGGATTTTGTTTCTAGGACGAACGTGGGTTATTATCTGCACACGTTCGTCCTGAAAAAAACCGCCACACACCGGGGTCGACCTGGGGAAGCTAAACGAACGCAACCATCGAAAAGGGTATTCCAAATGACTTGTATTTTTACACATTGTGTGTGCGACTTTGAAACCCAGTTTTATTAATAATAGTCAACTGAACTGTTATCATTTTTAACCGTAAACAACTTATTTATCTGAACTTTTCCGGTGTTGAGTTATCGATAAGGAGAACCATCTTCTTTTAGAAATTACTGCATTAACAGATGTTTCAACTCACACGCAGGTGTCTTTCAACTGTTCCACAGTTTGTCGACCTAGAAAATAAGTGAGAGCCAGTCTTGAACATAACATTCTAAACTCTAGAAAGAGGGATATAAATAAATAAAAAATTGATCCTTCAGACTTTTACTCTAATGTGACATGATGTGAATACTATTGCGCTCAAAATGTGGCATTATGTGCCTCAAAGCGTTTGGTTTCACACCGATGGACCATTATCACAGTAAAGCCACCTGTAATTTCTCCCATTGATATCAATGTTACCAAACACAGGCTGAAGGAACAAAATAGTCTGGTTCCTAATTTCAAAATTAGTACTAGCAATCATTATTGTTGTTCGGTTCGAGGAACATGACCAAGATGGAGGCAGGTTTGATAAAGGTCTATCGGTCGAGATGTTGCTATAGTATTATCTGCGTTCTGTGTTAACAAAAAATGGCGAGTCAATAGACCTTATGCATTCAGCCGCCATCTTAGAGGAAAAACGATGACGAAACAATTGAAACGCACGGATTTGTACGCGCGGTGCACAGTATTGGCCAATGAACAACCTCCTTTTGACCTCTAAGTGAGGGCGCCCTACTGAAATGGCGTCATGTGCATAAGGTCTATGGTTATTGTTTTGAAATTTGAAATAGTTTTATGGTATGATCTATGGTAATGCCATCTCGTAACTGTTTGGATGTTGTTGTGGTAGGAGACAACACGGTCTCTGTCTTTTGAAAAGAGATGATTAAAACGGTCCTTTTCTCTGATGTTTGCAAAAATCCTCACAGGGGTTTAGAAGGGGAATGGATGAGGAGATATGATAAAACTGTTCACATAACAAGTTTTGTTTTAGCTGATGGCCGGTCGGTGTAGTTCTTTGGACTCTGCTCTGAAGGTGGGTTCGGTTCCCGGTCATGACACCAGTGCCATTGAGTAAAGAATAAACCATAATCGCTCCGGAAAGTGTTTGGTTGATAGTGCATTCTGCTCTACCGTACCAGCCAAGCTCTTGTGTGGTTAATACCCATGCCAGCCATGCATCCCTACAGACTGTGAACCCTGTTTCAGCTCGTTTTGGAGACATTTGGTGTTGATAGTTTGTATATATATGTGATAGTTTCGATGTTTTTAAATTTTTAAATTATTAACATAAATTACACACATACCATGTTTTTAAACTGTCGTAGATTCTATTTTAACAAAATCGTCACGACCAATGCTTTACAAAAAAAAAATGTTTAGCACAAACTGCAAACGAAAACTAAGTCAGAATGGCCCCTTTGATAGAAAGGGTACATCCAATGTGCTTTCTCAAAAAGTTTGTTCTTATAACTTTCCTCACAGTAAACAGCTTTAAAAACAGTGTAAAATCAACAGTGTAAATAATACACGTTTTTCAAACGTTGGTCTGCACGCTGAAGTAACCAATGACAGTTGTGTGTAGGAGTTGTTAATATGCAAGGCTAAAATAGATAACACAATGTCAAGATGCTTACAAACAATCTGATAATGGTCAGCGCGTAGGATCCTCCATTTATTTTGCTGAATTATTTATTAGATTAGATAAATATATAATCAGATGACTTTGAACTTAATTAATAAACACCTAGGTGATTAAAGTGACACTCATTAGTATAAATAGGCCCATTTACCCAGAAATCATTCACTTCACAGCATCGTCTTCCTGACTGGTAAGTTGACTTCATTTATTTCAGCAAAACGGTGGGTTTTATTCCTTCTGCGTTTTACCTTCAACGGTCGAATCAAGTGCTCGATTTTCACAAATAAAAGAGCTATGATTGATTGATTTGAATGAGCGAAACCATCTTAAAGCTTAAAGATACCTTTGGTTTTCCGAACCGTTTGGTTGTTTTTGAATCTATATTCCAAACAGATATACAATAATGATACTGACGAAGCAGAAGCATTTTTGGATTGTCATCAGCGGATATTTTGTCCACTTCCAAATAATATATTATATACCTAGGTGTATTCAAACAGCCCTGTGTTGCAGTCACCGTGTCACTGTATGAACAACCATTTTTTATACAAAACACTGTGAGAAGCTCATATTCCTCAATATTGCTTACAATGCCGACTCACACTATGGCGAAGAGTGTGGGCCGGCCTTTATCTGTCGCGTCTGTCGGCATTTTTTCAGCATGTTGAACACTTTGTGGCGCTGAGAAGTTAGCTGAACAGCCACCATATACTATAATTGTAATCATTTTTTTATTTAATTGGCGGTATGAATTGTGTCATTTTATTTTCCCTCAACTAGACTATAATTAAAGAGACACTGATACACTGTGTTCGATGCTGCGCAAAGACCATTCAATTGCTGTTGTGTGACTGGACCATACGCAAAATGGGCTTATTGACCCTTTCGACCCTTTGACATAAAATCTTTCTGACATTTCATGCGAGTGACATTTTGAAAGGAAGTTTATAGGCATGGTCAATGGTATAACAATGTTTGCTCTGTCAGAAGTAGCAGGTCGATCAGAAATAAAACCAACATCAAAATGATAGGCATCCCCAAATAGGAACCCGAACTGTGGCGACCGTTGTCAACTTTCCTAAAAAAGATGAGTTTGATATCAAACAACACCAACATCTTGACTTTGCATTGTTTCTGTTGCCTTCAAAGAACTTTTAGCTTGACTGTTCTCGTAAATTTCGGACGTCATCGTAACCAACCATGAAGCTGATCTTGTTGTGTCTGTGTGTGGCCGCTGCCAATGCCGCTCTTGCTCCAATTTACATGGCCCAGCGACGTGGCATTCCAAACAGCTTCATCATCAAGGCTAAGGTAAGTAATAACATTCTATTTTTAAAGACAGGGTTGACTTTTGGTAATTGCCTTCTCTTGTGCTCTCTTAACCAAGTAAGTTTTCATGGACATCGTTATTTGTTAAGTTATAACCGTACTTCAAGACCTTTGTTTGTTTCCCGTTCATTTCTCACAGGATGCATCCGTGTTGGACCAGGTGGAGAAAGACGTCTTGGCCGAGTTTCAGACCATGCGAATGCCGGCCCCGAAGGTGTCCAAGATTAGTGATCTGATTCCCGTTCTGAATCTACCAATCCCACCCCATCTCATCAATACCGTAAGTCATACTTATAACAGGTGGGGGAAAAATTGAAATGGCTGCCGAATGAAATTTTTTTTTTGTTTTTTTTTTTTTTTTTTTTTTGGGGGGGGGTCTAGATGTTGGGATATTACTTGCTTTTGGACTCAACTTTCACATGACACCAACAAGTCCGCTGCTCACTTTTGTAAAGGGTTTGAAAATTTGGTAATTAGCCTTACAATCGTTTCGGAAGTTTTGGAGCTTACAAAATTATCTCTTTTCGCTACCTATTCTTCACTGATCAGTGCTCACCCACGCCTGAATTAGTTTGTTGAGACACTAGGATTAGTGCCATGGGTATAGTTCACAGGTTGTAATGGGGAAGCTCATTGATTGACACGGTAGTACATTGTTTCTTAGTGGCAAAATATCATCATATTCATTTTGTTTATTACCCATAAACCGATGTGTGTGAGCACCGTATATCCAGTACTTACCCGAGTTCTGTGGGGGAAAAAAATCACAGGCATATTACTCGGTTGGGATTCGCACCCACGACCTTTGTCATTCATAAAGCATTGTCATACCAACTAGACCACCGAGACTGCCCGGCGGCTACAGGCAGTTCGAATCCTATGTTTTAGCAGCGGGTACTGCAAGAGATTTAATATTATGTTAAATTTGCATCGGGGATAAACAAAAAATATTCATTTTGTGTTTTACCCATGCACCTATGTGTGCAAGCTTTGTATGGCTGATATATTGCTCTGATGGGATTCGAACCCGGGACCTTTGCCAGTTTAGTGCAGTAACATACCAACTAGACCACCGGGACTTCCCGGCGGCAAAAGGCTTTTCGAATCATATGTTTTAGCAGTAGGTACTGCAAACGATTTACTGGATGTTAAAGGAACACGTTGCCTTGGATCGGTCGAGTTGATCTTTGAAAAGCGTTTGTAGCCGTTTGTTATAAAATGCACATGGGTAGAAAGATATTGTAAAAGTAGAATACAATGATCCACACAAACATGCCTCTAAATTGCATGGTTTTCCATTTACCTCGTCGACTAACGCGGTCGGCCATTTATGGGAGTCAACAATTTGACTCCCATAAATGGCCGACCGTGTTAGTTCGCACAGTAAAAGGAAAAACTATGCAATTTCGAGGCAAATTTGTGTGGATCATTGTATTCTACTTTTAAAACATCTTTCCAACCATATGCATTTTATATCAAACGGTTACAACCGCTTTTTATAGACCAACTCGTCCGATCCAAGGCATAGTGTTTCTTTAAATTTGCATCGGGGATAAAAAATATATATTTTGGTTTTTACCCGTACACCGATGTGTGTAAACAATGTATACTAAATTCTTACCCCGAGTTCTGAGAACAAAATCTCAGACGTTCTACTCGGATGGGATTCGAACCCGGGACCTTTGTCAGTCTAGTGCAGTAACATACCAACTACACCACCGAGACTGCCTGGCGGCTAAAGGCGGTTCGAATCCTATGTTTTAGCAGCGCGTGGGCCTACCGTAGTTACACCGTGTATGTTCGAGTGTGAAGTTATTTTCAAATAGGCCTACAGGTACTTCTAGTCCGTTTGTCCCTTGTTAACAATATTGTACCGCAAAATTCAAATCTCTTCTCAAAACTTATCTTATGTCACAGGTTTTCAATGACTAATTTTATTGTGTCTGTTTTTCTTTGTGTTGTGTTTTGTTTGTGTTTTGTTTTTGGGTGGATATGTGCGCATTACAAGTCTTATTATTATTATTATTATTATTATTATTATTATTATTATTATTATTATTATTATTATTATTATTATTATTATTATTATTATTATTATTATTATTATTATTATTATTATTATTATTATTATTATTATTATTATTATTATTATTATTATTATTATTATTATTATTATTGTTGTTGTTGTTGTTGTTGTTGTTGTTGTTGTTGTTATTATTATTATTATTATTATTATTATTATTATTATTATTATTATTATTATTATTATTATTATTATTATTATTATTATTATTATTATTATTATTATTATTATTATTATTATTATTATTATTATTATTATTATTATTATTATTATTATTATTATTATTATTATTATTATTATTATTATTATTATTGTTATTATTGCTTTGCTGGTCTTGATGTTTTTTGTTTTGCGTGTTCGTCTCGGTGATGTTGTTGTTATTTTGGTTACTTCATTATTTCTATTTCCCTAGATCCGCTCCATCGATGGCATCGAGTACATCGAGCAAGATTCCATGGGAGAGCTGTTCGGGCAACAATCCAACCCAACTTGGGGGATTGACAGAATCGACTCCAGAGACGGCATCGACTACATGTACAGCTACAATGACAACGGTAACTGAATAGCGAGATGTTTTTGTTTAATTCAATGAAATTTCCTGTGAGCGTTTGGTTCCTCTCTATAAGGGTGTGTTCGTTTAGCTTCCTGGGTCGACCCCGGTGTATGGCGGTTTTTTTCCCCAGGACGAACGTGTGAAGATTATAACCCACGTTTGTCCTGGGAAAAAAAAACCACACACACCGGGGTCGACCCAGGGAAGCTAAGCGAACGCACCCTAAGTTGAAGATCGGCAACCATTGTAAATATTATAGAAAAATAATCAATTTATTCGAACACGTAATTGGTATGCCTGAACGTGATTTCGTATGTTCTTAAAATGATCCTGAACACGTCATTCTGAGCATGCGCACAAACACCAGGAACAATGAACTAGCTGGAAAGTCTTCTGTCAGTCACCATCCCAAACGTCTCCCCCCCCCCAGCATAGAATAATGTGGTACCGCTACTAAACGGCGTTCCAAGGGGGACAGGTTTAAGACCAAACAAAATGGTACACAAAACTTTCACTGTTTCATTGTATATTTATTAGTAGAAATAACACAAATTAAGTGAATGTCATAATGTTCGACGAAAACAAATTATGAAAAAGTGCTCAGGGGTGGATTTCTCAAAGAGTTAGGACTAGTCTTATATCGAGTTAGGGTGAGTTACTAGTCCTAACTTAGGACAAGCTGTACATTTTTGATATCTCCTAGGACTAGTCCTATCTCTTTGTGAAATCGACCCCTGGGTCTGCCTGCGCGCAGCAAAGACTCAAACAGAAGCCGCCGGGTATTTTATTCCCTCAATTGAAAGTATTGTTTTTGCTCCCTCGTGATGTTGATTGGTTTTTTTTGCTCCCTCGTGATGTTGATTTGTTTTTTTTGCTCCCTCGTGATGTTGATTTGGGTTTTTTTGCTCCCTCGTGATGTTGATTTGGTTTTTTTTGCTCCCTCGTGATATTGATTTGGGTTTTTTGCTCCCTCGTGATGTTGATTTGGGTTTTTTGCTCCCTCGTGATGTTGATTTGCGTTTTTTGCTCCCTCGTGATGTTGATTTGGGTTTTTTGCTCCCTCGTGATATTGATTTGGTTTTTTTGGCTCCCTCGTGATGTTGATTTGAGTTTTTTTGCTCCCTCGTGATGTTGATTTGGGCTTTTTGCTCCCTCGTGATATTGACTTGGTTTTTTGCTCCCTCGTGATATTGATTTGGGTTTTTTTGCTCCCTCGTGATGTTGATTTGGGTTTTTTGCTCCCTCGTGATATTGATTTGGTTTTTTTTGCTCCCTCGTGATGTTGATTTGAGTTTTTTGCTCCCTCGTGATGATGATTTGGGTTTTTTGCTCCCTCGTGATATTGACTTGGTTTTTTGCTCCCTCGTGATGTTGATTTGGGTTTTTTTGCTCCCTCGTGATATTGATTTGTTTTATCTGTTTTGAATTTGTCAACAGTCATGGGAAACGGAGCCAAAATCTACATCGTTGACACTGGTATCAGGCTATCCCACAGCGAATTCGGCGGTCGCGCCCAGCGCATTTTCGGTGGAGATGACGACAACAGCCATGGAACCCATTGTGCTGGTACTGCAGCTGGAGCTACTTACGGAATTGCACGTCAATCGACGATTTACAGCGTTAAAGTTTGTAACCAGTACGGCCAGTGTCCCGTGAGCACACTTCTTAATGGTGGGTGTCATAGTTCATTCGTTGCAACTTAAAAAAAAGGCTTATAAAGGCACTGGAGGGACACCTTTTTGTCAAACACCATGTATTCACACTAGGGTCCAATTTCATAGAGCTGCTAAGCACAAACATTTGCTTAGCATGAAATGTTTGCCTTGACAAAAACAGGATTTTCCAACCAAATTTCTACGTGATTTTCGAGATAAACAGCTAAATACCAGTACCTAGGAAATGCAACAAAATGGAAATTCGGGTGGCAATTCTGTTTTTATCAAGGTAGAAATGTTATGCTAAGCAAATTTTCGTGCTTAGCAGCTCTATGAAATTTGGCCCTGCTGTTCCCCAACATAAGCATGAAAAGAGATGAGAAGTTATGAGTGAGAAGTTACCTCTTTCTCAAGACTACGATACTTCAGGGTGAGCTGTTAGAAACATTGCTCTCCATTGCTCGTTCCACAGTAAGTTTTATGCCACCAATACGGTAGTGTCCAGCGCCTTTATCCACATAAATGTGAGCACTTTAGAATGGTTATGCCATATTGATATACTCCAATTCAAATCAATGTCACCAAAACTGAGGCTGGAAGGAAAATTAGTCTGGTTCCTTTTTGTACAATGAATATTAGCGTTCCATTACTGTCGTTGGATACAGGGAACATGACCAAGAACATGACCGCGTCTATAAGTTACATTGCAGCAATTTAAGACAGTTTCTTTTGCTCGGTATAGGTTTGAACACAGTGGCTACGTATGGACGCGGTGTTGTGTCAATGTCTCTCGGGTTCCCCGTTACCAATTCCATCGATGACGCAGTCCAACAGTTGCTGGATGCAAATTACGTTGTTTCCGTAGCAGCAGGGAACTCCAACGCGAATGCTTGCAACGTTTCACCGGCTCACGTCGCAGGGGTAAGTTTTACATTCACACTGCATCTCTCACCCCCTAGAATGCAGCGCTTGCTTGAGACCCGGGAGTTGTTTTAACCCCACGGTTTACCCCGGTGCACATTCTTACTGCGTCCCTATTTCCCGGGGTTCGGGTTACACTTTTGAATGCCATGGGGTTGTGTCGCTACTCTGGAGCAAGGGTGGCTATAACCCGGGGTATGCCGAGGCAGACCAGGGGTAAAACGATCATAGTGTGAAAAGGCCATCATTTGCTAATCTTGGGAACTAGAGTATACAGTGTGTATCAATACGATCAACTTTGTAAAGTTGCTTAATTGAGAGATGTATACACCATTCTGCCTTCGGAAAAGTGAATAACATGCAAGCACAAAAAACATGTACACAAAACGTATGGGCGGTCATGGCAAATGCTCATACACAAATATGGGTTCCTTTAGATTTTTTGTCCACCCGTATCAGGCTTAAAACTTCACGGAGGCAACTGAGGCGAGTGCCTCCATGCCCCCTTGGTGCCTCAATGCCCCCTTGGTGCCTCAATGCCCCCTTGGTGCCTCCATGCCCCCTTGGTGCCTCCATGCCCCCTTGGTGCCTCCATGCCCCCTTGGTGCCTCCATGCCCTCTTGGTGCCTCAATGCCCCTTGGTGCCTCAATGTCCCCTTGGTGCCTCCATGCCCCCTTGGTGCCTCCATGCCCCCTTGGTGCCTCCATGCCCCCTTGGTGCCTCAATGCCCCCTTGGTGCCTCCATGCCCCCTTGGTGCCTCCATGCCCCCTTGGTCCTCCATGCCCCCTTGGTGCCTCCATGCCCCCTTGGTGCCTTCATGCCCCCTTGGTGCCTCCATGCCCCCTTGGTGCCTCAATGCCCCCTTGGTGCCTCCATGCCCCCTTGGTGCCTCCATGCCCCCTTGGTGCCTCCATGCCCCCTTGGTGCCTTCATGCCCCCTTGGTGCCTTCATGCCCCCTTGGTGCCTCCATGCCCCCTTGGTGCCTCCATGCCCCCTTGGTGCCTCAATGCCCCCTTGGTGCCTCAATGCCCCCTTGGTGCCTCCATGCCCCCTTGGTGCCTCCATGCCCCCTTGGTGCCTCCATGCCCCCTTGGTGCCTCAATGCCCCCTTGGTGCCTCCATACCCCCTTGGTGCCTCCATGCCCCCTTGGTGCCTCCATGCCCCCTTGGTGCCTCCATGCCCCCTTGGTGCCTCAATGCCCCCTT
Organism: Asterias amurensis; assembly: GCF_032118995.1. Lineage (NCBI taxonomy): Eukaryota > Metazoa > Echinodermata > Asteroidea > Forcipulatida > Asteriidae > Asterias > Asterias amurensis. The sequence goes on along the minus strand of NC_092650.1, from coordinate 24,619,052 downwards.
GGTGCCTCAATGCCCCCTTGGTGCCGATGCCCATGGAAATACTCCAGTAGAAAATCTAAATGTCCTAACAGGGTACCCGTTACTTAAGAGAAAACACCTGGTGCTCTTTGCCTTTCAAAAAAGAATCATCAGTCCTGTAATATCTTCACCATCTGATATGCGTTGACACAGAACTGTCCTTTAGACACACGGCTAGTTCTCACAGTTCTGAAAAGAACTGTCCGGCTGTTCAGCTACTACCCGGGCGGTAGGTATAGAACATTGGCTACTTTAGCTTATAGAATCGTAATTAACTGTACTACCGCGGAGTCAGTTCTTGAATTGGTCTCAACGTTTCGACTAACTTGCTCTAGTCATCTTCAGGAGACTGAGACCAAGTTAATTACGACCCTATAATCTATTAAAGTAGTAGTCCTAGCCAATGTTCTATACCTTCCGCCCGGGTAGTATAGTTAAAAGCCAGGACAGTCTTTTCAGAACTGATAAAATGTCTCCCGACGTCTCCAAAACATCCGGTATTTTACTCCGCAGGAGTAGAATAAAGAAAGACAGTTCTCTAAGAACAAACTCTACCAGGCAAGTACAAACACACATGGTGTTACCGCGAACCCAATATATATATTGATACCTCACCATGTAATGCCTCCACTCATATATAACAACCCCGTGTTTAATTTTAATGTACGAACCACTTCAATTCATTTAGAGATTGTCATTAAATAACAAACCTTAGGCCGAATCCGAATTGGCTGCTACGGCTACGGGTGTTGCTAAGGACGTCCTATACCTCAACCCATGGTGACGAGGAAATCAAGCCGTAGCCGTAGCTGTAGCCGCTAATTCGGACACTGTATCGTACTTCCACCATGCAGAGTTTTCAAATCTTACTTATTTTTTTACGTAACAGGCTCTCACAGTTGGAGCCTCAGACAGATACGACCGCAGATCCTATTTCTCGAACTGGGGTAGCTGTTTAGATCTCTTTGCACCCGGTTCAAACATTGAGAGTGCAGGTATCAGCGACGATTATTCGATAACCACGAAGTCAGGCACATCAATGGCTTGCCCTCACGTTACTGGTATGACATTTATTCTTTTTGGCCATAAACATCGATGGGTGTATACTCAGTACGTTCCCGAGTTCTGTGGAAAAAAATTACTCGGGTGGGATTCGAACCCACGACCATTGCAATTCTAGAGCAGTGTATTTTGTAAAGGCAACTGGCAGATTATGTGACCTTTTTAGCAATGTATACTCAGTACTTTCCCGAGTTCTGTGGAAACTAAATTGCAAGCATAGTACTCTGGATGGATTCGAACCCACGACCGTTGCAATTCTAGAGCCGTGTAGATACATTTTGTGCAACTAGGAACTGACATATTATTTAACTATTTTAGCACTGTACACTCAGTACTAACCCGAGTTCTGTGGGAATCAAAGTCACAGGCATGATACCTCGGGTGGGATTCGAACCCATGCACGACCTTTTCCTTTCTAGAGCAGTGTATAGATATTGTTTTTATGTAGAAGAGCAACTGACAGATTTGGATACCATTTTAGCATTGTACATTCAGCACTTTCCCGAGTTCTGTGGAAACAGAATCACAAGCATCTGGTGGGATTCGAACCCATGAACTTTGCAATTCTAGAGTAATTTATAGTTCTCTTAAAGTTTTAGACTAACACTTATTCTCATCATGGGACAAAGGGACAAAATCATTTGCAGTTGTCAATGGTTGCAATCGAAACTTTAAGAGAGAATTGTTTTTGACAGATTATATTTTATAACCATTTTTAGGTGCTGCTGCATTGTATCTCGGCATGAACCCAAACTCTAATAGTGTAGCAAATGATTTGCTTGCAAGTGCGACCACAGGTAGAATAGCCGACGTCTCAGGATCTCCCAACAAATTTCTGTACATTGGAAACGTAAGTAAACCTTGGTTTTCTCAAAGAGCATGGTCCAGCTTCATAGCGCTGCTTAAGCACAAAGATAAGCTAAGCAAGACAAAACACTTACCAGAATAATGTTACCAGCCAAACTAACATGTACATTTACAATAATATGTCAATGGTATCCTGCTCATTTCCGCTAATAGCAGACAATGTGTTAAGCAATATGTTATGCTTGAGCAGCTCTATGAAGTTGGACCTATATCGTGGGAGGCGCAAGAATGAAAACTGGAGCTCTATCTATTGCTGAGAATAATTAGATTCACACGGGCGCCATTTTAGCTGGCAATGTTTGATTCAGTCATTGCCCGGGGACGATTTCAGCTATAAGACTACCCTTAATTGCGAACCTGTTGTAATCGCTTAAAGCCGTTGGACACTTTCAGTAAACAGTATTGCCAAAGGCCCACACTTCGTGTATCACAACTTATATGTATAATAACAAACCTGTATAAATTTAGGCTCAATCGGTCATCGGAGTCGGGAGAAAATAACGGGAAAACCCACCTTGTTCCCGTACGTTTCGCCGTGTAACGACATGTGTTTAAAATAAATCCGTAACTCTCGATATCGAGAATTGATAACTGTTTTAATGATTTCTCAAAAAGTAAAGCATTTTATGAAATAACTCTTCAAGAGAAGTCTTTCACCGTTACCTTTTAATTTGTAAACCCTGTAAGTTATTTGTAAATCCGTGAACTTTTTTTTCTGTTCCGAAAGTGTAGCTTTAACAAAGTGTGATGTCACAGTACAACTTTGGTGATGCTGACATCTGGATGAATCTTAGTGTTCTGTGCTCTGTGCAGTCGAGCCGTGATCTTTTGTTACTTTGAAAGATTGGCTCTTTTGTCGCTCACATTGGCATACGAGTGCCCCATTTAGCACCATTTTCATTGGCTTAAGTACCTATGAATCGTTGGCTGTATCCCCATGCTTGCTGTTAATTTGTAGCTCAGAACATGTCCATTGTAAGAAACTAAACAATGTTTTGAAGAAAAGAAAAAATGAAACCAAATTCTATTTTGATCTGGTAGCGAGATGATTTAAAGGGAGGGAAAACTATCAAAAGGAAATTGATTTTTGTTTTTCCTTACAATTTTTTTTTACCGGTTCTAAAATGTATCTTTACCCGTTCCTTAGGGCACCCTTATACCTCTTAAACAATGAAGGTAACTTTATAAAATCTTTATTTTCCAGTTGTAAATCACCAGGAAGACACAAAAGACGTACAAGATGTTTCAGGCAAAATCACGGAGGAGCTACTTGTAATGGAAATGGCGAGGCAAGACGCGTTACTGAAGAACTCCAAACAAACGTTGTTTTTTAAAATTCGATTTCTTTAATGTATCCTCGCCTCTTCTCCTCCTGCAAATCGGACCCATCGACACAAATGATTTTTAGAAAATTTCTCAAACATCTTTGTTTTGTCATATTTGCCTAAGTAGAATTGTGATTTGTATTGACTTGTGTCATCGGTCTGAAAAAGAATAAAGAGGAACCACAACTGGTAAACCAACCGTTTGTTTTTATACGGTGTGTTTCTCTTGAGTAAATTTCGTGTAAATGGTATCCTTAGATGTAAATTAGATAGTTATTAGGTTGGTAAGACGCGGTTAAAGGGAAACGTTACCTTGGATCTGTCCCGTTGGTCTTTGAAAAGCACGTGAAACCGTCTGTTATAAAATGCATGTGGTTAGATAGATAATTTAAAAGTAGAAAATAATAATCCACACAACCTAGCATCGAAATTGCAAGGTTTTCCTAACACGGCGCGTAAAAATCTTGCGCTAAGATGTTAACTCCATAAAAGGGGCGACCGTGTTTGTTCGCGACGTAAAAGGAAAACCGTGCAGATTCAAGGCATGTTTGTTTGGATTATTATATGTTACTTTTAAAACACCTTTCTGACCATATGCATTTCCTAACAAACGGTTTTAAACGCTTTTCAAAGACCAACTCAACCGATCCAAGACAACGTGTTCCTTTAAAGGCAGTGGACACTATTGGTAATTACTCAAAATAATTATTAGCATAAAACATTTCTTGGTGACGAGTAATGGGGAGAGGTTGATGGTATAAAACATTGTGAGAGACGGCCCCCTCTGAAGTGCCATAGTTTTCGAGAAAGAAGTAATTTTTCCACGAATTTGATTTCGAGACCTCACATTTAGAATTTGAGGTCTCGAAATCAACCATCTAAACGCACACAACTTTGTGTGACAAGGGTGTTTTTTTCTTTCATTATTATCTCGCAACTTCGGTGACCAATTGAGCTCAAATTTTCACAGGTTTGTTATTTTATGCATATGTTGAGATACACCAACTGTGAAGGCTAGTCTTTGAGAATTACCAATAGTGTCCACTGCCTTTAAGAAATGGCCTTTAAGAACACGAATCATACACGTTATACTGTTAGCTCGTTGACTACTGTTGAAGTAAGATCCCACTTCAAATATTCCTGCAACGACATATTGTTTACTGCCCCCCCCCCCACCAACACCACCACGAGGTCATGAGACATTAGGGTGAACTTCAACAACGAAGGTATACCGTCTTTTGATTAAATATTCCCTTTTCGAAACCACAGCTTTCGGCCTTGGATTCGGCTTCAGGCCTTGTATTCTCGTCTGAAGCCCTGAGCGCGTATACGCAAAGCACGCGCAATATTGTCAAAAAAAAACTGCAGGGCCAAGCTAGCCTGAGCTGAATCTGAAGCCGAAGCCGTGGTTTCGTAAAGGGCAACAGAGCATAACATTGACTAGTCTGGTCCCCTGTCTGTATCAGCCTCGCTACCAAGGCGCCGTATCGATACCTCTCGTCATCGAGCAAAGCATGCTGGGAATAAATGTCCCGGTGAGGTCGATTACCCCTGGGAACGAGATTGCTGTCTGTATGAACTTGCTTTTCAGAAACAGTGATTTTCATTTGATACACTATGATTTCATTGTATACAGGTCAGTGACGTTTAAGGCTTTCAAAATGAAAGCTTACGTCACTGCAAGTTTATCCGCTGATTTAGACCGTATTTCCAACGTCACAGCTCGAATTTGTTGCCACCCAGGTTGGAAAACTATGGAAAGCCACAAATGCAAATCAAAAACAATGTTATCAAATTATTCAAAAACAATTATATTTAAAACAGATCGCTATTGTTCGTAACAATGTTATCAAATTATTAAAATAAAATATGTTTATTTTGTTTGAAACGAAACAACCAACTTTGTTAAAACATCTGTTAATACAATTGAGTGTTTTACTAATGTTCGGCTGTACGGCTGACCATGCCAACCAAGGCAGGCGGTTTGTTTATCAACAAAAGGCTATATAATTTGGACTGTATAGACCTGTCTTTATCCTTGCCGCTGATAAAGACAGGGGGTCTTATCAATGGCCTAACAATCTCGACATGTGTTATTCATAAAGCAGTGTCGTACCATAGAGAAAAGGACCTTTCTCTATGGTCGTACCAACTAGATCACCGAGACTGCCCGGCGGCTACAGGCAGTTCGAATTCTATATTTTAGCAGCGGGATAAAAACAAATACATATTCACTTTGGTTTTACCCTTACACCGATGTTTGTAAGCATTGTATACTCTGTACTTTCCCGAGTCCTGTGAAATAAATCACAGGTATATTAATACTCGGATGGGATTCGAACCCGGGACTGTCGCCAGTCTAGTGCAGTAACATACCAACTAGACCAACGAGACTGCCCGGCGGCTAGAGGCAGTTCGAATCCTATGTTTTAGCAGCAGGTAGTGCAAAAGATTTGATTCGTGTTAAATTTGCATCGGGGATAATGAATGTTGGGTGCGTTCGATTAGCTTCCCCGGGTCGCTATCGATCAATCGCCCTCTTGTGGTGACGTCATGCACCTTGGACCAGTCCCAAGTGACCGTTTCCACAAGCAGGGCACTTGGGGCTGACCCGGGTGAGCCCCTGGAATGACGTCGAAGCTATTCGAAAGTACCAGGGGCAGACCGGTGTCGAACCGGGGAGGCTAGTCGAACGCACCCTATGTATTAAAGGCAGTGGACACTATTGGTAATTACTCAAAATAATTATTATCATAAAACCTTTCTTGGTGACGAGTAATGGGGAGAGGTTGATGATATAAAACATTGTGAGAAACGGCTCCCTCTGAAGTGCCATAGTTTTCGAGAAAGAAGTAATTTTCCACGAATTTGATTTCGAGACCTCAGAATTAGAACTTGAGGTCTCGAAATCAACCATCTAAACGCACACAACTTCGTGTGGCATGGGCGTTTTTCCTTCAGTATTATCTCGCAAGTTCGAAAACCGATTGAGCTCAAATTTTCGCTCAAACTGTTAAGGCTAGTCTTTGACAATTACTAACAGTGTCCACAGCCTTTAAGGATGCTATGTAAGAATTTTGGCCAATTTGACCCAAAAATTTGACCCAAGGTATTTTGATAGGGGTCGAGAAAGTTACAAGCTTTCATTTGAGCCATTGCTCTAAAAAGTCCGCCAATTAATAGTAGCAGTGAAAAAAAGTGCTCAAAATTAGTTTTTGTCTGGATCCCGACAATATATCACGTGACCAATTCGTATGTGTTTTATAATAAACGTTTTAAACAATTTTCATGGTTCCTGACCATTAAAAGGAAAAGTTAAACTTGTTTTCGTAAGAGCGGGTGAAACTCTTTGAAATACCATTCACTAAAAAAAATCTTTTTTTTATGAGCATCTTTATAATCAAAGAGGGTGACTTCGTTGTTGAAATCCAACCGGAGAGTCCATGACTCTACAACTTTACAACTAGTAACCTCCATATATGTATTTGCCTTTGTTCCTAAATAGTTATGGAGTTAGTTTTTATGTGAACAGGGAACAGCAGCTTTAGGTCCTTGGAGGAATATTTGAAGTTGGATCACATAACAACAGACACTCAACCGAGCTAACAGTCGAATCTGTATGATTCGGGTTCTCAAAGGGCATGTGTCACAGGGAATTCTGTCCTCCCGCATAACGGTCCGGGGAGACAGAATCTTCTAGGCGAGTCTGCCCCCTGGCTAGGGTTTTCTGTCCGCCAGGGGAATTTGTGCCTCCCTAATTTTAGACCAAATTAAATGTATTTATATTTTTAAGTCATTACACAATGAAATAAGACATTGGTTGTTCTTTTTTAGTAAAAATGCTCAACTTTGGGCAACTAGATGCAGTGTACTGCCTGCAATGTGTGCAGTAGTATTATTTCGTGTGAGCTGACAAATACCGGCTTGAAGTGATGTTTAGCTACTTCCAATTAGTCTTGGAATCAAGTCGGTATTCCTTGCTATTCCCCGACCGGAACTACTTTAAGTTGTGTACCCTACGTCCACAACTTTTCGTGTGTCACGAAAAGATCGTGAAATATTAAATATTGAAAATAAATATTTTCAAGGTAAAGCTGCGACGTTAAATTATTTCACATGCCCACATGGATACAATAATACACGTCTTCGAATAAAATGTGTTTTGCTGCTAAAACAATGTGGCTGTTTTAAGGGTGAAAATGTGTATCAAAGTGGGCGAAATAACCCCACTGAAGTTGTCGCCGGTGGACGCAAATGCATGGGGACACATTCTCCGTTGGGGGGGGGGGGGACACATTCTCCGCTAAGCGCTGCGGAGAAAATAACCTAGTAAGAAAGAAGAGATAGTTCATCCTAGTAGACGCTATTTCGGGGGACGCTGTACCCTAGACAAACCAGGTAAAGTGGTCCGGGCCCGACTTCATGGATCTGCTTACCAGAATCGGCGCTTAAAGAAGCATGGAATTCTGTGTGTATGGCAAGCGTATATATTTCACGGGTTAGCTGGGAATTTTGGCTTCTGCGCGTGCGTACTACCTGTTACTATGCATTCTGCGCTTACAAGGCTTGCGCAGAAATTCGGCGCTTCGTCTTGGTAATGGTGATCGTAAGCACAAAATTCGGCGGTAAGCAGGGCCCTGAAATTGGGCCCAGATTCACCGGGTAGACATAATCACCGTCCACACTGTGTCTTTACCTTACCAGGGATGGACCACCTAATGATTTTCTAAAAAGGACAACACCGACCACTCCATCGAAGTGTAGCACCTCCTCGGGAGTGGTGCCCTAACTCAAAGAGGCATGTCATCAAGCTAACTTTAGCGGAAGATGACAGCGGCTATTTTTTTCATCAAACAAACCTTTTTCTCTCGTTTGTTCACACAACTTTAAAGCCTTCGTTTCCGGATGTAATAATATGGACAAAGACGATTATGCATTTTAAGCAAAGTATGTTGATAACCTTTAACTGTTTCTCTGGGGGATTTTTTATGGGGGGGGGGGAGTTTGTGTAACTTTAAACATCGTTATACCGTGAACTGACTCAAAATGAAAACAACACGTAACAAACAGTTAGATTTCCTGTCTTGGTTACTCTTTATTTAATTTCAGACAAATGCGTAAATCAAGAGTCACAGGCTCATCCAGGCTTTATACTTGTACTTTTAATAATTTATGAAGAAAGATTAAGAAAGAAGGGAATGGCACAAACAGGAATTTACTATTTTTAGTATAATTATTTAGCAAAATAGAGGGATTTGCTCCGTTTCTAAGGTTTTTTAAACCAAAATATGTGCCATGCCCTATGTTGGGTTGTATGCAAACGACATAAAGGGGAGGCATTCGAAAAAGGAAAATAGTTTGTCTGTTCAAAGCGGTAGGCCTGTGTTTGTGTGTTTTGTTTTATTTTATTTTGTTTAATTTGTTGATGGGTCCCTTTTTTCAGGACGGGAGAAGCGACGGTAACTTTTAAGAAATATAAAATCTAAAATCAATGTTTCTTTTTTGAGTTTTGATTCATTAACGCGTCTGGTCTTCGATGTCCACTCCGAGTAAATCGTAAGTGTTTCGGCTTGAAACACCTCTTATGTCGTTAACGTCATCATGTTGATTTACAACTGAAAAATAAAAGGGTAAACAAAATTACGTTATTACAAACTTTGTCGTTGGATCATATTTATAATAACGTATATGTTTTAGTGAAAATTTTTCACGTTGTGTTTCCATTGTGGGTTAAAGCCAGTGGACACTTTCGGTAAACAGTATTGTCCAAATCACAACTTATGTATAAAATAATAAATCTGTGAAAATTTAGACTCAATCGGTCATCGGAGTCGGGCGAAATAAACGGGAAACCCCACCCTTGTTTCCGCAAGTTTCGCCGTGTCATAATATGGGTCCACTATAAATCCGTAATTCTCGACAACGAGAATTGATATTGTTTTAATGTTTTCTCAAAAAGTAAAGCGTTTCATGGAATAATATTTCAAGAGAAGTCTTTTACAATTACCTTCTGTTAACACTGTAAGTTACTAAAAAAAAATTGAACCTTTTTTTTTTCTGTTCCGAAAGTGTATAATGGTTTTAACCTGATAACAAAATTTAAAAAGAAAATTATATTTATGAATTATACGGAGCCCCAAAAGGCAGGGTAAAGACAAACTAGAACCGAAAACAATATTTTAAAAGAATCGTTAACAAAATTCCTTTAAAAACACTGGCCACTCATTGGTAATTGTCAAGGACCAGCTCAACATGCACAAAATAACAAACTGTGAAACGTTGAGCTAATAAGTTGGTCGTCAAAGTTGTGAGATACTAATGAAAGAAAAAACACCATTGTCACATGAAGTTGAGTGCCTTCAGATGCTTGATATCGAGACCTCAAATTCTAAACTTGAGGTCTCGAAATCAAATTCGTTGACAATTACCTCTTTCTCGAAACCTACGTTAACTTCAGAGGGAGCCGTTTCTCATAATGTTTTATACTATCAACCTCTTCCCATTACTCATTACCAAGTAACGTTATATATGCGTATAATTATTTTGAGTAATAACCAATAGTGTCCACGGTTTTTTAGTTCCCTTTTAACCACTTTTCTCCCTGATCGAACTTTTACTTCGTTTCATGCTTGCTCTAAGCTGAAATTATGACAGAATCAAACAATTGCCAGCAAAATTGGCGCCCGTGGGAGTCTCACTTTTCCAAACAATAGATAAAGCCCCAGTTTCCTTTCTGCACGTTCCACGATATAGGCCCAATTTCATGGCGCTGCTTGGGCAGAAAGATATTGCTTATCAACTGTCTGCTAAGCGGAAATGACCTGGAAGCCATTGATAAAGTGTACATGGTAACATAGCAACTTGGCTGGTAACCTTGTTTTGGTAAGTATAATTTGTTTTGCAAGGCTTGTTTTCTATGCTTTAGAGGCACTGAACACGTTTGGTAAAAGACCAGTTTTCTCACTTGGTGTTTCCTAACATATGCATGCAATAACAACTGTAACCATTAGACTCAATTGGTAAAATGTGCAAGAAGTTGATGAAAGAAAAAACACCCTTGGTGTACTTAGTTTGTTTTGGGGGATAATTACCAAACATGTGCAGTACCTTTAAGCAATTCTATGAAGCTGGACCATGATCTTAAAGAAAAGGTTTACTTACGTCTCCAATGTACAGAAGTTTATTGGGAGATCCTGAGACGTTGGTTAGTTTATTTGTGGTTGCACTTGCAAGCAAATCACTCTCTACACTCTGAGAGTTTGGATTCATGCCGAGATACAATGCAGCAGCTCCTACAAATGGTTAAATAATCTGTCAGTTGCTCCTACATAAAAAATATATATACACTTCTCTAGAATTGAAATGGTCGTGGGTTCGAATCACACTCGAGTATTATGCCTGTAATTTTGTTTCCACAGAACTCAGGAAAGTACTGGGTGTGCAGTGCTAAAATGGCCACATAAACTGCCATTTGCTTTTAAACACAATTTTTATACATTGGTCTAGACTAGCAATGGTCGTGGGTTCGAATCACACGAGTTTTATGCCTGTGAGTGTCCCCCACCCCTCCACCACCGATGCGTGGTAGCAATGTATACTCAATACAAATTGTGTCCCGAGTTGTTTCAAAACAGTCACAGGCGTGTTACTCGGTGGGATTCGAACCCACGACCGTTGCAACTCAAGAGCAACAGCTGAGTACTGAGTATACAGTGCTAACACACATCGGTGTATAGACCAAAATGAATAGGTATCATACCAGTAACATGTGGGCAAGCCATCGATGTGCCTGACATAGAGGCTACAGAATAGTCGCCGTTGATACCTGCACTCTCAATGTCTGAACCGGGTGCAAAGAGATCTACACAGCTACCCCAGTTCGAGAAGTAGGATCTTTGGTCATATCTGTCTGAGGCTCCAACGGTGAGAACCTATTCACGTAAAAAGAATTGAAATTAAACATTTGATATTAGCTGCACTCTAATGGAAACAGATCATCAATAATTGCCAGTGTCAACGGGAGACTTTGGAACGCTAGGTGGCAGTAAGTTTACAAGATAAACTGCCATTGTTTACGTAGTTCTGAGCTAGCGCACATGAACAATATATGAACAATATATTTGTATCTACTTGTGCTGTTCTGTTGAAAGTACGCCAGGGTAACCACAGGGTTTAACAACTCCCCGGGCCTCCCCGGGACTGTATTCCACGGAGATAATGGACACAGTGTGAACAAGGAGGACTGATGAATGTTATACTTACGCCTTGGACATGAGCCGGTGAATAGTTGCAAGCATTCGCGTTGGAGTTCCCTGCTGCAACGGAAACCACGTAGTTTGAATCCATCAACTTTTGGACTGCGTCATCGATGGAATAGGTAATGGGGAACCCGAGAGACATTGACACAACACCGCGTCCGTTAGAAGCTACTGTGTTCAAACCTATACCGAACAAAAGAAGCTGTGTTAAATTGCTGTAATTTAAGTTATAGGGTGCGTTCTTTTAGCTTCCCAGGGTCGACCCCGCGGTGCTCACCCGGGCGATCCCCTGACAAGAGTTAATCGAACGATCACACTCGCCCTCTCGTGGTCACGCCATGCACCTCAGGTCAACCCCAAGTGACCCACTCCACAAGCAGGGCAGGTGAGCCCTGCCAAAGCTATTCGAACGTACCGGGGAAAACCGGGGTCGACCCAGGGAAGCTTAACGAACGCACCTATAGATGCGCCACCATCTTGGTAATGTTCCCTTTATCCAATAACAGTAATGGGACGCTAATATTCATTGTTCAAAAAGAAACCAGACTAATCCCCCTTCCAGCCTTAGCTCGATTACATTGATTCGGGCGGGAAGTGACATAAAGCTTTCCATAGTTGTGTTTTGATTTGTTGGAGGTGATGTGGGTGCACCAGACAAACGTCACCCCGGACCAACCAAAACACAGATTGGGACAACTTTCCTTTCGGTCGTCTGCATGCGGTATCCACGTGTGGATTGTGGGCAATACATCTTCATCCAATTACACGTCATATTGGTTACAACGGGCACCTCTTTCAGATCCACAATGCACCGGTACAAATATCACAATAATTTCATTAAAGGCAGTGGACACTATTGCTAATAGTTACTCAAAATAATTGTTACCATAAAAACTTTCTTGATTACGAGTAATGGGGAGAGGTTGGTAGTATAACACATTGTGAGAAACAGCTCCCTCTGAAGTGAAGTAGTTTTCGTGAAAGAAGTTATTCTCAACGAATTTGATTTCGAGACATCTGAATTTAGAATTTGAATTCTCGAAATCAAAGATCTGAAAGCACACAAGATCGTGCAACAATGCTTTTGTTTTTCATTAATATCTCGCAATTTCGACGACCGATTGAGCTCAAATTTTCACAGGTTAGTTATTTTATGCATACGTTGAGACACACCAACTGTTAAAACTAGTCTTTGACAACTACCAATAGTGTCAGGTGTGGGCCGTAAAGACGCTGTACACTATTGGCAATAACTCAAAGAAATATTATCACAAAAAAAACTTTAATGGAAACGAGCACTGTTGTTAAAAACAGCTCCCTCTGAAGTAAACGTAGTTTGTGAGAAAGAGAAATTTGTTTCACTCAATATTTGAATCTTACACGAGACTTCATGCCTGGGGCCCGCACAACAATTTGTGCAGTGTGGGTGTTTTTACTTTCATTATTCTCTGTAACCTGTATTAAGTAAAAAGAAAATCTCAGATTTTGGTTATGCTTCTGCTAATAACCGAAATATGTCAAGTTCTTTTTAATAAACAAATACATTTTAACCTGCTAGGAATATACTTTGACACCCACCATTAATAAGTGTGCTCACGGGACACTGGCCGTACTTGTTTCAAACTTTAACGCTGTAAACCGTCGATTGACGTGCAATTCCGTAGGTAGCTCCAGCTGCAGTACCAGCACAGTGGGTTCCATGGCCGTGGTCGTCGTCTCCACCGAAAATGCGCTGAACGCGACCACCGAATTCGCTGTGAGATACCCGGGTACCAGTGTCAACGATGTAGATTTTGGCTCCATTACCCAAGACTGTTGACAAGATAAAATTACAAAATAGTATTATGAAGGAGCGAAAATAATATTTTTACGGAATGAAATACCAACATCATAACCCGCTCCCCCTTGAATCTTCGTACACTTATTTGCAGGAGTACTACATGCTAAACAAAATTCAAAAGAGGTCACCTTGAAGATGCTAGGTGGCAACGGACCAGATAATCCATTGTTCCTGGTAATGTGCGCATGTCAGAATAACGTTAACAATGGAAGTTTTACCGGTAAGTCTGCTGCCATCTAGCGTTTCAAATTATTTCATTATTTTAACCAACACATACTATTGACTGCGGATGACGATGACGACATTGTAAGGCTGGCATTTTGCAAAGAGTTTTACAAAAGAACATTCATCTGTAGATGTTGGCTTTGTATACCAACACTGTCCAGTGCCTTCAAACAAACAATTGTACAACACGCTAGTCACTAACCGTTGTCATTGAAGCTGTACTTGTAGTCGATGCTGTTTCTTGAGTCGATTCTGTCAATCCCCCAAGTTGGGTTGGTCTGTTGACCGTACAGCTCGCCCATGGAATCTTGCTCGATGTACTCGATGCCATCGATGGAACGGATCTAGGGAAATAAGGATATGAAGTAAACAACTGCAACAACAACAACAACAACAACAACAACAAAAACAACAACAACAGCACGATGGACAAAGAGAAACCCAAACACAAAACACATTAGGCCCCACAAAGCATGAAAAGTTGTTAATGGAGTAGGGACACACGGACTTACAGGGATGTACACGTTTGGCAATTGTCAAAGACTAGTCTTCTCACTTGGTGTATCCCAACATAAGCATAAAAAAGAACCTGTGAAAATTTGAGCGAGCTATTGGTGTCGAAGTTGCGAGAAAAAGATGAGAGAAAAACACCCTGTTGGACGAATTTGTTTGGTCTCAGTTAGGAATAAAAGACTTCTGGCTAGAAGTCTTTTGTTATTTCATTATTTTGTTGTTTCTCAAAATCTATGCCACTTCAGAGGGAGCCGTTTCTCACAATGTTTTATACTATCAACAGCTCTCCATTGCTCGTTACCAAGTCAATTTTTAGGTTAATATTTGTTTTGAGTTATTACCAAACATGTAGATTCCCTTTAAAGTATAGGCCTATGAGAAAATAATGCTGTGTTGTTACAAGGATTCTGCCTTTTGATTGGTTGACACTTGATCTTATTTTGCTATTGAAAGTCCACACGAAAGCAACGCGCTGAGCACGCAGCAAACAGATTAACCCCATAACACCAAGTGTACCATACCCAGACCAATCTCAGCTGCTTGGTAACTAGACGTCTAAGCACAATATTGTTTTGGTTGTTATAAAACAAATATTGACTATTCTTTTCCCATGAAAACGAGCAGAGTTTACTGTTCGAAACAAAATAGATATACAAATGGTTTTACCCGCAAGTTTGATTTTTTTTTCTTCCTATCATCACCATGCAAAAGCTTCAAACATTACTAAAATACTGACTGCGTTCACTTTGCTAAAGTTAGAAATACGACTCAATCGGTGATCCAGCTGTTCCTTTCGAAAGGGCTGCCGAATAAAAAATATATAATTGTGGGGAGAAACTTTATGTATGGATTGCTTTTTGACTCAACTTCCACATGACACCAAAAAGTTCGAAAATAACTTGTGATTAGGTGAGCATGCACTGCTTATTTTTTTTTTTTAAAGGATGAAAAATTCAGTTGCGCAGTAATTAGCATTTCAATTTGTGAGAGGTAAGTCCTTTGGATTTTTTCCAAAATTCAATCCAAGAGTTCGGCTACTTGTTCTTCATTGAGCAGTGCTCACCCAAGCATGCATTATGTTCGGACTTTATTGGTGTAATTTTTAGGTTGAATCCATAAGTTATACATGCATATAAATATTTTCCCCCAGAATAATATATTTGTTTATTCGGCAGCCATTTGAAAAGTGTATAGGTTTTCGGTTTTTTTTCAGACACACGGTAAATATGTATTACTTACGGTATTGATGAGATGGGGTGGGATTGGTAGATTCAGAACGGGAATCAGATCACTAATCTTGGACACCTTTGGGGCCGGCATTCGCATGGTCTGAAACTCAGCCAAGATGTCTTTCTCCACCTGGTCCAACACGGATGCATCCTGTGAGAAATGAATGAAAACAATGCTATTGACTCAACCAGGTTTATAACTTGACACATTTATGACCAAACAGTCTTACTTGGTTATAGACAGCACTAGAGAAGGCAATTGCCAAAAGTATACCCTGTCTTAAAGAATAGAATGTTATTACTTTACCTTAGCCTTGATGATGAAGCTGTTTGGAATGCCACGTCGCTGGGCCATGTAAATTGGAGCAAGGGCGGCATTGGCAGCGGCCACACACAGACACAGCAAGAGTAGCTTCATGGTTGGTTACGAGGACGTTCGCAATTTACGAGAACAGTCAAAGCTAAAGTTCTGTGAAGCCAACATAAAACAATTAAAAGTGAAAACATTGGTGTTGTGTAATATAGGTTTTCTCGGTCAATTTCGGAAAATGAGCAGCCAATTTAACCACCAAGCTATTCTATTTCGCGCAAAATCGAATGCTACTCAAAAGGGTCATTCGATTTCGTTTTGGGATTAGTCAAATGTAATGTTGCGTCATTCGAATTAACAAATTTAATAATCATTCAATTTAACAATTCATCAAAGCAGCATTCAAATTCGTAGACGCTTCTTGAGGCGTGTGTGTCACGAAAAAAATGACGCTACGCTAAATTGAACAGAGTGCTAAAGAAAGTTGACTCGACCCAAAACGAAATTGAATGGCCGAATTCTGAATTTGAAACGCAGTAACAACTGGAGAGGGCAAAACAGCTTAAATTCGAACGCATGCAAATGGAATTGACTGCCCATTTGCCGAATTTGACCGAGAAAACATATAGTAAGAGTACAAATCGATTTGCTTATTCGGAATTCTAGTAAAAGTTTTATCAAACTCAACTTATAGGGAAGTTTACAATGGTCGCCAGAGTTCGGATAGGCCTATGGGGAATAGGCCTATGTTATTGGTAAGGCACTGCTCTAGAATTGTTAAGGTCGTGGGTTCTAATCCCAACCGAGTAATAATCTTACCGAAGAAATGTGGTCGTGGAAAAGTTGATCAATTTTCATCTCAACAATGTGAAGATAACGAGCGTTAAAGTCACCCAGAGGGTGTACTCCGGTTACGAAACATTCTTACATGGATTAGACATTAAATTGCTCTTGTTTTTCTGTGATATCTCAAAAAGGCGATCATTTGAAGTGAAATTTTCAAGAGTTAGTTTGGTCATAGTTTATCTTCTTTTTCTTTTTTTTTTGATTTAAAACAACCAAACGGTTAAAAAACGTATTCTTTCTCTAAGCAATGGATTCACCCATTCGGAAAAATCGTAGCTTTTTAATTCGACCGTTGGAGACCAAGGTAAAATGCAGAATGAATAAAAAAACCAATGTTTTGCTGAAACAAATGAAGTCAACTTACCGGTCAGGAAGGCGATGCTTCGAAGTGAAGGATAGCTGTTTTAATGGGCCTATTTATACTCTTCATTGTCCATTGAATTAGCTAAGTGTTTTGTAAGGAAGTTCAAACTCATCTGATATAATTTTTTTTTCTAATCTAGCAACTAGTTCAGCAAACTAATGATCCCCACGCACTGACCATTATCAGATGGTTTGTAAGCATCTGGACATTGTGTTATCTATTTTAGCCTCGAATTTGACCACTCCTATACTCGACTGCCATTGGTTACTTCAGCGTGTAGTCCTAAGTTTGGAAAACGTGTATTATTTGGAGTGTTGATTTCACACTATTTTCAAAGCCAATAGCAATAGCGAAACCTACGAACAAATGTGAGGGTTCACGGGGGGTTCACAATGGTTATCTAAGAGGCCAATCTGGTAAAGTTTTCGTTCGCACTTTTTCATAAACAACCCGTTTTTAACGCATTTGTTTTTATGAAAGTTTTTTTAAAGCTAAACTGTGTATATTATTAATTTAAAAAGAAATACACTGCTTGCGCGTAAATGGGGTACCCCCCCCCCCCCCTGTGCCCGCAAAGGTCCCCGCGTGTCCCTGGGAGAGGCAGTTCGAATCCTATTTTATTTTATCAGTGAGCAGTGGAAACCGCACGATTTAGTAGATGTTAAATTTGCTTCGGGCATAACAAATACTAATTTTTGTTTTACCCTTACAATTAAATGCAGTGATGGACACTATTGGAAACTCAAAATAATGATTAGCATAAAACCTTACTTGGTAAACGAGTAATGGGGAGAGGTTGATGTATAAACACTTGTGAGGAACGGCTCCCTAGAAGGGACGTAGTGTTAGCAAGCATCTGAAAACACACAATTAATATGAAAGAAAAATACCCTTGTCACATCTCGCAAGCTTCGATGACCCATAATTGAGCTCAATTTTCACAGGTTTGTTATATTATGCATATGTTGAGATACACCAAGTGAGAAGACTGGTTTTTGACAATTACCAATAGTGTCCAGTGTCTTTATAGGCACTGTATACTCAGTACTTTCCCGCATTCTGTGAAAGAAACATCACAGGCATACTACTCGGGTAACCTTCTCGTCTGCAAAGATAAACGCCAGTTTTCGGGATGCATCATGTCAAAATAATGTGGAAGTCTGAAGGATCAAAAAGATGTTGTTTTAACGAATACTAGATTTGAGAAGCTTGTGTTCAAGACGAACAATAAACACAAACAATTTGGCTATCGCTTTTTTTCTAGTTCAATAAACTGTTGAACAGTTCAAAGACCCCTGCGTGTGAGTTGAAACATCTGTTAATGCAGAAATTGCTAAAAGAAGAAGTTCTCCTTATCGCGGCCTTTTTACCGGAAAAGTTCAGATTAATATTTGTTTACAGTTTTAGGAAAATGATAAAAGTTCAGTTGATAATAAAGTTTTATTTCGAGCATCGAAGAAAAACTCATTTATCCACGGCAAATAGTGATCCGGTCCGCTAGGCCTCATTGTCTCCTTGTTTTGGAGACGCACGGTCTGGACTAATCATGATGCGTGTTTTAAAGGTTCGATCAATTTGAAGGACCAATCACAACCGGCGTGTAGGTCGATAACGCCTCGGTAAGCATTGTTGCAGTTCACTCTCTGTCTCGGCAACGGATAGAAAGGGTCAAAATAATTTTTCTCCCCACCCACCTCTCCCACAATAAAGACACATTTATATCAGCAATTGATAATATCACCCTCGACGATGATACATTAAAATCTGGATTAAGGTTGTTCTCTGCAAAATAGTTACAACGCTAACCAGTGATTAAATGATATGTGGGGAATGTTGTGGTTTGTAAAAACTGACTTAAATTATGATAAAATATAAATAATTAGCTTGAATTCATAGTTTCTTTCAGGTAGACTCCTATGAGAAATGTTTCGGCAGATGCTCGGAGCAGGTGATGTATTATGTATACATGTATACTTATAACAAGAGACAAGAATTAAGGTGTCAGCCATTAAATCTCATGTGCATGCTTGTTTTTATTGCCAGGTCCCTTTGGCTTCACCGGTAATAGACACCGTGTGGTGGAGTCAGTGCTTTGGAGTAGACACTTCCAAACGCGTTTATTGGGATGCAATGTGTATTGTAAGTCCGCGGCGAACTTATTTGAATTGAATAATTCTTAGACTCGTGGTAGACATCAGGAAGTTCCTCAAGTATATCACTGGAGGTAAAGAATTGTGTCTAGTGGCATTTTGTCCACTTTTGTTTTAACCTTTTGAGTTGGCTGACTCCTTTCATTGTTGAAATGTTTTCTGTTGAGCGAAAGAGTAAAATTGAGAGAAATAAATTTTGACCCTGTCCGTGCTAGACAGCGAACAACAAATACTTTGTGTCATGAGTCTTTCATTATTTGTCCGGGATTAGAATGCAATTTCTATTACAATGTGTGGATTTTGACCAACATTCTCATGGGTATCAAAGTATCGTGACAAAAAAGACGTGAGACTTTTACTTTTATTTCTTTAAATCATCCTTTTTCTAAAACGTTTGCTGCAAAAACTTGATTGTTACTATGGGTGTTGTCAGAGTGAATCATAACTAACATTAAAGGCAGTGGACACTATTGGTAATTATTCAAAATAATTATTGGCATAAAACCTTACTTGGTAACGAGTAATGGGGTGAGGTGATAGTATAAACATTGTGAGAAACGGCTTCATCTGAAGTAATGTGGTTTTTGAGAAAGAAGTAATTTTCCACAAATTTAATTTCGAGACCTCAGATTCAGAATGTGAGGTCTCGAATTCGAGCATCTGAAAGCCCACAACTACGTGACAAGGATGTTTTTTCTTTCATTATTATCTTGCAACGAAAAGACTGGTCTTTGACAATTACCAATAGTGTCCAGTGTCTTTAAAGGGTATGTAAAATAACACCAAAGTTTGTATTTTCTCAGAAATTAATGTTATATAAAAACATCCAGTCTGATACTATCCTACGGCGTTTCGGTATCCAATTTGTAACAACACCAGTTGTGAAAAATACACATAACGTTTTGCATTGACAATGAGACAAACGCACCGGCTGTTCGATTAAGCGGAAACTACCTGTCAATTAGTGAAATTAGGGAAATCGGTTTTAATAAGGGATGTTTTCTTCAAAACAGAAAATTAGTATGAACCTGCTGCTTTATTTTGTACGCAGTTGTGGGATTTTTTTCGGGCGGCCTCAACCCCTTTTGAGTTGATTATGTTTTATTTATTAAACGTTTTGAAATTAGAGGAACTCAATTTACGGTTAAGACGAATACTCGAAACAGTTTTTATCAACCTGTATTATTCCAACGTGGGTTTTGGGAGGTCGCCTTCCAAGAACGGGAAAAGACACAAATACCCCCATCTGCATTACAACGTACGTCTCTGAAAGCCGGTGCGCTGTGACACGGGTACGAGTTGACTGTGGCAGAAGAATTCGGATCATATTGCGTTGTACGCAGTTTAAAATGACACAAGGTTGTACAAATACTGTCTTCTCTGTCCGTTTCTTTGGGGTTTATCTACACTCGACAAGTCATGAAATTACACGAAACAGAAACCTAAGCCAAAGAGCGTCCTCTCCGCGGCGTGCAGATTTACCGATCGGCCTGATTGGGCCGCCAGCGGTGCTCCCACGGGGAGTCGTGCTGGCGCCCCCTACCGGTCGATCAGCACAACCGTTACAATACGGTACTCGAGAAAACTCGTACCCTATTCGATTTGTACCCAAGTCAACTCATACCCAGGTGAAATCGTATTCAAGTGGACTCGTACCCAAAGTCATTTCGGCCTCAAGTCAACTTGTACCCAGTGAACTCGGCTGCGTTAACAATTAGTGAAATTATGGAAACTAGTTTTGTTTATTTATATCATGAATTTTTACGCTGACAATTTTTCTGGGATGTTTTCTTCAACACAATTATTGCAGAAAAATAATACGAACCTGCTTTTTTGTTTTGTACGCAGTTGTGGGATTTTTTCGGAGGTCTCAACCCCTTTTGAGTCGATTATGTTTTATTTACTTAAGTTTTTGAAATTAGAGGAACTCCATTTACGGTTAAGACGAATAATCGAAGCAATTTGTATCAACCTGTTATATTCAAACGTGGATTTGTTGGAGGCCGCCTTCCCAAAACGAAAGACACGCCACAAACATCTTCTCTGCACTACAACGTACGTCTAATAGCCGGTGCGCTATGACATGAGTACGAGTTGACTGTGGCACGAGTTGAGCCGTTGGAAGAATTCGGATTATATGGTAATCAAGTCAACTCGTACCCTGTTAATTTTTTACCAAAGTCAACCCATCCCC
This sequence comes from Asterias amurensis, assembly GCF_032118995.1. Taxonomy (NCBI): domain Eukaryota; kingdom Metazoa; phylum Echinodermata; class Asteroidea; order Forcipulatida; family Asteriidae; genus Asterias; species Asterias amurensis. Next base: position 24,597,851 of record NC_092650.1, on the reverse strand, counting down.
AAGTCAACTCGTCCCTAATTGATCTTCGTACCCAGGTGAAATCGTAATCAGGTGAACTCGTACCCAAAAGTAAATTCGTACTCAAGTCAACTTTTAACCCGTGAATTCGTAATAGGTGAACTCGACGCAACTAGTTTCAAGAAATTACTTGAATAAAATTAGACTTTCAAATAGAGAAATCTGTAACGCATTTTTAAACGAATGGCAGTCAACTCGCCCTAAGCAAAGTCGCCTACTACAAAGTTGCCCAAAACAAATTGCCCCATCACATATAATGTATCCTCCACTCAAACTAGGTGACTTTGAATAAAGCAACTTTGAGATGGGCGAAATTGTTATGTAAGGGCCGACTTTGCTAGGGACGACTTTGGCATGGGCGATTGTTTTAATGGGCGACGTGCGAGTTGACTGGTTTTCTTGTAGCGACCCCTTTCAAAAAATGAACGATGTGTCCCAGGGAGATTCGGTCCACCTCATGGAAATTTAACGTTGGCTGTAGGAGAATGATTCACAAGAGGGCGCTATCATAAGTAGTTAGTACATAGAGTGGTTCGTTTAGCTTCCCTGGGTCGACCCCGGTGTGTGGCGGTTTTTTTTTCCCAGGACGAGTGTGTACAGATAATTACCCACGTTCATCCTGGTAAAAAAAAAAGCCACGCACCGGGGTCGACCCAGGGGGGCTAAACGAACGCACCCAATGTTCGGCATTTGGGAACAGAATCTACTGCCACAGAAGATCTACCATCCTCGATCTCGTCTCCCCGTTCCCTCCACAATGGTTGCGACTCGTGGTCACCGAGGTCAAGGGTTGCGTGTTGTGATTGACTTAAAGGCAGTGGACACTATTGGTAATTACTCGAAATATTTTATAGCCTAAAGCCTTACTTGGTAACGAGTAATGGAGAGCTGTTGATAGTATAAAACATTGTGAGAAACTGCTCCCTCTGTAATTAGATTATGAGGTCTCGAAATTAAGCATCTGAAAGTACACCACTTTGCATGACAAGGGTATTTTTTGTTTCCTTCAGAGCTCAATATTTCACAGGTTTGTTATTTCATGCATATGTTTAGATACCCCAAGTGGGACGACCGGTCTTAGACAATTTTCAATAGTATCTAGTGTCTTTAATAGTGGTAAATAAATAAGCAAAAGCCTGGAAATGGGAAGTGTGATATGAAAAAAGGAAAACTCCATTTCAAAGGGCTTGCCATAGGCGCGTTTGTACACACTCAACGAGTCAATTATTGGTAAGGCATTTTACGTTAATTGTACAAGTGAAAAATGCGAATGTCACAATCTCTAACAATGTTTGTAACTAAAAGCTTTGAATATATTTAGAGTCGTCATCATGACATTCTGTACACGCTACGCATACAGTTTTTCCCCACCCTGGCAAAATGGGGGGGGGGGGGAATCGGATAGCGCCCTCTTTTGAATCAAACTAATTAGCCCAAGTTTTTTTTGTCATGGGGGTGCAAATTTTCCTGTTTATATCGGCTCCAAAGCTGGTATATGTGTTAAATTAATCGGACAAAATATCACACACTTCATCATCCAATGGCATACTTTATGACAGGACTTCCTCCAGTTCTTGAAGAATGGAGAGTAAAATACTAGTCAAATTGCCGAAATAGCTGAATGCACTTCCTATGGACTACTGGTAATTCATAAATACCTCAGACAGTTTCGCAAGTCCTATTGGTGGAGAGCGCGTCACGTGGGTGTGTCAAAACATTTGTTTATGACCAGTAAAACGTGTTGAAACATGGGCGTGACACGCAAACTTGCACCTGTGCTTATAAGACAGTTTCTTTATTCCTATTGGTCGAGAGCAACGGCCGGGACAGTTGTGCCTCATCACGCGATACGCGCAACGCATTCCCTTATAAGGAGTTGTTTACCCGAGGGCCATACCATTTCATAGCTGGAGGGGTGTTGTGTTGAAAGAAATCATTGAACAATTATAATTTTTGCATTTACTTTACTTTTGACCAAAAAGTGTTGATGTTTATTGACCGAAATTGTATTTATGAATATATGGGATCAAAGTGTGAAGTCTGACACCCCCCCCCCCCCCGGTTACACTTACTAACAACAAGTTCACAGATTTACAAATAACTTACAGGGTTTACAGAATGTGAAAGACTTCTCTTGAAATGTTAGTCCATGAAATGCTTTCCTTTTTGAGAAAATAGTAAAACAATATCAATTCTCGATAGCGAGAACTGCGGTTTTGTTTTGACTGTGGTATCTGCTGACGAGTCTAAACAAAAAGTCGCTGTGATTCCGTTCAGATTTCGTTAAAGACCGCAACCCTAATTTCCTTGACGCAGACAGCCGAAACTACCAGGCACTTGACGTTTCCTTACTTTGTGATTCCGTCCCTAGTCGTTTTGAGGTCTTTACAATTTCGTTGGTAGTCGGTGCTGTACTGCCAGTGGATGACCAGAACACAGTGAAACTTGACTGTTTACACGACCCGCACGCACAAAGGCTTTGATGCATTAAAACTGCACAATAATTCAGTGATGACACTCTATTTACCAAAATGTAGTAAAGTATAACATTTGTAAATTTAAAGTAAATGAGGTCATATTCATTTTGTTTTTACCCATACATCGATGTCTGTGAGCACTGTATACTCAGTGCTTACTCGAGTTCTTTGAAGAAAAAAAAAACATCACAAGCATATTACTCGGTTGGGATTCGAGCCCACGACCTTTGTCATTCATAAAGCAGTGTCGTACCAACTAGACCACCGAGACTGCCCGGCGGCTAGAGGCAGTTCGAATCCTATATTTTAGCAGCGGGAACTGTTAACAGTTTAATAGATGTTAAATTTGCATCGGGGATAAAAAAAAAATACATATTCACTTTGGTTTTTAACCTTACACCGATGTGTGTTAGCATTGTATACTCTGTACTTTCCCGAGTCCTATGAAATAAATCACAGGCATAATAATACTCGGTTGGGATTCGAACCCACAACCTTTGCCATTCTAGTGCAATAACATACCAACTAGACCAACGAGACTGCCCGGCGGCTAAATGCGGTTCGAATCCTATGTTTTAGCAGCGGGTACTGTAAAAGATTTGATACGTGTTAAATTTGCATGGGGATAATGAATGTTGGGTGCGTTCGATTAGCTTCCCCGGGTCGACCCTGCGGTGCTCACTCGGGTGAGCCCCTGACAAGAACTAATCTATCGATCGATCGCCCTCTTGTGGTGATGTCATGCACCTTGGATCAGCCCCAAGTGACCGGTTTCACAAGCAGGGCACTGGGGGCTGACCCGGGTGAGCCACTGGAATGACGTCAAAGCTATTCAAACGTACGAGGGGCAGACCGGTGTCGAACCGGGGAAGCTTGTCGAACGCATCCTATGTAAATTAAAATCAAAGAGGGTGACTTCGTAGTTGAAATCCAACCGGAGAGTCAATGACTCTACAACTTTACAACTAGTTACCTCCAAATGACTTTGCCTTTGTTCTTAAATAGTTATGTGGTTAGTTTGTATGTGAACAGGGAACAGCAGCTTTAGGTCCTTGAAGGAATATTTGAAGTTGGATAGCATAACAACAGACACTCAACCGAGCTAACAGTCGAATCTGTATGATTCAGGTTCTCAAAGGGCAGTGTCATAGGGAATTCTGTCCTACAACACAACGGTCCGGGGAGATCGAATCTCCTAGGCGATTCTGCCCCCTGGCTAGAGTTTTCTGTCCGCCAAGGGAATTTGTCCCTCTCTAATTTTAGACCAAATTATTTTGTATTTATATTTTTAAGTCATTTGTTTTCCCTCTCGTGATCTTGTTTACACAATGAAATAAGACATTGGTTGTTCTTGTTTTATAGTAAAAATGCTCAACTTTGAGGAACTAGGTGCAGCGTTTGATGACTGCAAATGAGTGTGCAGTAGTATTATTTCGTGTGAGCCTACAAATACCGGCTTAAAGTGATGTACAGACGATGTGACCTCTGACGTCACACGAAAACCATAACATGATTCGCGCGCATACCGCCGGGCAAAACCTTTGTTTTGGCAGCCAGCTAGAAAGTGTATACAATCTTACCATGACTATACGTGTCTTTTTGCCCGGCGAAACATGACGTTTACATTGTTTTTTCAACAGAGGGCGGTTCGAATGTGAACATAGGTCACATCGTCTATAGCTACTTCCAGTTAGTCTTGGTATCAAGTCGGTATTCCTTGGTATTCCCCGACCGGAACTACTTTTATTTATGTACCCTACGTCCGCAACTTTTCGTGTGTCACGAATAAAAGATCGTGAAATATAAAATATTGGAAATAAATATTGTTAAGGTAAAAACAATGTGGCTGGTTTGAGGGGTGAAAATGTACAAAAATCTTAGTGAAATAACCCCACTGAAGTTCCGTCGTCGGTGGACGCGCATGCATGGGGAACACATTCTCCTTTGGGGGAACAAATACTCCGCTGGCGAGAGCGGCGGACAGAAACCTAGTAAGATGAGATAGTTTATCCTATAGAAGACTCTATTTCTGGGGACACTGACTCTGGACAAACCAGGTAAGTGGACCAGCTGAAGAAGGACGCTACACAGCAGGAAACATCCGAGCTTAGGACGCTGATGCTGGACCGGGATGCGTGGAAGACGACCATCAGAGTTTCTCTAGAAGGCGTCGGCTGAAGACATCCTCTCGCTCAACTGACTGGGTTTCTATAGAATCTTTTATAGAAATTCTATAGATTATTTTTATAGAATTCTATAAAAATCTTTACAATTGTTCTTATAGAAATCCTTTAGAAAAGTGGCCCTATTTATCAAAGAATCGTACAGAAATTCTAAGGAATTTCACAAGAAACTCAAATTCTCTATTAGAAATTTTATAGGACTTGCATAGAAACTGTATAAAAATTTTATACAGATATTCGATATATTTTTCTATAGATTATTTTATAGAAATTCTATAATTTTTTATTTTATAGAATTCTATAAAAAGTTTTTGTAAGAGAATCGGCGCTTTACGGAAGCATGGAATTCTGTGTGTACGGCAAGCGTATATATTTCACGGGTTAGCTGGGAATTTTGGCTTCTGCGCGTGCGTACTACCTGTTACTAGGCATTCTGCGCTTACAAGGCTTGCGCAGAAATTCGGCGCTTCGGCTTGGTAATGGTGGTCGTAAACACAGAATTCGGCGGTAAGCAGGGCCCTGAACTTGGGCCCAGATTCACCGGGTAGACATAATCACCGTCCACCCGTGCCTTTACCGTACCAGGGATAGACCACCTAATGATTTTCTAAAAAGGACACCACCGACCACTCCATCGAAGTGTAGCACCTTCTCTGGAGTGGTGCCCTAACTCAAAGAGGCATGTCATCAAGCTAACTTTAGCGGAAGATGACAGCGGCTATTTTTTCATCAAACAAACCTTTTTCTCTCGTTTGTTCAAACAACTTTAAAGCCTTCGTTTCCGGATGTAATAATATGGACAAAGACGATTGCATTTTAAGCAAAGTATGTTGATAACCTTTAACTGTTTCTCTGGGGGATTGTTTATGGGGGGGGGAGTTTGTGTAACTTTAAACATCGTTATACCGTGAACTGACTCAAAATGAAAACAACACGTAACAAACAGTTAGATTTCCTGTCTTGGTTACTCTTTATTTAATTTCAGACAAATGCGTAAATCAATAGTCAAAAGCTCATCCAGGCTTTATACTTGTACTTTTAATAATTTATGAAGAAAGATTAAGAAAGAAGGGAATGGCACAAACAGGAATTTACTATTTTTAGTATAATTATTTAGCAAAAAAGAGGGATTTGCTCCGTTTCTAAGGTTTTTTTAAACCAAAATATGTGCCATGCCCTATTAGTTGGGTTGTATGCAAACGGCATAAAGGGGAGGCATTCGAAAAAGGAAAATAGTTTGTCTGTTTAAAGCGGTAGGCCTGTGTTTGTGTGTTTTGTTTTATTTTATTTTGTTTAATTTGTTTTTGGCTAAAATAAGTAGGTATACTGTGATGATGGGTCCCTTTTTTCAGGACGGGAGAAGCGACGGTAACTTTCAAGAAATAATTTTTTTTAAATCAATGTTTCTTTTTTGAGTTTTGATTCATTAACGCGTCTGGTCTTCGATGTCCACTCCGAGTAAATCGTTAGTGATTCGGCTTGAAACACCTCTTATGTCGTTAACGTCATCATGTTGATTTACAACTGAAAAATAAAAGGGTAAACAAAATTACGTTATTACAAACTTTGTCGTTGGATCATATTTATAATAACGTGTATGTTTTAGTGATAATTTTTCACGTTGTGTTTCCATTGTGGGTTAAAGCCAGTGGACACTTTCGGTAAACAGTATTGTCCAAATCACAACTTATGTATAAAATAACAAACCTGTGAAAATTTAGACTCAATCGGTCATCGGAGTCGGGCGAAAATAACGGGAAACCCCACCCTTGTTTCCGCACGTTTCGCCGTGTCATGACATGTGTCCAATATAAATCCGTAATTCTCGACAACGAGAATTGATATTGTTTTAATGTTTTCTCAAAAAGTAAAGCGTTTCATGGAATAATATTTCAAGAGAAGTCTTTTACAATTACCTTCTGTTAACACTGTAAGTTACTAAAAAATCTGTGAACCTTCTTTTTTTTTTCTGTTCCGAAAGTGTATAATGGTTTTAACCTGATAACAAAATTTAAAAAGAAAATTATATTTATGAGTTATACGGAGCCCTAAAAGGCAGGGTAAAGACAAACTAGAACCGAAAACAATATTTTAAAAGAATCTTTAACAAAATTCCTTCAAAAACACTGGACACTCATTGGTAATTGTCAAGAACTAGCTCAACATGCACAAAATAACAAACTGTGAAACGTTGAGCTCAATAAGTTGGTCGTCAAAGTTGTGAGATACTAATGAAAGAAAAAACACCATTGTCACATGAAGTTGAGTGCCTTCAGATGCTTGATATCGAGACCTCAAATTCTAAACTTGAGGTCTCGAAATCAAATTCGTTGACAGTTACCTCTTTCTCGAAACCTACGTTAACTTCAGAGGGAGCCGTTTCTCATAATGTTTTATACTATCAACCTCTTCCCATTACTCATTACCAAGTAACGTTATATATGCGTATAATTATTTTGAGTAATAACCAATAGTGTCCACGGTCTTTTAGTTCCCTTTTAACCACTTTTCTCCCTGATCGAACTTTTACTTCGTTTCATGCTTGCGCTAAGCTGAAATTATGACAGAATCAAACAATTGCCAGCAAAATTGGCGCCCGTGGGAATCTCACTTTTCCAAACAATAGATAAAGCCCCAGTTTTCTTTCTGCACGTTCCACGATATAGGCCCAATTTCATATAGCTGCTTGGGCAGAAAAATATTGCTTATCAACTGTCTGCTAAGCGGAAATGACCTGGAAACCATTGATAAAGTGTACATGGTAATACAGCAACTTGGCTGGTAACCTTGTTTTGGTAAGTATAATTTGTTTTGCATGGCTGGTTTTCTATGCTTAGAGGCACTGAACACGTTTGGTAAAAGACAAGTTTTCTCACTTCGTGTTTCCCAACATATGCATGCAATAACAACTGTAACCATTAGACTCAATTGGTAAAATGTGCAAGAAGTTGATGAAAGAAAAAAACACCCTTGGTGTACTTAGTTTGTTTCGGGGGATAATTACCAAACATGTGCAGTACCTTTAAGCAATTCTATGAAGCTGGACCATGATCTTAAAGAAAAGGTTTACTTACGTCTCCAATGTACAGAAGTTTATTGGGAGATCCTGAGACGTTGGTTAGTTTATTTGTGGTTGCACTTGCAAGCAAATCACTCTCTACACTCTGAGAGTTTGGATTCATGCCGAGATACAATGCAGCAGCTCCTACAAATGGTTAAATAATCTGTCAGTTGCTTCTACATACAAAATATATATACACTTCTCTAGAATTGAAATGGTCGTGGGTTCGAATCACACTCGAGTATTATGCCTGTAATTTTGTTTCCACAGAACTCAGGAAAGTACTGGGTGTGCAGTGCTAAAATGGCCACATAAACTGCCATTTGCTTTTAAACACAATTTTTATACATTGGTCTAGACTAGCAATGGTCGTGGGTTCGAATCACACGAGTTTTATGCCTGTGAGTGTCCCCCCACCCCTCCACCACCGATGCGTGGTAGCAATGTATACTCAATACAAATTGTGTCCCGAGTTGTTTCAAAACAGTCACAGGCGTGTTACTCGGTGGGATTCGAACCCACGACCGTTGCAACTCAAGAGCAACAGCTGAGTACTGAGTATACAGTGCTAACACACATCGGTGTATAGACCAAAATGAATAGGTATCATACCAGTAACGTGTGGGCAAGCCATCGATGTGCCTGACATAGAGGCTACAGAATAGTCGCCGTTGATACCTGCACTCTCAATGTCTGAACCGGGTGCAAAGAGATCTACACAGCTACCCCAGTTCGAGAAGTAGGATCTTTGGTCATATCTGTCTGAGGCTCCAACGGTGAGAACCTATTCACGTAAAAAGAATTGAAATTAAACATTTGATATTAGCTGCACTCTAATGGAAACAGATCATCAATAATTGCCAGTGTCAACGGGAGACTTTGGAACGCTAGGTGGCAGTAAGTTTACGAGATAAACTGCCATTGTTTACGTAGTTCTGAGCTAGCGCACATGAACAATATATGAACAATATATTTGTATCTACTTGTGCTGTTCTGTTGAAAGTGCGCCAGGGTAACCACAGGGTTTAACAACTCCCCGGGCCTCCCCGGGACTGTATTCCACGGAGATAATGGACACAGTGTGAACAAGGAGGACTGATGAATGTTATACTTACGCCTTGGACATGAGCCGGTGAATAGTTGCAAGCATTCGCGTTGGAGTTCCCTGCTGCAACGGAAACCACGTAGTTTGAATCCATCAACTTTTGGACTGCGTCATCGATGGAATAGGTAATGGTGAACCCGAGAGACATTGACACAACACCGCGTCCGTTAGAAGCTACTGTGTTCAAACCTATACCGAACAAAAGAAGCTGTGTTAAATTGCTGTAATTTAAGTTATAGGGTGCGTTCTTTTAGCTTCCCAGGGTCGACCCCGCGGTGCTCACCCGGGCGATCCCCTGACAAGAGTTAATCGAACGATCACACTCGCCCTCTCGTGGTCACGCCATGCACCTCAGGTCAACCCCAAGTGACCCACTCCACAAGCAGGGCAGGTGAGCCCTGCCAAAGCTATTCGAACGTACCGGGGAAAACCGGGGTCGACCCAGGGAAGCTTAACGAACGCACCTATAGATGCGCCACCATCTTGGTAATGTTCCCTTTATCCAATAACAGTAATGGGACGCTAATATTCATTGTTCAAAAAGAAACCAGACTAATCCTCCTTCCAGCCTTAGCTCGATTACATTGATTCGGGCGGGAAGTGACATAAAGCTTTCCATAGTTGTGTTTTGATTTGTTGGAGGTGATGTGGGTGCACCAGACAAACGTCACCCCGGACCAACCAAAACACAGATTGGGACAACTTTCCTTTCGGTCGTCTGCATGCGGTATCCACGTGTGGATTGTGGGCAATACATCTTCATCCAATTACACGTCATATTGGTTACAACGGGCACCTCTTTCAGATCCACAATGCACCGGTACAAATATCACAATAATTTCATTAAAGGCATTGGACACTATTGCTAATAGTTACTCAAAATAATTGTTATCATAAAAACTTTCTTGATTACGAGTAATGGGGAGAGGTTGATAGTATAACACATTGTGAGAAACAGCTCCCTCTGAAGTGAAGTAGTTTTCGTGAAAGAAGTTATTCTCAACGAATTTGATTTCGAGACATCTGAATTTAGAATTTGAATTCTCGAAATCAAAGATCTGAAAGCACACAAGATCGTGCAACAATGCTTTTGTTTTTCATTAATATCTCGCAATTTCGACGACCGATTGAGCTCAAATTTTCACAGGTTAGTTATTTTATGCATACGTTGAGACACACCAACTGTTAAACCTAGTCTTTGACAACTACCAATAGTGTCAGGTGTGGGCCGTAAAGACGCTGTACACTATTGGCAATAACTCAAAGAAATATTATCACAAAAAAAACTTTAATGGAAACGAGCACTGTTGTTAAAAACAGCTCCCTCTGAAGTAAACGTAGTTTGTGAGAAAGAGAAATTTGTTTCACTCAATATTTGAATCTTACACGAGACTTCATGCCTGGGGCCCGCACAACAATTTGTGCAGTGTGGGTGTTTTTACTTTCATTATTCTCTGTAACCTGTATTAAGTAAAAAGAAAATCTCAGATTTTGGTTATGCTTCTGCTAATAACCGAAATATGTCAAGTTCTTTTTAATAAACAAATACATTTTAACCTGCTAGGAATATACTTTGACACCCACCATTAATAAGTGTGCTCACGGGACACTGGCCGTACTTGTTGCAAACTTTAACGCTGTAAACCGTCGATTGACGTGCAATTCCGTAGGTAGCTCCAGCTGCAGTACCAGCACAGTGGGTTCCATGGCCGTGGTCGTCGTCTCCACCGAAAATGCGCTGAACGCGTCCACCGAATTCGCTGTGAGATACCCGGGTACCAGTGTCAACGATGTAGATTTTGGCTCCATTACCCAAGACTGTTGACAAGATAAAATTACAAAATAGTATTATGAAGGAGCGAAAATAATATTTTTACGGAATGAAATACCAACATCATAACCCGCTCCCCCTTGAATCTTCGTACACTTATTTGCAGGAGTACTACATGCTAAACAAAATTCAAAAGGGGTCACCTTTAAGATGCTAGGTGGCAACGGACCAGATAATCCATTGTTCCTGGTAATGTGCGCATGTCAGAATAACGTTAACAATGGAAGTTTTACCGGTAAGTCTGCTGCCATCTAGCGTTTCAAATTATTTCATTATTTTAACCAACACATACTATTGACTGCGGATGACGATGACGACATTGTAAGGCTGGCATTTTGCAAAGAGTTTTTATACAAAAGAACATTCATCTGTAGATGTTGGCTTTGTATACCAACACTGTCCAGTGCCTTCAAACAAACAATTGTACAACACGCTAGTCACTAACCGTTGTCATTGAAGCTGTACTTGTAGTCGATGCTGTTTCTTGAGTCGATTCTGTCAATCCCCCAAGTTGGGTTGGTCTGTTGACCGTACAGCTCGCCCATGGAATCTTGCTCGATGTACTCGATGCCATCGATGGAACGGATCTAGGGAAATAAGGATATGCAGTAAACAACTGCAACAACAACAACAACAACAACAACAACAACAACAACAGCACGATGGACAAAGAGAAACCCAAACACAAAACACATTATGCCCCACAAAGCATGAAATGTTGTTAATGGAGTAGGGACACACGGTCTTAAAGGGAAGGTACACGTTTGGCAATTGTCAAAGACTAGTCTTCTCACTTGGTGTATCCCAACACAAGCATAAAAAAGAACCTGTGAAAATTTGAGCGAGCTATTGGTGTCGAAGTTGCGAGAAAAAGATGAGAGAAAAACACCCCTGTTGGACGAATTTGTTTGCTCTCAGTAAGGAATAAAAGACTTCTGGCTAGAAGTCTTTTGTTATTTTATTATTTTGTTTTTTCTCAAAATCTATGCTACTTCAGAGGGAGCCGTTTCTCACAATGTTTTATACTATCAACAGCTCTCCGTTGCTCGTTACCAAGTCAATTTTTAGGTTAATATTTGTTTTGAGTTATTACCAAACATGTAGATTCCCTTTAAAGTATAGGCCTATGAGAAAATAATGCTGTGTTGTTACAAGGATTCTGCCTTTTGATTGGTTGACACATGATCTTATTTTGCTATTGAAAATCCACACGAAAGCAACGCGCTGAGCACGCAGCAAACAGACTAACCCCATAACACCAAGTGTACCATACCCAGACCAATCTCAGCTGCTTGGTAACTAGACGTCTAAGCACAATATTGTTTTGGTTGTTATAAAACAAATATTGACTATTCTTTTCCCATGAAGACGAGCAGAGTTTACTGTTCGAAACAAAATAGATATACAAATGGTTTTACCCGCAAGTTTGATTTTTTTTTTCTTCCTATCATCACCATGCAAAAGCTTCAAACATTACTAAAATACTGACTGCGTTCACTTTGCTAAAGTTAGAAATACGACTCAATCGGTGATCCAGCTGTTCCTTTCGAAAGGGCTGCCGAATAAAAAATATATAATTGTGGGGAGAAACTTTATGTATGGATTGCTTTTTGACTCAACTTCCACATGACACCAAAAAGTTTGAAAATAACTTGTGATTAGGTGAGCATGCACTGCTTATTTTTTTTTTAAAGGATGAAAAATTCAGTTGCGCAGTAATTAGCATTTCAATTTGTGAGAGGTAAGTCCTTTGGATTTTTTTCCAAAATTCAATCCAAGAGTTCGGCTACTTGTTCTCCATTGAGCAGTGCTCACCCAAGCATGCATTATGTTCGGACTTTATTGGTGTAATTTTTAGGTTGAATCCATAAGTTATACATGCATATAAATATTTTCCCCCAGAATAATATATTTTTTTTATTCGGCAGGCATTTGAAAAGTGTATAGGTTTTCGGTTTTTTTTTCAGACACACGGTAAATATGTATTACTTACGGTATTGATGAGATGGGGTGGGATTGGTAGATTCAGAACGGGAATCAGATCACTGAACTTGGACACCTTCGGGGCTTGGACTCGCATGGTCTGAAACTCGGCCAAGATGTCTTTCTCCACCTGGTCTAACACGGATGCATCCTGTGAGAAATGAATGAAAACAATGCTATTGACTCAACCAGGTTTATAACTTGACACATTTATGACCAAACAGTCTTACTTGGTTATAGACAGCACTAGAGAAGGCAATTGCCAAAAGTATACCCTGTCTTAAAGAATAGAATGTTATTACTTTACCTTAGCCTTGATGATGAAGCTGTTTGGAATGCCACGTCGCTGGGCCATGTAAATTGGAGCAAGGGCGGCATTGGCAGCGGCCACACACAGACACAGCAAGAGTAGCTTCATGGTTGGTTACGAGGACGTTCGCAATTTACGAGAACAGTCAAAGCTAAAGTTCTTTGAAGCCAACATAAAACAATTAAAAGTGAAAACATTGGTGTTGTGTAATATAGGTTTTCTCGGTCAATTTCGGAAAATGAGCAGCCAATTTAACCACCAAGCTATTCTATTTCGCGCAAAATCGAATGCTACTCAAAAGGGTCATTCGATTTCGTTTTGGGATTAGTCTAATGTAATGTTGCGTCATTCGAATTAACAAAATAATCATTCAATTTAACAATTCATCAAAGCAGCATTCAAATTCGTAGACGCTTCTTGAGGCGTGTGTGTCACGAAAAAAATGACGCTACGCTAAATTGAACAGAGTGCTAAAGAAATTTGACTCGACCCAAAACGAAATTGGATGGCCGAATTCTGAATTTGAAACGCAGTAACAACTGGAGAGGGCAAAACAGCTTAAATTCGAACGCATGAAAATGAAATTGACTGCCCATTTGCCGAATTTGACCGAGAAAACATATAGTAAGAGTACAAGTCGATTTGCTTATTCGGAATTCTAGTAAAAGTTTTATCAAACTCAACTTATAGCGAAGTTTACAACGGTCGCCAGAGTTCGGATAGGCCTATGGGGAATAGGCCTATCTTATTGGTAAGGCACTGCTCTAGAATTGCTAAGGTCGTGGGTTCTAATCCCAACCGAGTAATAATCTTACCGAAAAATGTGGTCGTGGAAAAGTTGATCAATTTTCATCTCAACAATGTGAAGATAACGAGCGTTAAAGTCACCCAGAAAGTGTACTCCGGTTACGAAACATTCTTACATGGATTAGACATTAAATTGCTCTTGTTTTTCTGTGATATCTCAAAAAGGCGATCATTTGAAGTGAAATTTTCAAGAGTTAGTTTGGTCATAGTATATCTTCTTTCTTTTTTTTCTTTCTTTTTTATTTAAAACAACCAAACGGTTAAAAAACGTATTCTTTCTCTAAGCAATGGATTCACCCACTCGGAAAGATCGTAGCTTTTTAATTCGACCGTTGGAGACCAAGGTAAAATGCAGAATGAACAAAAAACCAATGTTTTGCTGAAACAAATGAAGTCAACTTACCGGTCAGGAAGGCGATGCTTCGAAGTGAAGGATAGCTGTTTTAATGGGCCTATTTATACTCTTCATTGTCCATTGAATTAGCTAAGTGTTTTGTAAGGAAGTTCAAACTCATCTGATATAATTTTTTTTTTTTTCTTATCTAGCAACTAGTTCAGCAAACTAATGATCCCCACGCACTGACCATTATCAGATGGTTTGTAAGCATCTGGACATTGTGTTATCTATTTTAGCCTCGAATTTGACCACTCCTATACTCGACTGCCATTGGTTACTTCAGCGTGTAGTCCTAAGTTTGGAAAACGTGTATTATTTGGAGTGTTGATTTCACACTATTTTCAAAGCCAATAGCAATAGCGAAACCTACGAACAAATGTGAGGGTTCACGGGGGGTTCACAATGGTTATCTAAGAGGCCAATCTGGTAAAGTTTTCGTTCGCACTTTTTCATAAACAACCCGTTTTTAACGCATTTGTTTTTATGAATGTTTTTTTAAAGCTAAACTGTGTATATTATTAATTTAAAAAGAAATACACTGCTTGCGCGTAAATGGGGTACCCCCCCCCCTCCTGTGCCCGCAAAGGTCCCCGCGTGTCCCTGGGAGAGGCAGTTCGAATCCTATTTTATTTTATCAGTGAGCAGTGGAAACCGCATGATTTAGTAGATGTTAAATTTGCTTCGGGCATAACAAATACTAATTTTTGTTTTACCCTTACAATTAAATGCAGTGATGGACACTATTGGAAACTCAAAATAATGATTAGCATAAAACCTTACTTGGTAAACGAGTAATGGGGAGAGGTTGATGTATAAACACTTGTGAGGAATGGCTCCCTAGAAGGGACGTAGTGTTAGCAAGCATCTGAAAACACACAATTAATATGAAAGAAAAATACCCTTGTCACATCTCGCAAACTTCGATGACCCATAATTGAGCTCAATTTTCACAGGTTTGTTATATTATGCATATGTTGAGATACACCAAGTGAGAAGACTGGTCTTTGACAATTACCAATAGTGTCCACTGTCTTTATAGGCACTGTATACTCAGTACTTTCCCGAGTTATGTGAAAGAAACATCACATACATATTACTCGGGTAACCTTCTCGTCTGCAAAGATAAACGCCAGTTTTCGGGATGCATCATGTCAAAATAATGTGGAAGTCTGAAGGATCAAAAAGATGTTATTTTAACGAATACTAGATTTGAGAAGCTTGTGCTCAAGACGGACAATAAACACAAACAATTTGGCTATCGCTTATTTTCTAGTTCAATAAACTGTTGAACAGTTCAAAGACCCCTGCGTGTGAGTTGAAACATCTGTAAATGCAGAAATTGCTAAAAGAAGAAGTTCTCCTTATCGCGGCCTTTTTACCGGAAAAGTTCAGATTAATAATTTGTTTACAGTTTTAGGAAAATGATAAAAGTTCAGTTGATGAGAATGCAATTTCTATTACAATGTGTGGATTTTGACCAAAATTCTCATGGGTATCAAAGTATCGTGACAAAAAAGACGTGAGACTTTTACTTTTATTTCTTTAAATCATCCTTTTTCTAAAACGTTTGCTGCAAAAACTTGATTGTTACTATGGGTGTTGTCAGATACCAAAGAGTGAATCATAACTAACATTAAAGGCAGTGGACACTATTGGTAATTATTCAAAATAATTATTGGCATAAAACCTTACTTGGTAACGAGTAATGGGGTGAGGTGATAGTATAAACATTGTGAGAAACGGCTTCATCTGAAGTAATGTGGTTTTTGAGAAAGAAGTAATTTTCCACAAATTTAATTTCGAGACCTCAGATTCAGAATGTGAGGTCTCGAATTCGAGCATCTGAAAGCCCACAACTACGTGACAAGGATGTTTTTTCTTTCATTATTATCTTGCAACGAAAAGACTGGTCTTTGACAATTACCAATAGTGTCCAGTGTCTTTAAAGGGTATGTAAAATAACACCAAAGTTTGTATTTTCTCAGAAATTAATGTTATATAAAAACATCCAGTCTGATACTATCCTACGGCGTTTCGGTATCCAATTTGTAACAACACCAGTTGTGAAAAATACACATAACGTTTTGCATTGACAATGAGACAAACGCACCGGCTGTTCGATTAAGCGGAAACTACCTGTCAATTAGTGAAATTAGGGAAATCGGTTTTAATAAGGGATGTTTTCTTCAAAACAGAAAATTAGTATGAACCTGCTGCTTTATTTTGTACGCAGTTGTGGGATTTTTTTCGGGCGGCCTCAACCCCTTTTGAGTTGATTATGTTTTATTTATTAAACGTTTTGAAATTAGAGGAACTCAATTTACGGTTAAGACGAATACTCGAAACAGTTTTTATCAACCTGTATTATTCCAACGTGGGTTTTGGGAGGTCGCCTTCCAAGAACGGGAAAAGACACAAATACCCCCATCTGCATTACAACGTACGTCTCTGAAAGCCGGTGCGCTGTGACACGGGTACGAGTTGACTGTGGCAGAAGAATTCGGATCATATTGCGTTGTACGCAGTTTAAAATGACACAAGGTTGTACAAATACTGTCTTCTCTGTCCGTTTCTTTGGGGTTTATCTACACTCGACAAGTCATGAAATTACACGAAACAGAAACCTAAGCCAAAGAGCGTCCTCTCCGCGGCGTGCAGATTTACCGATCGGCCTGATTGGGCCGCCAGCGGTGCTCCCACGGGGAGTCGTGCTGGCGCCCCCTACCGGTCGATCAGCACAACCGTTACAATACGGTACTCGAGAAAACTCGTACCCTATTCGATTTGTACCCAAGTCAACTCATACCCAGGTGAAATCGTATTCAAGTGGACTCGTACCCAAAGTCATTTCGGCCTCAAGTCAACTTGTACCCAGTGAACTCGGCTGCGTTAACAATTAGTGAAATTATGGAAACTAGTTTTGTTTATTTATATCATGAATTTTTACGCTGACAATTTTTCTGGGATGTTTTCTTCAACACAATTATTGCAGAAAAATAATACGAACCTGCTTTTTTGTTTTGTACGCAGTTGTGGGATTTTTTCGGAGGCCTCAACCCCTTTTGAGTCGATTATGTTTTATTTACTTAAGTTTTTGAAATTAGAGGAACTCCATTTACGGTTAAGACGAATAATCGAAGCAATTTGTATCAACCTGTTATATTCAAACGTGGATTTGTTGGAGGCCGCCTTCCCAAAACGAAAGACACGCCACAAACATCTTCTCTGCACTACAACGTACGTCTAATAGCCGGTGCGCTATGACATGAGTACGAGTTGACTGTGGCACGAGTTGAGCCGTTGGAAGAATTCGGATTATATGGTAATCAAGTCAACTCGTACCCTGTTAATTTTTTACCAAAGTCAACCCATCCCCAAGTCAACTCGTCCCTAATTGATCTTCGTACCCAGGTGAAATCGTAATCAGGTGAACTCGTACCCAAAAGTAAATTCGTACTCAAGTCAACTTTTAACCCGTGAATTCGTAATAGGTGAACTCGACGCAACTAGTTTCAAGAAATTACTTGAATAAAATTAGACTTTCAAATAGAGAAATCTGTAACGCATTTTTAAACGAATGGCAGTCAACTCGCCCTAAGCAAAGTCGCCTACTACAAAGTTGCCCAAAACAAATTGCCCCATCACATATAATGTATCCTCCACTCAAACTAGGTGACTTTGAATAAAGCAACTTTGAGATGGGCGAAATTGTTATGTAAGGGCCGACTTTGCTAGGGACGACTTTGGCATGGGCGATTGTTTTAATGGGCGACGTGCGAGTTGACTGGTTTTCTTGTAGCGACCCCTTTCAAAAAATGAACGATGTGTCCCAGGGAGATTCGGTCCACCTCATGGAAATTTAACGTTGGCTGTAGGAGAATGATTCACAAGAGGGCGCTATCATAAGTAGTTAGTACATAGAGTGGTTCGTTTAGCTTCCCTGGGTCGACCCGGTGTGTGGCGGTTTTTTTTTCCCAGGACGAGTGTGTACAGATAATTACCCACGTTCATCCTGGTAAAAAAAAAAAGCCACGCACCGGGGTCGACCCAGGGGGGCTAAACGAACGCACCCAATGTTCGGCATTTGGGAACAGAATCTACTGCCACAGAAGATCTACCATCCTCGATCTCGTCTCCCCGTTCCCTCCACAATGGTTGCGACTCGTGGTCACCGAGGTCAAGGGTTGCGTGTTGTGATTGACTTAAAGGCAGTGGACACTATTGGTAATTACTCGAAATATTTTATAGCCTAAAGCCTTACTTGGTAACGAGTAATGGAGAGCTGTTGATAGTATAAAACATTGTGAGAAACTGCTCCCTCTGTAATTAGATTATGAGGTCTCGAAATTAAGCATCTGAAAGTACACCACTTTGCATGACAAGGGTATTTTTTGTTTCCTTCAGAGCTCAATATTTCACAGGTTTGTTATTTCATGCATATGTTTAGATACCCCAAGTGGGACGACCGGTCTTAGACAATTTTCAATAGTATCTAGTGTCTTTAATAGTGGTAAATAAATAAGCAAAAGCCTGGCAATGGGAAGTGTGATATGAAAAAAGGAAAACTCCATTTCAAAGGGCTTGCCATAGGCGCGTTTGTACACACTCAACGAGTCAATTATTGGTAAGGCATTTTACGTTAATTGTACAAGTGAAAAATGCGAATGTCACAATCTCTAACAATGTTTGTAACTAAAAGCTTTGAATATATTTAGAGTCGTCATCATGACATTCTGTACACGCTACGCATACAGTTTTTCCCCACCCTGGCAAAATGGGGGGGGGGGGGAATCGGATAGCGCCCTCTTTTGAATCAAACTAATTAGCCCAAGTTTTTTTTGTCATGGGGGTGCAAATTTTCCTGTTTATATCGGCTCCAAAGCTGGTATATGTGTTAAATTAATCGGACAAAATATCACACATTTCATCATCCAATGGCATACTTTATGACAGGACTTCCTCCAGTTCTTGAAGAATGGAGAGTAAAATACTAGTCAAATTGCCGAAATAGCTGAATGCACTTCCTATGGACTACTGGTAATTCATAAATACCTCAGACAGTTTCGCAAGTCCTATTGGTGGAGAGCGCGTCACGTGGGTGTGTCAAAACATTTGTTTATGACCAGTAAAACGTGTTGAAACATGGGCGTGACACGCAAACTTGCACCTGTGCTTATAAGACAGTTTCTTTATTCCTATTGGTCGAGAGCAACGGCCGGGACAGTTGTGCCTCATCACGCGATACGCGCAACGCATTCCCTTATAAGGAGTTGTTTACCCGAGGGCCATACCATTTCATAGCTGGAGGGGTGTTGTGTTGAAAAAATCATTGAACAATTATAATTTTTGCATTTACTTTACTTTTGACCAAAAAGTGTTGATGTTTATTGACCGAAATTGTATTTATGAATATATGGGATCAAAGTGTGAAGTCTGACACCCCCCCCCCCCCCCCCCGGTTACACTTACTAACAACAAGTTCACAGATTTACAAATAACTTACAGGGTTTACAGAATGTGAAAGACTTCTCTTGAAATGTTAGTCCATGAAATGCTTTCCTTTTTGAGAAAATAGTAAAACAATATCAATTCTCGATAGCGAGAACTGCGGTTTTGTTTTGACTGTGGTATCTGCTGACGAGTCTAAACAAAAAGTCGCTGTGATTCCGTTCAGATTTCGTTAAAGACCGCAACCCTAATTTCCTTGACGCAGACAGCCGAAACTACCAGGCACTTGACGTTTCCTTACTTTGTGATTCCGTCCCTAGTCGTTTTGAGGTCTTTACAATTTCGTTGGTAGTCGGTGCTGTACTGCCAGTGGATGACCAGAACACAGTGAAACTTGACTGTTTACACGACCCGCACGCACAAAGGCTTTGATGCATTAAAACTGCACAATAATTCAGTGATGACACTCTATTTACCAAAATGTAGTAAAGTATAACATTTGTAAATTTAAAGTAAATGAGGTCATATTCATTTTGTTTTTACCCATACATCGATGTCTGTGAGCACTGTATACTCAGTGCTTACTCGAGTTCTTTGAAGAAAAAAAAAACATCACAAGCATATTACTCGGTTGGGATTCGAGCCCACGACCTTTGTCATTCATAAAGCAGTGTCGTACCAACTAGACCACCGAGACTGCCCGGCGGCTAGAGGCAGTTCGAATCCTATATTTTAGCAGCGGGAACTGTTAACAGTTTAATAGATGTTAAATTTGCATCGGGGATAAAAAAAAAATACATATTCACTTTGGTTTTTAACCTTACACCGATGTGTGTTAGCATTGTATACTCTGTACTTTCCCGAGTCCTATGAAATAAATCACAGGCATAATAATACTCGGTTGGGATTCGAACCCACAACCTTTGCCATTCTAGTGCAATAACATACCAACTAGACCAACGAGACTGCCCGGCGGCTAAATGCGGTTCGAATCCTATGTTTTAGCAGCGGGTACTGTAAAAGATTTGATACGTGTTAAATTTGCATGGGGATAATGAATGTTGGGTGCGTTCGATTAGCTTCCCCGGGTCGACCCTGCGGTGCTCACTCGGGTGAGCCCCTGACAAGAACTAATCTATCGATCGATCGCCCTCTTGTGGTGATGTCATGCACCTTGGATCAGCCCCAAGTGACCGGTTTCACAAGCAGGGCACTGGGGGCTGACCCGGGTGAGCCACTGGAATGACGTCAAAGCTATTCAAACGTACGAGGGGCAGACCGGTGTCGAACCGGGGAAGCTTGTCGAACGCATCCTATGTAAATTAAAATCAAAGAGGGTGACTTCGTAGTTGAAATCCAACCGGAGAGTCAATGACTCTACAACTTTACAACTAGTTACCTCCAAATGACTTTGCCTTTGTTCTTAAATAGTTATGTGGTTAGTTTGTATGTGAACAGGGAACAGCAGCTTTAGGTCCTTGAAGGAATATTTGAAGTTGGATAGCATAACAACAGACACTCAACCGAGCTAACAGTCGAATCTGTATGATTCAGGTTCTCAAAGGGCAGTGTCATAGGGAATTCTGTCCTACAACACAACGGTCCGGGGAGATCGAATCTCCTAGGCGATTCTGCCCCCTGGCTAGAGTTTTCTGTCCGCCAAGGGAATTTGTCCCTCTCTAATTTTAGACCAAATTATTTTGTATTTATATTTTTAAGTCATTTGTTTTCCCTCTCGTGATCTTGTTTACACAATGAAATAAGACATTGGTTGTTCTTGTTTTATAGTAAAAATGCTCAACTTTGAGGAACTAGGTGCAGCGTTTGATGACTGCAAATGAGTGTGCAGTAGTATTATTTCGTGTGAGCCTACAAATACCGGCTTAAAGTGATGTACAGACGATGTGACCTCTGACGTCACACGAAAACCATAACATGATTCGCGCGCATACCGCCGGGCAAAACCTTTGTTTTGGCAGCCAGCTAGAAAGTGTATACAATCTTACCATGACTATACGTGTCTTTTTGCCCGGCGAAACATGACGTTTACATTGTTTTTTCAACAGAGGGCGGTTCGAATGTGAACATAGGTCACATCGTCTATAGCTACTTCCAGTTAGTCTTGGTATCAAGTCGGTATTCCTTGGTATTCCCCGACCGGAACTACTTTTATTTATGTACCCTACGTCCGCAACTTTTCGTGTGTCACGAATAAAAGATCGTGAAATATAAAATATTGGAAATAAATATTGTTAAGGTAAAAACAATGTGGCTGGTTTGAGGGGTGAAAATGTACAAAAATCTTAGTGAAATAACCCCACTGAAGTTCCGTCGTCGGTGGACGCGCATGCATGGGGAACACATTCTCCTTTGGGGGAACAAATACTCCGCTGGCGAGAGCGGCGGACAGAAACCTAGTAAGATGAGATAGTTTATCCTATAGAAGACTCTATTTCTGGGGACACTGACTCTGGACAAACCAGGTAAGTGGACCAGCTGAAGAAGGACGCTACACAGCAGGAAACATCCGAGCTTAGGACGCTGATGCTGGACCGGGATGCGTGGAAGACGACCATCAGAGTTTCTCTAGAAGGCGTCGGCTGAAGACATCCTCTCGCTCAACTGACTGGGTTTCTATAGAATCTTTTATAGAAATTCTATAGATTATTTTTATAGAATTCTATAAAAATCTTTACAATTGTTCTTATAGAAATCCTTTAGAAAAGTGGCCCTATTTATCAAAGAATCGTACAGAAATTCTAAGGAATTTCACAAGAAACTCAAATTCTCTATTAGAAATTTTATAGGACTTGCATAGAAACTGTATAAAAATTTTATACAGATATTCGATATATTTTTCTATAGATTATTTTATAGAAATTCTATAATTTTTTATTTTATAGAATTCTATAAAAAGTTTTTGTAAGAGAATCGGCGCTTTACGGAAGCATGGAATTCTGTGTGTACGGCAAGCGTATATATTTCACGGGTTAGCTGGGAATTTTGGCTTCTGCGCGTGCGTACTACCTGTTACTAGGCATTCTGCGCTTACAAGGCTTGCGCAGAAATTCGGCGCTTCGGCTTGGTAATGGTGGTCGTAAACACAGAATTCGGCGGTAAGCAGGGCCCTGAACTTGGGCCCAGATTCACCGGGTAGACATAATCACCGTCCACCCGTGCCTTTACCGTACCAGGGATAGACCACCTAATGATTTTCTAAAAAGGACACCACCGACCACTCCATCGAAGTGTAGCACCTTCTCTGGAGTGGTGCCCTAACTCAAAGAGGCATGTCATCAAGCTAACTTTAGCGGAAGATGACAGCGGCTATTTTTTCATCAAACAAACCTTTTTCTCTCGTTTGTTCAAACAACTTTAAAGCCTTCGTTTCCGGATGTAATAATATGGACAAAGACGATTGCATTTTAAGCAAAGTATGTTGATAACCTTTAACTGTTTCTCTGGGGGATTGTTTATGGGGGGGGGGGGAGTTTGTGTAACTTTAAACATCGTTATACCGTGAACTGACTCAAAATGAAAACAACACGTAACAAACAGTTAGATTTCCTGTCTTGGTTACTCTTTATTTAATTTCAGACAAATGCGTAAATCAATAGTCAAAAGCTCATCCAGGCTTTATACTTGTACTTTTAATAATTTATGAAGAAAGATTAAGAAAGAAGGGAATGGCACAAACAGGAATTTACTATTTTTAGTATAATTATTTAGCAAAAAAGAGGGATTTGCTCCGTTTCTAAGGTTTTTTTAAACCAAAATATGTGCCATGCCCTATTAGTTGGGTTGTATGCAAACGGCATAAAGGGGAGGCATTCGAAAAAGGAAAATAGTTTGTCTGTTTAAAGCGGTAGGCCTGTGTTTGTGTGTTTTGTTTTATTTTATTTTGTTTAATTTGTTTTTGGCTAAAATAAGTAGGTATACTGTGATGATGGGTCCCTTTTTTCAGGACGGGAGAAGCGACGGTAACTTTCAAGAAATAATTTTTTTTAAATCAATGTTTCTTTTTTGAGTTTTGATTCATTAACGCGTCTGGTCTTCGATGTCCACTCCGAGTAAATCGTTAGTGATTCGGCTTGAAACACCTCTTATGTCGTTAACGTCATCATGTTGATTTACAACTGAAAAATAAAAGGGTAAACAAAATTACGTTATTACAAACTTTGTCGTTGGATCATATTTATAATAACGTGTATGTTTTAGTGATAATTTTTCACGTTGTGTTTCCATTGTGGGTTAAAGCTAGTGGACACTTTCGGTAAACAGTATTGTCCAAATCACAACTTATGTATAAAATAACAAACCTGTGAAAATTTAGACTCAATCGGTCATCGGAGTCGGGCGAAAATAACGGGAAACCCCACCCTTGTTTCCGCACGTTTCGCCGTGTCATGACATGTGTCCAATATAAATCCGTAATTCTCGACAACGAGAATTGATATTGTTTTAATGTTTTCTCAAAAAGTAAAGCGTTTCATGGAATAATATTTCAAGAGAAGTCTTTTACAATTACCTTCTGTTAACACTGTAAGTTACTAAAAAATCTGTGAACCTTCTTTTTTTTTTCTGTTCCGAAAGTGTATAATGGTTTTAACCTGATAACAAAATTTAAAAAGAAAATTATATTTATGAGTTATACGGAGCCCTAAAAGGCAGGGTAAAGACAAACTAGAACCGAAAACAATATTTTAAAAGAATCTTTAACAAAATTCCTTCAAAAACACTGGACACTCATTGGTAATTGTCAAGAACTAGCTCAACATGCACAAAATAACAAACTGTGAAACGTTGAGCTCAATAAGTTGGTCGTCAAAGTTGTGAGATACTAATGAAAGAAAAAACACCATTGTCACATGAAGTTGAGTGCCTTCAGATGCTTGATATCGAGACCTCAAATTCTAAACTTGAGGTCTCGAAATCAAATTCGTTGACAGTTACCTCTTTCTCGAAACCTACGTTAACTTCAGAGGGAGCCGTTTCTCATAATGTTTTATACTATCAACCTCTTCCCATTACTCATTACCAAGTAACGTTATATATGCGTATAATTATTTTGAGTAATAACCAATAGTGTCCACGGTCTTTTAGTTCCCTTTTAACCACTTTTCTCCCTGATCGAACTTTTACTTCGTTTCATGCTTGCGCTAAGCTGAAATTATGACAGAATCAAACAATTGCCAGCAAAATTGGCGCCCGTGGGAATCTCACTTTTCCAAACAATAGATAAAGCCCCAGTTTTCTTTCTGCACGTTCCACGATATAGGCCCAATTTCATATAGCTGCTTGGGCAGAAAAATATTGCTTATCAACTGTCTGCTAAGCGGAAATGACCTGGAAACCATTGATAAAGTGTACATGGTAATACAGCAACTTGGCTGGTAACCTTGTTTTGGTAAGTATAATTTGTTTTGCATGGCTGGTTTTCTATGCTTAGAGGCACTGAACACGTTTGGTAAAAGACAAGTTTTCTCACTTCGTGTTTCCCAACATATGCATGCAATAACAACTGTAACCATTAGACTCAATTGGTAAAATGTGCAAGAAGTTGATGAAAGAAAAAAACACCCTTGGTGTACTTAGTTTGTTTCGGGGGATAATTACCAAACATGTGCAGTACCTTTAAGCAATTCTATGAAGCTGGACCATGATCTTAAAGAAAAGGTTTACTTACGTCTCCAATGTACAGAAGTTTATTGGGAGATCCTGAGACGTTGGTTAGTTTATTTGTGGTTGCACTTGCAAGCAAATCACTCTCTACACTCTGAGAGTTTGGATTCATGCCGAGATACAATGCAGCAGCTCCTACAAATGGTTAAATAATCTGTCAGTTGCTTCTACATACAAAATATATATACACTTCTCTAGAATTGAAATGGTCGTGGGTTCGAATCACACTCGAGTATTATGCCTGTAATTTTGTTTCCACAGAACTCAGGAAAGTACTGGGTGTGCAGTGCTAAAATGGCCACATAAACTGCCATTTGCTTTTAAACACAATTTTTATACATTGGTCTAGACTAGCAATGGTCGTGGGTTCGAATCACACGAGTTTTATGCCTGTGAGTGTCCCCCCACCCCTCCACCACCGATGCGTGGTAGCAATGTATACTCAATACAAATTGTGTCCCGAGTTGTTTCAAAACAGTCACAGGCGTGTTACTCGGTGGGATTCGAACCCACGACCGTTGCAACTCAAGAGCAACAGCTGAGTACTGAGTATACAGTGCTAACACACATCGGTGTATAGACCAAAATGAATAGGTATCATACCAGTAACGTGTGGGCAAGCCATCGATGTGCCTGACATAGAGGCTACAGAATAGTCGCCGTTGATACCTGCACTCTCAATGTCTGAACCGGGTGCAAAGAGATCTACACAGCTACCCCAGTTCGAGAAGTAGGATCTTTGGTCATATCTGTCTGAGGCTCCAACGGTGAGAACCTATTCACGTAAAAAGAATTGAAATTAAACATTTGATATTAGCTGCACTCTAATGGAAACAGATCATCAATAATTGCCAGTGTCAACGGGAGACTTTGGAACGCTAGGTGGCAGTAAGTTTACGAGATAAACTGCCATTGTTTACGTAGTTCTGAGCTAGCGCACATGAACAATATATGAACAATATATTTGTATCTACTTGTGCTGTTCTGTTGAAAGTGCGCCAGGGTAACCACAGGGTTTAACAACTCCCCGGGCCTCCCCGGGACTGTATTCCACGGAGATAATGGACACAGTGTGAACAAGGAGGACTGATGAATGTTATACTTACGCCTTGGACATGAGCCGGTGAATAGTTGCAAGCATTCGCGTTGGAGTTCCCTGCTGCAACGGAAACCACGTAGTTTGAATCCATCAACTTTTGGACTGCGTCATCGATGGAATAGGTAATGGTGAACCCGAGAGACATTGACACAACACCGCGTCCGTTAGAAGCTACTGTGTTCAAACCTATACCGAACAAAAGAAGCTGTGTTAAATTGCTGTAATTTAAGTTATAGGGTGCGTTCTTTTAGCTTCCCAGGGTCGACCCCGCGGTGCTCACCCGGGCGATCCCCTGACAAGAGTTAATCGAACGATCACACTCGCCCTCTCGTGGTCACGCCATGCACCTCAGGTCAACCCCAAGTGACCCACTCCACAAGCAGGGCAGGAGAGCCCTGCCAAAGCTATTCGAACGTACCGGGGAAAACCGGGGTCGACCCAGGGAAGCTTAACGAACGCACCTATAGATGCGCCACCATCTTGGTAATGTTCCCTTTATCCAATAACAGTAATGGGACGCTAATATTCATTGTTCAAAAAGAAACCAGACTAATCCTCCTTCCAGCCTTAGCTCGATTACATTGATTCGGGCGGGAAGTGACATAAAGCTTTCCATAGTTGTGTTTTGATTTGTTGGAGGTGATGTGGGTGCACCAGACAAACGTCACCCCGGACCAACCAAAACACAGATTGGGACAACTTTCCTTTCGGTCGTCTGCATGCGGTATCCACGTGTGGATTGTGGGCAATACATCTTCATCCAATTACACGTCATATTGGTTACAACGGGCACCTCTTTCAGATCCACAATGCACCGGTACAAATATCACAATAATTTCATTAAAGGCATTGGACACTATTGCTAATAGTTACTCAAAATAATTGTTATCATAAAAACTTTCTTGATTACGAGTAATGGGGAGAGGTTGATAGTATAACACATTGTGAGAAACAGCTCCCTCTGAAGTGAAGTAGTTTTCGTGAAAGAAGTTATTCTCAACGAATTTGATTTCGAGACATCTGAATTTAGAATTTGAATTCTCGAAATCAAAGATCTGAAAGCACACAAGATCGTGCAACAATGCTTTTGTTTTTCATTAATATCTCGCAATTTCGACGACCGATTGAGCTCAAATTTTCACAGGTTAGTTATTTTATGCATACGTTGAGACACACCAACTGTTAAACCTAGTCTTTGACAACTACCAATAGTGTCAGGTGTGGGCCGTAAAGACGCTGTACACTATTGGCAATAACTCAAAGAAATATTATCACAAAAAAAACTTTAATGGAAACGAGCACTGTTGTTAAAAACAGCTCCCTCTGAAGTAAACGTAGTTTGTGAGAAAGAGAAATTTGTTTCACTCAATATTTGAATCTTACACGAGACTTCATGCCTGGGGCCCGCACAACAATTTGTGCAGTGTGGGTGTTTTTACTTTCATTATTCTCTGTAACCTGTATTAAGTAAAAAGAAAATCTCAGATTTTGGTTATGCTTCTGCTAATAACCGAAATATGTCAAGTTCTTTTTAATAAACAAATACATTTTAACCTGCTAGGAATATACTTTGACACCCACCATTAATAAGTGTGCTCACGGGACACTGGCCGTACTTGTTGCAAACTTTAACGCTGTAAACCGTCGATTGACGTGCAATTCCGTAGGTAGCTCCAGCTGCAGTACCAGCACAGTGGGTTCCATGGCCGTGGTCGTCGTCTCCACCGAAAATGCGCTGAACGCGTCCACCGAATTCGCTGTGAGATACCCGGGTACCAGTGTCAACGATGTAGATTTTGGCTCCATTACCCAAGACTGTTGACAAGATAAAATTACAAAATAGTATTATGAAGGAGCGAAAATAATATTTTTACGGAATGAATTACCAACATCATAACCAGCTCCCCCTTGAAACTTCGTACACTTATTTGCAGGAGTACTACATGCTAAACAAAATTCAAAAGGGGTCACCTTTAAGATGCTAGGTGGCAACGGACCAGATAATCCATTGTTCCTGGTAATGTGCGCATGTCAGAATAACGTTAACAATGGAAGTTTTACCGGTAAGTCTGCTGCCATCTAGCGTTTCAAATTATTTCATTATTTTAACCAACACATACTATTGACTGCGGATGACGATGACGACATTGTAAGGCTGGCATTTTGCAAAGAGTTTTTATACAAAAGAACATTCATCTGTAGATGTTGGCTTTGTATACCAACACTGTCCAGTGCCTTCAAACAAACAATTGTACAACACGCTAGTCACTAACCGTTGTCATTGAAGCTGTACTTGTAGTCGATGCTGTTTCTTGAGTCGATTCTGTCAATCCCCCAAGTTGGGTTGGTCTGTTGACCGTACAGCTCGCCCATGGAATCTTGCTCGATGTACTCGATGCCATCGATGGAACGGATCTAGGGAAATAAGGATATGCAGTAAACAACTGCAACAACAACAACAACAACAACAACAACAACAACAACAGCACGATGGACAAAGAGAAACCCAAACACAAAACACATTAGGCCCCACAAAGCATGAAATGTTGTTAATGGAGTAGGGACACACGGTCTTAAAGGGAAGGTACACGTTTGGCAATTGTCAAAGACTAGTCTTCTCACTTGGTGTATCCCAACACAAGCATAAAAAAGAACCTGTGAAAATTTGAGCGAGCTATTGGTGTCGAAGTTGCGAGAAAAAGATGAGAGAAAAACACCCCTGTTGGACGAATTTGTTTGCTCTCAGTAAGGAATAAAAGACTTCTGGCTAGAAGTCTTTTGTTTTTTTATTATTTTGTTTTTTCTCAAAATCTATGCTACTTCAGAGGGAGCCGTTTCTCACAATGTTTTATACTATCAACAGCTCTCCGTTGCTCGTTACCAAGTCAATTTTTAGGTTAATATTTGTTTTGAGTTATTACCAAACATGTAGATTCCCTTTAAAGTATAGGCCTATGAGAAAATAATGCTGTGTTGTTACAAGGATTCTGCCTTTTGATTGGTTGACACATGATCTTATTTTGCTATTGAAAATCCACACGAAAGCAACGCGCTGAGCACGCAGCAAACAGACTAACCCCATAACACCAAGTGTACCATACCCAGACCAATCTCAGCTGCTTGGTAACTAGACGTCTAAGCACAATATTGTTTTGGTTGTTATAAAACAAATATTGACTATTCTTTTCCCATGAAGACGAGCAGAGTTTACTGTTCGAAACAAAATAGATATACAAATGGTTTTACCCGCAAGTTTGATTTTTTTTTTCTTCCTATCATCACCATGCAAAAGCTTCAAACATTACTAAAATACTGACTGCGTTCACTTTGCTAAAGTTAGAAATACGACTCAATCGGTGATCCAGCTGTTCCTTTCGAAAGGGCTGCCGAATAAAAAATATATAATTGTGGGGAGAAACTTTATGTATGGATTGCTTTTTGACTCAACTTCCACATGACACCAAAAAGTTTGAAAATAACTTGTGATTAGGTGAGCATGCACTGCTTATTTTTTTTTTAAAGGATGAAAAATTCAGTTGCGCAGTAATTAGCATTTCAATTTGTGAGAGGTAAGTCCTTTGGATTTTTTCCAAAATTCAATGCAAGAGTTCGGCTACTTGTTCTTCATTGAGCAGTGCTCACCCAAGCATGCATTATGTTCGGACTTTATTGGTGTAATTTTTAGGTTGAATCCATAAGTTATACATGCATATAAATATTTTCCCCCAGAATAATATATTTTTTTTATTCGGCAGGCATTTGAAAAGTGTATAGGTTTTCGTTTTTTTTCCAGACACACGGTAAATATGTATTACTTACGGTATTGATGAGATGGGGTGGGATTGGTAGATTCAGAACGGGAATCAGATCACTAATCTTGGACACCTTTGGGGCCGGCATTCGCATGGTCTGAAACTCGGCCAAGATGTCTTTCTCCACCTGGTCTAACACGGATGCATCCTGTGAGAAATAAATGAAAACAATGCTATTGACTCAACCAGGTTTATAACTTGACACATTTATGACCAAACAGTCTTACTTGGTTATAGACAGCACTAGAGAAGGCAATTGCCAAAAGTATACCCTGTCTTAAAGAATAGAATGTTATTACTTTACCTTAGCCTTGATGATGAAGCTGTTTGGAATGCCACGTCGCTGGGCCATGTAAATTGGAGCAAGGGCGGCATTGGCAGCGGCCACACACAGACACAGCAAGAGTAGCTTCATGGTTGGTTACGAGGACGTTCGCAATTTACGAGAACAGTCAAAGCTAAAGTTCTTTGAAGCCAACATAAAACAATTAAAAGTGAAAACATTGGTGTTGTGTAATATAGGTTTTCTCGGTCAATTTCGGAAAATGAGCAGCCAATTTAACCACCAAGCTATTCTATTTCGCGCAAAATCGAATGCTACTCAAAAGGGTCATTCGATTTCGTTTTGGGATTAGTCAAATGTAATGTTGCGTCATTCGAATTAACAAAATAATCATTCAATTTAACAATTCATCAAAGCAGCATTCAAATTCGTAGACGCTTCTTGAGGCGTGTGTGTCACGAAAAAAATGACGCTACGCTAAATTGAACAGAGTGCTAAAGAAATTTGACTCGACCCAAAACGAAATTGAATGGCCGAATTCTGAATTTGAAACGCAGTAACAACTGGAGAGGGCAAAACAGCTTAAATTTGAACGCATGAAAATGAAATTGACTGCCCATGTGCCGAATTTGACCGAGAAAACATATAGAAAGAGTACAAATCGATTTGCTTATTCGGAATTCTAGTAAAAGTTTTATCAAACTCAACTTATAGGGAAGTTTACAACGGTCGCCAGAGTTCGGATAGGCCTATGGGGAATAGGCCTATCTTATTGGTAAGGCACTGCTCTAGAATTGTTAAGGTCGTGGGTTCTAATCCCAACCGAGTAATAATCTTACCGAAGAAATGTGGTCGTGGAAAAGTTGATCAATTTTCATCTCAACAATGTGAAGATAACGAGCGTTAAAGTCACCCAGAAATTCTTACATGGATTGACATTAAATTGCTCTTGTTTTTCTGTGATATCTCAAAAAGGCGATCATTTGAAGTGAAATTTTCAAGAGTTAGTTTGGTCATAGTTTATCTTCTCTTTCTTCTTTTTTGATTTAAAACAACCAAACGGTTAAAAAACGTATTCTTTCTCCAAGCAATGGATTCACCCATTCGGAAAAATCGTAGCTTTTTAATTGGAGACCAAGGTAAAATGCAGAATGAACAAAAAACCAATGTTTTGCTGAAACAAATGAAGTCAACTTACCGGTCAGGAAGGCGATGCTTCGAAGTGAAGGATAGCTGTTTTAATGGGCCTATATATACTCTTCATTGTCCATTGAATTAGCTAAGTGTTTTGTAAGGAAGTTTAAACTCATCTGATATAAATTTAAAAAAATTCTAATCTAGCAACTAGTTCAGCAAACTAAATAATGATCCCCACGCACTGACCATTATCAGATGGTTTGTAAGCATCTGGACATTGTGTTATCTATTTTAGCCTCGAATTTGACCACTCCTATACTCGACTGACATTGGTTACTTCAGCGTGTAGTCCTAAGTTTGGAAAACGTGTACTATTTGCAGTGTTGATTTCACACTATTTTCAAAGCCAATAGCAAAAGCGAAACCTACGAACAAATGTGAGGGCTCACGGGGGGTTCACAATTGTTATCTAAGAGGCCAATCTGGTAAAATTTTCGTTCGCACTTTTTCATAAACAACCCGTTTTTAACGCATTTTTTTGAATTAAAGTTTTTTTAAAGCTAAACTGTGTATATTAGTGTAAAAAGAAATACACTGCTTGCGCGTAAATGGGGTAACCCGCCCCCCCCCCCCCCCCCCACCCGGTGCCCGCAAAGGTCCCCGCGTGTCCCTGGGAGAGGCAGTTCGAATCCTGTTTTGTTTTATCAGTGAGCAGTGGGAACCGCACGATTTAGTAGATGTTAAATTTGCGTCGGGCATAACAAATATTAATTTTTGTTTTACCCTTACAATTAAATGCAGTGGACACTATTGGAAACTCAAAATAATTATTAGCATAAAACCTTACCTGGTAAACGAGTAATGGGGAGAGGTTGATGTATAAACACTTGTGAGAAACGGCTCCCTAGAAGGGACGTAGTTTTAGAGAAAGAAGTAGTTTTCCACGGATTTGATTTCGAGGCCTTAGAATTAGATTTTGAGGCCTCGAAATCAACCATCTGAAAACACACAATTAATATGAAAGAAAAAATACACTTGTCACATCTCGCAAACTTCGACGACCCATAATTGAGCTCAATTTTCATAGGTTTGTTATATTATGCATATGTTGAGATACACCAAGTGAGAAGACTGGTCTTTGACAATTACCAATAGTGTCCACTGTCTTTATAGGCACTGTATACTCAGTACTTTCCCGAGTTATGTGAAAGAAACATCACATACATTACTCGGGTAACCTTCTCGTCTGCAAAGATAAACGCCAGTTTTCGGGATGCATCATGTCAAAATAATGTGGAAGTCTGAAGGATCAAACAGATGTTATTTTAACGAATACTAGATTTGAGAAGCTTGTGCTCAAGACGGACAATAAACACAAACAATTTGGCTATCGCTTATTTTCTAGTTCAATAAACTGTTGAACAGTTCAAAGACCCCTGCGTGTGAGTTGAAACATCTGTAAATGCAGAAATTGCTAAAAGAAGAAGTTCTCCTTATCGCGGCCTTTTTACCGGAAAAGTTCAGATTAATAATTTGTTTACAGTTTTAGGAAAATGATAAAAGTTCAGTTGATAAGAATGCAATTTCTATTACAATGTGTGGATTTTGACCAAAATTCTCATGGGTATCAAAGTATCGTGACAAAAAAGACGTGAGACTTTTACTTTTATTTCTTTAAATCATCCTTTTTCTAAAACGTATGCTGCAAAAGCTTGATTGTTACAATGGGTGTTGTCAGATACCAAAGAGTGAATCATAACTAACATTAAAGGCAGTGGACACTATTGGTAATTATTCAAAATAATTATTGGCATAAAACCTTACTTGGTAACGAGTAATGGGGTGAGGTGATAGTATAAAAAATTGTGAGAAACGGCTTCATCTGAAGTAATGTGGTTTTCGAGAAAGAAGTAATTTTCCACAAATTTAATTTCGAGACCTCAGATTCAGAATGTGAGGTCTCGAATTCGAGCATCTGAAAGCCCACAACTACGTGACAAGGATGTTTTTTCTTGCATTATTATCTTGCAACTTGGAAGACCGATTAAGCTCAAATTTTCACAGGTCTGTTATTGTATGCATATGTTTAGATACACATATTGAAAAGACTGGTCTTTGACAATTACCAATAGTGTCCAGTGTCTTTAAAGGGTATGTAAAATAACACCAAAGTTTGTATATTCTCAGAAATTAATGTTATATAAAAACATCCAGTCTGATACCACCCTACGGTGTTTCGGTATCCAATTTGTAACAACACCAGTTGTGAAAAATACACATAACGTTTTGCATTGACAATGAGACAAACGCACCGGCTGTTCGACTAAGCGGAAACTACCTGTCAATAAGTGAAATTAGGGAAATCGGTTTTAATAAGGGATGTTTTTTTCAAAACAGAAAGTTAGTATGAACCTGTTGTTTTATTTTGTACGCAGTTGTGGGATTTTTTTTCGGGCGGCCTCAACCCCTTTTGAGTTTATTATGTTTTATTTATTAAACGTTTTGAAATTAGAGGAACTCAATTTACGGTTAAGACGAATACTCGAAACAGTTTTTATCAACCTGTATTATTCCAACGTGGGTTTTGGGAGGTCGCCTTCCAAGAACGGGAAAAGACACAAATACCCCCATCTGCATTACAACGTACGTCTCTAATAGCCGGTGCACTGTGACACGGGTACGAGTTGACTGTGGCAGAAGAATTCGGATCATATTGCGTTGTACGCAGTTTAAAATGACCCAAGGTTGTACAAATACTGTCTTCTCTGTCCGTTTCTATGGGGTTTATCTACACTCGACAAGTCATGAAACCTAAGCCAAAGAGCTTCCTCTCCGCGGCGTGCAGATTTACCGATCGGCCTGATTGGGCCGCCAGCGGTCCTCCCACGGGGAGTCGTGCTGGCGCCCCCTACCGGTCGATCAGCACAACCGTTACAATACGGTACTCGAGAAAACTCGTACCCTATTCGATTTGTACCCAAGTCAACTCATACCCAGGTGAAATCGTATTCAAGTGGACTCGTACCCAAAGTCATTTCGGCCTCAAGTCAACTTGTACCCAGTGAACTCGGCTGCGTTAACAATTAGTGAAATTATGGAAACTAGTTTTGTTTATTTATGTCATGAATTCTAACGCTGACAATTTTTCTGGGATGTTTTCTTCAACACGATTATTGCAGAAAAATAATACGAACCTGCTTTTTCGTTTTGTACGCAGTTGTGGGATTTTTTCGGAGGCCTCAACCCCTTTTGAGTCGATTATGTTTTATTTACTTAAGTTTTTGAAATTAGAGGAACTCCATTTACGGTTAAGACGAATAATCGAAGCAATTTGTATCAACCTGTTTTATTCCAACGTGGATTTTTGGGAGGCCGCCTTCCCAAAACGAAAGACACGCCACAAACATCTTCTCTGCACTACAACGTACGTCTAATAGCCGGTGCGCTATGACGTGAGTACGAGTTGACTGTGGCACGAGTTGAGCCGTTGGAAGAATTCGGATTATATGGTAATCAAGTCAACTCGTATACCCTGTTAATTTTTTACCAAAGTCAACCCGTCCCCAAGTCAACTCGTCCCTAATTGATCTTCGTACCCAGGTAAAATCGTAATCAGGTGAACTCGTACCCACAAGTAAATTCGTACTCAAGTCAACTTTTAACCCGTGAACTCGTAATAGGTGAACTCGACGCAACCAGTTTCAAGAAATTACTTGAATAAAATTAGACTTTCAAATAGAGAAATCTGTAACGCATTTTTAAACGAATGGCAGTCAACTCGCCCTAAGCAAAGTCGCCTACTACAAAGTTGCCCAAAACAAATTGCCCCATCACATATAATGTATCCTCCACTCAAACTAGGTGACTTTGAATAAAGCAACTTTGAGATGGGCGAAATTGTTATGTAAGGGCCGACTTTGCTAGGGACGACTTTGGCATGGGCGATTGTTTTAATGGGCGACGTGCGAGTTGACTGGTTTTCTTGTAGCGACCCCTTTCAAAAAATGAACGATGTGTCCCAGGGAGATTCGGTCCACCTCATGGAAATTTAACGTTGGCTGTAGGAGAATGATTCACAAGAGGGCGCTATCATAAGTAGTTAGTACATAGAGTGGTTCGTTTAGCTTCCCTGGGTCGACCCCGGTGTGTGGCGGTTTTTTTTTCCCAGGACGAGTGTGTACAGATAATTACCCACGTTCGTCCTGGTAAAAAAAAAAGCCACGCACCGGGGTCGACCCAGGGGGGCTAAACGAACGCACCCAATGTTCGGCATTTGGGAACAGAATCTACTGCCACAGAAGATCTACCATCCTCGATCTCGTCTCCCCGTTCCCTCCACAATGGTTGCGACTCGTGGTCACCGAGGTCAAGGGTTGCGTGTTGTGATTGACTTAAAGGCAGTGGACACTATTGGTAATTACTCGAAATATTTTATAGCATAAAGCCTTACTTGGTAACGAGTAATGGAGAGCTGTTGATAGTATAAAACATTGTGAAAAACTGCTCCCTCTGTAATTAGATTATGAGGTCTCGAAATTAAGCATCTGAAAGCACACCACTTTGCATGACAAGGGTGTTTTTTGTTTCCTTTCAGAGCTCAATATTTCACAGGTTTGTTATTTCATGCATATGTTTAGATACCCCGAGTGGGACGACCGGTCTTAGACAATTTTCAATAGTATCTAGTGTCTTTAATAGTGGTAAATAAATAAGCAAAAGCCTGGCAATGGGAAGTGTAATATGAAAAAAAGGAAAACTCCATTTCAAAGGGCTTGCCATAGGCGCGTTTGTACACACTCAACGAGTCAATTATTGGTAAGGCATTTTACGTTAATTGTACAAGTGAAAAATGCGAATGTCACAATCTCTAACAATGTTTGTAATAAAAGCTTTGAATATATTTTATATATTGAATGTATTATAGAGTCGTCATCATGACATTCTATACACGCTACGCATACAGATTTTCCCCACCCCGGCAAAATGGGGGGGGGGGGGGAATCGGATAGCGCCCTCTTTTGAGTCAAACTAATTAGCCCAAGTTTTTTTTGTCATGGGGGTGCAAATTTTCCTGTTTATATCGGCTCCAAAGCTGGTATATGTTTGTGTTAAATTAATCGGACAAAATATCACACAATTCATCATCCAATGGCATACTTTATGACAGGACTTCCTCCAGTTCTTGAAGAATGGAAAGTAAAATACTAGTCAAATTGCCGAAATAGCTGAATGCACTTCCTATGGACTACTGGTAATTCATAAATACCTCAGACAGTTTCGCAAGTCCTAATGGTGGAGAGCGCGTCACGTGGGTGTGTCAAAACATTTGTTTATGACCAGTAAAACGTGTTGAAACATGGGCGTGACAGTTTCTTTATTCCTATTGGTCGAGAGCAACGGCCGGGACAGTTGTGCCTCATCACGCGATACGCGCAACGCATTCCGAGGGCCATACCATTTCATAGCTGGAGGGGTGTTGTGTTGAAAGAAATCATTGAACAATTATAATTTTTCCATTTACTTTACTTTTGGCCAAAAAGTGTTGATGTTTATTGACCGAAAATGTATTTATGAATATATGGGAATCAAAGTGTGAAGTCTGACACCCCCCCCCCCCGGTTACACTTACTAACAACAAGTTCACAGATTTACAAGTAACTTACAGGGTTTACAAGAATGGTGAAAGACTTCTCTTGAAATGTTAGTCCATGAAATGCTTTCCTTTTTGAGAAAATAGTAAAACAATATCAATTCTCGATAGCGAGAACTGCGGTTTTGTTTTAAACACATGTCATGACACGGCGAAACGTTTGGATACAAGGATGGGTTTTCCCGTTATTTTCTCCCGACTCTTACGACCGATTGAGCCTAAATTTGTACAGGTTTGTTATTTTATATAGAAGTTGTGATACACGAAGTGTGGGCCTTGGAAAATACTGTTAACCGAAAAGGTCCAATGGCTTTAAGGGAAGATGACGGTCCAACTCGATCGGGCAACCAATCAAAGTAGGTCTTACTGCAGCCATTTGGCGACTGGATGTTGGTTCTGGTCTCAAAGTCGACAGGATCAATGGCGAAACCCCATTGGCCAATGCATCCATACGCAAAGCACACCGACTAGTGCAACCTTACAATACCAATGAACTCATCCATTCGCATAAAAGGTCGTCTGTACGTTGAATTTTTATCTTAAGACGAGAGTGAGCTGTGAAAGAAGCAGCGTGTGTTCGTGATCATGTCTCCACCATTTGCAATGGCGATTTTTCTTTTGGTGATCAATGAGTCAATAGCGACCGGGTCGAGTTGTCTCCGGTCGCATGGAAGCCTTTTCCGTCTATCTCAACACCACATACTGACCGGTCACTCGTTCCTGAATCAATC
Source organism: Asterias amurensis (assembly GCF_032118995.1). Lineage (NCBI taxonomy): Eukaryota > Metazoa > Echinodermata > Asteroidea > Forcipulatida > Asteriidae > Asterias > Asterias amurensis. The sequence goes on along the minus strand of NC_092650.1, from coordinate 24,559,837 downwards.
GGGGACAGTTCGGATGCAGTGTATGAGGCTTTGCATTAGACACCGAGTGTGCTTGTCATTCAATCACAATGACATTGGTGGCATGTGTCAACTCAACGACGCTAGGAAAGAGGAATTCCCGGAGAGTTACAAACGAGATGATGGCTTTTCCTATTTCGACAGATTGGTATCCACGGTTTACGGATCAGTGGACACGGAGGCGCAGCAACAAGTAAGTAATACATTAACACAAAAAACCAATATTAGAGGCATAAAGAACGAAACATAAAATAAAGCTATTAAAATTTGAAAGCAGAGCCTTTTGGATTACCAGCATCTTCAACGGTGGTTATAGACACAAGTTTCTTTGTGTTGTATTTATGTTGGGGGAGGGGGGGGGCAAATCTCTCAACGTTTCAGCATGGAAGCGTGCAGCCTTCGCAGCATGGACTACTCCGGGCCCGCTTAAGGGCCCGGGAAAATTATGTGTTATAGATGCTCTGTGCTGCAATTTTATGCCAATAAGAGGCATACTGACGATTGAATTACAACTTTAAGTCTTCGAATTTTGAGCAGTAAAATGTGGCCTTTTTTATTTTGGAGATACCTCAATTTTTTATTTTATTTTTTTTTTTAAGGTGTAGGCAGTTAATTGCCTGCAATCTTTGTACGCAAGGTTTGCGGAAAAAGAAAACCACCTCAGAAACGTTTCAATGAGGTGTCAAAGGGAACGGGCCCTTAAATAAGTTAGAAAGATACACAAGTAAAAAAAGAACTTGAGAACGTGTGTCTCCTCCCCCCCCCCCCCCCCCCCCCCCTCCGGATTGATGCACATTACGGGACGCAGGGTTTGGTCTTAAACAGTGCAATACTTGAGTTTCATGATATAGGTGGTCAAAAACATGAGGGATACTTGATAGTGTAAACACCCTTGTCACACGAAGTTGTGTGCTTTCAGATGCTTGATTTCGAGACCTCAAAATCTAATTCTGAGGTCCCATAACCAAAATTACTCCTTTCTCGAAAACTACGTTACTTCAGAGGGAGCCATTCCTCACAACGTGTTATACTATCAACAGCTCGCCATTACTCGTAACCAGTAAGGTTTTATGCTAACAATTATTTTGAGTTATTACCAGCAGTGTCCACTGCCTTTAAATCGGTTGCCTCGAACCATTATAAGGGAAGCACTATAGCGGTCTAAAGTAATTACTTATCCTGAGTGTGTTATTAACAAGCTCAATGAAACATGACACTTTCAGAATTAATAATAGATGAATCAGTACGAATGTCTTCATCGAACATTTATTTCATTGCTGTCCTTTGTTTCACATTTCAACATATACATAATTCACAGTATAATTATAATTAGTTTAAGTAAATTTAGATAATTCACAATAGTTTATATTCAATTCTATTCAATTCAAATACAAATTTATTTCCATACTTGAAGAATATAGACAATTATGTTCTACGGAGTACAGCAAAAATTACCAATAAGTAACAGTAAACATATTAATAGAGTATGGGGCCGATTTGATAGGCAGAAGCTTGTAAAAAGAAACAGCCACAGACATAAAGAGAAGCAAAACGATGCAGACAAAAGGACCGAACATAAGACATGAGACAATCAGTTCATAATATTAGAGACAAGATGGCATACGCGAAATAAAATAAATATGTAACAAGGATTGATGAGGGGATGGATGTGTTTGAAAAGCGTTTGTGTGTAAAAAGCGTTTGTAACCGTTTGTTTTAAAATGCATATGTTTAGAAAGATGTTGTAAAAGTAGAATACAATGATCCACACAAACTTGCCTCGAAATTGCACAGTTTTCCTTTTACCACGTCGACTAGCACGGTCGGCCATTTTTTGACTCCCATAAATGGCCGACCATGTTAGTTCGCAAAGCAAAAGGAAAACAACGCAGTTTCGAGGAAAATTTGTGTGGATTATTGTATTCTACTTTTACAACATCTTTCCAATCATATGCAGTTTATAACAAACGGTTACTAATGCTTTTTATAGACCAACTCGACCGATCCAAGGCAACATGTTCCATTATACCCATTATACACTTTCGGAACAAAACAAAAAAAAGTTCACAGATTTACAAATAACTTTCAGGGTTTATAGAAGGTAATGGTGAATGACTTTCCTTGAAATATTATTCCATAAAATGCTCTACTTTTTGAGAAAACGTTAAAACAATTATCAATTCTCGATATCGAGAATTACGAATTTATTTTAAACACATGTCATGACACGGCGAAACGTGCTGAAACAAGGGTGGGTTTTCCCGTTATTTTCTCCCGACTCCGATGACCGATTGAGCCTAAATTTTCACAGGTTTGTTATTTTATATATAAGTTGTGATACACGAAACGGGGCCTTTGGACAATACTGTTTACCGAAAGTGTCCAATGGCTTTAAATGGATTCTTGTCTCCACAGCCAATGGACCGATCCGGCCTATCAATCAAACTGTGCGCGTTCACCCATTTGACTAATCACAGCAATGATTGTGGTCGGACCATAGATATAGAATTAAAATAACTAGATCGGCCGCGCGTACATACGCGCCATTGCCTGTGTAGAAACAGTTTTTGTTCGCCATGGACGCGGTGAAAATTTCACGTTCGAAAGGCGACGCGCAAAAATGAACACGGGAGATAGGCCTTTGACGCGCTAAATGTCACGTGCTGACGGCAAAAAGTCACGTGCTGACGGCAACGCACAGAAAATGTACACGGGAGATAGGCAATGGCGGCCCCCATGCCAGAACCCGCGTATGTACGCGCGGCCGATCTAGTTTTTCTATTCTATATCTATGGGTCGGACAAACTCGGTCGTGTGGCAGAATCGTGCAGAATGTCATTGGGAGTGTCACGTAAGCGGTGGGCGGAGCTTAGTGGACAGCCGGAACGGTCCATTAACTAATGGCTGATTAACTACTGCCCGGTATATTGAGTGGTGTAGATAATTCAAGGTCAATGCTGGTTAAGCTGCGTGCTGGTGTGTTTCCCAAAAGCCAATATGATTGTTAAATATACTGTTAAATTCTTTTAATATTTTAAAACCTTTTAACGGTAAAACAGGGATCTTTTCCACTAACTTGCATTTTGATACCGACTTTTGTTGGGGACAGGCAACTTGTCAGTTTGGCGTTAATCAAGAACGAAAATTCAATGAATAATGGTTGGTTTGGCAACGTTATCTCGACGAAACTATTTGATATCATGACTCTTTGAAAACAAAAAGCAGATAACAAATGAAAGTGGGTAGAACAAAACAAAATTGGCAGGGGCGGGATTCGAACCTGCAACCTCTTGTCGCTTTCAGGTTGAATCGTAAACTTGGATGTGAGCCCTGGTTAATAATAATATAATAATATCAAAGTCTTATACAGCGCACGTATTTACCAAAAAAAAAGGCACTCAAGGCGCTGAGATTATGGCGCTGGTTATTGCAGTGATGAAGTCTTAGACCCAACTATTAAGCACCTTAAGGGTTTACAAGGTGTTACGGCACATATGGTAGCCACAACCAGGAACACCGGGGCGAACCCCTTTTCTTTTCGATAAGTGCACTGGGTTGTTTTACATGCGCTACACAACACATGGGACCAACGGCTTTACGTCCCATCCGAAGGACGAAGCAATGGTTAAGTGTCTTGCTTAATAAGTGTCATGGCAGGGGATTCGAACCCACAATCTGTTGGTTAAACGGTAGATGCAAGTTGAATGGCAATTTACTGCTTCCCTAAACAATGATATTGCCACCTTCACGTTAATCCGGGGAGAACAAGTTCAAATCCCGCCAAGTTTTCTTTGGAATAAAGTCAATTTCCCTTTTGTAATAAATTTGCTACAAATGAAGGAACACTTCATCCTCCGCCCTCTTACTGACTTGTATCAATACTGCAAATCTTTGGACCTCCTTGCCTTGTTGGTGAGTATCCATTTTACAGACAGAATGTTTAAAGGCACTGATCACTGTTGTTATTACTCAAATAACATAAAAACGTACTTGGTAAAACAAACAATGGAGAGCTGTTGATAAAACATTGTGAGAACAGGCTCCCTCTGAAGTAACGTAGTTTTCGACAAAGAAGTAATTTTCCACTAAAATATTTGAGTTTGATTTTGAGACCTCGGAATTAGATTTTAACGTTCCGAAATCAAGCATCTGAAACCACACTCATACGTGTGACAAGGGGTGTTTTTTTTTTCATTATTATCTCGCAACTTCGACGACCAATACTGAGATCATACTTTCACAGGTTTTTTAATTTGTGCACAAGTTGAGATACACCAAATGCGAAAACTGGTCTTCGACAACAACTAAAAGTGTCCAGTGTCTTTAAAGGCAGTGGACACTATTGGTAATTGTCAAAGACTAGCCTTCACAGTTGGTGTATCTCAACATATGCATAGAATAACTTACCTGTGAAAATTTGAGCTCAATCGGTCATCGAAGTTGCGAGATAATAATGAAAGAAAAAAACACCCTTGTCACACAAAGTGTCACACAAAGTTGTGTGCGTTTAGATGGTTGATTTCGAGACCTCAAGTTCTAAATCTAAGGTCTCGAAATCAAATTCGCGGAAAATTACTTCCTTCTCAAAAACTACGTCACTTCAGAGGGAGCCGTTTCTCACAATGTTTTGTACCATCAACCTCTCCCCATTACTCGTCACCAAGAAAGGTTTTATGCTAATAATTATTTTGATTAATTACCAATAGTTTCCACTGCCTTTAACGAGGACCATAAGAAAAGAGTAGTTTATAACTGTCACGAGTGGCTTTTAGGTTGTTTGGGGTGAAATTGCATACATCGGTGAATCTAAAACGCAATGCAATTTATTTACATTCAACGGCTAATTAGCAGGGAACTACCTGTGTATAATTCTAACAAATACCCCATGGCCTGCGCAATTGTGATGCAATTAAAAATATGTTTTTGCTTGAAACGTTGTGCTGCGGAGACACGCAGTCTAGTCACAAGACATGACAGATGGGTACCTGTTTGCATTGAGCTTAAAATTAACTCGTAATTTATATAGAACCTCATCAACTCCTTCCAAGTTGGTTTATAACTGGGTGCATTTTGTTTTGTAATACTTATACTAGTTTTAAAGTAATTATGTGACGTCACTCTTTTCATGAACTGCCTTGGATCGGTCGAGTTGTTCTTTGAAAAGCGTTTTCAACCGTTTGTTAAAAAAACGCATACGGTTAGATAGATATTTTAAAAGGTAGAATATAATGATCCACACAAGTATCGAAATTGCGTGGTTTTCCTTTTACCTCGTCGACAAACACGGTCGGCCATTTATATGAAAGTATACACCTTCGTGTTATTATTTCGTTATTATCTCGCAACTTCGACGACCAATTGAACTCAAATTTTCACAGGTTTGTTATTATATGCATATGTTGAGATATACTAAGTAAGAAGACAATTACCAATAGTGTCCAGTGTCTTTAAAGGTATATTAATGTGTCCATACTATTAACCATGTTTTTATGCATTATCTTTAGGCACGAGAGCCAGGGCAATTTCGATTGTATGCTTGTATAGCCTAATAGCCTTGCTCAAGGCAGTCGAATTATTCACTCCGAAAAAAGACCGCCGCTGTATAAAAACCCACCCGTATTCACTGTGCGTAACATCGCACGACACGATGCCCCCGTACACTATCCGCATGCGGAGGTTGTCAGGCCGACACGGCCTCCGCATGCGGTTAGTGGTACGAGTGCGGATGACTTGTGTGCACAGTATTCGTACGATGTGACAGTGTGTATACGGGTGGGTCATGCGGTGTGATCGCACGCACCACGCACAGGGTATACGGGTGGGTTTACAGCGGCGTCTTTTCGGAGCGAATAATGCGACTGCCTTGAGCAAGGCTAATGCTTGTATTTAAATGGCAATAAACTAAATCCAATCCAATCTTATCCTAATCGAATCTAATGTAATAATTTGAAGTTTTACCTGTCTACGTTTTACTTAAAGCCATTGGACCCTTTCGGTAAACAGTATTGTCCAAGGCCCACACTTCGTGTATAACAACTTCTATATCAAATAACAAACCTGTGGAAATCTAGGCTCAATCGGACATCGGAGTCGGGAGAAAATAACGGGAAAACTTACTCCTGTTTTCGCGCGTTTCGCCGTGTCATGACATGTGTTTATAACAAATCCGTAATTCTCGTTAACGAGAATTTATATTGTTTGACCGTTTTCTCAAAAAGTAAAGCATTTCATGGACTAATATTTCAAGAGAAGTCTTTCACCATTACCTTCTGTAAACCCTGTAAATTATTTGTAAATCTGTGAACTTTTTTTTTTTTTTCTGTACCGAAAGGGTCCAATGGCTTTAATGAGTTTCAATTCTTTGTTTACTCTAAACAGTTGGATGGTGTTACCGTGACTCCTTCATCAGAATCTGTCACTGAAGGCGAACAAGGTAAGCTCGCTTTAAAGGCACCGGACACCTTTGGTAATTGTCAAAGACCAGTCTTCTCTAATAATGTTTCTCAACATATGCATACAATGACAAACCTGTGAAATTTTAGCTCATTTGGTCCTCAAAGTTGCGAGATAACAATGAAAGAAAAAACACCATTGACACACCAAGTTGTGTGCTTTTAGATGCTTGATTTCGAGACCTCAAATTCTAAGTGTGAGGTCTCGAAATCAAATTTGTGGAAGTTACTTCTTACTCGAAAACTACGGGTTTTTTTTCACAGAAAGCCGTTTCTCACAACGTTTTATACTATCCGAGCGGTTAAGATCACCGAATTCAAACTCTGGTGTTTCTGATCAGCACAGTGTGGGTTCGAAACCCTCAGCCGTGACACTTGTGTCCTTAAGCAAGACACTTAACCATTGCTTCGTCCTTCGGATGGGACGTTAAGCCATTGGTCCCATGTGTTATGTAACTCATGTAAAAGAACACAGTGCACTTATCGAAAAGAGAAGGGGTTCGCCCCGGTGTTCCTGGTCCGATCGGCAGCAAATTGCGCCACAGCATCTTGTAAAGCATTATGGTGTTATCAGAATACGGTCTCATAATTCAAACGTAGTCCCACATCTGGCAGGAAATACTGTATGTTACAGCGCCAGGTACAGCGCCAGGAGCGTCACTGGGTGACGGACATGTGCGCTATATAAGAAGCCACCATTGTTATTGTTTATTATTATCAGCATCTCCACATTACTCGTAACCAAGGAAGGATTTATGCTAATACTTGTTTTGAGTAATTACCAATAGTGTCCACTGCCTTAAACAGGCGGTTGGCTCGGCGTCAAATTGGTACATGGTTGGCAACACAGACTTGAGCCCAATTTCATAGAGCCGATTTTGTGCTTATTGTACGATTTCCATTTCATAGCGCTGGTAAATGTAAGAACACGAAATGTCATGCTAACCTTCCGGTGCTTAATGTACAAAAATAACTGACCTCACAATACTAATCCATGGTGAACGTGCATAATGGCCGCCTATATTTTTTTCTGCTAGCCTGTGAAATACGCTTGCACCTTAGCAAAAACAATTTCTGTATAAACAGTAAGCACGGAAATTTGCTTACCGTTAATCGGCGCTATGAAATTGGGCCCTTACCGCAACTACCGTACTCAGCACACGCGCGTGTCCAAATAAATTGCGATAAGGTTCACTGACCAAATCGGCAACGGACGGCCTGTAGCTGTTGAAATTTAGTAAAATTTAAGTAACAAAAATTGAACCCCATAAGCATGATTACCGGACCTAACAATTGCCGTAAGAAAATTTGCAGCCCGAACTGTAGAGGCACCTGGGAGACACGTTACTTGCATTAGTATATAGATAGATAGTTCCTGAGACTTAAAGGCAGTGGACACTATTGGTAATTACTCAAAATAATGATTGGTATAAAACCTTTCTTGGTGACCAGTAATGGGGAGAGGTTGATGGTATAAAACATTGTGATAAACGGCTCCCTCTTATGTGCCATAGTTTTCGAGAAAGAAGTAATTTTCCACAAATTTGATTTCGAGACCTCAAGTTTAGAACTTGAGGTCTCGAAATCAACCATCTAAAGGCACACAACTTCGTGTGACAAGGGTTATTTTTCTTTCACTATTATCTCGCAACTTCGATGACCGATTGAGCTCAAATTTTCACATGTTTGTTATTTTATTCATATGTTAAGATACACCAACTGTGAAGGCTAGTCTTTGACAATTACCAATAGTGTCCAGTGTCTTTAATAAATAACCTTCACTTAGCTGTCACTTGGGGATGGGACAATAGATGTATTATTAGTCCCAATCTTTTACCGAAGTCAAAACTATGTTTGGCAAGCCTGCGTTTGATAACGAGACGCGCACGTCGTGTATAGTTTCTACAGCGGCAGACCCGTTGGATAGGCCCACTGAGTCAGTGAGCGAGTTCAACCATTGCTCAACCATTGCTACATTATCTAGATAGTTTAGCTGAATCAGTTTTTCAGCATACATTAAACATCTTTGAACAAATTTCACTATAGACAAATCAAGACTAAGAACCCTTCTTTGGCAGGGGCGACTTTGTGGGGGCGACATTGTTAGGTGTGAGAGTGTAATTGAGGGGGCGAGCTTGCTGGGGGCGGCTTTGCAGGGGTGACTTCTTCCGCAAGGATAAAGACAGGTACCTGCTACACAGATCCAGTGATTCCATTGGATACACGTGCAGTGACATGAGCTTTCCATCGATGCCCAAACAGTACACTCTTATCACGCCCGCCATTGAACTTGACTGCGTATCTTTATGCGAAATGAATGAAGGTCAAAGGTGCATGAACACGCCGACTGGAGGCCGGTCTCTGGCGTTATTCAACAGCCTCGAAGTCTGACGTCAGAGGTGCAGTCTTTTTGTGCATCCTCGTAAAAAATAATCGCCAAATAAATAACCGGTGGTCGTTGACGAGAGGCACCTCATAGTTCCCTAGGAACTTATTACTCTGAACCTGCACTAATCTGGGCCCAATTTCATAGAGCTGCTTAAGCACAAAATTTTGCTTAAGCAAAAAAAATCATGCTTAGCAAAATCAGATTAACGGCCAAGACTCCACTCAATTGTTATGGTAAGTAAACAACAGCTAAACACCAGTCACAAGCAATGTATATTGCATGACATTTTGGCCAGTAATGTGTGTAAAATAAGCAAGCTATTTTCGTGCTTAGACAAATTTTTTGCTTAAGCAGCTCTATGAAATTGGCCCCAGGGGCGTAGCAATAAGCTACAATAATACACGAAGCATGACAATCGGACAATTTAAAGGAAAACGTTGCCTTGGATCGGTCGAGTTGGTCTTTGAAAAGCGTTTGCAACCGTTTATTATAAAATGCAAATGATTAGAAAGATATTTTAAAAGTAGAATATAATGATCCACACAAGTATCACTCGAAGTTGCGTGGTTTTCTTTTTACCTCGTCGACTATTAACACGGTCGGCCGTGTTAGTTTGCAATGTAAAAGGAAAACCACGCAATTTCGAGGAAAACCACGCAATTTCGAGGAAAACCACGCAAATTCGAGACACATTATTTTTTGGATCATTGTATTCTACTTTTAAAAACTCTTTCTAACTATTTTGCATTCTATAACAAACGGTTACAAACGCTTTTCAAAGACCAACCCGACCGATTCAAGGCATTGTGTTTTTCGTTTAATGACGCCTGGGATATATTTTGGCAATTTAAACAACGATTCTAATAAAATCTATCCAAGCGTCTTAAGAAAAGCATCTTTTCAGAAAAATTCGAGCGACAGGGACAAGGTCAATATCCGGTTCACGAAGGTCTTCGGACCATGATGAAGATCATATCCTGGTTAAACCTAATCACCATAAAATTGACCGTTAATCATTAACGCGGTTCACTGGTTGTTCCCTACAGAGACATATCACTTCTAAAACCTGTGCCCAATTTCATAGAGCTGCTTAAGCAAAACAATTGTGCTTAGTAAAATCAGATTACCAGCTAAGACTCCACTCAATATTGTTATGCTAAGTAAACAACAGCTAAAACCAGTCCAAGCAATGTATGTGGCACGACATTTTTGCCAGTAACATGTGTAAAATAAGCAAGCTATTTTCGTGCTTAAGCGAATTCTTTTTGCTTAAGCAGCTCTATGAAATTGGCCCCTGAAACAACCTGCTGTTCAAACGATAAGGACCAATGGGGTTGTATAAATAAAAACTAGCTTTTGCTTTTACTAGTTTTTTACTTAGATCCTTATAAATAAAAAGTAAGCCTTAACTTGCTAGTAATTGGTCGAACAAGTAAGTGAAAGCAAGTGCCTGAGGGACTCTTCTTATATTGAGATGTAAACAAAACCGACCTTTTACTATTGTCCTGTAGCATTTACTTGTGGTTTTACAAGATACTGGGCCGTTTAAAGGCAAGCATTAGCTTAAGGTCGATAAGTAAAAGATCAGGGCCCAATTTCATGGCTCTGCTTACCTCCGAATTATGCGCTTACGATAACCGATTCCTCGCTTACGTGCAAGCGCCGAATTTCTGCGCTAGCCTTGTAAGCGTAGAATGCCTAGTAACGTGGAGAGACGCACGCGCAGAAGCCAAAATTCGCCGCTAACCCGTAAAATATGCTTGCCGTAAGCACAAAATTCCCTGCTTCCGTAAGCGCCGATTCTGTGCTTACGGTAAGAAGAGCCATGAAACTGGGCCCTGGTGTGATCATTTGCTAAAATCTCTATAAATAACCTTTTACTGGATTAAACACAATTTATTTGAACGGATTACTAAATGGTCAGAGAAACGCACAATAGCGGGGTATTCAGGCGCATGACATCGACAATAGCGGGCATTGACTCATAGATCAATAGCAATTAACTGAAACGCAGGCGGCAGTTTCCACTTTGTCAAGTTTTTGATGGCGGCAGTGGCTATGATGAAACAGCCAGCCTCTCCACGCTAGAGCTCCAGAGAATCCTAATTGGTACTTTTAGAGCAATTAAAGTACACAACAAATGTATAGTAACATTATAGTTGGATCATTAGGCCAAGGGAAAAATAATCATTTAATACTGACCCGATACCGAGCCATCTATATGAAGTCATATGCTAAGACTCCACTCAATATTGTTATGCTAAGTAAACAACAGCTAAATTCCAGTCACAAGCAATGTATGTGGCATGATATTTTGCCAGTAACATGTGTAAAATAAGCAAGCTATTTTCGTGCTTAAGCGAATTTTTTGCTTAAGCAGCTCTATGAAATTGGCCCCATGGGCGTAGCAATAAGCTACAATAATACACGAAGCATGACAATCGGACAATTTAACGTTGCCTTGGATCGGTCGAGTTGGTCTTTGAAAAGCGTTTGCCACCGTTTATTATAAAATGCAAATGATTAGAAAGATATTTTAAAAGTAGAATATAATGATCCACACAAGTATCAATCGAAATTGCGTGGTTTGCAATGTAAAAGGAAAACCACGCAATTTCGAGGAAAACCACGCAATTTCGAGGAAAACCACGCAATTTCGTGGCACATTATTTTTTGGATCATTGTATTCTACTTTTAAAAACTCTTTCTAACCATTATGCATTCTATAACAAACGGTTACAAACGCTTTTCAAAGACCAACTCGACCGATTCAAGGCATTGTGTTTTTCGTTTAATGACGCCTGGGTTATATTATTTTGGCAATTTAAACAACGATTCTAGTAAAATCTATCCAAGCGTCTTAAGAAAAGCATCTTTTCAGAAAAATTCGAGCGACAGGGACAAGGTCAATATCCGGTTCACGAAGGTCTTCGGACCATGATGAAGATCATATCCTGGTTAAACCTAATCACCATAAAATTGACCGTTAATCATTAACGCGGTTCACTGGTTGTTCCCTACAGAGACATATCACTTCTAAAACCTGTGCCCAATTTCATAGAGCTGCTTAAGCAAAACAATTGTGCTTAGTAAAATCAGATTACCAGCTAAGACTCCACTCAATATTGTTATGCTAAGTAAACAACAGCTAAAACCAGTCCAAGCAATGTATGTGGCACGACATTTTTGCCAGTAACATGTGTAAAATAAGCAAGCTATTTTCGTGCTTAAGCGAATTCTTTTTGCTTAAGCAGCTCTATGAAATTGGCCCCTGAAACAACCTGCTGTTCAAACGATAAGGACCAATGGGGTTGTATAAATAAAAACTAGCTTTTGCTTTTACTAGTTTTTTACTTAGATCCTTATAAATAAAAAGTAAGCCTTAACTTGCTAGTAATTGGTCGAACAAGTAAGTGAAAGCAAGTGCCTGAGGGACTCTTCTTATATTGAGATGTAAACAAAACCGACCTTTTACTATTGTCCTGTAGCATTTACTTGTGGTTTTACAAGATACTGGGCCGTTTAAAGGCAAGCATTAGCTTAAGGTCGATAAGTAAAAGATCAGGGCCCAATTTCATGGCTCTGCTTACCTCCGAATTATGCGCTTACGATGACCGATTCCTCGCTTACGTGCAAGCGCCGAATTTCTGCGCTAGCCTTGTAAGCGTAGAATGCCTAGTAACGTGGAGAGACGCACGCGCAGAAGCCAAAATTCGCCGCTAACCCGTAAAATATGCTTGCCGTAAGCACAAAATTCCCTGCTTCCGTAAGCGCCGATTCTGTGCTTACGGTAAGAAGAGCCATGAAACTGGGCCCTGGTGTGATCATTTGCTAAAATCTCTATAAATAACCTTTTACTGGATTAAACACAATTTATTTGAACGGATTACTAAATGGTCGGAGAAACGCACAATAGCGGGGTATTCAGGCGCATGACATCGACAATAGCGGGCATTGACTCATAGATCAATAGCAATTAACTGAAACGCAGGCGGCAGTTTCCACTTTGTCAAGTTTTTGATGGCGGCAGTGGCTATGATGAAACAGCCAGCCTCTCCACGCTAGAGCTCCAGAGAATCCTAATTGGTACTTTTAGAGCAATTAAAGTACACAACAAATGTATAGTAACATTATAGTTGGATCATTAGGCCAAGGGAAAAATAATCATTTAATACTGACCCGATACCGAGCCATCTATATGCAACACTGCTGTTCAAGTAAACGTTCAAGCTCCTCATGCAGTAGCTTGTAAAACTACAAGTAATTGCTACAGGATGTAGAAGTTTTTATTTTTAAGTCTACAAGTGAAGGTAATCCCGCAAGGCCTCGCGTTGGAGAAGATGTCTCTCCTTTGTAGACACACTAAAACGAGACACCGGCTTGACCAGCGCTGAGGAACTTCTCTCCTGCATGCTGGACCGGAACATCTGGAGACAAATCACTGAGCAGGCTCAAGCTTCTAGGTGGCGCTCGACATGATGATGAATCTCGCGAGCATTTACTTAAAGCTCCAAGTAACTGCTTTTAATTAATAGTCCGAACATTTTACTTATCCAAGTCAAATAAAAAGTTAATTAAGTAAAAGTTTGTTTATAAAGATTTGAGCAATTTGGCCCCTGCCAACAAAGAATTATGTCCGAAGATTTAAAATAAATAAATAAAATAAATGCCTGATCTTTTACTTATCGGTCCGCTGCTATTCCTGGACGTTTTACTTGATAAGTTATTGCTAGTTTGTATTTATACGGCCCGATAATTCTGCGTTAAAATAACAAGCCTTGGATGTATTTTGCAAATTGAACCACAATTTTGCAAGAGTCTTAAAACAACATCTTTTCAGCGAACTAGAGCGACGGGAACGGGGGTCAATTATTTTCCGGACCATGACGATGTATTTTGCAAATTGAACCACAATTTTGCAAGAGTCTTAAAACAACATCTTTTCAGCAAACTAGAGCGACGGGAACGGGGGTCATTTATTTTCCGGACCATGACGGGGTATTAACAATGCGTGGACTGTGGTACCCTGTGGTCACGTTCAATATTGCGCCGATACGGTGACAATAATTGAGCTTACACCTCTCTGAGCAATCAGCTAATGGGAGATGATTCTTATTTTTGTCGCATCACTTGTTTCCCTCACCAGAGCATATTAGTGGACTAATTACACGTACAATATTATAAATTTAGTTTATTATGAACAATTTTAAAGGGAAGCTTTCCACCATCATTATCTTCAAACAAAGTAAGTTTACTATAAACCTGTGGGCATCATGTTTTTGTTACAAAAAAAAGTACCAAATCATTAGTGCCACCCTTGCTGAACGGTCTATTGCTTTGAACGGTAGACAAGAACCTCACCTAAGCCCAATTTTAGAAAGCTGGAAAATGTTGGTAATCACTCCAAATAACTATTAGCATAAAAACTTACCTGAATTGAGCTGTTGATAGTATAAAACTTTGTGAGAAACGTTTCCTTCAGAGAACGTAGTTTTTGAGAAAGGAAGTAATTTATCAGTCAAATATTTGAAATGAATAAGAGACCTCAGCTGAGGTCTCGAATTATCTAAAAGACCTTGAGCGACAAGGGTGTTTTTTCTTCCATTATTCTCTTGTATCTTCGACGACCGATTAAGTCCAAGTTTTCACATGTTTGAGTTGTTTATGCATGTTGAGATACACACCAAGTGAAAATACTGGACTGGTATTTGACAATTACCAAAGGTGTCCAGTGCCTTTTGTCGCAAAAGGAGCTTAGCACAACCAAGTTATGCTTACCATAGGTTACCAGCCAAACAACCATGGAACATGTATATTGACTGATACTATGCTAGCTCTGCTAAGCAGACAATTACTAAGCAATATGTTATGCTTATAGGTATTTCTACGAAATTCGGCCCAGCTTATTTTTGAGGAAAAAAACTCACATAAAACTAAAACTATAGTCAACATTGGTACATGATGTTGCAGTCGATGACGTTTCTTTATATAGATCATTATTAGTGTCCCCCGTCACAGTTTAGTTGTTATTAATGTTAATGACAATGGAATAAATTAGCTTTAATGTAACTTACATTAATCATCATGATACTGTCAAAAAATTGACGACTAAGCAACTTATCAGTATGATCATTTTTATACCGGGTAAAAGCCTCCAAAATGTATTGTGTTCATCCAATTGTAAAACGTAATCACCATTTGAAAAAAGTTACCGGTAACCAGTGACGAGAGGTACTTTAACTGTTCCCTATAGAGACTATTATTCTAAACCTGAACAACAACAAAAGTTGTTCAAAGACCTAGTTAACAAACCTTAGACATTATAGTTTGATTCACGACTATAGTTATTTACAAAATAAAAACAAAGGTCTTGACATTTCAACATATTCTTCAGCAAACTCATGTGATGGGCGTGAGCTCGAAAACTATCAGAACATGAAGGTGCTTATGTCGGCTTAGCAGCTCTATGAAACATTGGGCCCAGCTTTATATGATTGAGGAAATAACTAAACAAAAATTGGGAAATTAGTCAACATTGTGGTGCGTGGTGTTGCAGTCAATGACAATTCTTTAAAAGACTGTTCTTCATTATTAATGTCCCCCTCCACAGATGACTTGTAAAAAATGCTAATTACAACGGAATTGTTTTGCTTTACAGTAATTTTCTTTCATCATGTAATTAACACTGTCAAATAATAATGACTCGGCAGTTATTCAGTATGATCATTTTGATGCCAGGTAAAGGCCTGGTACCGCAGGCCCAAATAACGAGAACGAAAACGAGAACAATATAAATGCACGCTGTCGATTGGTTGAATAAGCGTGGGCGTATTCTGCGTGGAGCAATTCAACCAATCGAGGGCATGTATTTTTCTCGTTCTTGATATCGGGGCCTGCGTGACCGGGCCTTTAAAGACACTGGACACTATTGGTAATTGTCAAAGACCAGTCTTCTCACTTGGTGGATCTCAACATAAGCACAAAATAACAAACTTGTGAAAGTTTGAGATCAATCGGTCGGCAAAGTTGCGAGATATTAATAAAAGAGACAATACCCTTGGCGCGCGATGGTAACACGTGTTTGTGTGTTTCTATGCTTGATTTCGAGACCTCAAATTCTAAATCTGGGGTCTCGAAACCAGTTGGTGGAAAGTTACTTCTTTCTCAAAAAACTAAGTCACTTGAGAAGTTGCCGTTTCTCACAGTTTTGTATACTATCAACCTCTCCCCATTACTCGTCACCAAGTGAGGTTTTATGCTAATAATTATTTTGAGTAATTACCAATAGTGTACACTGCGTTTAATGCCTACAAGAAGTATCGTCTTCATCCAAATATCAAATTAAATCACCATAAACAATTACCGGTAACCACTAATGACAGGCGCTTATTGTTTCCTAGGGACCTATTATACTTCAGAGTCTGAAATAACAGGTTTGTTCCAAGACATCATTAACGAAAAGGACGGCAGTTAAATTCAGTGCGGCCGTGCTCCGAATTGGCGGCTACAGCCAAGACTTTTCTTTTCTAAGGGTCTGCATATTATCATTCTTCCTTTTGTTGTCTCTTTTTTTCTTGTTGTTGTTGTTGCTGCTGCTGCTGCTGCTGCTGCTGTTGTTGTTGTGTTTGTTGTTTTTGTTGTTGTTGTTGTTGTTGTTGTTGTTGTTTTTGTTGTTGTTTTTGTTGTTGTTGTTTTTGTTGTTGTTGTTTTTGTTGTTGTTGTTTTCGTGGGTTTTTCCCCTAAGCGCCCACCTCTTTCCTTTGGGTTCACATCCCCTCATCTGTAACCTGTTGGGGAAAATGAAGTCGTGGTGCGAGAAGTATATACAAATTACTATTTCTATTCTGATCCAGAATGGCAGATGGTCTTCAAATGGTTTGCTGGGTCGGGAACTAAAGTGTATGGTCTCTGGGTTAACACGACCTGGGATAGCGGCTCAGAGTACAACGGGACCTATCGAGACGAAGCATTGTACAACGCTTGGAACAGTGGACAGCTGAACATCCAAAGGGTGTGTAAAACATTGTTTTTAAAGAAATTTTACGAAATATTACTCAATAAGTAAAAATTACCAATTTAAAGTGGTAAATAATATTAATAATTGTTTAAACATTTAAAAATAAAAATGGTACTTAGAAATTTTTTTTTTTTAATTACCATGACAAAACCGCATTGTGACAGTGGCGTCGATGCTGGACCCAATCCCCGATTCGTAATAAATTTATTATTAATTGTAGGCCTACATTTATCAGTTAAACTCGATAAAGAAAATTCATTCGCAAACGTTGCAACATAATTGAACTATATTAAAGGTACTGGAAACTAAAAGTAATCACTCAAAATCAAAACCTTACTTGGTAACCAGCAATCGAGAGCTGTTGATGGTATAAAACATTGTGAGGAACGGCTCCCTGTGACGTAACGTAGTTTTTTAGAAAGAGGTAATTTAAAACCATCAACCAAATAATAAAAGACTTTAGTTGCGGCTGGTTATTAATATGCATTAACTGTTAGACTTGAGCCTACATTTTTGAGTGTTTATTATTTGTATGGCAATTACGTAACGTGTCCAGTGCCATTTAACACAAACGAGGTTCAAATACATGTGATACGCATGTGCGGCACCATTATGTAGCCCGAGCCCTAAATGTAGCCCGGACCTAAATGTAGCCCCAAACATGCCCTAGATGTAGCCCGTTTAGGTACATGTTTGGGGCTACATTAAAGGTCCGGGCTACATTTAGGTACATGTTTGGGGCTACATTTAGGTCCGGGCTACATTTAGGTACATGTTTGGGGCTACATTTAGGTCCGGGCTACATTTAGGTACATGTTTGGGGCTACATTTAGGTCCGGGCTACATTTAGGGCTCGGGCTACATTATGGTTCCGCACATACGCAAGCCAATGGTTGCCACTATACAAATCACTACCTTCTGCAAACATCATCAACAACGATTTTTTGTTATAGATGTCCATGTAACTGTCTAGCGGTAAGGAAAAACTGCAGTTTTAGTTATGACACAATTCTGTAAAACAATTCTTTGAATCTCTAACCAGGTCAAGCTGTCCTTGTATAACCACACTGGGGTCAAAGTTGAATTGGTATTCAATGGAGTAGACTCGGACATTACGAGCTGGTTCGCCAAGGAGCGCCTTCTATCCTCTCCATGGAGTGACCTGACACCAACGGCCACTACGAACTACTTCTCTATCATTGGTGATTTGTACACCAAGTAGGTATACTTTTTATGTTAGGTATAGTCGCTTAAGTTCAATTTCACAAAGTATATAGTAGGCCTATAACACAATCATGTGAAAATGTGGAAATAAAATACCGGTGTTTCGACTAGATTCGACAAATTTAGTACCAATTAACCAGTGTTGCCTTTAAAAAAAAAATACAGATTCTATAAAGGGACCCTCTGGTGAAAAAAAAACATTTATACCAAAACAGGTAAACACTTTTTACATGCAAACACTGAGAGGAAAATGATCTTCGTGGCATTGTTTTACCCATTACTCAAAAAAAAAAAAAAAATACAGCACCCCAGTAAGTAATATTTGTAATTACTCAAAATAATTATTAGCATAAAACCTCACTTGGTAACGAGAAATGGGAAGAGGTTGATTGTATAAAACATTGTGAGAAACGGCTCCCTCTGAAGTAACTTTACATGAATTTGATTTCGAGACCTCAGATTTAGAATTTGAGGTCTCGAAATCAAGCATCTAAAAACACACAACTTCGTGTGACCACGGTGCGACAAGGGTGGTTTTTTTTTTCTTTTATTAATATCTCGCAACTTCGACGACCGACTGAGCTAAAAATTTTCACATGTTTGTTGTTTTATGCATGTGTTGAGATACACCAACTGTGTGAAGACTAGTCTTTGACAATTACCAATAGTGTCCAGTGTTCTGTAAGGGAAGGTTTCTACCATCAATATCTTTAAACTGCGTGTGTTTAGTGTAAATCTATCGACTTTGTGTTTTGTGTTACAAAAAGTACTCAAATCCTTTAAGAAAATCCTCCTATGTCACTGTTACAGTAATCTTTCAAAATCATTGTTGTAAATGATTTTCCAAATACTTTCAATTTCATAATATTACGCGTCGTTTGTTCTAATTATAGACAACGGCGGTTCTGTATCTGTAACACTTATGGCGGATGTGATCACGACAGTGGTTGGATGGCGGTTGTAGAGTCAGCATCCGTTTGTAGTTGGGATCAGTCATTCGACAAGTATCCTGTCATACTATACAAGACAGGCAGCGGAACAGTCAGCTTTGCTCAAGCAAGACAAGGTAAACTGTACCTAAATGTCATACAAGTAACATTTGAGCTAAACAAACTAAAAACATTAGTTCATATTCTTTACAAAACGCGGGAAACATGGTTATGGGAAGAAACCATACCCTTTTCGAAACCACTGCTTCGGCTTAGGGTTCGGCTTCAAGCTCCGTTCTCTCGTCTGAAACCCTGAGATGAGCACGACGTACGCAAAGCACGCGCAATAAATTGTCAAAACAACCGCGGGCTCAAGCAAGCCTGATTGTGGAGCCGAAGCCGTGGTTTCGAAACGAGCCATAGCTTTGCCATGCCTATTCCGTGTTCTACTAGTGGCGGATGTAGCCCTCTTCATGTGCTCGCCATTTTCCTCGGTCTTTTGCTTGTCTTATCCATGTTGTACCCATCAGGAAAGATGTCAGTTTTGTCTCTCCACCTCTTTTTCCGTCTCCCTCGTAACCTCAATTCCGCTTCCTTGTTCCTGGCTACCAGTCTAACGATAAGGGCCCAATTTCGTAGAGCTGCTAAGCACAAACATTTGCTTTAGCATGACATTTTTGCCTAAATAAAAACAGGATTACCAACCAACGTAACAAGCAATATGCAACAAATGGAAATTTGGTTTAAATTCTGTTTCAAGGAAGAAATTTCATGCTAGGCAAATTTGTGTGCTTAGCAGCTCTATGAAATTGGGCTCTGTTGTCATAGCGTATGGTGACGTATGCAGCCCATCTCCACTTTGCATTCAGGATTTTACAAGTATGTCCTGTACCTTTTGTTTTCTTTTTGGTATCACTGCATATTGATTGTCCTGGATGGATATTTTGTAAGCATCCTCTCTCATATTCAATAATAATAATAATAATAATAATAATAACAAATTCTTATATAGCGCAATTCACAATAAACTGTATCGATGCGCTTTACATTAGTCCCCTGCCGTCGATTTCACAAAGAGTAAGGACTCGTCTTATCTCGAGTTAGGACGAGTAACTCGTCCTTACTTTGGATTAATCTTAAGGTCTGCATGCTACAGACCAGGGTTGGGACTCGTCCTAAGTCCTTAGATTAGTCTTAAGTTAGAAGAGTTTTGTGAAA
Organism: Asterias amurensis; assembly: GCF_032118995.1. NCBI lineage: Eukaryota > Metazoa > Echinodermata > Asteroidea > Forcipulatida > Asteriidae > Asterias > Asterias amurensis. The sequence continues at coordinate 24,539,590 of NC_092650.1, read as the reverse complement.
TCGACGGCAGGTCATTGGGCCAATAACATCCCTTTAATCTTTCTCAGCTCCCTGGGGAGTATACAACCCCGAGGTGCCGTGGCGCTCCGAAGGCTTTTTCATTCACAATATCAAACTCTACCCTCGCAGGTACACATTTATACCCCTGGGTGGAGAGAAGCAATTATAGTAAAGCATCTTGCTCAAGGACACAAGTGTCAAGACCGGGATTTGAACCCACACTCCGGTGATTTAGCATCAGAACTTGAAGTCGATGCTCTTAACCACTCGGCCGTGACACTCTAATAATGCATTATGAAAACAATACATTTCTATGAAATGTATCAATTAATCTTTGGACAATGGTTTTCACTCAACTTTGTGTGCATTATATCATTTTAATTTAGATGGTACGTTGGGCATGGCAGATTACTTGACCATTCACCTTGATACTGAGTGAGACCAGCCTACTGGAGCATATCATATCAGCACCGCGTGCTGGGTCTATCGGCGTTACAATTGTATTCGCCATGGCTATTAATTGTAAAGTATAGTTTGTTTATTCACTTGCCTTTTCATAATCACATTTTGAATTTCTAACCTTTTTGTACTATTTATGAAAACAGATAATTTTGAATTTATATGTTGCAAATACTCCTCTAGAGCTAGAGATTGGGGGTTAGACTCGTTTTGAGGTCTTTGATCGTGGCGTTTAGTCGTCCTGATAGCCGCTACGTTATTGGCTGAAACAGCGCCCTCTTGTTATAAACCACCGTCATTATTAGCCTATTATTATTATTGCAAGTGGCTGAGATGCAGATCTAAGATGTGAAATCAATACTAACTTGGGGTCAGATTTAAGCCGATTTCATGTTCCGGGTAGCTAAACAAAATTTGGAGTAAATTTACATCCTGTGGCATTTTTTGATCAACTTCTGGGCCAGGTTGACCCAAAATCAGGGTTAAACCAACTCACCTGTGTTTTTAAAAAAAAAGGTCTCTCGGAATCTAGATGAGGGTCAATTCTGACCGGGCAGTTTCTTTTTAGAGTGCAATGAACCGTAAGTGCCTCAGAACTTTGTAAACCAAAAGTGCCTCAGAACTGTTTTAAAGACAATGGACACTATTGGTAATTGTCAAAGACCAGTCTGCTGACTTGATGTATCTCAACATGTGCATAAAATAACAAACCTGTGAAAATTTGAGCTCAAGTGGTCGTCGGAGTTGCGAGATAACTATGAAAGAAAAAAACACCCTTGTCACAGGAAGTTGTGTGCTTTCAGATGCTTGATTTCGAGACCTCAGAATCTAAACTTGAGGTCTCGAAATCAAATTCGTGGAAAATTACTTCTTTCTCGAAAACTATGGCACTTCAGAGGGAGTCGTTTCTCACAATGTTTTACACTATCAACCTCTCCCCATTACTCGTTATCAAGTGAGGTTTTATGCTGATAACTTTTTTGAGTAATTACCAATAGTGTCCACTGCCTTTAAATCAAACGTTTTTAACTTAGAATAGTAATAAGGCGACCAGAGCCAACTCGCGCAATTAGTCTCATAATAAAGGCAAACTGATTACTAATTTTAGACCGGTGTAGTTTCTCTAAAGGAATATCTCCCGCTACATTCGAGAACATAGCTTTTTTTAACCAGTATAACTAACTATAAATATAACATGGTTTGAGGGTGACTAGTCGATATTAGCTCCCCGAGGTATTGGAAGTTGACAAACTAGTTCCCGAGGCGAAGCCGGGGGAACTAGTTTGTCAATTTCCAATACCGAGGGGAGCTAATAATCGACTAGTCACACGAAAGAAACCATGTTATATTTGTTTATCTATACCTCATACATATTCAGTTACCGTTGCAAATAGGAGCAAAAGGAAATGACGACTGAAATAAAATGCATTCTGGATAATTTTGTTCATGAACTTTTTTTTGTTTCTGCACTCAAGCACAAAAACTGACCCTGATGAACACAAAATCTGACTGAATCTGTGATGCATTAATAAAAACAAGGAAGGATACATAATGGATCTAGCTCAGTCCATTATGGTTCACGTATTATTTTTCAGCTTTTATAAAATGTTCCACGATCGTAAAGCGCACGGCAAGTAGATAGCACCCTGGGATGACGTCGCACACTGGTTTTGCGCATGACAGGTAGAATAGTTCCCGGGGAACTATTACTTGTCATGCGCATTCACCACTTGCGTGAATATTCACGTGCGCGCTTGGTAGTAAGCAAAATTAACACCTGGCTCGTGATGGTGAATGAGAACTCGACGTCACTATGAGAGCGGTGATTGGTCGTTCGTTTAGCTCTTGTCAGGGGCTCACCCGAGTGAGCACCGCGGGGTAGACCCATAGCTAAACGAACGCACCCTATAGATACGCAGTCAAATTCCATTGCGGACTTGAGAGCAATGAGAACTGTGACTGCATGTGCATGTATCCAAAGCAGCGACCTGTCCTATCCTTATCCTTGCGGATAAAGACAGGGGCACAGTCTAGTTAACTTCCAACAAAAATGCAAACGTCCTAGAAACAGTGCCGTCTCGTGACAACAGTGGCGTAACCAGAGGGGGGGGCAGGGGGGGCGGCGCCCCCACCCCCGCTCAGAACCCTTGCCCCCCCCCCCCTCTTGCCCCCCCCCCCCCCATATGAAATCAGAGATAAGTATATTCTTATAGGCCTTATATATAAATCGTTTAAGGCTGCATAAAATGCTGCCGTAAAACGGAAAACTTTTATTCATTATCAGTAGGCCCTATGTGGACTATAACATGAAAAATGCGTGGAAACGCGCGCGCGATCGTATTGGCGGTAAATGTTTGTTGTGGTTTTGCGGTTACAGAGAGTGCAGGATGTGACAAAGTTCTGTTAAATACGTGGTGGTCTGAACGCAGACCAATAGCTCCGTAAACACAAAGTCAGATCATGGAGGTAGAAATTTCTACCTCCATGGTCAGATGCACTACAGAGAAATTTACTACAGCACAAAAATGGCCAGCGAAAAAGGTTGCTTAGACCATTTCTTCTCCTTTGAAGCAAGCGGTGCAATTGAGAGGTAGGCCTATTATTTTTAAATATCCGTTTCGTAACTAAAATGTGATTATTAAACACCCACAATTTCGATCCTGTATTTTTGGCTTACACTTGTCACAATAAGGCCGAGTAAAAAAAGAAACATGTTAAGTGTCTGGGTTTCTCAAAAATAAGGAAGGAGGAGGGGCTTTTTATTTTTTATTTCAAGATGGTCGCCATTAATGTCAAATATCAACTGTTTTTTTTTCTGCTGCTGAAATACACAAAACATTAATGAAACAGTTTGGTCAAGGCATTCAGACAAGACATTCAGATTTTTTTTTTTTTGCTGAGATCATTTAAAAAAAAACTTTTTCAAAAAAAGAAAAAAAAAAAAAAAAAAAAAGTGCATAAAAAAACTTAAGAAAAAAAAGAGGTGTCCTGTAAAAAAGAAGCGGGCGGGGACGCTAAACATTTCTATTTTTCTATTTTTACTTGGCCTAATATTATTATGTTTTGGGTATTTACACACCCACAAAGCCTAGTTAAGAATACCGTGTACAACTCTAAATTGGTACTTGTTGACCACAGTTGGTAATTTAATCCTTTTATACAGTCAAAAAGTTTTATCTTATACGAAATGACATGTTCTCTAAGATTTTGTTGTTTTCGCAATCTTTTGTTACATGCTGACTATAGACTGTTTTAGAACTGCATTGGTGTGTATCAACTATGTATCAGTTAACATATTTAATAATAATCTTGCACTTCTTTGGCCCCCCAAATTTAATCTTTGCCCCCACTTGCCCCACCAAATGAAAATGTCTAGTTACGCCACTGCGTGACAAGTATCGAACTGCCAACCTGTTTCGTGTTCAAAAAGGTGACCTAATAGTCAGTGTGTTGATCTCAATGTTTTCATAAGAAATTAGCAAAGAAGTTATGTTTTACTTTAGTTTCAAAATACCTATAATCAGAATTTATTGTTTGAAAAAATAATTCCTTGAGCTGGTATTATTTCTTGAATCTTTGCATTGTCGGTGGAAGTTTAGATTTAAAAAACTCTTTATTGTATAGTGGCCAGGGCCCAATTTGATAAAGTTGTTTACCTATAAGCAAAAATGTGTGGTAACTGTCTAGACGCGCATGCATGCGCTTACTGCGGGCTAACCAGCATTTTCCCTTGCTTACTGTAAGCAGCAATATGAAAGAAAAATTCTGCTAATGGACGCTCCTTATAAGCACAGAGCGGCTGCTTACATGTTTTATGAAATTGGACCCTTTCCACCGAAAGTTCGAATCAAATATATATTTCAAAGCTGTATTTAGTATTTATTTTGTACATTTTTTTTTTACACACGTCTTATAGCTAGATGTAAGATTTTCATGTTTATAAAAAGAAAAAAGGGTTTTCAATTTGACTCAAATATTTGTTTTTACTTTTTACTTCTGGTCCAAACTTGAAGACGTTGTTAAGTTTTTCAAAACTTCATACTTCAAGTGCTTAATTTCCGTTTGTAGCGACAGCGTAGCAACAGCTGCGAAGGGGATCTGTGTGCATTTAATGTCGTATACAGTGTGTCACAGCAAAATCTTGCGTCTGGTTTCTCGCTATAAACCATTAAATTGTCCGATTGTCATACTTCGTGTATTATTGTAGCTTATTGTTACGCCTCATGTGATATTCGGATTATTTTGTAAAAGACATGTTAAAGCAGTAAATTCCAGGGAAGGGTTAGTAGACCATTAATTGAAAAGCCTGCAAAACCCGTGATATTTTGTTTCAAAAGGCTTTCAAGTTCTGGATCAGTTTCGCTTCATTCCCAACACCCGGGACAGTTTTTCTCAAAGAGGCTTAGATTTCTGGATTAGTATCGCTTTATTGAACATGCCATTTTGTCTAGTGTCGACATTCTATTCATTTTCCACAATACATGAGTTATTAACAATCTATCGAGTTTTAACTTATAAGTAGTGCACTTGCATTGTAAAAACACCACGAGTGGTTTGAAAATACAAGAATTGTTGCGCTGCAAACAATCAGCTGTATTCGATAGGCTCCTCAGATTTCGATTTCCAAGTGGACAATGCCAAACTGTTAAGGGGCCCCTTCACAAACTGCTCACTGTCAGTGAAAAGGATTTTTAAAGGGTGGTGAAATGGAATTAAGTGTTAAGAATAATTGTTCAAATCATTAAACAAGTTCATCAGGATTTTTTGTTATCATGAATTACAAGATTCGTTTTCACAATCCAAAATTATGTAGATGTGTCTTACGTAATATAACGCCATCTATGTCCACCTAGATAGGGTATGAAAGGTAGTTCAGTAATTTGGACATGGTCACCAGTCTAAAGAAGCTCATGTGAGTGAAACGTAAACTTTAACTAAGATTATATTTAAAGGCAGTGGACACTATTGGTAATTATTTAAAATAATTATAAGCATAAAACCTTACTTGGTGACCAGTAATGGGGAGAGGTTGATGGTATAAAACATTGTGAGAAACGGCTCCCAATATGAAGTGCCATAGTTTTTGAGAAAGAAATTATTTTCCACGAATTTGATTTCGAGACCTCAGATTTAGAACTTGAGGTCTCGAAATCAACCATCTAAACGCACACAACTTCGTGTGACAAGGGTGTTTTTTTCTTTCATTATTATCTCGCAACTGCGACGACCGATTGAGCTCAAATTTTCACCGTTTAGTTATTTCTTGCATATGTTGAGATACACAAACTGTGAAGGCTAGTCTTTGACAATTACCAAAGGTGTCCACTGCCTTTAAGCAACATCGACAGTTTTTAATGTGTAAAAGTGAATCTTTTAATTCAGGTTCATTTTGGTTCTGTTACAATTTTCATTTTTGTTCTTCTTCATTTTTTGGTAATGAGGATAAAGCATCTTGATTTGAGGTTGCTTTCGAAAATTCTAACACCGTGTTTGTATTATCCGTCTGCGAGTGGTAAGCCTATTTTACAATAAAACGAAAGCAATTCAAGTGTATTTTTAAGAAGAATGCACTATGAAGACAGCTGATAAAAGGGGCTACAGAAGGAAATGCAGTTTATGGGAAAATAGTGAAGAGAATAGTGTACCCTACTCAACTATAAAAGGTAAAGATGTAGTTTCAGCGTAGATCAAGCGGAACACCATTGATATATTGCTATGCATCGGTTGTTATTATAGACATTGTGCTCGCCAGATATATTTAGGGGGATTAGCTGTTAAAAAAGTTCCAAATAAGGAGGTGTTTCGGTTTTTTTTCTTTCTGAAAGAGCTTTTAATCAGGTGAGAGTTTGTCTGACAAAGGCCCATGTTGATTGATGGGTTTTGGTCCCTTGCACATGCCGAACGTTTTGAGGCATAACTCTACACAATGTTTGCGTAAACAACACAAGTTATGATGTGTCTGGAAATCAAACTATCGCACTATCAACTTCTACAGTTTTGTTGGTGAAACATTTGCTTTAACGCCCAATCCAGCACCAATACCACACATTGAACAGTCTTCAATACAGTGTTCATATTATTTTTAACAAATTTCTATTATAAGCATTAGTTTTTAGCCACTTTTTTTCTAAAGTTTTAAACATAAAACTTATTTGGATTTGTGTGTGTGTTTAAATACTAAACACCAAGTAATCAGACGTCAATATGATAAACTTGTCATTAAAATATGTTTAAAAAGAGGGTACCATAAATGTGTCTAAACTCTAATAAAGACTTTACAGTGTAGAGTTTCGACGAAGACAATATTATGTGAAAAACATGATATTACTGGAGATTTACGATCAATGGTGGGGTTTCAAAGGTGTTAAAACAAAAGGTCAGGTTGGTATAGGGACATGATGGTATTATCTCCTCGCCTTGCGCCTCTGGAACCCCGGTTCAAATCCTACCTGAGCACTATAGTGTAGTTTGGTTTCAAAGGCCATATTCGGACCCACGGCTTCGGTTTGAGGCGGCTCCGTTCCACTCGTCTGAAGCCCTGAGCGCGTACGCAAAGCACGGGGCCAAGCTATAGCTTTAGCCGAATCTGGAGCCGAAGAAATGGATTCTTAAAGGGCCTGGTCACACTGGCTGGTCTCATGTTACAAACTGCGGAATATTCTTCAGTGATGTCGAGAATTTAGTCCTTTTTGAGCCAGAAATGCAACAGTAATCATGTCTTTATAACGCACGTTTATATGCAGTACGCTGTGTTAGGCCGTGTCCGAATTGGCGACTTCGGCTACAGCTACGGCTAGGGCGCGCGCGTCTGCTATCCTTCAACACTGACAGACGCGCTGATCTAGCCGTAGCTGTAGCCGAAGTCGCCAATTCGGACACGGCCTTAGTTTACGTCCAATACCCACTATATATAGGTCACGTGACGCACGGTGCGCAATCGGTCTATTCGCGAGCAAATCATTATGTGAACCTGAACGTCAGAAAATTTTGTGTTTAAAATCTCTCGTTTTTAGCATCATGATGTAACCATTTTTCACGTTAGGTACGTACGTACAGACGTCATACAATGAGCATGCAATAAGCCCAAAGAGATGACCTAGAACACAATTTGTTGACGCTCACGTACACAATACATGTGAACGTAACATGCAGCTATTAAACCTCGCTACCCATGTACACAATACATGTGAACGTAACATGCAGCTATTAAACCTCGCTACCCATGTACACAATACATGTGAACGTAACATGCAGCTAAATCTCGCTACTATTGTGTGTATTTTGCAGACTGCGACCCTTCTGCAAGATGAGGTGTTATAGGCAGTGGACACTATTGGTAATTACTCAAAATAATTATTAGCATAAAACCTTTCTTGGTGACGATTAATGGGGAGAGGTTGATGGTATAAAACATTGTGAGAAACGGCTCCCTCTAAAATGCCATAGTTTTCGAGAAAGAAGTAATTTTCCATGAATTTGATTTCGAGACCTCAGATTTAGAACTTGAGGTCTTGAAATTAACCATCTAAACGCACACAACTTCGTGTGACAAGGGTGTTTTTTTCTTCTTTCATTATTATCTCGCAAGTTCGATGACCGATTGAGCTCAAATTTTCACAGGTTTGTCATTTTATCCATGTGTTGAGATACACCAACTGTGAAGGCTAGTCTTTGACAATTACCGATAGTGTCCACTGCCTTTAAAAGTTTGCACATTTTGCTATTTCACCACCCAAACGGATTGCAAGCCTTGTCACTACAATTAATCCACAATGTGGGAATATAAACGTCTAAATAAATACAATTAATGAAATGAAAAGATATAACACCATGATTAATAATGCTTTATTTTAGAAGTAGAAATAAAAGCCAACAAAGCTACACTCGATGATCATATTCAAAAGATCGACAACATAAAAATTCTTTCACTAAGTATTTGTCCATTTACTATAATGTTCATATTATTTTCACTCATACTTTGCTTAAAATTATAGCCCATTGTATCATAGACAAATCTTCAAATTTGAATACAGTTTTGAGTTTCATAATGCGTTCGTCTCTAACAGTCCAAGAGACCCGTTTTCTGTCTTTTTGTTTGGGGAAAAAAAAACGAATGGACCAACTCGCCCGATCCAAGGGAACGTACTGCCTCCACTAAAAAGCTCAAGTTGTAAATAACTTCCACATCTGAGAAGTCTATTGCTACATTTTGATAAAAGCCTATACCATTGGTAACATTTCATGTTATGATGTTGTCAAACAGACAACAAAGTGCTATGACAAGTACCTGCATGTAAACACACTGACTGTCATGAGGGTATTTTACAAGATAGCCTCGCTCAAGGCAGTCGAATTATTCACTCCGAAAAAGACCGCCGTTGTATAAAACCCACCCGTATTCACTCTGCGTAACATCGCACGACACGGTGCCCCCGTACACTATCCGCATGCGGAGGCCGTCAGGTGTCGGCCTGACGGCCTCCGCATGCGGTTAATGGTACGAGTGCGATGACTTATGTGAACAGTATTCGTACGATTTGACAGTGTGTATACCGTTGGGTCATGCGGTGTGATCGCACGCACAATGCACAGGGTATACGGGTGGATTTACAGCAGCGTCTTTTCGGAGCGAATAATGCGACTGCCTTGAGCAAGGCTATTTACAAGAGGGTAAACTAACTTTGAAAAGGTCGCGGTTTAGTCTGTCACAAGAAAACATCCCCGAACTATGTTGCACAATAGACTGAAGGCAAACCTTCAGACATTTTATTTAAGTTAACAGTATAGGAGTTTTATTTCAAAATTAGTTTATAAGGAACTCTGGCATGGTTTTGTTTTAGACCTTGACCCGATGCTGTAATTGTTGGATTTTATTTCAGAAAGCACTCAATTTAAGATTATTTATCAACAAAGAAAGTGGTCTTAAGTATCACGTAACACTTTGCTTATATTAGCAATCACTAATATGATGTATGTTTTGGAGCCAAGATAAAACAGGTTCATTTCAACAATACGTTTCATTTTCAGTATTGTCCAAGGCCCACACTTCGTGTATCACAACTTATATATAAACAACAAACCTGTGAAAATTTAGGTATCAATTGGTCATCGGAGTCGGGAGAAAATAACCGGAAAACCCACCCTTGTTTCCGCACGTTTCGCCGTTTCATGACATGTGTTTAAAATAAATCCGTAATTCTCGAATTTATATTTTTTTAATGTTTTCTCAAAAAGTAAAGCATTTCTTTGTATAATAATTCTTGAAATAATATTTCAAGAGAAGTGTTTGACCATTAGGGCCTACCTTCTGTAAACCCTGTAAGATATTTGTAAATCTGTGAACTTTTATTTTGTTTTCTGTTCCGAAAGTGTCCAATGGCTTTAAGCTGTAAATTTGAAAAAAACAAAAAATTAAAATTTAACTGTTGTATAGCTCTTTGTGAGACCGAGCCCATTTCTCACTTGTGATTTGAAATGCTCAAGGCCTTTTTCCAAAGCCGAGTTTTGTTGATTAATTTGCTTTTCTGAAATGCTTAAAGCTTAACTGAAATGTGCGGTGTCCAAGCGCTAAGAAATCCGGGTCAGAATTGATTTTAACTCAAATTTTGTATCATTTTTTAACCGAATTCTGAGTTACTATTTCTGGGTATATTTGACTAATAATTTGTGTAATGCTGACCCATAAATCGGGTAAAGGGTTCCTACGGAGCCTGGAGCCGGTTTAATTCTAAACTTGACATAAAAAATAAGTTTTTTGGAGTACATAATAATAAAATACTTTGCAAACTACTAGAGATTAAACCACATTCGAATTTAGACACCTTATTAAATTTAGTCATTTGAAATTGATAGCTTAAACAAAAAATATTTTCTAAACTTTTACTAATGACCGGTGCCCAATTTCATAAAGATACTTAAACAGGTAGCTAAGCACAATTTCAAAAAGATACTTAAACAGGTAGCTAAGCACAATTTCATAAAGATACTTAAACAGGTAGCTAAGCACAATAAAATTATGCTTCGAAGAATAATGTTACAAGCCAAAAAGTGTTTGTAATTGTTTTTTATAAAATGCATATGGGTAGAAAGATGTTGTAAAAGTAGAATACAATGATCCACACAAACATGCCTCAAAATTGCACGGTTTTCCTTTTACCTCGTCGAGTAACACGGTCGGCCATTTATGGGAGTCAAATTTTTAACTCCCATAAATGGCCGACCGTGCAAACTTGTGTGGATCATTGTATTCTACTTTTAAAGCATCTTTCCAACCATATGCATTTGATAAAAAAAAGGGTTTCAAACGCTTTTTATAGACCAACTCGTCCGATCCAAGGCAACGTGTTCATTTAAAGACACTGGTCACTGTTGGTATTGTCAAACACTAGCCTTCACAGTTGGCGCATCTAAACATAAAATTATGCATAACATAACAAACCTGTGAAAATTTGAGCTCAATCGGAAGTCGAAGTTGAGAGATAATAATGAAAGAAAAAACACCCCTGTCACTCGAAGTGCTTTCAGATGCTTGAGTTCGAGACTTCAAATTCTAAATCTGAGGTCTCGAAATCAAATTCGTGGAAAACTACTTCTTTCTCGAAAACTGTAAAGAGGGAGCCGTTTCCCACAATGTTTTATACTATCAACCTCTCCCCAATACCAAGAAAGGTTTTGTGCTAAAGATTTTTTGAGTAATTACCAATAATATCCACTGCCTTTAACAATCATTTTTAAGCAATGTCTTCTGCTTAAGCAGCTTTCTGAAATTGGGCCCTGGCTGAAGTTGACACGATACACTACGTTAAACGGATATATAACCGTCACCATCAGTACAAATTAAGTGTAACACTCAGTAATAATTCTTATACGATATAAAGACGGGACATTTTTGTACCAGACTAATAAAATATGACTGTTGAAGACACGATGCACTACGTTATACAGTTACATACAACCGGCACAAGTACAATCAATGTAAGGTTACATTTTCAGTAATAATTCTTATAATTCTCATAAATGAAATGACTGACGAAACGTTTTTAAACAAGATGCCTACAACTGTAGAGGCATTTCAAAGAGTAGCTATATTTCTAACAGGACCGTTCAGCATTTGAGATTATGTGCGTCTACATTGTGGTAATGAAACAGTTCGTAATGCTTGCACCAGAGCATTCGACTGTACAGCCAACAAGAATCTGGCATTTCTGGTTTTCTGCATTGCTCTTTCTTTTATTTATCATAATAATTTCCGTTCAACCCCAAACGGGAATTGTACCAGGGGTCGATGTCACAAAGAGATAGGCTAGTCATAACTTAGGACTAGTCCTAGGAGATATACAAATTTCATGGATAGTCCTAAGTTAGGACGAGTAATTGGTCCTAACTTGAGATAAGACTAGTCCTAACTCCTTGTGAAATCCCCCCGGGGTCAATTTCACAAAGATAATCCTAACTCAGTTCTATGACTCTCTTGTGAGTTGTTAAAAACGTAAGGCTTGTCGTAACTTAAGACTAGTCATAGGACTCTAAAAGAGTTATTAAAAACCTAAGGACAGTCCTAAGTTAGAAATAGCTACTTGTCCCGACTCGAGATAAGACTACGTCTTAACTCTTTGGGAAATTCACCCCAGACTTCTTCTTCTTTCTTAAGTGAGTTTCTGTTTTGAAATAATAAAATTTTGCTCTCAAACAGATTCTCTGCAATGCTTTTAGAATCTTGATTTTCGTTCAACCCTAACACGGGCACTGTACCAGACATTTTTTATGAAAAATTAATTGATTGAAAATTCAAAGTGTGTAATAATTAGCTTCTGTCCTCAAATCTTTCGCTCTCAGACAAACAGCCTAATCCGAACTCAAGCCTAGTCCGAACCGTCTCCACCATCCTCGATGTCGACCACACGAGGTTCACCCTCAGGAAGTCTCTTCTTGACCGTAATGGTGAGCACCTTGTCCGTCAGGGACGAGGTAACAGTGTCCGGATCCATGTCCTCTTGCAGCGTGTAGGTCCGGGTGAACTCACGGGCCCGGCGGGAGCCGGAGCTACTTTCGCCGGATTCGCCGGAACTAGCCTCATGTTTTCCTGTTGTTCAAATTACCAAAATAAAAACAAATTTAAACGAGTTTTTTAGGAAGAAACTATTAAACAAAAATTAATTTTGTTTTGTACCCATACACCGATGTGTATTAGCACTGTATTCTCAGTACTTTCCCCGAGTTCTGTGAAACAAAATATCACAGGCATGTTACTCGGGTGGGATGCGAACCCACGACCCTTGCAATTCTTGAGAAGTGTCTCATAAATAAATAGTAAACTTGCGGTTATAACCGTGTAAACTCTCTATTGAGAGAGTGTTGGCTCTGAAAAGAGCCGGTTTGGTCTCGACGTTTCGAACAGTACACTCTACTCGTCTTCAGGAGAAAACTGAAGAACAGCTGTTTGAAATTCTATAAAGAAACAGACAGTTTTAACTGTCTGTTTCTTTATAGAATTTTAACATCAACACACGCAATTTTTTCATGTACAGAATGCCTACATAGTATAACTAGATACGTTTGGAAAGGTTTGGTGCAACCGTAATGTTTTGTGTTAGTCTTTTTGTTATGACTAGAAATAATCATCATTCCGCTATGAAATCTTAAAATATCTTCCAAAAACACCTTTTCAAACAAAATGGTGAAAACTAGTTGCAATATGGAATTCCTCGTTTATGGACTTCATTGATCTCAGAACACAAAATGTTCCTTAGATCTTCAAACGACATCTCACAACTCATCTCTTCAAACGGGCATTTTAAATCCTAGACCTTTGACTTTGACTAAGCGATCCGGCATCCTTGAATGGCATTCTTGTTAGAAACCGTGCGCTTGATAAGAGCTGTTTATTGTTGTTTTTATTTAAAACTGACAAACTTTCATTTAATTATCTACTTTTTCATTGTACACATTCCCTCGTCATTCTGACAATGACGTATTAACAGCTCGAACTACTCTTCCGAGTGTTCGTAAGAAATTCACTTGAATCACGAAAATTGTCATTTGTAAACCTTTTAAAAGACACTGGACACTATTAGTAATTGACAAATACCATAGTCTTCACAGTTGGTGTATCTCAACATATACATAACTAATAACAAAACCTGTGAAAATTTTGAGCTAAATCGGTCGTCGAAGTTGCGAGATATTAATGAAAGAAAAACACCCTTGTCGCACCATGGTCACACGAAGTTGTGTGCTTTAAGATTCTTGATTTTATAGAGACCTCAAAATAATTCTAAATCTGAGGTCTCGAAATCAAATTCGTGGAAAATGTCTTCTTTCTCGAAAACTACGTCACTTCAGAGGGAGCTGTTTCGCACAATATTTTACACTAATCAACCTCTCCCCATTACTCATAATCAAGAAAAGGTTTTATGATAATAATTATTTTGAGTAATTGCTAGTAGTGTCCACTGCCTTTAAATGCAAATATCATTATCTTACCACTAACAATCACTTTGTCCCCCCACACTTTGACTTCAAGCTCGTCCAGTGAGTAGTGCTTGACGCTCGTGGTAACTTGGAAGCCATTCTCTTTGCTTTTAATCCAGTTGCACTGCGACGTGCTTGCGAGATGTTCAAAGAATCGTCCCCAGCTGGTACCGCCAAAAATTTGCCAATCGGTTCCGGAGCCGGAACCTTTCATACGCCCAAGGAAAGGGCAACCGTCCCCGCTTCCACCATCTTTCACATGTCCCATGAACGGGCAACCAGATTCAGCCCCGGAACCTTTCATGCGCCCAAGGAAAGGGCAACCGTCCCCGCTACCACCATCTTTCACATGTCCCATGAACGGGCAACCAGATTCAGCCCCGGAACCTTTCATGCGCCCAATGAAAGGGCAGCCGTCCCCGCTGCCACCATCTTTCACATGTCCCATGAAAGGGCAACCAGATTCAGCCCCGGAACCTTTCATGCCCCCTAAGAAGGGACAATGGGTCCCACTGCCCCCACCTTGCATTTGTCCCATGAATGGGCAACTATATCCCGACCCGGAACCTTTCATGTGGCCGAGGAAAGGAAAACTGTTCCCACTGCCCCCAACTTGCATCTTTCCCATGAATGGGCAACCAGACCCGGACCCAGAACTTTTCATGCCCCCAAAGAAAGGACAACCAGTCCCACTGCCTTCACCTTGCATTTGTCCCATGAATGGGCAACCAGATCCAAACCCGGAACCTTTCATACCCCCTAGGAAAGGACAGCTGGCTCCGATGCCCCCACCTTGCATCTGTCCCATGAATGGGCAACCAGATCCAGACCCAGAACCTGTCATGCCCCCAATGAAAGGACAACCGGTCCCATTATCACAACCTTGCATTTGTCCCATAAAGGGGCAGCCGGACCCAGAACCGGAACCTTTCATGCGCCCAATGAACGGACATCCGGTTCCTCTACCACCTTGCCCAATGAAAGGACAACCGGCCCCACTGCCCCCACCTTGCATCTTTCCCATGAAAGGGCAACCAGACCCAGGCCCGGAACCCTTCATGCGCCCAATAAACGGGCATCCGGTTCCATAAGAACCTCCAGCTAGTGTCGACCTCATGAAGGGACAGCCACGACTTTTGGCGCGGTAACCACCGCACCAACCACCCTGGCGGTTTTTATTGCAGAATCGGAACATTATTCGCAATCAATTCCTCGAGATTGTGGACAACGTGAAGGTCTGTGTGTAAAGAACAACAATCAAAAAATTTTACGTCGCATATTGCCTTTACGACATTGGACGTAAACACAACAAAGGCAGTGTTACTGTTTCAACCATTTATTCTTTTAAAACAAATTACATTATGACGACCAATGGTCGAATTAAAGGAAAATCTTCAGGGAATACAAACTGTTAAAAGGGCAAAAAATAAAGCAATACTTTATCAGACAGTGGCCTAGAACAGATTAAAGGAACACGTTGCCTTGGATCGGTCGAGTTAGTCTTTGAAAAGCGTTTGTAACCGTTTGTTATAAAATGCTAATGGGTAGAAAGATGTTGTAAAAGTAGAATATGTTGATCCACACAAGTATCATTCGCTCGTCGACAAACACGGTCGGCCATTTATGGGAATCAATTTTTTTACTCCCATAAATGGCCGACCGTGTTAGTTCGCAAAGTAAAAGGAAACCACGCAATTTCGATGCAAATTTGTGTGGATCATTGTATTCTACTTTTAAAACATCTTTCTAACCATATAACAAAAGGTTACAAACGCTTTTCAAAGACAACTCGACCGATCCAAGGCAACGTGTTCCTTTAATTTTTAACCACAAGTTTAAATTTCTCACTTTATTCTGATTTAGCAACCTTTCATGATTTTATTTTATTTTTATTTTTATTCTGCTTTTGTTCTTCTTCAAAGATCATTTTTAGGAGAACAAAGTAAGAATTGGGTGCACGAACACGGTTAAAGAGAATTTGTCTATCCTTTATTGCTCAAACACAGCCGAAAAATGAAAGGGATAGATTTTATTTCCCTTTGCTGCTCCAAACAAGCAAAAAAAAAAGAGAAAGGTACTATATTTGTTTTTCCCTTGAAATTCAAACGTGACAAGTTAAAGTGCAATAAGTGGAATTTATCATTTTTAAAATGTTAGAATCTATTAGGTTGAATCTAAAGCACGTTTTTCACAACTGGATGAGAAATGAGAAAAGAAACTTTGTTTCGCCCAACATCTAAGGCAATTTGGAATATACACTGACAATTTTAAGCTGTTAACTTGAGAAATAACAAGAAATGAAAAGAAAAGTTCAAAATTAAAATAATGTTCTACAGCTAATTAACACAATTTTAGGTGTAGCCGGCGAAACCTCTAGACCGTATGAACGCTCGAATCAGCGTAAGACACGGGCGGAATTATCAGCTCAAAATGTATGGATCAATTTAGCAGATTTATTTTTTCAATGGTAACTACTCAAAGCAATCGATATTATAAAACCTTACAGGTTAACGAGTAATGGGGAGCTGCTGATAGTATAAAACATGGTGAAAAACGGCTCACTCTGAAGTAACGTAGTTTTCGAGAAGGAAGTATTTTTTGACTAACAGATTTGAATTTGATTTCGAGACCTCAGAATTAGATTTTGAAATCCCGAAATCTGAAAGCACACAACTTCGTGTGACACACATGTGTTTTTCTTCCATTATTTTATGTCGCACTTTCGTCGACCAATATTGAGCTCAATATTTCCAAGGTTTGTTATTTTGTGCATATGTTGAGAAGTGAGAAGACTACTAAGGTGTTCTGCGTTTT
The DNA here is from genome assembly GCF_032118995.1 of Asterias amurensis. Taxonomy (NCBI): domain Eukaryota; kingdom Metazoa; phylum Echinodermata; class Asteroidea; order Forcipulatida; family Asteriidae; genus Asterias; species Asterias amurensis. The sequence continues at coordinate 24,522,847 of NC_092650.1, read as the reverse complement.
TATATATCACTTTACACGTCCTGTATTGATAATGGGCGGGTAAACTTAGACAGATTGATAAATAGAATTAGTCTATATGGCCCATACAATATTGCACAAAAAAATCCTACTGTGTGCACAAAAACTGAAGCTTTGACTTTTGATTAGTTGTAGACCTAATCTTCACAATGTATACATTTTCAGAATGCGGAAACCTTTGATAATTGTCAAAGACCTGTCTTCTCACTGTATCTCAACATAATTATGCACAAAATAACAAACCTGTGAAAATTTGAACTTAATTGGTCATCGAAGTTGCGAGAAAATAATAGAAAAAGAAACGCCCTTGTCACACGAAGTTGTGTGCTATTAGAATAAGCTTGAGTTCGAGTCCTCACGCGCGAGGTCTCGAAATAAATTTTATTGAGAAATTACTCTTTTATCGAATATTTACGTTACTTTAGAGGGAGCCGTTTCTCACTACAAGCCCCAAAAGCACCAAAGTGCCCTCGCTATCAGCAGCTCTCCATTGCTCGTTACCAAAGAAGTTTCTATGCTAACAATTGTTTTGAGTATGTACCGTAATAACAGTGTCCAGTTCCTTTAAAGCTTAAGTTTAGGTGTCCCGGGAGCGAACATCTATTCATAATGTTTGGACCATTGGAACAAAAATTGTGCACCCAGACACAGCAATTATTTACCCGCTTTACATTCTGCCTTCCGGTCGCGCCTAGTGGGTCCAGCATCATGTTTTCCCCGTAGCTACTCGGAGGGTTTTGAGGGGGGAAAGCCGCAAAAAGCCGCATTTTATTCAAATTCAGTTTGTTTTTTTAAACGTGTGGAGTGAGGGATGTTTTTTTCCCTTCATATCGCTCAAAAATCGCTGTAAAAGTATAATACAATGATCCACACAAACATGCATCGAAATTGCACGGTTTTCCTTATACCTCGTCGACTAACACGGTCGGCCATTTATGGGAGTCAACATTTTGACTCCCATAAATTGCCAATGTACGCGCGCAAAACTTGTATAGTTTTTTTATCTACAAAAATCTGTTTTGCCTACACACTATTTTGGGTTTTTTTTTGCATAAAAATAACGATTTCGCATGGCATTGAAAATTGAATGGCGTTGCCATAACAAAAATACATCAATTATTACGCTACATTACTAAAAGTCACACAACGTTTTTATCAAAATAACTTACTGTGTCGCAGTTAGAATTCCAGAGGATTCGCTAAATCTCCTGCACCGTCTGTGAGCTTAGAGTGTATGAAAACTAACGTCCCCAAAGGGTGTATTTATGATACCTTGTTTTTCTCCAGTTCAAATCAGTATAACAAAGAGCTTGACGGATCAGCAGTCTATAGGTATTGGTCTATTTTTCCTTTACTATTCAGCCCTTATCCACTGTGTACACCAAATCCATTGGGCGGCTTACAGTGCCGACGCCAGAGAGAGGGGGGGGGGGGGTCCAATTAAAAAAAGTTCATGTAAATAAGCCTATTCCAGTCTACCCGCAGGTCACTAATTTCCTTTGTGATTTATCTGCAGAGTATACATCGTTTTTCGTGCGTGACCTCTGTGTGAATATTAATTAGTCAAAAGGGCTTCTGGAATTCGGTCATTTTCAGCCTTATCTGAAAAGTCTCGACCAAAATAATGTACCAGTAAATTGAAACGAAGAGCAAATCTGTCGTTATGTATAAAACAAAAATCGGTGCAACTCAATTTTTTAAAAGATTATCGTTGTGGTCGGGGCACCATACCAACGAAAAACAGCATGCTGCCATATTAGTCGATGATGTCATCGTCAGCCAATCACAGTGCAGGAAAACCATGCCGTCTGATAGTTGATTTTTTCGTAATGTGAGTTTTGGATTAACGGTGGAAATCGCTGTATCCTGACTGGACTAGGTACGATCCGGTCTCGCTTTAAGTATTTTCGGGAGAATATGAAATAATCTATCCATATATACTTATTGAGAACTGTTGCTGACATTCATAACGGGAAAATTTGCCGTGCTTTTGTGACTTGTTTTCTTCCTTTTTGAACCAATTTTTTACGTACAAATTTCTCTTTTTAAAATTTGAGTTGCAACGATTTTTTTATACAAAACGACAGATACTCTTCATTTTAATGTACTTCTACATTATTTCTGTCAATACTTTTCAGATAAGGCCGAAAAAGACTGAATTTCAGAAGCCCTTTCGACTAATTATATATTCAAACCGAGTTCACGCATGAAAAATCACGCCAACTCGTGGGCAGATAAATCACAAAGGAAACTCATTATATTGAGTGACCTGCGGGTAGACTGATTCGGAGTTCCAGCTGTGCATGTCTGTTACTGCTGACAAGGCAATTTGTTGCTCTCCCGTGACCTTTTGACAATACCAGAAAGGTCACTAGAGAGCAACAAATTGCGTTGTCAGCAGTAACAGACATGCGCAGCTGGAACTCTGAATAGGCTTATGGGGACGGGTTTTTTTCTTTTCGACACAAACTGCAACAGAAAAAAAAGAAAAAACTACCGGCTATATGCTTGTCTTGATACCGCGATCTGATCTGTTTCTCATTAATATTTTGTATAATTTTTATGTTTCTCATTAAACTATGAGAATGTCTTTTTTTAACCAAGTTTTAGGGCTCACTATCAATGCTGACCTTAAGTGGGAAACCCAAGTTGCAGAGATACGGAAGAAGGCTGATGGGAGACTCTTCAAGCTCAAAAACACTAAGACGTTTCATTACAGATGACTCCAGCGCTTCGATCACTCTCATCATAGAACGGCCGCAGTGTCTTCGGACAGTCGCCGACCCCCTGCACGACACATCACCAATTACAGCCTCGCCGGAACCATTTCCATAGTGTGCTAGCCCATGAGTGGCTTCCCCTTCTAGGTTATAACCCAGCTGCCGACACACCACTGTTTTATCGACTGTGTTCCAGAGAACCGAACAAACCGTTTCCCAGGCTCCGTTGACGTAAACCTCCACGCGGCCTTCAGAGTATCTTCCAAACCTTTCCAAGCCTCCAATTCTAAACGAACTCGGTACTCATCTCAAAAAAGGATAACCAAAAATTATGTAGGAAATCAATTGATAACCTAGTGATACACTTTTGGATATAAATTCAAAATCAATTTCTAATTTGGTTTTGCTTCAAGGAACTTTCTACAGAGGGACAGTTGGCAGGTTTTGTTTTACCCATGGACCCAAATTTCATATACCTGCTACAAGCAAAAAATATTGCTTAATAATTTCCTGCTGAGCAGAAATGAGCAGTCTACCAGTCATTTACTTGCACATGTGATGGCAAATTGGCTGGTAAAACCTATTCTGGTGAGCATCATTTTGTTGTGCGATAGCTACTTTTTGTGCTTTTTATTTAAAAGTAGTCCTATAAAATTAGTTCAGTTCTACAAACTTCTGCCATGCAGGGTAAAAGAAGACTTAACTTGTCCATGCGTAAACCCAATGATGAGCAAAAGTAGAGCACTACTCCACCAGCATTCCATTCTTGCAGACATCAGAACATGATATGTTTCATCGGAATACCTAAGATAATATTTAATAAGAAGACAGCACTATACCTTTATCAGTAAACAGTATTTTTTGTTTGCTTAGATGATCTTCCCATCAAGGGAACTCGGCCAACTCCAACAAAGGGATTTAAAACACCAAGCTAGCAACAGTTTTGGTTTAACGTCTCTATGATTATGAATTACACAAGAGGGCGCTCAGCGCGGTCACATCGCAGTTGATACAGCTCCCGTGTTTTAATTTTTTTTAACGCTTTTTTGATTTTGTTGTTAGTCGGATTATGGCAGACATTGAGAAGTTTATCGACTCTCATCAATTTGGTTCGTTAAAGGGATTATCCACCACCCATTACTTGGTCAAACTACTTGATGATATTTATAAACAGACAAACCTCAAAAACCGGCCTTAAGCCTGAGCCGGAGCCCAAGCCGTGGTTTGAGAAAGGCCCTTGAAAGACGTGACGAACCTAGAGGAGCATATGCCAAAGGTGAAAAAGTTCGGGTAAGTTTGAACTTTGAGGAGGGCATGTTTTTAGCGTGCGCCTAGCGTCATGATTTTTTGTTGGAAACGAACGCGTCAATTTGTGTTCATACATTCGTCCGGTGCACGGATTTTTCATTAAATAAAATCCCTTCCGTCCTAATCTTTATCGCGAATTTTCCCAATTTTCTTCCATGAAATCACTGTTCTTTTTACATCTCGATATTCTTTCAAGCTTGTGTTACACAGATTTGGAAAAAGAAGCACAGTTTTTATCTTTTCGTATCAGGTTCTTGCCATTATTCACTGAAATTGCGTCTACGCATCCGACAAAATGTTAAAATATTTCAATACGTCCGACTACGCATCCGATTAGTGTGTACGACCTAATTTTCATTTTGTCCAAATTCGTACGCATTTGCGAAAAACAATTACGCACTGCGCTTCCTTTTACGCACTGCGGACTTTAAAAAAAACGGGTCCGTGCGCTGCGTACGAAGTGAATACGCGAGTATGAACCGGCCTGTAGTGTACGAGGCCAGAGTACACATCTTCTCTTCAAATATCGCGCCTCGATTGACGTCACGAACAGCGCCCTCTCGGGTCGGGCCTGCTCTTAAATTTGTAAATGAGATAAGAACTACATTTCTAGAACCTTAATTGACTTTTTATTCACATTCCACTCATCAAAACACATATATTAGTTACAATCAGCCACATTTGCCCTAACACCTACACATAATAAAGTACATGTAAGTACATATGTATTTCATCCAAGTGACCGTGTATAACATGTACAAACCCATGATAAGGGACTTTTTATTTTACGGAATGAAACAACATTTCGGTAATTTTGCTGTCAGAAAAACAAATAAAATTCCGTATTCCTGCAGCAAAATTACTGGAAAACTTGTTTCATTCCGTAAAGTATAAAGTAAATAATATTTTCCGCGGTTATACATTTACATTGATCTATCTACAGTCATACAAAACATGAAAATAATCACTAACAGTTTTTAGATACCAGCTTTGTGGTTTGAAAAGTCATTAGTTAATTGACTACCAAAGTCTATCCATGGCTCTTAATGCCCCGCCGCATTTCAAGACAGATTGACGCCCATGGTTGTTCCAGTCCGTCGGGCAATCCTTTGCAGATCATTTTCCCTTTCACATAATGTTGACTTAAATGTTGTAAAATGTTAATGACGATGAAATTATTTAGCGTTTAGGCCCTTTGTAAATTTCTTTCATCTTCATGACTTGGCAATATGTCAGCAGTGTGATCAATTGATTCAAGGTTTTGCCATACCAACTGTGTTCTTCCCGTAGCGCGTCGTGTTGCTGTTCGTGAAAACGCAAAAGCCGGATCTCCAACTTTTTTGCTGTGCAAGGGGACATTTCCACGCGTTAAAGCAATACACAAAGTGGCTGTTTGTGAAAACGAAAAAACAAGTTGTGGCGGCCATTTGTCTAGACTTGACTCAAGTCCCAATCCCGTGCCATCACCAGAAAACTACTGCTTTGTGATGCTCTGCATTCCAAAACCTGTTCCGCATGCGGGACAGGGGACCACATTTTGACGGCGAGCGCGCACTGTACTGTATGACACGAGGTTGTTTCTTAGTAAGTTGAGGTAATAGCTAGGGACCTCTCACACGAGAATGGGACTTGAAACAAGTCTACCATTTGTGCCCGTTTGGGGCGCGCGCGCGTAAAACAATGTAGGTGACAGGTATAAACCGGAGCACTCGTTTTTGGCGCTGTGCCAGCCGTGTCTTTAACGCACAGAAAGGAAACTGTCTGTTCGTGAAAACGCAAATCAAGGATCTTGAGGTTTTTGTCCTTCACCATCTTAGCATATCTAAGAAACTAGACGACTTTTAGGTCTATAAATTAGAGAATTGTTAGATACCGTTAAACTAATTCGAAACCACCAAAAAAAAATCAAAATTAGTTTTTATTGATTTTTTTACAATATTGTCCCTTCGTGAAAACGGTGACGATTGATGTAAGTAACCACCCCCCCCCCCTTTTCCACAGGTCCCTACGGTGGCTGATCTCCGCCAACAAATAAACACCTTTTCAGAAGGGCGTTATAACGCCCTATACGTCGTTATAACGCCCTAAATTAGGTCGTTATAACGCCCTATTTTGCAATTAATTTAGGGCGTTATAACGCCTTACTGAAACAGTGTATATTTGTTGGCGGAGATCAGCCACCGTAGGTCCCTCATACCTATTTTTAAGATCCTTCTCTTCATCCCTTTCCCCCCTCTTTTTCTATTAATGGATATTTCTTGGTATTTGTTTTATGCCTCTGAAGAAGGTCCGGATTGGATCGAAAGCTAAAGCCAATACCATATTCATTATCTTTCTGAACGTTTGTATAAATATGCCTACTTAGCGCCTTGAGTAGCTTGTTTGGTAGTTACGTGCGCTATAGAAGACTTCGATATTATTATTATTGTTAAAAAAATTTTAGTTCACGTTCACGTAACCTCGTCTTGCGATGTCCAGCTTAGAGTCTACGCACGGGGTCCGTATGACCACACACCCGCACTGCGTGTGTGTGGACGGTGCGTGCACGGTGCTTAACAAGACAGCATCCAGTGGACTCAGTAAAGACTACTGCGGGGTTGGGCGGGAACGCTTCGCGAGCTAACAAACACTCGGGTTTAAGATTCTCGCAAACTTTAGGACAGTGAAGATTGAGCGGCTTTGGCACGGCCAAGCTGACAGTTTAAACATGTCACTACCAGTTGCTTTTACGATGATATTGCTCATGATGACCCATGAATCGTTAATGGCCGGGTCGAGTTGTCTCCGGTCGCATGGAAGCCTTTTCCATCTATCTCAACACCACATACTGACCGGTCACTCATTCCTGAATCAATCGGGGACAGTTCGGATGCAATGTATGAGGTTGTGCCTTAGACACCGAGTGTGCGTGTCATTCAATCACAATGACATTGATGGCATGTGTCAACTCAACGACGCTAGGAAAGAGGAATTCCCGGAGAGTTACAAACGAGATGATGGTTTTTCCTATTTCGACAGACTGGTATCCAGGGTCTGCAGATCACTGTACACGGAGGTGCAGCAACAAGTAAGTAAATGATAACGTGTTGAGAAAAACGTTTTACAAATCGACCCCGGCGTTAACGAGTTTGTAAACTGTACGCGCACCCAGTGTGCAGCAATGGACTCACCGTTGTCTTTAACATAAACAATCATACATAAATATAACAAAGCTTCATATAAATATGAACAAATTAAAAAATCTAGATGCCACCTTTGCGTATTGAATGCCAGTAATTTGTTGACTTATATATTGAATGACAACATGTTGAGGAACCCGTTTTACAAATCGACAACTGGCTTTGATTAAGAATTCGGATTCTGGATACGCATTGCCCTGTGGTAAACAGGCACATCAGCAAAGGGACTCGTGGCCCTAAAAGGGTATTAGAGCGGCAGCCCAGAGCACTTTGGTTAAAGAAACGAGGTACCAATATTTGAGTACAGGAACATTTAGTGGATAACCTGACATAGTCAGATATGGATGTCTGCCGAGGACCCCCCGCTGCGTGGAGATTGATGTGTCTACAGTGCACACAAACTGGGGCGTTAGTTTGATACCATGGTTGGTGTCACTCTAAAAAGTATTTGACCTTTCCCGAAAAGGGGGTGTGAATAAAATAAAAATTGTCTGGTTGTGCCATTGCAATGTCCATATCTTATCATTTTCTTCACAATTAATGGTCACGCGTCTCCATTTTGTTAAAACACAAAACTTTGAATCAAATGAAGGAAATAAATCTGATTCCAAAGTAAATTGAAAAGTAACACACCTGCCGACATGTTCTGTTTTAAGTTTACGACTGCAATTTCCCTGACTTTAACTCCCAGGTGCATAATAAACATACACTTAATACAGGCGTGTTACGTTATTCTACAAAAAAAAACAAGAAAAAACAATTGTCGATAAGTTTGAAAACATCCTCATCTTATATTATATCCTCCTCTTTCTTCCGATTGAAAACAACAGCTCGAAACCCTTTCAAACCAAATCCAATTGAAGCCCACTATAAGACAACTTGATATGCACTCTTTCAAATCCGACATATAAAGCATGTTTGTTCCATTTCCAACCGAACATATCGAGTTCTGTTCCGCTACATTTACCCGTTCCAGAGAAAAATAGCAGAGAATAAACTCAGATCAATACTTAATAAACGCGGATGACTTCTCGCAAAATTGTTCCTTTTTTTGTTTCATATTTTGTTTTCCTTTGGCCAATACTTTTAATTGTTCCCTTTGTGAAGGTGTAGTTCCTGAAATTTGGAAAAAGGCTTTTGTTGTACCGGTCCTTAAGACTAATCATCCAACCATTGATACTCTGCGCCCCATCTCACTCACTTGTATTTTCTCTAAGGTGTTCGAAGAGTTTGTTTAGGAATGGATCCTTAGTGACATACAGTCTTTTATTGACAAATTTCAATTTGGGTCTTTGAAAGGATCCCCTACGTCCCACTGTTTGGTCAAACTCCTGGACGATATACATTGTGTTCTTGATAAACCAAATAATGCTGCTGTGTTGACAGCCACTGATTTTAGTCAGGCATTTGATAGAGTTGACCACAACCTAGTTATTAATAAATTTATTAAGCTTGGGGTCAGAACTTCCTTAATTCCTTGACTATGTGGATTTTTATCAGATCGTCTTCAGGCTGTTAGATATAAGGGTGATATTTCTGATTGGGAGAGATTGCATGCTGGAGTTCCCCAAGGAACAAACATTGGGCCCATTGCCTTTTTAGTCATGATCAATGATTTTGTTCCTGATCTTCCAGCGGTCAAACATTACAAATATGTCGATGACCTGACTTTAAGTCAGACCCTCTTTAATCCTAATGAGAGCTCTAGCATGCAAAATGTGCTTAATGACCTAAATCAATGGACTGATCTGAATAAAATGAAACTTAATCCCGCCAAATGCCAGTACATGAATATCAGTTTTCAACGTAACCAACCTGATCCACCCACCTTTGACATTTTAGATTCTCAAATTAATCGAACTGATTGTTTGAAATTGTTGGGTATTTATATACAGAGTAATTTGAAGTGGGATTCCCAAGTGAACAACATGTGTGGTAATTTTAACCGTAGACTGTTCTTTTTACGCCAGCTTAAACGTTGTCTAATTTCTGTCAAGGATCTGTTAACTGTATATGTTATGTAAGTCCAACCCACTATCGTATACGCCTGTCCTGTCTGGTACTCTGGACTTACTAAAACACAACTCATAACCCTTGAAAGGTTACCAAAAAGGGCTTTTCGTATCATTCTGGCTGGTCAGCCAAATACACCAACATCATATGTGGAAGTATGCCAATTGTTCAGTTAACCTACAATCACTGATAGACTGAGACATTTGTTTGTCAATTTTGGTAAGACATTGTTTGAATCTGAAAATTACAGGCACTGGCTCCCACCAATCAAAAACAACAACTTGCGGAATGCCAACAAAATGTGCCCCCCAAAATGTAGAACGGGTCGTTACAAAAATAGTTGCATTCCATGCCTTGTCCAAGCACTCAACAATAGCTCTTGATTTTTGTTCACTCAGCTGGGTTGCCTTTTGTCCCCAACCTTTCGCCTTGTTCCTTTAAGGTGACTTGCTGTGCAATTTTATGTTTTATCTAATTTGTTACTGGGATCTATAGCCAGTTTGCCCTTTTAATATATAAAAGTAGTTTGTAATTCTTAATGGGTTTTTTTGTAATTTTTAAACATTTCGACTTTTTATGAATCTCTGTATTTTAAACTCAATTCAGCTTGTAGCTGCAATGTTTGAATGTGTTTTAATAAACCAATAATAATAATAGCAATAACCCATATCACTGACCCTGAAGGAAAAAATACCGCATCAATTCAAACTAATTTGCAAACCCAACAAACGGTGAATAATTTCCTTTATTATAATTACACTAATTTGCATAATGGTTTATCACATCACTCATGGCGACATATTTACATTTTAATAGATTATTGTTTAAGGGGGCATGCATTTTGTGATCAGGTGCCTGGGGTACAGCCTTTTTTTCTTTTTCTGAACATTCTTAAAACCAATAAGAACAGCTATTTCCTGTTTGTAATGTTTGTATCTTATATTATTAATTGTTATTATTCATGCGACCTCAACAGTACAAGTATAGAAAATAGAAACGAGGCAACAATGTGAGGGACAAAACCCATAACAGAAACGACAACGCTACACAAGATTATGAGTAAACAAAAATAACCAATAAATGAAAAATAAATAAATAAGTTAATTAAATACACAAACAATCAGTCAATCAATTAATAATTTGAAAAATAAAGGACCCCCAATAGTATCTCGGAAACGATATGGAGTATGGATTTAATTTTTGGTTTGTGTTCATTTTAGCCAAAGTGGAACAGTTAGACAAAGTTTTATGTAAATCTGAGCTTATTTGACAACTGGTTAATTTCAACCCATAGGTTTGTACACTAAATATTTGGGAGAGGGGGTGTCTGGCAGGCCTAATGCAGCAGAAAATTTGTCTGGCGGTTGATAATTTTTACTTAGTATCATGGTAATGACCATTTCCTCTTGGTTTCATGTGGTACCTAGAATGTTTGATTCAGCCCATTATTTTGCCTGTGTGTTGGGGGTCCATGCGCCACACGCAGCGGGGGGTCCCCGGCAGACATCCATATCTGACTATGTCAGGTTATCCACTAAACGTTCCGGAACTCAAATATTGGTACCTCGTTCCTTTAACCAAAGTGCTCTGGGCTGCCAGTCTATATATGTACCTTTTCCTAACAAAAACACAATGTTAACAGATTTATATTAAACTAACACAGTTTGAAGATTATGGAAGTAGAAAGCTTCGCTTCAAATTTTACCTACTGAGGTGCTGTAGTTTTTGAGAAAATGAGTAAAAGTAATAACTTTCGTCTCATTTTTAGCATGTATTCAATTTAATACACGTTTATTCCATACTCTTGTTGAGAAAACAAAATTGTGAGAATTAAACAGTACATAAAAATTTAACAAATCTAAAGTGTATTAAATTATACAGAAAAACAATATAAACTAAAAGCAAACAATAAATTAATAACTAGGAATTAACTATGTACAAGACAGGAGCGAGAGCATGAGGCTGTTAGATAAGCCGTGGCTTGTAGACAACAGCCTTTATACAGACAAGAAAACAAACAAAATTTTCACTCATATATACAAAATCCTCCACACCCAATCTCCATCATATCTGGTTGAACTTGTTCATTCCCAAAACTCCAATACTGCTGATGAATACAGGCAACGACTCCGCTCAGCAGCTGATCAGACCCGGCTTTCCGTTCCTAGAACTAGACGGAAAGCTGGGGATAGCTCATTCTCCATAGCTGCCCCTCGCCTATGGAATGAGCTCCCCGCGGGTCTGAGAGAGGCGATCTCGTTGCCTGTATTCAAAAGCCTCCTCAAGACATTTCTTTTTCCCCACCCATCCTAGTTTGTTTGTTTTTCTTTTGTTTTGTTGTCATAGTCTCATGTAAAGTGCTCTGTTCTCCGTAGAGCGCTATATAAATGTTTCTGTAAGTTTAATGTAAATCTGTGGACATTTTGAAAAAGTATCCAAATCCTTTAATTTTAGTCTTAAGTTTTTCAAAAATCCAACATATAAGCCAGCTTGAAAAAAAAATGTGACCAAGTCAACAAAATAACATAAAATGACGGCCTTTGATTGTTTTTTTTTTAATGATAACATGTTGACTGAACCACTTTACAAATTAACCCCTGGCGTTGATGAATTCGCTATGTGGTGCATATACCTTATGCATTGACGTCATCTAGCCACCATCTTAGGGGGAAAACGGTGACGAAACAATCGAAACGCATAGATTTGTACGCGCGGTGCACAGTATTGACCAATGAACAACCTCCTTTTGACCTCTAGGTGAGGGCGCCCTACTGAAATGACGTCATGTACATAAAGTGTATAGTAGGCATACGCGTACACGTACCGTCTGGTGCTGATGAAAATTCAAAATTTTAATTTGGTGATGAAGCTTATTAAAAAATATAATACAAACAGTGAAATGAATCCTTTGCGTTTAAGGGAATTTCAGTCCCAAAAGGAACACGTTGCCTTGGATCAGTCGAGTTGGAAAGCGTTTGTAATCGTTTGTTATAAAATGCATATGCTTAGACAGATATTCTAAAAGAAGAATACAATGATCCACACAAGTTTCACTCGAAATTGCGTGGTTTTCCTTTTACCTCGTCGACACGGTCGGCCATTAATGGGAGTCAAATATTTGACTCTCATGGCTATTTATGGGAGTCAAGTCAAGTATTTGACTCTCATAAATGGCCGACCGCGTTAGTCGACGAGGTAAAAGGAAAACCACGCAATTTCGAGTGATACTTGTGTGGATAATTATATTCTACCTTTAGAATATCTGTCTAATCGTATGCATTTTAAGGAAAACCACGCAATTTCGAGTGATACTTGTGTGGATAATTATGTTCTACCTTTAGAATATCTGTCTAGTCATATGCATTTTATTACAAACGATTACAAACGCTTTTCAAAGACCAACTCGATTCAAGGCAACGTGTTCCTTTAATTAGCTAAATTTGAATTAAAGTGTTGAGAAAACCGTTTTACAAATCAACCTCTATCGTTGATCGTCTTTATGTATCATCGAACGGTTACACGCACAAGCACCTGTGTGTAAACTTTTTGAATAAATGTAAAAACCTTGAAAAGACTTTAAAAATCTGCAATAAAACATTGCCCTTTTGTATATTAATGGGAGTGAACGAAAGAAATGAAATAATTAATGTCTGAACCATGCAAATATTTTGAGCGAAACTCCAAAATATCGGGACAACACTTCAGAAGATTAAGAGAGTAGGTTGACTAAACGATACATGTCTTGTCTGGCGAATGCCATCGCGAAGAAAGTATGTTGAAAATAGTTTGTTAAAGACACAGCAGCCGAAACGCTAGGATTGATCCTATCACGAGTTAGGAAGGATAACCCGTCCTAACTTAAAGGCCCGGTCCCACCATGCAGCGATTACGATAAAGATAACGATAACGACGCCAAGAGAAGGCATTCCATTGGTTGAATAGGCGTGTGCGTATTCTTCGTGGAACAATTCAACCAGTAGAATGCGTTCTCTTTGCGTCGTGACCGTTATCGTTTTTGTTATCGCTGCAGTGTGACTCGGACTTTAGGATGTGTTTAATGTGTCCTAACGTATAATAAGGATTCAATCCTTATAGTTAAGCCCGGTTCATACTTCCTGCGAATGCGAATGCGAAGCGAATTTTGGTGACGTAATAATCGATACGCGCTGTTTTTTCCAATTGTGACGCAAGAAATTTCGCGCGAAGCATTCGCAGGAAGTATGAACTGGGCCCAATTTTATAGAGCTGCTTAAGCACAAATTTTTGCTTAAGCAAAAAAATTCATGTTTAGTAAAATCAGATTAACGGCCAAGACTCCACTCAATTGTTATGCTAAGCAAACAACAGCTAAATACCAGTCACAAGCAATGTATATATGGCATGAAGTTTGGCCAGTAACATGTGTAAAACAAGCAAGCTGTTTTCGTGCTTAAGCAATTTTTTTGCTTAAGCAGCTTTATGAAATTGGCCCCTGGGCTTAAGGATTAGTTTGGTGAAATCGACGTCTGGACATCTTTGGTAATGGACCATAGAGCTATATATATTGACAATAATATAGCTCTATGTAATGGACCCTTCCCATGAAATATGCTAATTACATTCACGCATGCGTACAGACCCTGTTGGTTGGCAAATACCATAGAGTTGTGCACTAAGCAGACGCGCAATCGCGTGTGCGTCACTCACCCTTTAGCCGTGTACAAAACAGCTCGATTTTTCCTCATTTTGCCAACCAACACGTTAGTGCGCACGCGCTATGTGCAATTTACATATTTCCTGGGAAGGGTCTATTGTCAAAGACCAGGGGCCAATTGAAAAGTGGATAAGAGCACCGAACTCAAGCTCTGATGCTTCTGTTCAGCAGAGTGTGAGTTCGAATCCCGGTCGTGACACTTGTGTCCCTGAGCAAGACACTTAACTATAATTGCTTCTCTCCACCCAGGTGTAAATGGGTACCTGTGAGGGCAGAGGTGGTTCTTGTGATTGGTTTAGCCGAGTAGCGCATGTATTTGTCGCACAGGCTGTGTACTCCCCAGGGAGCTGAGATGGTTTAAAGAATGATTTAAGGCCCGGTGTGACCAGGGGTAATATTGTCGGAAGCGCTTTGAGACGCCCTCCAGCGTGAAAAGCGCTATATTAAAACGGTCTATTATTATTATTACACAGAGCTGCTTAAGAAAAAAAATTGGTTAAGCACGAAAATAGCTTGATTATTTTACACATGTTACTGGCCAAGATTTCATCACTTAACATTGCTTGTGACTGGTATTGAGCTATTGTTTACTCAGCATAACAATTGAGTGGAGTCTTTGCCGGTATTCTGATTAACACTAGGCATTGATTATTTTGCTCAAGCAGAATTTTGTGCTTAAGAAGCTCTAAGAAATTGGGCCCAGGGCCCAATTTCATGGCTCTGCTTACCGTCGAATTCTGCGCTTACGATCACGATTCCCCGCTTATGCGCAAGCGCCGAATTTCTGCGCTAGCCTTGGAGTACGCACGCGCAGAAGCCAAACATCGCCGCTATCCCGTGAAACACACTTGTCGTAAGCACAGAGTTATCTGCGTCCGTAAGCGCCGATTCTGTGCTTACGGTAGCAGAGCCATGAAATTTGGCCCTGTCTTCTTACTTGTTGTATCTCAATATAATTATGCAAAATAAAAATGTAAACAAAATCGAACATGTTGGTCGTCGAAGTTGCGAGATAATAATGGAAGAAAAAACACCCTAGTCATACACGAAGTTGTGTGATTTCAGATGCTTATTATTTGGGTTTTCTGAGGTCTCGAAAGAAAATTACTTCTTTTTTTCCCGAAAACTACGTTACTTTAGAGGGAGCCATTTCTCACAATGTTTGATGCTATCAACAGTTCTCCATTGCTTGTTACCAAGTACGTTTTTATGCGAACAGTTATTTTTTACTAGTAATTAATAGTGATTTATTTCTTTAACTTCAGACATTTGAGGGCAACATTCATTCTGGCACTACGCCTGCTGACGGTTGTAATGTTCCGAACAACGCACCTTCTTGTCGAGGAGATCAAGGTGAGACCAGTTTGAAACGTAACATCAATTAGAAACAGAATAATCGAACTCAATCGAACTTAAGCTGTTCTGTGCTTGTCGAACTCACTGATTCTGCTCTTTGCGTGTTGACCTCACTGATTTTTCCTTTTGCTTGTCGAACTCACTGATTCTGCTCCTTGCTTATCGAACTCACTGAATCTACTATTTGCTTGTCGAACTCATTTAATCTGCTCTTTGCTTGTCGAACTCACTGATTCTGCTCCTTGCTTATCGAACTCACTGAATCTACTATTTGCTTGTCGAACTCACTGAATCAGCTCTGTACTTGTCGAACTCACTGATTCTACTCTTTGCTTGTCGAACCCACTTAATCTGCTCTTTGCTTGTCGAACTCAATTATTCTGCCCCTGTCTTTTGAACTTATATAATAATCTTCTCATGCCAAGTCGAACTTGATCATCTTTTACTGCTTTTTATTTTTATGTCGAACTTAATAAATCTGTTTTAAAATGTCGACATCGCACTTGCAATGTTAAACTCAAAGTTGTCATGTCGGACTTAAGAAGAGTTATCTGTTTCTGTCACACGTCGAGCTTAATTAGCCTGCTTACATGTCGACATCAATCTGCACTTGCAATTTCAAACTCAATGTGTTCCTGTTATGTCGAACTAAATCTAATTCAATGATATCGATTATAAATAATCGGTTTCTTTCATTAAACTCAGGTGTTGAATGGCAACTGGCTTTCAAAGGGGTTTCTGGGACGGGAATCAAGTTGCATGATCTCTGGATTAACACAATCTGGAATAGCGGCTCAGAGAACAGCGGGAACTATCGAGACGAAACCATATACAATGCTTGGAAAAATGGACAGTTGAACATCAAGCAGGTGAGGAATTTTCCTTTAATAAAAAATGTATTAAATACAAATATTGAGCAATGTTTAATAATATCTTAAAAGTCTTATGTAGCGCACGTGTCTACCAAACAAGGTACTCAATGCGCTGAGTATAATATAAAAACTTCCAGAAAAATAGGTAATTGCAGTGATTAATTTTTTGTGACTCAATTATTTAGCACTTAAAGGGTTTACAAGGTGCTACGGCGCATACAGCAGTCACAGCCAGGAAAACCGGGGCGAACCCCTTCTCTTTTCGAAAAGTGCACTGGGTTATTTTACATGCGTTACTCAACACATGGGACCAACGGCTTTACATCCCATCCGAACGACGAAGCACTGGTTAAGTGTCTTGCTTAAGGACACACGTATCACGGCTGGGGATTCGAACCCACACTCTGCTGATCAGAAACACCAGAGTTTGAATTAGGTTCTCTTAACCGCTCGGCCACGACACTTTCAAATTATTGCATCCCAATTATTCGCTCGGCCCTTGGTCGGTGGTTACTTGTGTGACTTGACCCTACAAATGGGAGACTAGAAAGAACGCTCTCCGACCGCCATAGAATAGTCAAATAAAAAAAATTTAAAATACTATCAAGACGGGCTTACGGTGGGGTTTACCCCCCCCCCCCTCCCAAATTCGTTATGACGGTACAACTTCCTGTAAAACAAAATAGTTTAAATCTCTACTCATACAGGTCAAGCTGTCCTTGTTTGACCACACTGGGGTCAAAGTTGAATTGATTTTCAATGGAGTAGACTCAGACATTTTGAGCTGGTTCGACAAGGAGCGCCTTGTATCCTCCCCATGGAGTGACCTGACACCAACGACAAACACGAACTACTTCTCTATCTAACACGCAAATGGCTTTGTTTAAACCTCTAACCAGGTCAAGCTGTCCTTATTTGACCAGACTGGGGTCCAAGTTGAATTGTTTTTCAATGGAACAGACTCAGACATTTTGAGCTGGTTCGCCAAGGAGCGCCTAGTATTCTCCCCATGGAGTGACCTGACACCAACGGCCACTGCAAACTTCTTCTCTATCGATGGAGATGTGCTCACCGGGTACGTATAATATGACGGTGTGTAGTAGCCCGGCACTTCAAACTCGTTGTTCCCTCGGCCGGCCGGCAATAGGTTACAGACTACAAACTGTGACTGAAACACAAACTTATTCATAAAATATTGCTCTCAATTTTTCTAAAATAGCGTCAGTAAACTATTATTAACACCCCCATTTAGAAGAAAAAAAGAGGATGGAGTTTGAAGTGAAACCTTGAAAAAGGTTTTTACATGAAATTGTCCGTTTCTCGACGTGTAATATTTCACAAAATGGAGTGTTTTTCAATCAAAACATACTGGAAACTATTGATGACTGCCTGACACCCGGGGAAGGTACTGAAATCAACAACGAAAAAGACCTATCAGAACTTTATCCGACTATAGAAGCCGCGCGAGTCTACTCATTGAAACCTAGGATTTTTTAAGAAAAGGGATCACCAGAAGACATCACTTAAATTACAATCAAAGTCCTATGCAATGACAGAACAAAAACAAGTCCTTGATTTACAGGGGCTTGATTGGCGATCCTGTTTTGTATCAGTCACCAGTAGAGGGCGCTACTTGTACCGTTTGGCGTTTAGGTCGAAAGGCTGAGCAACTGTACAAATCTGGATCTTTTTGATCCAGATGTTTGTGTGATACAATGTTGGGATCCCAAGTGCGCCCTCATTGCTCAACTTGTAGAAAAGTTAACTTTGGGGTGTCACGTGTTGAATCATCCTCTTTTTCCATAGCTTCGTTCTTGAAAGTGCAACTTATTTTGAGTGGTATTTCTCTCTATATTTTGTAGGGAGTCCAAGACCTGAGTTTGTATAAAAAGAGTTGTTTTTTAACCTTTCATTGTTTTCCTGAATAAGTGTGATTTGTATGGCTCTTTTTTGATCGGATCGTAAACCATGTTGCTTGCCCATGATTAAGATGTTCAGGGTGTTTGTCGTAATGAATTAACTACTTTTGGTTCAATTAAATACTAGAATTCACTTCGCATGTATTCTGTTTAATCATACAAACTTTAGGACATGGAAATACGATCGACGTTTTTTCATCAATAGACGCTACGCCAGCTGCAACATGGACGATGGTTGGCTGATGGTGGTAGATTCAGCAGGTCATTGCGAATGGGATAAGTCCTTCAGTAGTTATCCTGTCATACTGTACAGCACACTGAACACTGCAGTCATTTGGGCTACATCAAACGGTACTTCATAATTTATGTCTTTCAATCAAACAATTCTTCTCTTCGCTAAGACAATTAGTGAGTTAGAATAATTATCGTTTTTAATCGTTCTTTTGATTATTACAAAAAATCTGGGCAAAGAGTCGTTAATAAAAATGACCTGGTACAAGTTTGTTGTGCATTCCGTTGATAAACCATTGGTAAATTCAACCTACATTGAAAGAGATTTAACTCTACCTTCAAAAGTTTCACACAAATTGGTGAAACTAAACTTGATATCAATTCGCGCACTGGATCATTTCTAAAATAAACTGAAATTAAACATTTTTTGAAAGAGACTGCAATCAACCTCCGAAAGTATTTGTTTGACCCAAGTCACAGAATGAGTTTACCTGGCAAGTCCACTGCCACATAAAGCGTTCCGAAGTTTCCCATTAACCGTTATAGCGTCTCTATTAGACCGGGCCCCTATATTCACATCCAGTGATTCCATTGGATACAATGTTATAATTGGATAAACGTGCAGTGACACAGATGCCCAAACAGTACATTCCAGTCTCGTCCGCAATATAATTTGACTGCGTATTACTATTTATGTGGAATGAAGGTAGGTCAAATGTGGAAGTACACGCCGGTGTGGCGGTTTCAACTCTCCGCTGTGTTCACTTTCTGAATGACCAAATACGGTAGCATTACGTCATGCGATGCCTGCGAACAGCAAGCGATAATAGT
Source organism: Asterias amurensis (assembly GCF_032118995.1). Classification (NCBI taxonomy): domain Eukaryota; kingdom Metazoa; phylum Echinodermata; class Asteroidea; order Forcipulatida; family Asteriidae; genus Asterias; species Asterias amurensis. The sequence goes on along the minus strand of NC_092650.1, from coordinate 24,503,707 downwards.
CAATTTTTAGTGCCGTACTGAGTCGTCCGTTACCCTCCGGTAGCTGTCATGGCGGCGTCCACGAGTCGAGTACAGCTAGCGGCAAACGCGTGGATCGTATGAGATGTTTTATATGCAAGCAGAGTGTGACCTGCCTAAAGTTGTACCCATGAATACATGTAAAGATGGGGCAAGAGATTATGTGACTACACAGAAAAGAATCGTTATATAAACAATTTGGGGTCACTGCTGAGAGAACTACATTACTCGCCAGGGTACTCGCGGCGGTATCTGACAGGTCACCCGGAAAACTGAACACGCCGGAAAGCTAAAACCGTTCGAACAACGTGATGATATGTCCATCTACGTCACCCGGAAAACTGAACACGGCGGAAGACTGAAACCGCCACACCGGTCTCTCGGTCTCAGATGTCCCGCGTGTGCTCAAAGTTCCGGGCGACGTCACCGGGCAGTTCGGCACGCTGTAGTCACGATCTCAGATGTCCGGCGAGCCAAGCGTTCCGGAGTACGTAGCCGGGCATTTCAGAATGCTGTCGTAGCGGGCGTTGATCTCCCGTGCTTCCTACTGCCGACGCGAATAAATCCCAGAGACCTTTTTTATTATCGTACGAGTGCTTTTTCGCTTGGCAAAGTACAACCATCTTCTGGCTTTCTTCTTTGTAATTCCCGCTCCTCATACTCGATTATGAGGTTGCTTTTTCACAATACTGTCGCAGACGTTCCACTCGTTCATCACACGATTTACTTGTGGACGCCGCCATGACAGCTAAACGAGCTCGAGCATGAGTCGACTCAGCCCGGCACTTAAAATCTACCACCTTCGCTTGATGCGCGCAGGCATGAAATGACGTAATACTACCGTATTTATAAATCCGGAGCTTTTAGCACGCCGGACATTTTTAAGACAGCGACACCGGTTTGTGAGGCAGGTCTCTGGAGTTATTCACGAGCATCGAAGTGTGACATCAGATGTGAAAGTACACGCCGGTGTCACGGTCGCAGATGTCCCGCGTGAGCTCAAAGTTCCGGGTGACGTCACCGGGCAGTTCGAGCATCGAAGCGTGATATCAGATGCTCTACGCTGACTACGTGTCTTTGAGCAGATAGCCTGAGCATTTTGACGTCACACTTCGAGGATCGTGAATAACGCCAGAGACCGGCATTCAATTCACATAGATACACGCAGTCAAATTCTATACCAACATTACAAGCAAATACATTCGAGGTATGTACTGTATAATACAGTACACGTGGTCACACGTGGTCACTGCAGACGACCGAAAGTAAGCTTTCCATATCTGTGTTTTGATTGGTCGTCCGAGGTGACCTCAGATCAATCACAACAAACCCAGATACGGTAGCTGTAGTCACTGCATTTATCCAAATATATTATTCTATCCAATGGAATCACTTAATCTGTGGGTGCGTTCGTTCAGCTTCCCTTGGTCGACCCCGGTCTGGCCCAGGACGATCGAATAGCTTCGAAGGGGCTCACCCGGGTCAACCCCCAGTGTCCTGCTTGTGGAGTGGGTCACTTGGGGTGACCTGAGGTGCATGTAGTCTCCACGAGAGGGCGGGTGTGATCGTTCGATTAGCTCTTGTCAGGGGCGTGAGCACCGCGGGGTCGACCAAGAGAAGCTTATCGAACGCACCCAGTATAGCAACCTTGCAGATAAAGACAGGGGGCCCAGTCTAATGTGCAGACAGCACGCAGCGGGGAATGAACAATATTTTCTTGTTTCACTAAAAAATAAACCAAAATAAGTGTGTTATGACCACTGGCAAGATTGGGGGCAGATATTACTATTTTGAGTAAAGCGGGTATACTGAAACACAATATAATTGTCCAAAAAATACTTGAGCGAAAACAAAAGAAGGTGATGAAAACATGCCAGCCAATATACCAAGAAGATGATAACAATTTAATCTTTTGTATGTTGCTTTTTAACCGAGCCGTTTTGTTTTGTTTCACTTGTTCTTCTTGTTGTTGTTGTTGTTGTTGTTTTCAGCTGGAGCGTTGGGCAAGGCGGATTACTTGACCATCCACATCGATACTGAGTGAGCCGAGACCTTGAAGCGAATCCGCACCGTGCACGACCTGTTGGTGTCGCACTAGACTTGTGGACAAGTCGTAAAATGTCTGTTGCGGTGTCAGCGATCCGTTTTGTTTTGTTTCACTTGTCGTTGTTGCATCCAGCTGTAGAGTTACTGAGCGAGACGAGTCTTTGGAGCGAATCCGCACCGTGCACAACCTGTTGGTGTCGCACCGGTATTATATTCATCGCGTATCACTTTAACCTTTACATAATCATTTTAACTTTTACATAATCATTTTAACTTTTACATAATCATTTTAACTTTTACAAAATCATTTTAAATTTTCATAACCATATTAATAATTGGGAATGGACATACAATGTTTGTTGATACCTTAGATGTTGAGGTACAATCCAATGGCCATTCAGGGGTTTGCGAAAAAAATATACTTTGAGGTTTTTAAAGGCTTGACGTCTCGACCCTTTAGAGTCTTTCTCGATGACTAATAAAATTACAACACAGATATGATAAGTTTGTATGTAGACGTCATGAATTGATAATTAGCTATCCACATGAATAACACAGACGAAAATAATATTGAACAGAATATTCTGTTTTAGTGATCCATGTTTATGATGGTTTTTACCATTTTATTTTGGACAAAAATAGCACCATGAAATAATCCTCCATTTTTGTTCATGGTCACAATGAAAGATTTAACTTTAGGCATTTCATTTTTGTACCGATTCAGAGCTATATAGTATATCTAGACTCACCCAGTTAACAATAAAGCAGCGCAATTATATTAAATAATAATAGTTAATTATCAACATTATTACCCCTGGTCACTGGGCCAAAAATCATTCCTTAAACCATCTCAGCTCCCTGGGGAGTATACAACATGTGCCGCCAACTATGTAGCCCACTAAGCTTATCAATCACAAGAACCAACTCTGCCCTCAAAGGTACCCATTTACCCCTGGGTGGAGAGAAGCAATTATAGTTAAGTGTCTTGCTCAGGGACACAAGTGTCACGACCGGGATTAGAGCCCACACTCCGCTGAACAGAAACATCAGAGCTTGAATTCAACCTGATGTAGCATTAGGATCCAAACTCTTCTAAATATGATAATCTGTCGACTGGTGTCGGGACCTTTTCACAAGATGGAGTCTGGCCTGTCCTTGGTCAGTCGTGTTTTTGGTTTTTTGTGGGGGTTTTCATTAGATGAGTATAGTTCATTATGTCAAGAGTTCATCTACTGTGATGACGTTTCGCCCAGATATATTTATTTTATTTATCCAATTTGTCCATTGACCGTTTGGGTTTTCAAACAGCCCTAGTTATTAATATGCAGCTGATATTAAACATAAAGATTACAGTTTACTAAAAGTAAGTATTGGTTTTCCCGGCCAATTTCATAACAATTTTTTGATTTGAGTAGACGGCGATGTGCCACGTTTAGGGCAGGCCGGCCGTAGTCTATATAACAAGTAATACATACACTTTGTCAATGTAAGTTTTAAAGACACTGGACTCTATTGGTAATTGTCAAAGACCAGTCTTCTCACTTGGTATTTCTCAACATATGCATAAAATAACAAACCTGTGAAAATTTGAGCTCAATTGGTCGTCGAAGTTGCGAGATAATAATGAACGAAAAAACACCCTTTTCACACGAAGTTGTGTGCTTTTATATGCTTGATTTCGAGACCTCAAAATCTAATTCTGAGGTTTCGAAATCAAACTCGTGGAAAATTACTTCTTTCTCGAAAAACTACGTTACTTCAGAGGGAGCCGTTTCTCACAATGTTTTATACCATCAACCTCTCGCCATTACTCGTCACCAAGAAAGGTTTTATGCTAATAATTATTTTGAGTAAATACCAATAGTGTCCACTGGCTTTAATATTCAACGAAGATGAAATGATGATGTTTCATAAAATGACCCGGAAACACACAATAATTATGTGTGGGTTGAGATGTGTAAAGGGAAGGGAGGGATACTGTCGAAGATTAAAAATTGGGTGATTAAAGTAAGATTAATGTAGCGTGTAAATGTATGTTGGGCTGTTAAGGGTTTCTCTCGTTCTGTCTGTCTCTCTGAACAGAAATGTTGTGTAAATGTAAATAAATTTAGTAATAACTAGCTGAGCTTTACAAGCTAGGCCGTCGAGACATGGCAAAACCAAACATCTCCCAGGCCCACTGAACCCCGCCTAGGCCCTTGCCCCTGGACCCAACCAGGGACCCTAGACCCCACGCCATGCTGAATGCTATGATACCCCCCCCCCCCCCCCCCACACACACACACACATTTCAAGCTGAGGATGACGCCCATGGATATAATTGTTAACTTTATGCACGGTTAACTTCCCCCTTCACAGTTTACTTGTAAAATTAAAGGAACACGTTGCCTTGGATCGGTCGAGTTGGTCTTTGAAAAGCGTATGTAACCGTTTGTTGTAAAATGCATATGATTAGAAAGATGTATTAAAAGTAGAATATATTGATCCACACAAGTATCACTCGAAATTGCGTGGTTTTCCTCTTACCTCGTCGACAAACAGGGTCGGACATTTATGGGAATCAAATGTTTGACTCCCATAAATGGCCGACCGTGTTAGTTCGCAAAGTAAAAGGAAAACCACGAAATTTCGAGGCAAATGAGTGTGGATCATTGTATTCTACTTTTTAAACATCTTTCTAACCATATGCATTTTATAACAAACGGTTACATACGCTTTTGGAAGACCAACTTGACCGATCCAAGGCAATGTGTTCCTTTAATTTCAATGACGCTGAAATTATTTAGCGTTTATGTAATTTTCGTTCATCCTCATAGTAATGTCAAAACTAATGACTTACCGGTAGCAATTAATCAGTATGATTATTTGATTCCAGGTAAATGCCTTTACAACTGCTTTCATCCTTATAAAAAATAATCACCATAAAAATGTTCGGTGGCCGTTAACGAGTTGCACTTATTGTCCAACACGTATTTATCACTTCTGAATTTGAACTAATCTATTTTTCATTGAAAACATTAAAGTGACACGTTGCTATGGATCGGTCGTGTTGGTTTATGAAATGCGTTTGAAACAGTTTGTTATAAAATGCATATGGTGAGAAAGATGTTTTAAAAGTAGAATATAATGATCCACACAAACATGCCTCGAAATGCCATGGTTTTCATTATACGTCGTGAACAAACGCGGTCGGCAATTTTGTGGAGTCAAGTTTGTGACTCCTTAAAATGGCCGACCGTGTTGGTTCGCAAAAGTAAATATAAACCACGCAATTAGGCATATTTGTGTAGATCATTAATAGTATTATACTTTTAAAACAACATTCTAACCATAAGCATTTTATAACAAACGGTTTCAAACGCTTTTCATGAACCAACTCGACCGATCCAAGGCAACGTGTCTCTTTAACAAACAGGACAATAATAGTATGAGAATAACAAGCCTTGAATATCTTTTGAAATTGAAACAACGATTCTACTAAATTTACTGCAAGAATAAAAATTAAACATATTATCTTTTCAGTAAACCCTAGCAATAAGCATTGGGTCAAAAATAGTCAGAAACTTAGGATCGTCTATTCTTCTGACCATGGCCCAATTTCTTGGCTCTGCTTACCGCCGAATTCTGCGCTTTAATACAAGAATTGCAATTCCCCGCTAACGTGCAAGCTCCGAATTTCTGCGCTATAGCCTTGTAAGCGTAGAATGCCTAGTAACGTGGAGTCCGCACGCGCAGAAGCCAACATTCGCCGCTAACCCGTGAAATACGCTTGCCGTAAGCACAGAATTCCCTGCTTCCATCACCGATTCTGTGCTAAGCCTTACGGTATGCAGAGCCATGAAATTGGGCACAGGATAGTAAGCAATAGGTAGACTAGGTACCCTGTCACGTCCAATGATGGGCGAAGGGCCAAGATACCTTGCTTTCCTCTATAAAGCACGACAAACAACACGTGACTATAAGGGATATTTGGACAACCGAACACATTACGCGCAAGATATTAAATACCCCCTATTAATTTCATGGCTCTTTCTACTGCTTACTGCAAGCAAATAATCGGCGCGTGCGGAATCAGTGAATTATATGTTTACGTCAAGCGAATTTCATGGGTTCCATCGAGTAATTTTAGACCTACAGTTTAGACATATTTCTCATGCTAAGTAAACCATAAAAATATTTCAGGTTTGCAGTTCAAATAAATAAGTTCTAGATGACACTGTGTCGGTATTAGACCCCGAAAAGGATCAGTTTAACACACTCCGTTGTGCTCCCCTTAAAGGGTCTATGTACTTTCTGTAGGACAACAAACACAATGTCCACAGATTTACATTAAACTTACACAGTTTGAAGATCATGAGACGAAAATTATTTTAGCATGTAAAAACGTATTTTCATGACATTGTTTTACTCATTTCTCAAAAACTACAACACCTCAGCAAGTAATATTTTCAGGGAAGCTTTCTACTATCATTATTTGCAAACGGTGTAAGTTTAATGTAAATCTGTGGACATTGTGTTTTGTGTTACAAAAAGTACACAAATCCTTTTTGCTGTTCAAGTTATTCCCGAATACAGGGTTTGGATTTACCATCGGTTCAACAACTGCTTTTTAGATCGCGCATTATGGACTACATGCCCCTATATACTAGTTCCCCCCAGCATAACAGTCAACGCTCCTTTAAAATAAACTCTTGCACTATATATCCAACTTATAGTCTACGCACGGGGTCCGAATGACCATACGCACGCACGTGCACACCGTTTGCGCAGCGCAGTTGACCGCCTTCTATGATGATGAAACATGCACTCGTGAAAGGCTATGATCATTGGCTGAGAGTCGTCAATGACGTCATGTGCAATCCATCTATTAACAAACTGTACTCCTCCGATCTACCGTTTGTTTTTAAATTCAACACTTGCTAGGTGGAAATCGGTCCACCAATTTAAGCCGACTGCGTGTACGTGTGGACAGTGCTTTGACTCCGCGTACATGGACAATGATATAATATCTCTCCTGTGAATTCAGTGTAGGCTTCTCTGCGTATGGATATGCCTGCACGGTGCTTGGACAACAAGAGAGCTAGTCTGGTCCCCTGACCAAAGATTCCTTGACGTCTCTTGTTTAAAATCTTAGGTCAGGTATCACCCACGGTTAAAGATAGAGCATGACGCAACTTTTCAGGGTCGGGGGTCATCTCCAGGGAAACCATGTCTGCACTAGTTGCGATAACGTAACCCTCCTCCCGACGGCTGCCAGGCCGGAGGGTAACGAGATTATTTTGATCGACAATTAATGACAATCTGGTTAAACACGTATAGTTTCGACAGCTAGTCACCAGATTTGCCCCATTTTTACCACTTTCAAAAATCATGAAACTTAGTCCTCAATCAATGTCTAATGAACACTCAAGTCAAAACACCTTTGAAACAAACAATTTTGAAAAAAAGGACAAAAACTTACCAGATCCCGGAGCGATTTCCCAGATTTATATATTTTGAACTTGTCGCATCGCTTTGCAAACGCTTTATTTAGGCACAACGCCTGCATTGGCAATAACTGGCATAAAAACTTCTGGATCTACGGCCGACAGGACTGACATTACGAGTCCGTACCGAACATCAACAATACTGTCCGAATGTTGACGACAACACGTTCGGAATATTTCGGATAACTTCGAAACAGGAGAAATTCCTCCATTTTGGTCACGTGATTTTGGGTGATACCGGACCCTAAATTCGACAGAGCCTAGTCGGAGATTTTTGGGTCTGGGAACCAGACTACAAGAGAGCATCCAGTGGACTCCTGATGTAGCATTAGGATCCAAACTCTTCTAAATATAATAATCTGTCGACTGGTGTCGGGACCTTTTCACAAGATGGAGTCTGGCCTGTCCTTCGTCAGTCGTGTTTTTTTTTGTGGGGGGTTTTCATTAGATGAGTATAGTTCATTATGTCAAGAGTTCATCTACTGTGATGACGTTTCGCCCAGATATATTTTTTTTATTTATCCAATTTGTCCATTGACCGTTTGGGTTTTCAAACAGCCCTAGTTTTAATATTAATATGCAGCTGATATTAAACATAAAGATTACATTTTACTAAAAGTAAGTATTGGTTTTCCCGGCCAATTTCATAACACTTTTTTTTTATTTGAGTAGACGGCGATGTGCCACGTTGAGGGCAGGCCGGCCGTAGTCATAAAACAAGTAATACATACACTTTGTCATGTAAGTTTTAAAGACACTGGACTCTATTGGTAATTGTCAAAGACCAGTCTTCTCACTTGGTATTTCCAAACATATGCATAAAATAACAAACCTGTGAAAATTTGAGCTCAATTAGTCGTCGAAGTTGCGAGATAATAATGAACGAAAAAACACCCTTTTCACACGAAGTTGTGTGCTTTTATATGCTTTTATATGCTTGACCTCAAAATCTAATTCTGAGGTTTCGAAATCAAACTCGTGGAAAATTACTTCTTTCTCGAAAAACTACGTTACTTCAGAGGGAGCCGTTTCTCACAATGTTTTATACCATCAACCTCTCGCCATTACTCGTCACCAAGAAAGGTTTTATGCTAATAATTATTTTGAGTAAATACCAATAGTGTCCACTGGCTTTAATATTCAACGAAGATGAAATGATGATGTTTCATAAAATGCCCCGGAAACACACAATAATTATGTGTGGGTTGAGATGTGTAAAGGGAAGGGAGGGATACTGTCGAAGATTAAAAATTGTGTGATTAAAGTAAGATTAATGTAGCGTGTAAATGTATGTTGGGCTGTTAAGGGTTTCTCTCGTTCTGTCTGTCTCTCTGAACAGAAATGTTGTGTAAATGTAAATAAAACTAGCTGAGCTTTACAAGCTAGGCCGTCGAGACATGGCAAAACCAAACATCTCCCAGGCCCACTGAACCCCGCTTAGGCCCTTGCCCCTGGACCCAACCAGGGACCCTAGACCCCACGCCATGCTGAATGCTATGATACCCCCCCCCCCCCCCCCCACACACACACACGCACACATTTCAAGCTGAGGATGACGCCCATGGATATAATTGTTAACTTCATGCACGGTTAACTTCCCCCTTCACAGTTTAATTGTAAAATTAAAGGAACACGTTGCCTTGGATCGGTCGAGTTGGTCTTTGAAAAGCGTATGTAACCGATTGTTGTAAAATGCATACGATTAGAAAGATGTATTAAAAGTAGAATATATTGATCCACACAAGTATCACTCGAAATTGCGTGGTTTTCCTCTTACCTCGTCGACAAACAGGGTCGGACATTTATGGGAGTCAAATGTTTGACTCCCATAAATGGCCGACCGTGTTAGTTGACGAGGTAAAACGAAAGCCACGCAATTTCGAGGCAAATGAGTGTGGATCATTGTATTCTACTTTTTAAAAATCTTTCTAACCATATGCATTTTATAACAAACGGTTACATACGCTTTTGAAAGACCAACTTGACCGATCCAAGGCAACGTGTTCCTTTAATGTCAATGACGCTGAAATTATTTAGCGTTTATGTAATTTTCGTTCATTCTCATAATAATGTCAAAACTAATGACTTACCGGTAGCAATTAATCAGTATGATCATTTGATTCCAGGTAAATGCCTTTACAACTGCTTTCATCCTTATAAAAAATAATTACCATAAAAATGTTCGGTGGCCGTTAACGAGTTGCACTTATTGTCCAACACGTATTTATCACTTCTGAATTTGAACTAATCTATTTTTCATTGACAACATTAAAGTGACACGTTGCCATGGATCGGTCGTGTTGGTTTATGAAATGCGTTTGAAACAGTTTGTTATAAAATGCATATGGTGAGAAAGATGTTTTAAAAGTAGAATATAATGATCCACACAAACATGCCTCGAAATGCCATGGTTTTCATTATACGTCGTGAACAAACGCGGTCGGCAATTTTGTGGAGTCAAGTTTGTGACTCCTTAAAATGGCCGACCGTGTTGGTTCGCAAAAGTAAAATATAAACCACGCAATTAGGCATATTTGTGTAGATCATTAATTATTATACTTTTAAAACAACTTTCCAACCATAAGCATTTTATAACAAACGGTTTCAAATGCTTTTCATGAACCAACTCGACCGATCCAAGGCAACGTGTCTCTTTAACAAACAGGACAATAATAGTATGAGAATAACAAGCCTTGAATATCGTTTGAAATTGAAACAATGATTCTACTAAATTTACTGCAAGAATAAAAATTAAAAATATTATCTTTTCAGTAAACCCTAGCAATAAGCATTGGGTCAAAAATAGTCAGAAACTTAGGATCTTCTATTCTTCTGACCATGGCCCAATTTCTTGGCTCTGCTTACCGCCGAATTCTGCGCTTTAATACAAGAATCGCAATTCCCCGCTAACGTGCAAGCTCCGAATTTCTGCGCTATAGCCTTGTAAGCGTAGAATGCCTAGTAACGTGGAGTCCGCACGCGCAGAAGCCAACATTCGCCGCTAACCCGTGAAATACGCTTGCCGTAAGCACAGAATTCCCTGCTCCCATCACCGATTCTGTGCTAAGCCTTACGGTATGCAGAGCCATGAAATTGGGCACAGGATAGTAAGCAATAGGTAGACTAGGTACCCTGTCACGTCCAATGATGGGCGAAGGGCCAAGATACCTTGCTTTCCTCTATAAAGCACGACAAACAACACGTGACTATATGGGATACTTGGACAACCGAACACACTACGCGCAAGATATTAATTACCCCCTATTAATTTCATGGCTCTTTCTCTGCTTACTGCAAGCAAATAATCGGCGCGTGCGGAATCAGTGAATTATATGTTTACGTCAAGCGAATTTCATGGGTTTCATCGAGTAATTTTAGACCTACAGTTTAGACATATTTCTCATGCTAAGTAAACCATAAAAATATTTCAGGTTTGCAGTTCAAATAAATAAGTTCTAGATGACACTGTGTCGGTATTAGACCCCGAAAAGGATCAGTTTAACACACTCCGTTGTGCTCCCCTTAAAGGGTCTATGTGCTTTCTGTAGGACAACAAACACAATGTCCACAGATTTACATTAAACTTACACAGTTTGAAGATCATGAGACGAAAATTATTTTAGCATGTAAAAACGTATTTTCATGACATTGTTTTACTCATTTCTCAAAAACTACAACACCTCCTCAGCAAGTAATATTTTCAGGGAAGCTTTCTACTATCATTATTTGCAAACGGTGTAAGTTTAATGTAAATCTGTGGACATTGTGTTTTGTGTTACAAAAAGTACACAAATCCTTTTTGCTGTTCAAGTTATTCCCGAATACAGGGTTTGGATTTACCATCGGTTCAACAACTGCTTTTTAGATCGCGCATTATGGACTACATGCCCCTATATACTAGTTCCCCCCAGCATAACAGTCAACGCTCCTTTAAAATAAACTCTTGCACTATATCCAACTTATAGTCTACGCACGGGGTCCGAATGACCATACACACGCACGTGCACACCGTTTGCGCAGCGCAGTTGACCGCCTTCTATGATGATGAAACATGCACGCGTGAAAGGCTATGATCATTGGCTGAGAGTCGTCAATGACGTCATGTGCAATCCATCTATTAACAAACTGTACTCCTCCGATCTACCGTTTGTTTTTAAATTCAACACTTGCTAGGTGGAAATCGGTCCACCAACTTAAGCCGACTGCGTGTACGTGTGGACAGTGCTTTGACTCCGCGTACATGGACAATGATAAGATAGCCCTCCTGTAAATTCAGTGCAGGCTACTCTGCGTAAGGATATGCCTGCACGGTGCTTGGACAACAAGAGAGCTAGTCTGGTCCCCCGACCAAAGATTCCTTGACGTCTCTTGTTTAAAATCTTAGGTCAGGTATCACCCACGGTTAAAAATAGAGCATGACGCAACTTTTCAGGGTCGGGGGTCATCTCTAGGGAAACCATGTCTGCACTAGTTGCGATAACGTAACCCTCCTCCCGACGGCCGCCAGGCCTAGGGGTTACGAGATTATTTTGATCGACAATTAATGACAATCTGGTTAAACACGTATAGTTTCGACAGCTAGTCACCAGACTTGCCCCATTTTTACCACTTTCAAAAATCATGAAACTTAGTCCTCAATCAATGTCTAATGAACACTCAAGTCAAAACACCTTTGAAAAAAATAATTTTGAAAAAAGGACAAAAACTTACCAGATCCCAGAGCGATTTCCCAGGTTTGTATATTTTGAACTTGTCGCATCGCTTTGCAAACGCTTTATTTAGGCACAACGCCTGCATTGGCAATAACTGGCATAAAAACTCCTGGATCTACTTCCGACAGGACTGACATTGCGAGTCCGTACCGAACATCAACGATACTGTCCGAATGTTGACGACAACACGTTCGGAACATTTCGGATAACTTCGAAACAGGAGAAATTCCTCCATTTTGGTCACGTGATTTTGGGTGACACCGGACCCTAAATTCGACAGAGCCTAGTCGGAGATTTTTGGGTCTGGGAACCAGACTACAAGAGAGCATCCAGTGGGATCATTGAAGACTAATGCGTGATCGTGGGCGGTGCGTGGACTATTTATATTACAATCAAGGCTAATTGGGCTTTACAGTCGCGCACACTTTTTGGAAGTGAAGACTGCGTTAAACATGTCGCTACTAGTTGCTATTGCGATGATATTGCTCATGATGACCCATGAATCGTTAGCGGCCGTGTCGAGTTGTCTCCGGTCGCATGGAAGACTTTTCGATCGGTCCCGAAGTCACATGCTGACCGGTCACTCGTTCCTGAATCAATCAGGGACAGTTCTGACTCAGTGTGAGATGCTTTGCGTGAGACACCGTATGTGCTTGTCATTTAATCACGATGACATTGGTGGCATGTGTCAGCTCAATGACGCTAGGAAAGAGGACTTTCCGGAGATCTACAAACGAGATGATGGCTTTTCCTATTTCGACAGATTGGTATCCAGGGTTTACGGATCATTGTACACAGAGGCGCAGCAACAAGTAAGTAATACACTCAAACCACATAGTAAAATGGTGTTAAAACTCGATTTAAACGATTTCCAAGTAGGAATAATTATATAATTTGGTCTTGATGAAACATACTAGACCGTAAGTACTGCATCATATTAAGGCACCAATCATAATTATCGGACTCCAATTTTTCCATTTGACGTGTAAACGCCATACTTACACTCTAAAAACTAAAGAGTTTTAACTCTTTCAACACTTGCATGAGTCCGGTGAGTGACTTCACTTTGAAAGTGTTGAATCCAGCATTTTAAAGTATTCGGTAAACAATTTAAGTGCCAGTTTAACGTTTAAAAAGCTGATCTAACAATTCATAGGAATTTTTTGAGAAATGTTGAAATAGTTGAAATAACACTTAAATTGTCGAATTAACCCTTGTTGCGTTGGATCAACAAGTAAATAATACACTAAAACCACACAGTAAAATGGTGTTTAAACTCGATTTAAACAATTTCCAAGTAGGAATGAATATATAAATTGGTCTTGATGAAACATACTAGACCGTAAGTACTGCATCATATTAAGGCACCAATCATAATTATCGGACTCCTATTTTTCCATTTGACGTATAGACGCCATACTTATGAGTCCCTCCACTAATATCAATGAAGAGCTTTAGCTAAGAGTCGTTTGCAGTGCAAAATCGCGAGCACATTTTATTTGTTGACATCGAAGTGGTATCCAAATTCAAGTGGGAAGTTGTTGCAAAACTGAAACAAATTGATTTTATTTTCCATTACGAGACACCTCTACAGACCTCTGTCCTTTGATGGGCTGTTGCTGGCCCTATAAAGTAAATCAAGAATGACAAATCGGATCCGAAAAAAAAGTGTTCTGGCTCCGATGGTTACAATTTCAAATTTTACCTTTTTTGCACAGAGTTTGCTTGGAAACTTGCTTTATCCTGGAAACTTATGGAACTCATGGCACGTGTTGTTTCTGCTCTGAAAGACAAATATTGGTGCCATGTTTCATTTTGACCAGTGACTCCGGTCTTGTTATTCATACACTGATAACTGTTAAATAATTTATCGGGTTCACTTATAAATCAGCTGTGCGTCTGTAAGCGCAGCTACAGTTTCATTATTTTGTAATGAGCTTCGTTATCTGGCTGTAAAGTTCATGTCTCGCCCCCCCCCCCCCCCGCCCCAGCAGCACATAGCAAAAGTCAAAGATGGAGCATGCGGGCGCGGGGCGCAAAGCTTTTACGGCGTGGTAATTGGGGCCCGGACACTTTTTCATTCTAGATGCTCTGTAGTGCATTCTAGGGCCATCTAGAGACACAATTGATGAAGAAGAAAAAACCAGAACAATTTGAGCTGTAGAATGTTGGCCTTTCGGATTTCTGCAATTAGGTTATTTTAAAATGCATGTAGTACAAAAGGAAAACAACAATGAATTTTTCGGGTTACCATTCATTCATTCATTCATTCATTCATGCATTCATTTTTATACAAAAAAAATATAAAAAATAAAAATGGCAGCACAAAGCTTAATTATGTGGCATTACAGGGTAAAAATATTGTATACATTACACAGATATACTACCTTCAAGATGCTATGTCAGTTTTTTGGCCGATTTGGCCCACAAATTTTGATTTAAAACTCAAAAGGCATTTTGATGGGGGTCGAGAAAGTTACAAGCTTTCATTTGAGCCATTGCTCATAAAAGTCCGCCAATTATTAGTAGCAGTGAAATAAAGTGCTCAAAATTAATTTTTTGTCGGGATCCCGACAATATATAACGTGCTTATGTGTTTTATAAGAAACGTTTTTAAATTTTTGTCATGGTTCCTGACCATTAAAAGTAAAAATTAAACTTTTTTCGTTAGAGCGGGTGATACTCTTTGAAATACCATTCACTAAAAAAAATCTATTTTTTAATGTTTGGGGCAACAAATCTGACATAGCATCTTTAAATAGCACCACTGCAGTACGGGGGTACATAAATAAAGCAATGGAGGGTTTGTCGGTTTGGAAGAAAACAAAATTCGCGCTCTCACAGCTCTCACAGCTCGTTTGGACGCGTAGCGGTTTGCCCTTTAAGATGGCGACTTTCATAGCAATAAGGGGGTTATTCAAATCGGTTTGCCCTTTAAGATGGCGACTTTCATAGCAATAAGGGGGTTTGTCAATACGGTTTGCCCTTTAAAATGGCGACTTTCATAGCAATAAGGGGGTTATTCAATACGGTTTGCCCTTTAAGACGGCGACTTTCATAGCAAAGAGGGGGTTTATTCAATACGGTTTGCAATTTAAAATGGCGACTTTCATAGCAATAAGGGGGTTATTCAATACGGTTTGCCCTTTAAGATGGCGACTTTCATAGCAATAAGGGGGTTATTCAATACGGTTTGCCCTTTAAGATGGCGACTTTCATAGCAATAAGGGGTTTTTTCAATACGGTTTGCCTTTTAAGATGGCGAATTTCATAGCAATAAGGGGTGATAAACATTTATCGAAAAACAGTGTTTATCGGTCGATAAACACAGTTTCACGCCGACGCCAGATGCCCAATAATTCGATAAACACTGTTTATCACTTGATAAACAGTGTTTATCGAAAAACGCTGTTTATCGACTGACAAACACAGTTTTACGCCGACGCCAGATGCCCAATAATTCGATAAACATTGTTTATCAAGTGATAAACACTGGTTATCGAAAAACTCTGTTTATCGACTGATAAACACTGTTTATCGACTGATAAACACTGTTTATCGACTGATAAACACTGTTTATTGAAAAACTATGTCTTTTGACTGATAAACACAGTTTTACGCCGACGCCAGATGCCCAATAATTTGATAAACAGTGTTTATCAAGTGATACACACTGTTTATCGAAAAACTCTGTTTATCGACTGATAAACACTGTTTATCGAAAAACTATGTTTATCGACTGATAAACACAGTTTTACGCCGACGCCAGATGCCCAATAATTCGATAAACACTGTTTATCGAAAAACTCTGTTTATCAACTGATAAACACTGTTTATTGAAAAACTATGTTTATCGCCCAAAGTATGTTTATCGCCCAAACTGTGTTTATCAAGTGATAAACATAGTTTATCGAAAAACTCTTCATCAAGTGATAAACAGAGTTTATCGAATTAATGAGCAATTGGCGTTGGCAAATAACTGTGTTTATCGAAAAACTATGTTTATCAAAAACCTTGTTTATTAAGTGACAAACTGTGTTTTTCACTTGATAAACAGTGTTTATCGAAAAACTCTGTTTATCACTTCGAAAAACTCTGTTTATCGCTTGATAAACACAGTTTTTCGATAAACAGTGTTTATCAGTTGATGAACTAAGTTTATCTCGATAAACTCTGTTTGTCAGCGAAAAACAGTGTTTATCGAGATAAACCAAGTTTATCGAGTGATAAACAGAGTTTTTCTCGAAAAACAATGTTTATCGGTCGATAAACAGTGTTTATCGGCGATAAACTTAGTTTATCGACGATAAACATTGTTTATCGAATTATTGGGCATATGGCTTGCCATAGGTTATTCAATACGGTTTGCCCTTAAGATGGCGACTTTCATTGCAATAAGGGAGTTATTCAATACGGTCTTAGTTTAAAGGCAGTGGACACTATTGGTAATTGTTCAAAATAATTATTAGCATAAAACCTTTCGTGGCGACGAGTAATGGGGAGAGGTTGATGGTATAAAACATTGTGAGAAACGGCTCCCTCTGAAGTGCCATAGTTTTAGAGAACGAAGTAATTTTCCACGAATTTGATTTCGAGACCTCAGATTTAGAACTTGAGGTCTCGAAATCAACCATCTAAATGCACACAACTTCGTGTGACAAGGGTGTTTTCTTTTTTCATTATTATCTCGCAAGTTCGACGACCGATTGAGCTCAAATTTTCACAGGTTAGTTATTTTATGCATATGTTGGGATAAACCAACTGTGAAGACTAGTCTTTGACATTTACCAATAGTGTCCACTGCCTTTAAATGAGTGAAATATTGACCAAGAGATATTAACTTGAGAAGGTTGTTGGTTCAACAAGTTTCGTAAAGTCGCCAATCAAGGTATCTCTTTGGAAAATGTGCTCGTTATATTTGATTTACCTCGGAGATTTCCTCCTGGCGGCAATCAGATCACAATAAGCGAAACCAAAAGTTAGCACAACTTGGCCCAGGATAATTGCATGTGTTTTGGGGAAACATATCTGTTCTTAGTAATCATGTCTATGGTCCACTGTGAGCTGACAACCATACTTGAGCTATATTAATATTAATACTAATATTCGGCTTAACAAAAAGAACAATACAAAGTACAGAACTAAACAAACAAAACGGCAGGGACGTTAAGCCAATGCACCAACGGCACTTGCCTGGACATAAAAAAAAAAGTTTACTAAAATAACTGTGACTCGGAAGCATTTAGGTTCAACTTGTTTTGATCGAATGTGATTAAAACATGAATTAGGCACTACGTGAAACTGTTTGCATTCAGCTAAAAAGGAACACGTTGCCTTATAGGTTGAGTTGGTCTTTGAAAAGCGTGTGTATAACTGTTTGTTTTCCTAATTCAAAATCGTTAGAAAGATGTTTTATATCTCGAAATTGCATGTCGAAGTTTTCCTTTTACTTTGCGAACTAACAATGGTCGACCGTATTCGTTGACGAAGTGAAAGAAAAACAACACAATTTTGACTGATACTTGTGTGGATCATTATATTCTACTTTTAAAATATATTTCTAATCGTATGCATTTTATAACAAACGGTTACAAACTCTTTGCATTGTGTAAACGCATGTAAAATAACCCAGTGTACTTTATCGAAACGAGAATGAGTTTGCCCGGTGTTCCTAGCTGTGGCTGCTGTGTGCGCCGTAACACCTTGTAAACCGTTAAAAGGTGCTACATAATTGGGGCTCAATAACATATCTTACATAACTGTAAAAATGTATATTAAAGCGATTACCTTGATAGTAAATATATGCGCTAAATAAGACTTCGATATTATCGTCTCCCCTCCCTCCTTGGAAATTGGATTGTTAGCCTCTATTTAAAGTTACCTCTCAATGTGAAGATTTTGATAATCGATTCCATGATTCCCTCAGTTGATTTGATCGTAACTGAGATTAGATTAAAGGATTATAAATCTAGTTGTAGTTTTTTTTGTATAAGGAGGCCTATAACTAAAAAACAGGCCGATTTTTGCGCGGTAAAAAAACTGACAACACGGAAATAAACGAAACACTCAGAAATAAAAGAAACACTTGTGAATAAGCAAACAACTCGTTAGGCCTAGTAAACGAAATATTTTAGAAATAAACAAGCCCTTTAAATACTAAATAGGTCACCCAACTATACACATACTAGTTTTCAAGGCTTTTACCTTGCATAATGCTAGTACCGATTTAGTGCCAAGAGTAGTTTTTGACATTATCATGACGACGAAAGAAAACTAATTTCTAATTATTAATATTTTACAGTCAACAGTGGAAGGGGAAAATATTAATATCAAAGCTCTTACAAGTATTGTGTCCATCTTTTCAAAAGACTAATTGCCATAGTGTCCCTGGTTGCCATTAACGAGCGGTACTTATTGTTCCCTATAGGGCAGGGACTGATGTCAACGAAAAAACATCAAATGTATGACCATGAGAAGCCTTGGATATTTTTAACAATTTGAACCACGATTCTAGTAAATACATCCATTCACTCATTCATCCAACATTTATTTAGATAGGTTCAAATTATGAGTAAATTCACAGTTACAGAGTTCTAAATTAAGATGTGAACAAATTGATAATTCACAAATAAATAAGTACGCGTGAGAACAATTAGGTTTAGGTGAAGAAGCTGAGGCTTTTGTGCCTTAAAGGCAGTGTGAGAAACGGCTCCATCTGAAGTGACGTAGATTTCGAGAAAGTAGTAATTTTCCACGAATTTGATTTCGAGACCTCAGAATATAACTTTGAGGTCCCAAAAGCAAACAACTTCGTGTGACAAGGGTGTTTTTCATTCATTTCGCAACTTCGACGACCAATGGAAATCAAGTTTTCACAGGTTTTTTATTTTATGCATATGTTGGGATACACCATGCAAGTGAGAAAGTTGATCTTTGAAAATTACCAATAGTGTCCAGTGTCTCTAACCTAGTAACAGACAAACAACAGAAAATACTATACAGAAGACAAAACCGTGTACAATACAACAGACTAGACAAACAAATGAACGACAAAGGCTACAATTACTGCAAGAGTCTCGGAAACTAAAAATCTTTTCAGGAAACTCGAGCAACAGATGAGCCAAAACAAATCAAAACAAATAAAAGTAGAAGAAGACAAATGTCTGTCTAAAAGGAAGCTCGTTTTGGTTAAAATCCCGCTGTAGTAAATATTGTTTTTTGCTCAACCCCAAACCGTTTTTTGTAATTGATGTTAATTTGATAAAGAATACTTTGTCAGTGTTTTACCCATACACCGACGCGTGTTGAAGCACTGTATGCTGAATGCTTAATATACATGTGCATCAGTGTATAATATGCACTCCTGGTGGGGCCAGGACCCATTTGGGGTCAGTACGTCCCGGAGTCAGAATCAGCCTGACCCTAAGAAATGGGACCTGTGGTGACCGTGAATTCAGTCCTGAGGTTTTCAGAGTGTGGATAAAACGCAAATAATGGGTGTTTTTGCTGAGTTTGAAAGCTAGGTCTGTGGCTAACACCTGTAACATAATCAGTTTCCGTCTTGAAAAATTCACTGGTTAGATAATCGCCCCTATACCCCAATTATTTTTTGCAAACCTCCAGTCACCCTTGCTGTTTCTATTATTATCAATAATTAATTCTCCCAAGACAAATTGCTGTGTTGAATTAATGTCAATTAATCAAACAAACATTTAAAGATTATGTCCTCTATACGAAAATAGCTATATCGTTCAGATTGTAGCCTTAAGACATTTCAACGGTTTCATTTTGTAAAGTTGGATTGGATAATGAAAGCCGTCTTGTCTGGCGGAATACAAAAGCAGTTGGAATCCTTACTGATATGTTTATTTTTATTGTTGTTTTTGTGTTGTTTTTTTACTTCAGGCGTTGGGAGGCGACATTCACATTGACACTACGCCTGCCGATGATCGGTATGTCCCGAACAACGAACCTTCTTGTACAGAAGATCAAGGTAAGACCCGTTTGAAGGCTTCACTATGGAGTACATTAATCCAATAATAGAGATATATCTATTAATAGAGATATCGCTATTGTTAATAGAGATATTTCTATTAATTCATTTAATAGAGATATCTCTATTGTTAATAGAGATATCTCTATTAATTGGTTTAATAGAGATATCTCTATTGAAAACAATACAGATATCTCTATTAAAAGTTAATAGAGATATCTCTTTTGTTAATAGAGATATCTCTATCGTTAATAGAGATATCTCTATTAATTGGTTTAATAGAGATATCTCTATTAATTGGTTTAATAGAGATATCTCTATTGAAAACAATACAGATATCTCTATTAATAGAGATATCTCTAATGTTGGATTAAATGTTAAGAATGTACTCCATACTTCTCACCAAGTCGAGACCAAAATAACTTCATGCCATGTCGACTTCACTGAATCACTTCTTTGCTTGTCGAACTCACTGGTTCTGCTCCTGTCTTGTAAACTCATATAGTCTGCTCATGCAAAATCATCTTTTTAAGCCGTTCTTTTCATGTCTACTCGATTAATATGCTAACTTGCTTACTTGAATACACTGTCGAAATCGATCTACACTTGCAATGTCAAACTCATTGTGCTCCATGTTGAACACAATCTAGTTCGGTGATGTCGAATTTAAATGATCGATGTTTGTCATGAAACTCAGAGGTTACGGGAATTAAGCTGTATGATCTCTGGACTAACCCAACATGAGAAACCGACTCAGAGAACCACGGGAACTATCGAAAGGAGTGTGTATGCTTTGGATCACTAAATAATGACACGTTCCTTTTCTACTCAGGTCTTGGATGGCAGTTGATCTTCAAAGGACTTGCTGGTACAGGATCCAGGTTGTACGATCTCTGGACCAGTCCGACCTGGAATAGCGACTCAGAGAACTACGGGAACTGTCGGAACAAATCACTGTACAATGCTTGGAAAAATGAACAATTGAACATCAAGCAGGTGAAGAATTTTCTTTGAACAAAAACTTGATATATAAAAATTGCAAAAGATTGACTTATGTTTAGGGCATTCCTTTTTTATTATTCGCTCGGCCCTCGTGTAACTTGACCCGGCGAACTTTGGAGAAAAATGCACTCTGATGGCCGCCAGCAATAGATGCCAAGTAGAGGCAAGGCAAAGACTTACTGGTGCCCAGACCCCAAAAAATCATCTTGAGGTGCTTGGCTTTGTTTTAGACGTGTATCATGTACTATGTGTTTTGATAATGGGGCGATATGAAACACTGAATACAATTAAACACTCTGTATACGCACTTGCCATCATTGTATGGATTACTGACCTCTTTTTTATGACAAGGAAATATATATAATGTGACGGATCAGAGCACCCCCCCCCCCCCCCCACACACACACACCTATTTTTTGTTATGCATAATTTATGTTTTGATAAGTAAGACCTAAAGTCTAACTGCCCTATATATACCTCACGGTATACTAAACCTCAAAGACACAAACCGTTGAGAAAAAGAGTATCACTGTTCTTAGTGTGCACAGAATGAGTGTGACGACTAGTTATATAAGATCTAGACATTGTACATACTCGGCACGAAAGGAAGAAAAATAAAACATATACGAAGCTAAGTTTTGGCCATTATGAAAAGTGTTTGGGGGGATAAAGGGGAAATGATTTTTGATCGCGTAATTTGGCTAACGGCATAAAACCTGACAAACTACACGAAACCTGAGGCTCTGAGGGATATTTTAGAAAAGGGAAATAGTTGTAAAGACAATTTATAAAAGGGGGAGGGGGGGTTGGGGTGGGTTAGGTTATAAAAGGAATTTTGAAAAAAAGAAAAAATAACTTGAAAGACAACTTATAAAAGGGGGGAAGGGGGGGTTGGGGTGGGTTAGGTTATAGAAGGATATTTTTAGAAAAGGGAAATAATTTAAAAGACAAATTATAAAAGGGGGAGGGGGGGTAGGGGGGGTTAGGTTGTAGTTAGTATGTTAAGCTGGCAACAAAGTACTTAACTTCCTCTTTTAGAAAAAAAAAAATGTAAAAGCACGACTCATCAGGTGCAGTATGCTTTGAGGAAGGGCAGGTTTCGTCTCAGTGAGACTGCACGACCTGCCTGTTAAGTATTTTATAATAAATTTACTAGGTATGGAGGGGGTAGGGTTGGGATAAACTGTTGTTAAGTGAACATAAATTGTGAAAAACACAACACTGTAAAAAAATTGGGTAAAAAAATGCCCAACTTTTTACCCATTTAAGGGCGAATAGTGATCTCCTCCAACTTTTGGGCAAAGTTTTACCCATCAAAGTTGGGCGCTCTGATTGCCAAATAATTGGGTAATATTTCATCATCAATAGTTGGGTATATTTTGGTAACCAACAGTTGGGTAATTTTTTGTTTACCCATTTTCTGGGTATTTAATAATTATCAATTACCCACTTATTGGGCGATGGTTTTATTCATAATCTAGTTAAAATGTTTAACCTTTTTTGGTGTTATCCAACAAATGGTGAACGTATTTAACCCTTTGATTTACAGTTTCTCCTGTGATGCGTCATACAACCAGGCATATAAAATATATTTTCCACGATGGCAAACGGTGGTGAGTTGTGACCTTGGCATCTCTCTCAAAATCGTGAGGGTGCTCAGTGGTTTGTAGATGCTTTGGAAGGTTAGTTTTTAACTAAATACAGTTTGTTTCCTGTTCAGTTGTTGTACACAGTCATGACAGTTGCAGCGCAAGCAATGCAGTGATAGTTCCATGCATGTATTGCATACACGAAGCAACACAACAAGCAATGCAGTGATAGTTCCATGCATGTATTTCATACACAAAGCAACACAACAACCACGCATACATGCCACAACCGGCGTTGCACATAATGGCATGATAAAACTTGAACTATCACAGTAGTGTCAATGTGTTGCTCGCTCTGCAATTGTCACGACTATGTACGACTGAATAGAAAACACAACTTCATATTTAGTTAAAAACTCACCTTCAAATTGGATCTATATCCACTGGACAACCCCGCTCGTCACAGCCACTGTTCCACTCGCCATGTTGGAAAATATCTTTGTTCTACTGTTTAATGCCCAACTTTTTGGCAACTCTTTAATCGTAGTGCGCATGATCGGACGATTTTGACCAACTAATGTGCATAATTTTAACCAACAATCGAGATTAATTAAAATTACCAAAAAGTTGCCCATTAAATAAGCAAAAGTGTAACCAACAGTTATGATGAATTCAGATTACGAAATATTTTCCCAACACTTGCCCAACTTTTGTTCCGCTTTTTAAACAAAGAATGGGCAAACAAAATGTTTGCCCAACAAGACCAATTATTTGTTTTGTTGGGCAATTATCGACCAATAATTGTTGAAGTTACTTTGCCCAACAAATGATTTGACCAACGTTTTTGCAGTGAACGAACGCCAACAAATGTTTGAAAAATAATAACGTAAAAATAAATAAAAACAATTGTGATGGGCTTACCATGGACGACTGAGATAAGGTGATACAAGACAGAGAAACGGAAAGATGACCATGACTAATTGATGATAATTGAAAAGTAAAAATTATTTGAAAAGCGTATGTGCGTTTGTTTATAGGGCGCGCGCGTGAGATGTGTGTGCGTATATTTACCATTAGGTAGATAAGTAGCGTATGAATGTGCGCGACGCGTGCGTAAGATAAAAGGGGGAAAAACATGAAAACAATTATGGGGGGGGAGTTGTAGAATATGAATTATAAACATTTTTTTGAAAAAAAAATAGGGTGAAGAACATGTGTGCGAGTGCTTGCAGAACAACGTTGTGATTGACATCGCAGCGAGAGTTTATAGGTCAACCAACAACCAATGAGAACGGGTTGTTAGTATACATTAGCATAATGAGCTCCGCCCTAAATTTTGGCAGATACAAAACCATCAAGGCGCAACTTGGGAGGTACCCATGTACCGTAAGTGTACCGTATACAGATGGTACATGTACATGTACAGTACGTATGTGTACATACGCTGTACACGTATTATATGCACTGTGTTATGTATGGGGGTGCGCTGGCGGAATTCAGTGATGGGGACTGGGATAGTTGCCGATCGCGGCTGGCTGTAGCGCCTTGATCAAGGCTAAATTACGTGCAACATTTTACCACAAAAAGAGCATTTTTTAGTACGTCGCAAGGTAAACTTGACCCTATGACGAGGAAAATGTGTTTTTGTACACACAAGTTGCTTTCACTGGCTATTTTTTTTATGCAACTTAAAAAGGTACAAGTTACCTTCTCGAGGGCACAAGCCAAATCGCCTCGTTGCCCAACATTGCGTAAGAAGGTATTCAACTTTCGTACCCAGCACATTTACTCAGCAAGTTTTTACACTTCTTTTTTAGAGTGTACGCACTTGCCATCATTGTATGGATTACTGATCTCTTTTTTATGTCAAGGAAATATATATAATGTGACGGATCAGAGCACCCCCCCCCCCCACACACACACACACCTATTTTTTGTTATGCATAATTTAGTTCCACTCCATACGCCCTCACCGACGAAACACACACACAGTAGAGGACTCACATCAAATGTCTCGTTTTATTCCTCTCCAATACAGGTCATTACTTCTTTATATTTTCCTTCTATATTCACCAAGTGCATTCAACATTATTATGGAACATTTATTATTATCTTTAAATCAAGTATCTCGAAGCTTTCTTTTTATAAAACATGTATTCTACATTGATTTTGTAATTAAGTGCGGCCCAAAATTGTTGGCCGATCGGATATACTGAACATAGCAAATGGCGGGAGACGCCGAGATGTTTAAATATTGTTTCTTATAGCCAATGGCGGGAGACGCCGAACTGTTTAAGTATTGTTTTCCTTTAGATAAAATGTTACTTTTGTAAATATTAATATAAACAACAAGGGAAACTGACTGGGTACATTTTTGAAATGATTTTGGGGTTGATCAAAGAATTGACTAGAGTGGGATTCGAACCAACGACCTCCGGATTAACGTGCCGGCGCTCTACCAACTGAGCTATCTAGCCCTATATTGGTGGTGTCTCTATTTTGTCAATATCTTTGTTCGGGGGTGCCAGTCAGAAGCTATACAACCGTTAACTGCCGTGTAGCCAGGGATCACACCCAAATTACGATACAACCTGGGAAGCGGCAGCCAGGGGATCACCTTAAGGGGATGCGACTTTTTGTTTCAGATATCAATATAAACCACAAGGGAAACTGTCTGGGTAAATTTTTGAAATGATTTTAGGGTTGAACAAAGAATTGACTAGAGTGGGATTCGAACCAACGACATCCGGATTAACGTGCCGGCGCTCTACCAACTGAGCTATCTAGCCCTATATTGGCGGTGTTCCTATTTTGTCAATATTATAAAAACACACACAGTAGAGGACTCACAAGTAAACATGTCTCGTTTTATTCCTCTCAAGTGCAGTTTATAAAGAACCTTCGGACAAAAAGTACAAGCCGTTTCACCTCGCCTTATTAACCCTGGTCACATATATATAAGTATATATATATATTTATTTTTTTTAGTTATAACGGACTGACAATTCACACCGTTTGAGCTGGTGTTAATGACTAAATGTTTGCTCCGGTCAAACGGTCAAATTCAATGCAGTTTTTAATCAATATCACCAAAATTCATGACTACACTGAAAACTCTCTGCACAAAAATCGGCCAGCTTGTGTGAAGTGGACGTGGCTTTCAGTGGGGTCTACGCAGAATGTTGTTGTTTCGATGATACAATACTGTAAAACAATTCTTTGAATCTCTGTCCACAGGTCAAGCTGTCCTTGTATGACCACACTGGGATCAAAGCTGAATTGATTTTCAATGGAGTAGACTCAGACATTACGAGCTGGTTCGCCAAGAAGCACCTTGTATCCTCTCCATGGAGTGACCTGACAACAACGGCCACTACGAACTACTTCTCTATCGATGGAGAGGTAGTAGCAGGGTACGTATGACGGTGGCTAGCCCAGCACACGTTTTCATGTCAAACTCTTTGTTTCCATTGCAATAAGTTACAGACTACAAGCTGCGACTGAAACAAACACTTCAAAAGTTCAAATACTGCCTCAATTCATTGACAAAATAATATTGTTCACACATTTTAGAAAAGAAAGTCGGTATATATCATAGTGCCGACATTGAGTGTATGATGGGGCTATTAAACAGATTCCTCTTAGTGAACTTAAAGGCATGGTCGTGGTGTGCCCTTCCGACGCTCTCCTCTCAGACAATAAAGATTTGCATACGTTCCAGTAATTAGGGGAAAGGCAGTGCGGCTCCTGGTGTAAGAATATCGGGTGACCAATCAAAATTCAGGTTACATTGCCCAAACGTTACCATACGTCCATTTTAGGTTATACGTATCGTCCCGTTCACGTTATCGCACAGACCCTGAGACGAAAATTATTTTAGCAATGTATGTATTAACCAGTACGTTTTACATGCCAAAACTGAGACGAACATAATTTGTTTGGCATTGGGTCGTATGAATACAAACTAGTATATTATTTTATAGAATAAAAGGAAGTAAAAGCTTTTACCGGAAAGTATTTAGTAAAATGCTAAAAGTATCTACTTTTAATGAAAAGTAATCCTTTTCTTGTTAGCACTTACTTACTTCCATATGAATAAAAAGGAGACAAAAAATACCCCCAAAAAGTAAGTACTGATCATTTTTCAAGGTAGCTCCAGAGCATAGAAGCTTGGACATAGAAGTAAAGGCTTGTCTGAAGAAATGACGGTGTTTATGAATGTTCCTCACAGGATAAATGATAAAGTCCCAATGAAAGACATCACTGAAACCCTAAAAAGACGCAGTGTTCACAACAGAAACAATACACAAAAACTCAAACGGCTTTTAAAGAAAACTGTTTATTTTATGCTGAGGATAAAGTAAAACCGTTTGTATAAAACCGTTTTGAATCAGTAAAGCAAGCTTTTTTAAAGATATAAAGCATTTTTTTCTCAGAAATGAATGCCTCGATCATTAAGGCTTTCATGTTCATAAAATCAGAGGAAGTAATTTTGAAAACAATTTCAATAGAATGTTGTTCATAATATTATTACAACTTTTAAGTTTAAATTAAATAGCTATATGCCCATATTCAGCTCTCATCTTCTCTAATTACAACACTCTCCTGCTCCACTTAAACTTGGGCTTTTGGTCACTATGAAGTTTCAGAAGCTTAACAAAAACGTTTTGACTATGGGGTCCAGGTGAGTCGTCTTCATCAAAATGTTGTCCAAAAAAAATCTCATGGCAGACTTGAAGATTTCTATGTTTCTGTTAAATCAAATGCTGCTCGGGCTATGTGTGTGTTGTGCGCGCGCGTACGTATAGACGCAATAGACCTTTTCGCAAATACCGGGGCGCGCGCGTAAAGCTTGGAATTAGGTGCATTGTGATCTTGCTGGTATCCAAATTTAATCCATATTTATCCCACAATGCACCTCATTCAACAGACTGCGCTTGCGCATTGGTATTTGCGATAAGGTCTATGGGAGTTGTAATACAAAGGTAATATTTTGTTAAGAGCCATGGTATTATCTAGCCCTGGCGGCCTTACACTTTCGTTTTGTACTAGTAGGTATCACATTGTAGGTATTACATTGTTTGGTATTACTCTAATAAAGGGCAAATTGGGCCCCAGAATGAGGGCTTTACGTAAGGAGCAATTAAAAAAAATGGCTGAGAGAGGTACATCGCAGGGGCTTTGCCATGACTGAGAAGAAAAAAAACTTGTTTATTTCTGACTTAACACTTGTGTTTGATAATACATTTTGAAAAAATGCAGTCGATTTATGCAGATTTTTTTTACCAGCGCTAAGTAATATATGACAGGAAATAACAAAACCTTAACTCGTTTGATGACACTATTTAAAGGGATAAATTTATACCTTACCAGGGATGTGGATGTAACTTCTGTTATTAAATACATGTGCTTACTCAATTTCATTCATTTTTTTGTGCAGAATTGGTTTTTGTTTTGTTTTTTTGTGCTAACAAAACAGTTACTAGCAGTGATAAGCAGTGATAAATCCACCACAAACATAAAAACCTGGGAAGTTTGAGTTGGATCGGTCATCTGGGTCACGAGAAAATAGTGAAAAGCCGATAACATCATGTTTATTGTAAGTTCCATACTTTCCTGATGTCCTTCCTATCTGGATTGACACATTGGTTCTCATGGAAATATCAAGTTCTATGTTTAATGTAGAGGGGAGCAGGTGTCACAAACGTGACTTTCTCGCATTTTGTTTTTTTTTCTCAAAAATTTTTCAAAAACTGAATTTACAACGTAAAGATTTCTTCTAGCAGAGTCTTTCTCGAAGGCTAAATGACAACACAACAAACATGAACAGGTAACTAGGTGAAACATAAGCAGTGAAGTGGAAATACATGATTGGGGTTAGAAAGCATACCGATAAAGCAAGGGGTAAACAGTGAATAGGGGGACAAAAGGGGGTTGAAGGGAAGGGACTGGCTTGACCACAAAAAGATGGAAACACAAAGGACAATATCAAGGGTGGGGAAGTGAGGTAAAATTTATGTCACACAATATAAGAGTAGTATGAAATTTCAAACTGAAGTGATACATACACATGAACAAAATATTTTTTTTGTTCAGTAGTGTTAAATAATTGTAAGAGTTTTTGGTCTTTTGTTACAAAACTATTGCTTTTATAAGCAAACACTATGACCACATTACTTAACAATTCAAGAAAGAAGCACATTTTCTTCAAAGGCCAAGATTGAAAGATTTGACCACCTTCAAGTTTGGTTTCACAGTGAACCAACCTTTAAATCACTTTTGTTTCTACATTTATACCTATGCTAGTTGAAGTTACATTCTGGCTTATTGTCAAGTGGACAATGTGCGCCGGGCAGCAGATTGCAAGTTCCCAGCGCGCTAATCTGAGAGCCATTTAAAAGGAGTTAATGGCCAGTTACTACTCGACAACGTTAGTGTGGTCAGTGCAACTTACGTTATACGTCATATTATAGGTCATCATAACGTTCGCTTATAGGTAGCGCCAGTGTTTAGTCAAGCGGACAATGCATGCAATGTGCACTGGGCAGATCGTTTGTCAATCGTCAATCCCAGAACCAATAATGAATGGGAGTTTGGGCTGGTTACTTATCAAGGCAGTTTCAGTGCAGCTTACGTTATACGTCATATTATAAGTCATACGTTCGCTTAGGTAGCGTTTCATGCTAGAAACCTAGTAGGGATGTACCAGAACGTAAACGAAAGGACGTACGGAAACCTAAAAATTTCCTCCATGAGTGTGCAGTAGGCCGCATCTGATAAGCCTGTACGTGTCACATGGGTACCTAATTATTCTATTTGGCATACGCCCAGTTCTGAATAATGAGCAATGAACAGTGCACACCGCCCATTTGGGTAAATGAGGGGGGGGGGGCTGCGCTATGTGGTTTTTTTTCTAAATAATAGCCTAATCCCGGTGGTATAGCTCAATGGACGCGTTTACAAATGGCGAAGGGAAATATTGTTTCCCCCGCTTTAGCCATGTGTGTTCGTTCCGTGCATGTGGCCTCTTAAAAGTGACCCTTGTTGTTTTCTCGGGGAAGTAATGTTTAAATTTCAACTTCAAATATTCAATTTCGAGGAGATTTTACATCCGAGTTTTGTTTCTAAAACAGCCCTTGACTCCCCTGAGAAAATCGGAATGTGCATTCAGCTCCTTAGATACTTGAGTGGGGGCGGGGTGTATGTGGGGTATACATTAATTTACTCGAGGGACACACGTGAAGAAATTAATATAACCAATAAATTAACACAAAACTGAAAAATTCACACAAAGCATAAAAGATGGGGGGAAGGTCTACAGAATTCTACCCTAAACAGTTAAAGGTATTGAACACGTTTGGTAATTTGTCAATGACCAGTATTTTCTCACTTGGTGTATCCCAACATATGCATACAAATAACAAGCCTGTGTGAACATTTTGACTCAATTGGTCATTGATGACAAGAAAAATCTGAAAGAAAAACACCCTTGTTGTACAATAGTGTGCTTTCAGATAGTAATAAAAGGCTTCTGGTCAGAAGTCTTTTAATATTTTAGTAAGAATTTACCTCTTTCTCAAAAACCGTGTTACTTCAGAGGTAGTCATTTCTGGTAATGTTTTATACTATCAACAGCTCTCCATTGCTCGTTACCAAGTAAATTTGTATGCTAATTTATATTTTGATTATTTACTAAACGTGAACAGTGTCTTTAACAAGCTCACCAACAATCAATAAATAAACAAATAAAATAGCGCGAAATGGACCAAAATGGCTTAATTGCCCCCCCCCCCCCCTTTTAGCATTGCAGGCGATCGGCGGCACTAATTTTTCATAAACTCCCGGAAAAATCTCTGGAGTTTTTAACCCCACCGTCACCACAGCAACCGTTCTCACTATCTCAATGTAACTTCCGGAAGTACTATTTCAAAGGAATATGCACGGCCGTTTCACACTTACGATCAAACCCAAGGAAATACTTATGGTGTGAAAATGGCTTTTCTTAGTAGTTTAAAAAGATCCGACCAGAGTAAAAACGACTCATGAGATTCCACACTTCACTCAATAAATGAAATTGAGGTTGAACAACGTCATGCGGTTACGCGTGCCGGGGCTCTAAGCTGTCTCTATCTCTTCTGTCAGGAGGCTGGTATGCCCATCCTTTGTGTGCCACAACTGGACAATAGGGCTACAGGTTAATCTGGGCATCAGACCGCCTCTCGGACAATAAAGATTTGCATACGTTCCAGTAATGAGGGGACAGGCAGTGCTGCTGGTGCAAGAGTATCAAGTGATCAATCAAAATTCTGGTTACACGCCCGAGCATTTACCATACGTCCTATTTAGGTTTCCGTACGTCCTTTCGTTTACGTTCTAGTAGGGATGTACCAGAACCTAAACGAAAGGACGTACGGAAACCTAAAAATTTCGTCCATGAGTGTGCAGTAGGCCGCATCTGATCAGCCTGTACGTGTCACATGGGTACCTAATTATTCCATTTGGCGTACGCCCAGTTCTGAATAATGAACAATGAACAGTGCACTGGATAATATAATTCACTCGCAGAACTATACATACCGCCCATTTGGGTAAATGGGGGGGGGGGGGGCTGCGCTATGTGGTTTTCTTTCTAAATAATAGCCTAATCCCGGTGGTATAGCTCCATGGACGCGTTTACAAATGACGAAGGGAAATATTGTTTCCCCCGCTTTAGCCATGTGTCTTCGTTCCGTGCATGTGGCCTCCTAATAGTGACCCTTGTTTTGTTTTCTCGGGGAAGTAATGTTTAAATTTCAACTTCAAATATTCAATTTCGAGGAGATTTTACATCCGAGTTTTGTTTCTAAAACAGCCCTTGGCTCCCCTGAGAAAATCGGAATGTGCATTCAGCTCCTTAGATACTTGAGTGGGGGCGGGGTGTATGTGGGGTATACATTAATTTACTCGAGGGACACACATGAACAAATTAATGTAACCAATAAATTAACACAAAACTGAAAAATTCACACAAATCATAAAAGATGGGGGGGGGGGAGGTCTACAGAATTCTACCCTAAATAAACTGCGCCAATAAAGTATCTAAACACTTACAAATAGTCAGATTTATCGGAACCTGAATTAGTATGCCAAAGAATAATTATTCATTTCTATTCACCGTTAATTTCTGCACATTTTGACACATCTTGTGTTGCGCTACGATGTTGTTTAGTGGATTTATGGACACTTGAGTGGCTTAAGGTCGAATTTCAAAAGTTGCAAAAGCCCCTATTCACCCCAATTCCAGAAGGGAACTCACATAAGCATCACACTCGGACAAAATCAAGACAAAAGACACAAACTCGTTTCGTTTACTTGACCATGAAATTTATGGCCGTATCTTTAACTCTAAAACTGCTGATATCCTGTCCTCAATACTTGGTGTGTCCTCCATCATTGTTAACGGCAAGGAGTCGTCTTCTCATACTCCAAACGAGACATCTGATCTGTCCCTGGTCAATCCCCTGCCATTTCCTGATCAGGATGCGTCGCAATCCCTCGAGAGTGGTGTCAGGCTTGATGGACTTGTTCACTTTCTTCTGCTGCAGAAGTCACACTCGGGCGGCCACTCCTTGGCAGGTTGTCCACATTTCCCTGAGCTTGGTAGCCATTCCACACTTTTACTGACCGTCGCTGGTGACGTTCCAACTTGATGAGCTGCAGCTCGAATCGACATAACGGCTTCTATCAAACCAACGATCCGTCCTCTTTCCTGTTTGGTCAGTTGAGCCATCTTTCCTGTTATCTTGAAACACCTTTCCCTGTCTTACCATAATCAGGGATTCTGGCTCTTAACCCATTTTGTTGTATGCCTCCCATCTTTAACCCCTTTGCTTGGTTACTGACAATTATTGCTGATGTTCATCGCAACCGATTTATCCAAAACGCGACAAACAAATCATTTATAAAGGGCGGGCAAAAGAAACGCTGATCTTACTCGTCACAATACAACGTGTTAGCTTGAATAGGGGCTTTTGAAATTCGACCTTAAGCCACTCAAGTGCCCATAAATCCACCAAACAACATCGTAGCGCAACACAAGATGTGTCAAAATGTGCAGAAATTAACGGTGAATAGAAATGAATAATTATTTTTTGGCATACTATTTCAGGTTCCGATATATCTGACCATTTGTAAGTGTTTAGATACTTTATTGGCGCAGTTTAGTTAAAGGCATTGAACACGTTTGGTAATTTGTCAATGACCAGTATTCTCACTTGGTGTATCCCAACATATGCATAAAAATAACAAGCCTTAGTGAACATTTTGACTCAATTGGTCATTGATGACAAAAGCTGAAAGCAAAAACACCCTTGTTGTACAATAGTGTGCTTTCAGATAGTAATAAGTCTTTTAATATTTTAGTAAGAATTTACCTCTTTCTCAAAAACCGTGTTACTTCAGAGGTAGTCATTTCTCGCAATATTTTATACTATCAACAGCTCTCCGTTGCTCGTTACTGTATGCTGATTTATATTTTGATTATTTACTAAACGTGTACAGTGTCTTGAACAAGCTCACCAACAATAAATAAATAAATAAAATAGCGCGAAATGGACCAAAATGGCTTAAAATTGCCCCCCCCCCCCCTTTTTAGCATTGCAGGCGATCGGCGGCACTAATTTTTCATAAACCCCCGGAAAAAATCCCTGGAGTTTTTAACCCCACCGTCACCACAGCAACCGTTCTCAATATCCCATTTTATATAGGTAACTTCCGGGAGTACTATTTCAAAGGAATATGCACGGCCGTTTCACACTTACGATCAAACCCAAGGAAATACTTATGGTGTGAAAAGGGCTTTTCTTAGTAGTTTAAAAAGATCGACTAAAGGTCCCGGGAATTTCCCGGGAATAACTATACGATGAAAACGACTCATGAGATTCCACACTTCACTCAATTCAATTTGGCGGGTTGAACCAACGACATGCGGTTACACGTGCCGGGGCTCTAAGCTGTCTCTATCTCTTCTGTCAGGAGGCTGGTATGCCCATCCTTTGTGTGCCACAATTGGACAATAGGGCTACAGGTTAATCTGGGCATGGTCGTGGTGCGCCCTTCAGACCGCCTCTCGGACAATAAAGATTTGCATACGTTCCAGTAATGAGGGGACAGGCAGTGCTGCTGGTGCAAGAGTATCGAGTGACCAATCTAAATTCTGGTTACACGCCCGAGCATTTACCATACGTCCTATTTAGGTTTCCGTACGTCCTTTCGTTTAGGTTCTGGTACATCCCTAGTACATCCCTTAAGGCCGAGTTATACAATGTAGTCGGTCGTGCGATGGTCGGGCGTCGGAAATCTTGACGCGCGATCATAAAAAGACACGGTTTTTAGGCCTCAGTCTTAGGATTGCGCGCAAGATTTTCGTCGCGCGACCGCGCGTCCGACTATAAACCGGCCTTTACAGTGACGTCCTGGACATCAGGGTACATTTCTTGGGCGGAAAATTTTCACAGCTTCATAACTCAAATCTTACCTGCAACAAGCCACTAATTTCATCAGATTCACATTCTATGGCGGCATACATTTTTCTGCTGTGGGTTTTGGTCCTCATGTTTTCCTCACAAATCCGTCATTTTCGTGAAATAGTGCAGCTTCCAACGTTAAAAAATTCCCGTTTCGATCGTTTTCTCACAGTGTTGTCTGTTGTCGTGCGTACGCGTATACATTCGCGTACAAGACGCATGATGCAAGCTTAGACGCATGAATTCTTGGTCACCGTATCTCTTGACTGCGCAGCGTTTACACGCAACACAATTAAAAATTTGCGCGTCGTGCGTCTTGCGTACACGCGGCAGACTGTGAGAGTACGAACAAAAATGGGAATTCCTTAACGTTGGGAGCTGCATTATTTCATGAAAATGACGGATTTGTGAAGAATAACTTACAATCAAAACCCACCGCAGAAAAATGTATGCTGCCATGGAATGTAAATCTGTTGAAATTAGTGGCTTGTTGCAGGTAAGATTTAAGTTATGAAGCTGTGAAATTTTTCCGCCCCAGAAACGGGCCTCAATAGTTAGGACTCTGACAGAGAAAGAGTCCTATATAGACCGGCAGCCCAGAGCACTTTGGTTAAAGGAACGAGGTACCAATATTTGACTACGGGAACGTTTAGTGGATAACCTGACATAATCAGATATGGATGTCTGCCGGGGACCCCCCGCTGCATGTGGCGCATGGACCCCCAACAAAGAGGCAAAATAATGGGCTGAATCAAACATTCTAGGTACCACATGAAACCAAGTGAAAATGGTCATTACCATGATACTAAGTAAACAAAATCAACCGCCAGACAAATTTTCTGCTGCATTAGGCCTGCCAGACACCCCCTTCTCCAAATATTTAGTGTACAAACCTAGATGGGTTGAAAATTACCAGTTGTCAAATTACCTCAGATTTACATGAAACTTTGTTTAACTGTTCCACTATGGCTAAAATGAACACAAACCAAAAATTAAATCCATACTCCATGTCGTTTCTGAGATACAGCCTCTTACAATATACTAAAATCTCCCCCTTTTGGAGCTCCGCCCCCGGCCGACACCGCGCGTCGTGGTGGTATTCTTTCAAACGTTAAGCCCGTAATTTAATAACGACACCAGCTTTGCGGCTGAAAGGTGTATACTATTATGGCCTGCAATTAAGTTATGGCACTTGAGTCATAATTTGGCTGCATTGGGCCTACCAGACACCCCCACCCCCGGGGTTCAACATCGGAGGAACGACCTAAAACCAAGTTGATACCAAGGCCTTTTGCACTATTCTTAACACAAGACAATATCAGGCGCTGGACAAATGTTTTGCGCGGCAGACACCTCCCTTACCCGGGTTAAACAAAGGAATCACCTGAAACCAAGTAATTACCAAACACACTATTCTTTGAAGTCCAGTATCAATCACCACCAGACGAACGTTTTGCTGCATTTGGCTCGGCAGACACAGCTCCCTTCCCCGGGTTAAACATCAGAGGAACCACTGAAACCAAGTTGAAATGTGACCAATACAATATTATTCTTAATACAAGTATCAACTGCCAGATATCAACTGCCAGACGAAAGTTTTGTTGCATTTGGCCCGGCAGACAACTCCCCCCCCCCCCGGGTTAAACATCAGAGGAACCCCCTAAAACCAAGTTGAAATGACCAATAACAATATTCTTAATACAAGTATCAACTGCCAGACGAAAGTTTTGCTGCATTGGGCCCGGCAGACAACCCCACTCCCTCGGGTTTTAGAAGAACCGCCTAAAACTAAGTTGAAATAACCAATAACAATATTCTTAATACAAACGGAAGTATCAACCGCCAGACATTTTTATGATTCTTCATTGGGCCCGGCAGACACCTCCCCAACCCCGGGGTTAAACTTCAAAGGAACGACCTAAAACCAAGTTGAAACTAGACATTAGGTGTTTGTGAACAAACACAAAGCTGTTCCGTGTTCTTTTGCTTGGATTATGTGCTAAAATGACCAAGGAGCCTATAACTGAAAAAAAAGTTTGAAATTGTTGAATAGTGTCTTGAGTTATGGTGCCACTTCCGGTTGACCCCAAAGTAGAGGTCGACATGGGGTCACGGTAACCTAAGGCTAATCTCCAATGCCCAAGGGGTCTAAAACTGAAAAAAAGTTTTAAAATCGGTTGAATAGTACTTGAGATATGGTCCCACTTCCAGTTGACACGGAAGAAGTGGTCAAAATGAGGTCACGGTTTTTTCCCAACAAATTTTAAGTCCTAAGGAGTCTATAACTGAAGAATTTTTTTTAATCGGTTGTGTAACTCTTGAGATATGGTCCCACTTCCGGTTGACCCGGAAGTAGAGGTCAACTTGATGTCACAGTTTTTCGAAATTAATGTCCATGCCCCACGGAGTCATCACTACAGTGTAAAAATTGGTCCTGCACTCCTTGTGATATGGTGTTGCAAGGATTTTCAGTCACTCGTCAATAGAGGGCGGTATATAAGATAAGTGGTCCCTAGTTGAATAATGTAAAAACTTGCATTTGACTCAGGATTGTTTAATTTGGTTGGTTTCTTGAGTTCATGCTAGTATCTTTAGAGTCCATTGCCATGTGACAAACTACTTAAGGATAAAATCCTTGTATTTGGTTGGTGGTTTGATGTTTGATCTTGTTCAAGTGGATTTTACTGAACTCGTAACCACCAAACTCTGCACCTACGATCACCATTTTCGGCTTAATGTGCATGCGCGGAATAAAATGTGCGAGCTTGGAAGCACACAAACAAAAGAAATCCCTGCTAAGCAGTGTATTTTGCTTGACGTAAGCGCAGAATTCACTGCTTTTGCTAAGCACTGAATCTTTGCTTCCAGAGCGGAGCACGACATTGGGCCCATTTGCACAAGATTTTTCATAAGGTTTATTGCGATTCAGAACCGCAATGCATTTTGGGAAGGAATATGGGGCGGTTACTATGCAGTTTGTACGACTCGCACGCAACGCCCTCTCTTGAAATTTTGCAATTCGCGATAAAACCTTAATAGGCAAGTTCCCATCATGATAGGCCTGGGTGACTAGTGAAATTTACAAACTCGACTAATCGCCCCTCAAACCCAACTTGGACGCTTGTCGCGATAAATTACGGATTCTCAAGACTTGTACCGCAAAGTGTTGCAAGCGCACGTTATATTATATGTTGCGAATAGTAAGAAGCAACACAACCAGTGTTTCACTGGACAGGTAGTCGGGATTTGTAGTCAACGTTTGAGCACGATTATAACAGAGTAGAGAAAAATAGTAGTCGCGACTCAAATAATAATTTGTAGTCGTAACTCAAATAATAATTTGTAGTCGCGACTTTAACACTAAAGCACACTAGTCGCCCCGGCCTACTTTTGCACGTAAGTAAACCCTGGGTATTATCCTGAGATTGCAAATCAAATTTTTAAGTCACTGTTGTTTTCAGTTTTACAGGACTTGAGCACAATTAGTCAACTGTAGCTTTTTTTAGTGTGAATTGTGACGCTCAAGAACACATTCCCTGCTAAGCTGTTAAATACGCTTAGCGTAAGCACAATTCCATGATTACGCAAGCGCTGCGATTCTTTCCTTTAAAAGCCATTGGCCCTGGACCAAACTAAACTAAAGATTTTTAAAAACAAAAAGCAGCTAAACACAGCAAATACAAGTACAAGTTGTGAATCAAGGTATTCTGCTGATCTGCAATTTATTTTAAAGCAAAATGTTTTGCCTATTGATTATATAAGCAGCTCTATAACATTAAGCCACTATTCTGCTCAATTTATGCATTTTTATAAAGCAAAATGTTTTGCCTATTTATTATAAGCAGCTTTATACAAATGACCCACTCAACCACAAGAGAAACGTCAGCATAATAAAATCGCTGCTTTTGTATTCCTGCCAAAGAGTTTTTGTATGTCATGGTATAATTTCCGAAAAGAAAGCGAAATACTTGAACTAGTTTACGGTTATGGTCCCCGACTTCACCCGTAAAAGATTCCAAATCCCAGGCGTTCTATTTTTGTCGTCCACGCTCGTCACCTGGAATGAACCCGGTCAACTCGGTCCCAAACTAACTCGGTCCCAGTCATACGTTGACAGTTTTTTCACTCATTTCTCAAAAACGAACCCGGTCAACTCGGTCCCAAACCAACTCGGTCCCAGTCATACGTTTTGACAGTTTTTTTTTCACTAATTTCTCAAAAACTACAACACCACAGCAAGTAATATTTTAAGGGAAGCTTTCAACTATCATTATCTTCAAACTGTTTAAGTTTAGTGTAATTCTGTGGACACCATGGTATGTCGTCGTCGTCAAAAACGTACCCCTATCTATATACGCACGTTCGCTAAACGAAAACCCTATGCCTTTGTGTACGTCCAGAACTCGGTTAGGAAGTCAAGAAACAGACACTGCGCTGTGGTCCAGAACGTATGTAGAAAAACAAGAAAAAGAGACTTGAGTAGACTCCTCTCAAGAAGCCACAACTCATGATAGGTACATACGGAATCGCATTTACCACAGAGATCGTTTAACAATAACATGGAAGCGACTGCATCCAGTTATGTTCAAACGCGTAGACTCATCTCAAGAAGTCACAACTCATGATAGGTACATACTGTACGGCATTTACCAAAGAGAATATTTCGCAATAACATGAAAGTGACTGCATCAAGTTTACAAATTAAAAATTCAAATGAAGACCACGTGGTTAATTAATGAAAAATTTTTACACTTTTGTATTAGAATAAAGCTTAGGTTCTAAGCTTCAATTTGATATATGATTTAACTATTTTATCCTAATACTTTAGGAGTAGTGGCCTAAACAAAAACGCCGTACAAACGCTATGGAGTTTTAGGCGGAAACAAAGAATAATAATAATAATAATAATAAAAATAATAAAAATCTCGACGAAAACAATAGCTGTTCCGACTGGATCGGAACAGCTAATTACCAATAACAATATTCTTAAACCAAGGGGTGGGGGTGTCTGGCGTGCCCAATGCACCAATTTTTTGTCTGGCGTGTTATGATACTTGTATTAAGAAGAGTGTAAATTGGTCATTTCAACTTGGTTTGAAGTGGTTTCTCTGATGTTAACCCGGGGAGGGAAGGTGTCTGCCGGGCCCAATGCAGCAAAACTTTCGTCTGGTGATTGGTACTGGTATTAAGAATATTGTTATTGGTCATTTCAACTTGGTTTCAGGTGGTTCCTCTGATGCGTAAAACCCGGTGTGGCGGTTTCAGTTTTCCGCCGTATTCAGTTTTCCGGGACTCAGTAAAGCATAACAGTATTGATTTCTTTCGGTTGCTGCGCGCAGGTGTCGCATGACGCTATGTTACCGTATTTGGTCATTCGGAAAACTGAACACGGCGGAAAGTTGAAACCGCCACACCAGGGGAGTGGGGTTGTCTGCCGGGCCCAATGCAGCAAAACTGTTGTATGGCAGTTGATAGTGGTGGTAAGAATATTGTTATTGGTCATTTCAACTTAATTTCAGATGGTTCCTTTGATGTTTAACCCAGGGGAAGGGGAGGTGTCTGCCGGGCCCAATGCAGCAAAACTGCTGTCTGGCAGTAGATACTTGTATTAAGGTTATTGCTATTGGTCATTTCAACTTGGTTTCAGGTGGTTCCTTTGATGTTTAACCCGGGGAGGGTATATGTGTCTGTCGGGCCGCGCCCAATGCAGCAAAACATTTTCTGGCGGCTGATATTGTCTTCTGTTAAGAATTGTGCATTAGGACTATTGGTAATTTCAATTTGGTTTTAGGTTGTTCCTCCGATGTTTTACCCCGGGGGTGGGGGTGTCTGTCAGGCCCAGTGCAGCCAAATTATGAATCAAGGGCCACAACTTAAATAGCATACAATTTTAAGCCACACCGCTGGTGTCGTTATTAAATTACGGGCTCTTAACGTTTGAAAAGAATATCACCACGACGCGCGGTCGTTCGGGGGCGGAGCGCCAAAAGGGGGAGATTTTAGCATTTTTTAAGAGGCTGTATCTCGGAAACGATATGGAGTATGGATTTAATTTTTGGTTTGTGTTCATTTTAGCCATAGTGGAACAGTTAAACAAAGTTTCATGTAAATCTGAGGTAATTTGACAACTGGTGAATTTCAACCCATAGGTTTGTACACTAAATATTTGGGGGAGGGGGTGTCTGGCAGGCCTAATGCAGCAGACAATTTGTCTGGCGGTTGATATTTTTTACTAAGCATGATGTTAATGACCATTTCCACTTGATTTCATGTGGTACCTAGAATGTTTGATTCAGCCCATTATTTTGCCTCTTTGTTGGGGGTCCACGTGCTACACACAGCGGGGGGTCCCTGGCAGACATCCATATCTGACTATGTCAGGTTATCCACTAAATGTTCATGTACTCAAATATTGGTACCTCGTTCCTTTAACCAAAGTGCTCTGGGCTGCCGCTCTAATATAGGGCTAGGTATTATCTGAAGTAAAAGATTAAAGTCACCTGCAAATAGAAAACAAAATTCTTCAAACATTACAGTTTTGTTCATGAACAATAAAATAATTTGTTGATGTTTAAAAAATAGATAAAGTTGTATAGGGGTGACTCCGCCTACCCCTTTTGTGACGTCAATCGAGGCAGGTTTTTCCTCGATCAACATCGAACGCATGTACGTACAAGTACATGAACGTCCTAGTCGTGAATTTGTACGATTCGCAAAGGGTTTTATTCTTGCATTTTTTCCGGCAATGTCGACCAGGTGTATTGCTGCTGGATCCAGCAAAACAACTAAAGATGGGGTCATTTTGCAAAGTGGTCCGGTCCGACGTATGTTCCTGCGCTGTGCATGCAGCAAACACTTCGAGCCGTCGAGCTTCGAAAATCCGGAACACACCACACATTTTGACATGAAAAGAAAAGTTCTTTTCTAAAACA
This sequence comes from Asterias amurensis, assembly GCF_032118995.1. Classification (NCBI taxonomy): domain Eukaryota; kingdom Metazoa; phylum Echinodermata; class Asteroidea; order Forcipulatida; family Asteriidae; genus Asterias; species Asterias amurensis. The sequence continues at coordinate 24,462,425 of NC_092650.1, read as the reverse complement.
TGACGCCATCCCAACAATTTTTCCAGCTAGTGGGGAAGTCGAAGAAGGTACCTGAAAGACGTGACAAACCTAAAGGAGCTAGCATTTGCCTAACGTAGAAAAAATCGGGTATTATTTCAACCTTGAGGGAATTTTTTTAGCTTGTGTTGGCACTGCATGCGATTCACCGTGCTGGGTAATCCGAGTGGACCGTCCGCACAGCAGCCGTAGTGCGTGCAGTCTGCTCCGTGACCGTAGTTCTGTACGTAGGCATCATAGCGACCAGGTATCCAGACGTAGTGTGCGGGGCCAGACTAGTCATTTTCTCTTCAAATATCGTGCCTCGATTGACGTCATGAACAGCGCCCTCTCGGATCGGGCCTACTTTTAAATTTGTAAATAACCTTGGTTAACTGTTTATTCATATTCCACTCATCAAAACACATATTTTTGTGGGAAAAGCTTTATTTTTGACAAAATACCCCTTCCAGGTGACTTTGAGTCTATTCATACGGAATTTAGAAGATGTTTTTACTGAATGCTTCTACTTGGAAGTTTATGCTGTTACTTTTTGCTAGTACTTGTCAGTAATGAGTACTTTTTATTCAAACGACCCATTGTTTAACTCAATTCTTAAGTTTTGTGCTACAAAAAGTACCCAAACCCTTTGAAGGCACTGGACACCATTCGTAACTTCTCAAAATAATAGCATAAACAAAATATATGGTATAAACGAGCAATGGGGAGCTGTTGACGGTATAAAACATTGTGGGAAACGGCTCCCTCTGTAATTTATTAGTTTTTTTAGAAAGAGGCAATTTCTCCGTTATTCTCTTACAATTTCTATGACCAATGGAGTAAAAAATGTTCACAGATTCGTCACTGTATGCATAAGTTTGGATACACCAAATGAGAACTTGACAACTACTAAAATGTGTCCAGTTTCTGATGACACGATCTTCATATTTTTGAAATTGTGGTCGGTTTAGATTAAGAATTTGAAACTGTTTCTCATTTTTAATAACTAAAAGCCATAGTACACTTTCGGTAAACAGTATTGTCCAAAGGCCCACACTTCGTGTATCACAACTTATATATAAAATAACCACCTGTGAAAATTTAGGCTCAATCGGTCATCGGAGTCGGGAGAAAATAATGGGAAAACCCACCCTTGTTTCTGCACGTTTCGCCGTGTCATCACATTGTGTTTAAAATAAATCCGTAATTCTCGCTATCGAGAATTGATAATATTATTTTTACTTTTTTCTCAAAAAGTAAAGCATTTCAGGTAATAATATTTCAAGAGAAGTCTTTCACCCATTACCTTCTGTAAACCCTGTAAGGTATTTGTAAATCTGTGAACTTTATATGGGTTTTTTCTGTTCCGAAAGTGTATAATGGCTTTAATTTTGGTTCACGTTAATATCAGAATTCATTCCGCATTTATTCTCCTTACGAAATATAGGACTAAGCGACGACGGTTCTTCATCAATAGTTACTATAAGGCATGTACCGGGGACCATGGTTGGCTGATGGTGGTCGATTCAGCAGATTATTGCCATAAGTGGGGTCGCTTCAGCAGTTATCCAACTATATTGTACAGCACACTGAACACTGCAGTCACTTGGGCTACATCAAACGGTACTTCATAATTTCAACAAATCTGCACTCAATTCCATAGAGTTCCCTAAGCAAAACAATTTGCTCAGTAAAATTAGTTTACCGGCCAAGACTCCACTCAATCATTGTTATGCCAAGTAAACATAAGCTTAATAGTCACAAACATGTCCCCCATCTTTTGGAGGGTGAGGAACACGATATCAATGTACCCCCCCCCCCCATCTTTTTGACCACCTTTATCGTGAAGCCCAAGTACTGCAATGTGTAAGACCAAACCCTGTGTCCCGCCATGGGCATCAATCCTTGGGGCAAAGGATGACACAACTTGGGTGGGGGACATTTTATCAAATGTCCCCCCTCAAAATTGGCCCAAGATTGCACCACAGGGGTCGGTTTCACGAAGCTCTTCTTAACTTACGATGCATCGTATGGTTTACGATGCATCGCGGCTCTGCGATGTATCGTAGCTCCGACGAACTGCATAAACGATTTCACGAAACGCGTCGTACGGACGATGCATCGCAACGCATTGAAAATGCCCTTTATATAAAACGAAGTTTTAGAACGAGGATGACCTTTTTGCACTACTGCTGTTTTATGTCAAATACGCGTTGTAATAACGAAACAGCCGTTTAACAAGAGACGAAGAGAGGAGACAAAAATGGCGCAGATGCGCAAAATGTGCAAGACACTGCGTGAACGCCGTCATGTTTGTTTATGTTTTTTTCATGTTTTTTGAGCAAACGAATGGTGGCGCTAGACAGTTTACTTTTACTGCTGAAGGGATTTTAATCACTGGCGTTTTGTCGAGTACATGTACTTGTGTAAGTTTACAGAAATAAATTAAAATTGTTCATGTAATAAGTAACAAATTAAACATTTCATCGATGCTTATTAATTTAAATTTACCTTTTGTGTCGTGTTCTAATTCAACCCTTTCCAATAAACCAACAATTCCATTTCGTGGAAAGCGAGGATTAGCGCTTGTAAATTTCATCGTCCGTTAATACTGTATCAAGTGGGCATCTTCGGTCACGAGATAACCTTTCTCGGCGCAATGCCCGCCCGGCTTCTCTGTCTAGAGGCAGCATTAACGCCATTTGAGACTAGAGCAACGTGAGTTAAGACGACCCTTTGGGTGATCGTAAGTTACGATGTACCTTAGCTCGTTGTCAAGGAATTTGCGACGTCTAGAATGCATCGTAAGTTTCGTGAAATCGATGGGGGAGCACGTCGTAAGTTTACGACGCGTATACATCGTAACTAGAGCTACGACGCCTCGTAGCGCTTCGTGAAATCGACCCCAGAACATCTAAAATGCAAAATTTTCCCGGGCCCTTAAGCGGGCCCGGATCACACGCCGTAATCATAATATTTAAAATAAAATAAAATTTAAAAAACGTAAGGGCTTCTCACACGAATGCTCCATCAATGACAGTTGCACCTCTCCCCCCCCCCCCCTTGAAAGAATATGAAGGGACGTGTCCCCACCCCCAACTTAACCAATAAGTGCACTGGAACAACTCAAAAATAAACCGATTTCAACATACTTTTAAAGAGACTGCAATGCACCTACCGAAATTGTTAATTGAAACAAGGCACAGACCGCCATTGAACGGTAATAAAAAATACATGATCGACTGAAAAATGTTTGGGTTTTTTTTCGCTGTGTAAGTCCTTCTTATACTGTTACCTTATAGATTTTAATGTGCTCCGATTTTCACGGTCAATGGGAGAGTTTGGAACGCTAGGTGGCAGCAGTCTTACAGGACATCTACAGATGTCTTAAGCACGCGCTCAAGAACACTAATCACAGACATAAAGAACCTATTCTATGGCCCTTTTTGAAACCACAGCATCAGCCTTTGATTCGGCTCAGACTAGCTTGGCCCCGCGGTTGTTTGCCAGCCAATAACAAAATAAATAATGATGAGTGTGTAAATGACCACTGGCCAGGTTTGTGGCAGAAGTTTGCAGAACTGGACTGGTTTTTTTTAGTAAAGCGGGTGTACTGAAACACTGGTCAAAATACTTTTGCAAAAAAACAAAGAAATGGTAATGGTGACGAAAACATGCCAGCAGTTATTACAAAAAGAAAAGAAAATAGTGATAATAATTGAATCTTTTATATTATACCGAGCCGTTTTGTTTTATTTCACTTCTTGTTGTTTCCAGCTGGAGCGTTGGGCAAGGCGGATTACTTGACCATCCACATCGATACTGAGTGAGACGAGACCTTGAAGCGAATCCGCACCGTGCACGACCCGTTGGTGTCGCACTAGACTTGTGGACAAGTCGTAAAATGTCTGTTGCGGTGTCAGCGATCCGTTTTGTTTTGTTTCACTTGTCGTTGTTGCATCCAGCTGTAGAGTTACTGAGTAAGACGAGTCTTTGGAGCGAATCCGCACCGTGCACAACCTGTTGGTGTCGCACCGGTATTATATTCATCATGCGTAACACTTTTACATAATTATTTATCGTTCTTAATCGTTTTAACTTGTACGTAATCATTTTAACTTTTACATAATTATTTGAAATTTTACATAGTCACTTTAAGGGGTCTTTTGTTTGATCGTGATGCACTGATCCATGGGGCGGGGCACTCGCGCGGTATAATTTCAACAACAACAAAAGAGAGATAGAGAGAGAAATGTTGATTGGTAACGGCAATGTAGGAGGACTACTTGCATTTATAATGGGCTAGTTCATATTATGTAAACATATAAATTTCAGTGCACCACCGGTTCATTATCTTGTTCACTTTTTGAAGACATTATAAAACAATCGTTTAGGTATATTATTTACACCATGTTTTCATTACCTTTCATGTATTTTTGTTTTATTTTAATGTTTGCTTTAAAGCCATTGGACACCTTCTGTAAACAGTATTGATATTGTTTTAATTTTTTCTCAAAAAGTAAAGCATTTCATGGAATAATATTTCGCGACAAGTCTTTCACCATTACCTTCTGTAAACCCTGTAAATTAAATCTGTGAACTTTTTTTTCTGTTCCGAAAGTGTATAATGGGTCTATGTATTTTTTGTAGGACAAAAGACACAATGTCCACAGATTTACACTAAACTTACACAGTTTGAAGATAATGGTAGTATAAAGCTTCCTTGGAAATACTACGTGCTGAAGTGCTGTAGTTTTGGGGAAATGAGTAAAACAATGTCATGAAAATAATTTTCGTCTCATGAGACGAAAATTATTTTAATCATTTCATACGTATTATCATGACATTGTTTTACTCATTTCTCAAAAACTACAGCACCTCAGTAAGTAACATTTGAAGGGAAGCTTTCCACTATCATTATCTTCAAACCCTGTAAGTTTAATGTAAATCTATGGACATTTTGAAATAACCCCAATCTTTTAAACATTGAATAAGGTAAATTTTCCAAAAAATAAATTAAAAACAAATTTAAAAAATGAAATGTTGAGGAATGATCCAATGGCCATTCAGGGGTTTGCGAATACATTTTTATTAGACTTTGAGGTTTTTAAAGGCTTTACGTTTCGACCCTTGCAGAATCTTTCTCGGTAACTAAAAAAATTACAACACAGATATGATAAGTTTGTATGTAGACGTCATGAATCGATCATTAGAGTAACGAGTATCCACTGACACATACGAAAATATTCAACATGTTATTATGTTGCTGTTTTAGTGATCCATGTTTATGATGGTTTTTACCTGTTTCTTTTGGACAGAAATCGGGGGGTGAGTATGTTAAAAGTTAAAGGCACTGGGGTGGATTTCACAAAGGTAGTCCTAACTTAGGACTAGTCCTAGGCAATGCTCAGAGATAGGACCAGTCCTAAGTTAGGATGAGTTACTGGTCCTAACTTAGGACCAGTACTATCTCTTAGCATTGCCTATAGTTTCACTTGGTGTATCCCAACATAATGCAAACAAACTAACAAACCTGTGAACATTTGGGCTCAATAATGGTCATCGAATTTGCAAGAGAATGATAACTTGGTGTGCTTTCAGATGCATTATTAAAGGCTTCTAACGATTTGTATTTTCGAGAAAATTAAATTAGCTGTTGCAAACAACTTACCAACCAAATGGACCGAGAGTATAAATGCAAAAAATAGTTAATGGCCTGACGTTTCGACCCTAGCAGAGTCTTTCTCGAAGGCTAAATGAGAATCATTAGAACAGATTCGACGGAGTCTGAGGGCCTGACTGTAGGCTATGCTGGTTTTGCAGTGTCGGGGGTGACAGCTATATAGTGGAATGTAGGTATTGGTGTTTATCTGTGGGTTTAACAAAGAGATCTGTGGTTAAGCCTTCATCTGTCTTGAGAACCTTCTTGACATCCAGAAAGTGTGTATCCTTGGTTGAGTATTCGCTCGTGAATTTGATGGTCATGTGGAAGGAATTGATGTGGTTAATGAAAGCTTTGAGGCTTGCTTCATCAGGAGGAACCCATAGTTGCCTACAGACGCCCACCAAGTCTCAGGGATCTCATTGTCCGAGCAGAAGTCCTTCCTTTAATGATGATGTTAATCCCCCTCTACCACAGGGAACTTTTAGGTGTTCCAACATCTCCAAATGCATCGTCTGTAGACAACACATCAGGGAATCGGACTCCTTCACCAGTAACACCGGCGGTACCACCCATAAGACAAGGGGTCATGTCACCTGCACCACCACTAATCTCATTTATCTCATATCTTGCAGAGTCTGTGGTGTTCAATATATTAGTGAAACTAGAACTACACTCAAGCGGCGTTTCTACGGCCACAGATCTACAGTCAAGACCCAAAAGTTAGATACACCTGTAGGTCATCACTTCAATCTTCCTAATCACTCCATTTCTGACATGATCTTACAGGGCATAGAGGCACTAGGCAACCACAGAGAGACTGTGCGTTTGAGTAGGGAGAAACTCTGGATTAGACGCCTCCAGACCATTCAACCCCATGGTCTGAACATCCAAGAAGGAAACGACTAATAAACCTTTTGTTTTGCCGTCTCCTTTTTTCCCCCTAGCCTTTTAGCCTGAGCCTCATTCACTAATTAATTACTTTTTACCCAACCTCACCACCCTTGATGTTGTCCTTTGTGTTTCCATCTTCTTGCTTGTGGTCAAGCCAGTCCCTTCCCTTCCCCCCCTTTTCTTGTCCCCCTATTCATTGTTTACCCCCTGCTTCTTCATGCATGCTTTCTAACCTCATTCATATATTTCCACTTCACTGCTTTGTTTCACTTAGTTACCTGTTCATGTTTGTTGTGTTGTCATTAAGCCTTCGAGAAAGACTCTGCTAGGGCGAAACGTCAAGCCATTAACTATTTTTTTGATTTGTATTTTCGAGTGAGAAATTACCTCTTTCTCAAAAACTACGTTACGTCAGAGTGACTGTTTCACACAATGTTTTTAACAGCACTCCATTGCTCATCACCAAGTGTTTATGCTTACACGTATTTAAAGTAATTACCAATAGTGCCCAGTGCCTTGACGCTTTGTGATTATTAATTTTATATCCTTTGACTGTTGTTTTTTATTTCAAGTAACCATAGTATAGGTTTTCTCGGTCAAATTCGGAAAATCAGCAGTCAATTTCATGTTCATGCGTTCGAATTAAAGCCGTTTCAAATTCAGAATTCGGCCATTCAATTTCGTTTTGAGTTGAGTCAAATTCCTATAGCACTCTGTTCAATTTAGCGTATCATCATTCTTTTTCGTGACCAGACGCCTCAAGAAGCGTCTGAGAATTTGAATGCTGCTTTGATGAATTGTTAAATTGAATGATTATTTTGCTAAATCGAATGACGCAACATTACATTTGAATAATCATAAAACGAAATCGAGTGACCCTTTTCAGTTGCATTCGATTTCGCGCGAAATAGAATAGCTTGGAGGTTAAATTGGCTACTGATTTTCCGAAATTGACCGAGAAAACCTATATTAGTACGCACTTGATAATGCATAAGACGATATTACCTTTATATTATTATAGGTTTTCCCGGCCAATTTCAACAAAAAATCATTAACTTTAACACCCGGCTCATTCATCTCGTTTGAAATTGAATGCTCCGTTGAATCAGCATTCAACAGTTAATTCAAGTTCACCAGTTTAGCATTCACTGGTTAAATAAGAACATTCGATTTCAGCAAGACTCATTCAATTTCATAAGGCAGCAAGACCCTTGCAATATAATTTTACCTTTTTATGGGCTATAGGTCTGGGAGGGTATACATCTTTTTTTTATGACATTTTTGTTTTATACTTTTGCCCTTCCCTAGACGGCCTGTGCTTGTGTTAATTGTATATTGTCCGAATAATTAAAATAAATAGATAAAATAAATAATTGATTTCATCAAGAGTGTAAACGGAAGTAGAGTTTCAACTGAAGAAATATCAACGTGTAATCTTAAATGCCTATAAATCACATAGAATGACTGAAATTATTCTGAATGAGAAAAACGAACCTGTAAGTACACGGAAACGAATTTGAATGAATTAAGGTATAGTAATAGAAACCCCTAGTGAGTGGACTGGGGGAAATGTGTGAATTTGAAATGAATTTTTATTTATTTTAAATCTTCGGACATAATTCTTTGTTGGCAGGGGCCGTCCAGGGTAAGGCAAAAGTTTGAAAAACTGTAATCTAAGCGATGTGCCCTACAATGTTTGTAGATGAAATTTTAATGGATTGGCCGGGAAAACATTTAAAAATGTTCATACTTAAATACGAATTGAGTGTTTAAAGGTTTAAGTATGCCTAATTTTGGTTATTTGAAAAATTGTTTTAATCTAATAAATATATAAATGTATTTAATAAAAACTAACATGTGAAAATTGCATTTTGAAAGGTTGTAGCGTTTTTTAGATAGTCGCCGAAAATCTGGAGCAATGTTCAAAATTCAACCAGGCCCCAATTTCATAGCGCTGCTTAAATGAACACGTTGCCTTGGATCGGTCGAGTTGGTATTTGAAAAGTGTTTGTAAACATTTGTTAAAATTTATATTATGGCTGGAAAGATGTTTTAAAAGTAGAATACAATGATCCACACAAATATGACTCGAAATTGCGTGGTTTTCAGTTTACCTCGTCGACTAAAACGGTCGGCCATTTATGTGAGTCAAATTTTTTACTCCCATAAATGGCCGACCGTGTTAGTTCGCAAAGCAAAAGGAAAAACCACGCGTGTGTATCATTTGTATTCTACTTTCTAACCATTTAGCCACTGAACCGCCCAGCCGCCTATCGATATACTGTAGTGGTAGAAGGAAACCTTGCTAGCTTGTGTTTGTAGAAAAAAATGAACATCAAAAGAATCCTCGATAGTCATTATTAAGCTAATGAAGCTAATGATGGTGAAATAATTTAGCTCTTACCCCAACAAGACGCTCATAGTAAACACAAAGGAAACTGTATTTATTCATCATTCATGATAATATTGTAGAAAACTCACGCCTTCGCATTTAATCAGTATAATCATTGAGTCAGATAAAAGCCTTGAAAAGCTACTGTGTCCATTTTATCCTTACAAACAAATATTACCCATAAACATTACCGTAGCCGTTTAACGAGAGACATGTATTGTTCTCATGCGAACTTGTACTTTTATACAAATATCAAGGTTCAAATTGTGCATAAAAATTAAGCTGTGGCTATATTTTAAAATTTGAACTACGATTCCAGTATTTAACTGCAAGGATCTTGAAGTATTAGTTTTCAGCAAACTTTGGCGGTGCAGGGACTAGAGGGTTAAAACATCTTTCCAATTATATGAATTTTATAACAAACGGTTACAAACGCTTTGTACACTGCCAACTCGTCCGATCCGAAGCAACGTGTTCCTTTAATGGTAAGCAAGTTTTCGTGCTTATTGTAGCAGAAAAGTTTGCTTGTAGTGCAAGAGTATTTCACAAGTTAGCAGAAAAATAGGCGGCCGTATTGTGCGTTCACCATGGATTTGCATCATTGTGAAGTGCATTTATTTTCGTGCAGTAGGCCGAAGCACCGGAAGGCTAAGCAAATTTTCGTGCTACGCAGCTTTATGGAATTGGGCCCACTGCTTAATAAGCAGCCATTTTGTGCTAAGCAGAACTTAGCAGGAAACCAGTCAAAGATTGTCGGTGTGACATGGTAGGCCTACTTTGGGCTGCATAGTAATAGGACATTGTCACACGGAGGCAAATTACGGGCAACCAGTTCCACCAATCTCTTCCATGAAGAAAAAGCATTCACATTTGAATGTTCACCTATTTCTCTTGTGATCGACCCGTTTGCTACAAAGTGTTCCTCAGTATGCACCACTGTTATGCACTGCAGTTGGTTGTTTTTTTTTGCCTCCAAGTTGCCTGCAAAAGTGACCTCGTCACATGTGACAAGGCCCTTAGTCTGGTAAGCACATTGCTTGAAATTGGTCCCTTCAAGACAAAAAACAGTTACCGGTCTTTTAAACATGACATCAAACATTCTTGATCTTGAGGATTCTGTCCCCCATATTGGGAAACTGACAGGTGTACAAGCTTCTTCTGATGGCACCCTCTTTTGAAGTGTCTAATGGCTTTAAACCACTTGTTGAAAACCGATTCAACACACTTTGATTCCCATTCATAAATACCTTTTCGGTCAAAAAAAATCAACACCTTTGGTCAAAAAGTAAAATAAATGCAAAAACTATAACTGTTCAATGATTTCTTTAAACACAACACCCCTCCAGCTATGGAATGGTAAGGCCCTCCGCCGCCCTCGAGTAAACAACTCCTTATAAGGGAATGCTGTGCGCGTCGCGCGTATCGCGTGATGTGGCACAACACTGTCCTGCTGGCCGTTGCTCTCGACCAATAGATGAATAAACTGTCTAATAAGCTCGCGTGTCACGCCCATGTTGTTAATACTTTTTACTGTGCATTAACAAAAGGTTTATGCACACCCACGTTATGCGCTTTCCACTATAGCACAGGATTATCAAAACTGGCTGAGGTATTTATGAATGGTCGTTTAAAACCCTGTTTGGCTCGGTCCCTTATCGCACCGCCACAAACTCTGCTGGTATCAAACAGCCCATTTTAGGACCTCATCGCCTTCTCTTATATTCCAAGATGATTTATGACGGAATGCTCAACATTTTCATTGGTAGTGAATTCTTCTTTGATTTGGGTTTACAAATTTGACCAGAGACCGTTGACAGAATTTGTGTTTGTTACAATTTGGAAACACTAAGGCATACACTAACATCACAATTTTTGATTTAAATTTTTAATTAAATAGTTACAGAACTTTAACTTTTTAACGCAATCTTTCATACACTGCTATGATGATTTACTGAGAGAGTAAAGATGAAAAAATGCACTCGCTTTAACCAAGGTAGTCCTAACTTATAGATGAGTTACTAGTCCTAACTTAAGACCAGTCCTTTCTCCTTGCCTAGGACTAGTCCTAAGTTAGGACTACCTTTGTGAAATCCACCCCAGAATGTTTACTGGACCACAATCAAAATGAGAAAAGACTTTTATTACCTAAACTGTTTTTAATTGAACAACACTATGAGAAGATTAACAACAATTTGTTGTAGGTATACTTTGATATTCAACAGAATTGAAAGATGTTTTAGACTCAAAAGTCATCATTTAAACATTACTTTTATTTAAAAATTAAAATTATTTTGCAGTGTGGTGTTTTTGACTCCAAGCCCATGATTTATTTCAGTTTAATGGCTCATTACTAAAATCATTGGCCTCAGGCAAGGCCATAAAGTATCAATTTCAAGCCCTGTTGTATATAGACGATGTGACATCTGACGTCACACGAAAACCATAACATATGGTGGCCCTGAAGGGACATCGCATATCGCAAACGTGTGCGCATACGTATGCAATGTCGTGAAACAATTCGCAAATATGTGCGCACACGAATGCAATGTCGTGAAACAATTCGCGAATATGTGCGCACACGTATGCAATGTCGTGAAACAATTCGCAAATATGTGCGCACACGTATGCAATGTCGTGAAACAATTCGCGAATATGTGCGCACACGTCTGCGAATATTATTTGCGATGTCGTGAATTTCATTGCATACCATGTTGCATACCTTTGAATAACATGTCTAATGATCTGGGGGGTTTCTTTCCATGATTCGCGCGCATACCGCCGGGCAAAACCTTTGTGTTTTGGCAGCCAGCTAGAAAGTGTATGCAATCTTACGGTTACACACCTATAATCCGACACCCCTATGTTCCGACACCCCTATGTTCCGACAACTCAGCCTATATTCCGACACCTCTATATTCCGACACCCCTATATTCCGACATCCCTATATTCCGACACCCCTATATTCCGACACCCCTATATTCCGACACCCCTATATTCCGACATTCCTATATTCCGACACCCCTATATTCCGACACCCCTATATTCCGACATCCCTAAGTTCCGACACCCCTATATTCCGACACCCCTATGTTCCGACACCCCAATGTTCCGACAAGTTGTTTCCGCACATTATTACTCAGTTGATCAATAACAAAAACACAACTTATATTACTCCAGGTTTCCCAGTAAATTTCGGCCGGGATTAGGTTTGAACATTCATAAGATGAATTTGTACTGTTTTAAAAAGTGATAGAATTACGCGTGCATTTCATTTTTTTGTGGTTATACACATGAGTGTGGCTCCCCGAGGTAGCTGGCAATGAAATACTCGGTACTTTGCTATTGTTAGGTGCGTGTCCGTGTTGATAACATTTCATGAGCCTTCAATTAATAAAAATTCCAACCCTCTCCTGCGTTTATTGCGCCGATGTGTAATTTCTTTCTTTTGCCCCCCCCCCCCCCCCCACAAAAAAAAAATATATATATATATATATATATAAATAATTTGTTAACAATTAATAACAATAAATAACTAAGTCCTACCACCCCTCCATTACTCAGTCCTCTGCTAAAGAAACAAAAGTTGCTAATTTTTAATAGCAGAATAAAACTTGTTATACAAATTAAACTCCTTAGTGGGGCTACATAGGCCTAAAGATAGGTTACCGGGGTACGTTCATGGATTCAATTGCGGTCATGTGTAGTTTTTTCAAGTCACACCGTTTTTTTGTTTTTTTTTAAATGGCTAACACAAATTATTGATACAGGTTGTCGGAACATAGGGGTGTCGGAATATAGGGGTGTTTGGGTCGTTGGAATATAAGGGTGTCGGAACATAGGGGTGTCGAAACATAGGGGTGTCGGAATATAGGTTAAGTTGTCGGAACATAGGGGTGTCGGAACATGGGGTGTCGGAATATAGGTTGAGTTGTCGGAACATAGGGGTGTCGGAATATAGGGGTGTCGGAATATAGAGCAGTCACCGTAAGGGCAGCTAGAGTTTCATTATTTTGTAATGAGCTTCGTTATCTGGCTGCTGTAAAGTTCATGTCTCGCCAAGAAGAACAGAAGTTAACATGTATCAACATTATACATAAGTCGGCCAAAGGTCATTAAAACTAAGATAAAGCCTGCCGAAATAAATGTGTCTTGAGCAACGTTTTGAATGTATAGGGCCTAGCTGTATCTAACTGGCGATCCTGATGGCGTGGGGGAGAGAAAACCTTTTAGTTAAAAGATTACACACTGAAGGCGCTTGTTCCTAATTTTATGGCCTTTTATACAAACAACAACATTTTAAAACTGATCTGACAGGCAGCCAATTCAAATCAAAGCTAGTTTTCAATTCGACTCATTACAAAGACGTGTATCCATTTTCCGTTATGTTCTGGTTCATAATTTTCTTATCCTTCGTATCTCGTAGAAGCAATAAGAGGAAGCCTGTCAAATAGTATTGATATGTTGTGTCATTGTAAAATGATCAACTAATACTATACCAAGATTTCTAGCACAATGTGATGGCTTGAGATTAACATCATTAAACATAATCGTTTAGAAGTCTCCCAAAAAATCCGAAATAATCTTTTACGTGGCAGGTTTTGCCCCATCGCACTAAAATACCAGGCATTCTTCAGCAAAAAAATGGCACTGCAGAGCCGGTCTTGTGCAGTGGGACGCCATTTTCTACCGTTCAGGAGCATCCTTTTTATCATGAACCCATTCTCGCATCAGTTTTGAGTCTTCATTGGTGGGGAATCTGGAATGATATTTATTACAAGTATTCAAAACATAATGGAGTTTCCCTTTACACATAATGGTGTTTCCCTTTACAAGCATTAACAAAACAACGTGTATCAATGTCTGTATTACTTGAGATGAGTTGTAATTAACCCTCTAGTCCCTGCACCGCCCGAGTTGAAAACTAATACTTCAAGATTCTTGCAGTTAATTACTGGAATCGTAGTTCAAATTTTAAAAGATAGCCACAGCTTAATTTTTATGCACAATTTGAACCTTGATATTTGTATAAAAGTACAAGTTCGCATGAGAACAATACATGTCTCTCGTTAAACGGCTACGGTAATTTTTATGGCGAATATTTGTTTGTAAGGATAAAATGGACACAATAGCTTTTCAAGGCTTTTATCTGACTCAATGATTATACTGATTAAATGCGAAGGCGTGAGTTTTCGACCATATTATCATGAATGATGAATAAATACAGTTTCCTTTGTGTTTACTATGAGCGTCTTGTTGGGGTAAGAGCTAAATTATTTCACCGTCATTAGCTTCATTAGCTTAATAATGACTATCGAGGATTCTTTTGATGTTCCTTTTTTTCTACAAACACAAGCTAGCAAGGTTTCCTCCTACCACTACAGTATATCGATAGGCGGCTGGGCGGTTCAGTGGCTAAACGGTTAAAGGAACACGTTGCCTTGGATCGGACGAGTTGGTCAAAACAAAAGCGTTTGTAACCGTTTTTTATAAAATGCATATGGTTGGAAAGATGTTTTAAAAGTAGAATACAATGATCCACACAAGTTTGCCTCGAAATTGCGTGGTTTTCCTTCTACTGTGCGAACTAACATGGTCGGCCATTTATGGGAGTCAAAATTTTGACCCCCATAAATGGCCGACGTGTTAGTCGACGAGGTAAAAGGAAAACCACGCAATTTCGAGGCATGTTTGTGTGGATCATTGTATTCTACTTTTACAACATCTTTCTACCCATATGCATTTTATAAAAAACGGTTACAAACGCTTTTCAAAGACCAACTCGACCGATCCAAGGCAACGTGTTCCTTTAAACAACGACTACAATCACCACCACTGCTAATAATACTATCGCACCGTATAAACCCTTTCATTACCGTGCATGCAATAAACACTCAATGAATATTATCATTACAGCATACGATGGAGAAAAAAAGAGTAAACCTGATAAATAACCGAAATGCTGTTCGTTCACAGAATGCTATTACTAAAAATTAAAAAAAATTAAAATAAACACGTAGGCTATGCCTACCTACTACCTACGGTATGTCAGCTTACGAAGGACTTCTGGTCCCTTTCTCTTTTCTCTGCTGAGACATAGCTGCAGAGCACTTAGCAACCATCATTTAGCCTTAAAAGGCCTAATTACATTAAATTGTATGAATATTTCGGCGGGAGGAAAGTCACGAAATTAAACCAAAATAATTTCTTCCTATACTATATACCATTTTAAATGCAAACGCATTCGTCCCGTCTAGTGCGCGTTCAATGTTTAGGAACCAGCCATAGATATAGAATTAAATAACTAGATCGGCCGCGCGTACATACGCGCCATTGCCTGTGTAGAAAAAAATGTTGTTCGCCATGGACGCGGTAAAAAATTCACGTTCGAAAGGCGACGCGCGAAAATGAACACGGGAGATAGGCCTTTGACGCGCTAAATGTCACGTGCTGACGGCAATAAGTCACGTGCTGACGGCAACGCACAGAAAATGTACACGGGAGATAGGCAATGGCAGCCCCCATGCCAGAACCCGCGTATGTACGCGCGGCCGATCTAGTTATTTTATTTTATATCTATGGAACCAGCACGTGCCAGAACCCACGTATGTTCGCGCGGCCGATCTAGTTATTTAATTTTATAACACCCCTTGCAAGTAAAGAGCGCGTCACATGACATGTCACATGACATCGCTAGAATTGTTCAAAACCGTAGTCCCCACTTTTGGACCACGCAATTTTTGTGTGTAGGTATGAAATAAAATACAGAACATCCACTTCTTGCTATTGCTTGGCGAAAATCCTGCACCGAATCCCGAAAAGAAACAATTACGGCGACAAATAGTAATCTAAAAATCCTCGGAAGCCTGCAATGTGGGTGACTTCATTCGAAGCATTATCGTGTTTCGTTCCCACACTTAGCCCATGGGATGATCGCTAGAATTGTTCAAAACCGTAGCCCCCACTTTTGGACCACGCAATTTTTGTATGTAGGTATGAAATAAAATACAGAAAATCCATTACTTGCTGTTGCTTGGCGAAAATCCTGCACCGAATCCCGAAAAGAAACAATTACAGCGACAAATAGGATCTAAAAATCCTCGGAAGCCTGCGATGTGGGTGACGGCATTCGAAGCATTATCGTGTTTCGTTCCCACACTGTACCATTATAACATACAGAGTACTTCTTCAAACCCCTGAATAAAAGAATGCCGATTCATAGGCTCGTTCGACAAAATTATAAGTTATCACACAAGCGCGAGTGGAATACGAACAAAATAGTGCGTCTGCGTCCCACATCTAACTCAGCCGCGCGTGTGATAATACAAATTTAACACACGCACGTCGTAGCAGCAAAAAACAAATGGCATTGTACTTGATGTCCAATCAATAAAAATCATGGGTTTCTGTTGTAGGCCTTTGCATGTTAATCGGACAGAAAAGGGGAAAATTTACATTGTTCCTATTAAACACTTGGAAAAGGTTCTTGCACTGCCGTGAACGATTGGTAAACAGTCCCAGTGTATACAGACGTTATAAAAAAATACTGTTTTTGACCTAAAATGACCCAAAAATTGGTCTGTTCACGAACTGTGCAGTTTTAGAGCTTAGCAACAACCAAATTCGGATTCAGTACCATTGAAAACCCTTGCGCGTCAAATTTCATGCGGTCCGGAGATGGGGACCACGAAACCCCTAAAATAGGCCCCTTTTCAATACCCATCCCATGGTCTAACTGTACCATTATAACATACAGAGTATTTCTTCAAACCCCTGAATAAAAGGATGCCGATTCACAGGCTCGTTCGACAAAACTACAAGTTACCACCATAGAAATAGAACCCGGAGAACGCTGAGCTCGACCCCTCTGTGTCGTCTGTGGACGCGACGTATCAATACCGCGCAATACGCGCGTATGGCAAAATTATCATCGTGTGACACGCGCGTATGGCAAAATGGCAATATGTCAGCGCACATAGACCATTTCTAGTGTTTTCATTGGTCAATGATGATGTCATTGTATGGCAAAATTACGAAAATGGCATGTGCGCGTCCATAAAAATGGTCTCACAACGAAACCGCACGCACAATGAGACACTCGGCGTTCTCCTGGTTCTATTTCTATGGTTATCACACAAGCGCGAGTGGAAATACGAACAAAATAGTGCGTCTGCGTCCCAACTCGGCCGCGCGTGTGATAATAAAAATTTAACACATGCACGTCGTAGCATGCAACGAAAAACAAATGGCATTGTACTTGATGTTCAATGAATAAAAATCATGGGTTTTTGTTGTGGGCCGTTGCATGTAATCCGACAGAAAAGGGGAAAATTTACTTCGTTCACATTAAACACTTGGAAAAGGTTCTTGCACTGCCGTGAATAATTGGTCATTAGTCCCAGTGTATACAGACGTTGTCAACAAATACATGTTTTTGACCTAAATTGACCCAAACATTGGTCTGTCCGGAACTGTGCAGTTTTAGAGCTTAGCAACAACCAAA
Organism: Asterias amurensis; assembly: GCF_032118995.1. NCBI lineage: Eukaryota > Metazoa > Echinodermata > Asteroidea > Forcipulatida > Asteriidae > Asterias > Asterias amurensis. The sequence goes on along the minus strand of NC_092650.1, from coordinate 24,444,979 downwards.
TTCAGATTCAGTACCATTGAAAACCCTTGTGCGTCAAATTTCATGCGGTCCGGAGATGATGGGGACCACGGAACCCCCAAAATAGGCCCCTTTTCAATACCCATCCCATGGTCTAATATCTATGGGTAATTGGGGCCCCGGACACTTTTTCATTCTCGATGCTCTGTAGTGCATTCTAGGGCCATTTAGAGACACAATTGATGATGAAGAAAGAAAAGAAAAAAACAGAACAATTTGAGCTTTAGAATGTTGGCCTTTTGGATTTCTGCAATTAGGTTATTTTCAAATGCATGTAGTACAACGGGAAACAAAAATGAATTTCCGGTTTACCATCATTCATTCATTCATTCATTCATTCATTTTTATAATAACAAAATATATACAAAAATTGCAGTACAAAGCTTAATTATGTGGCATTAAATATTGTATCTACGGATATAATACCTTAAATAGCACCACTGCAGTACGGGGGTACAATAAAGCAATGGAGGGTTGGTCGGTTTGGAAGAAAACAACACAGCTCTCACTCGTTTGGACGCGTAGCGGTTTGCCCTTTAAGATGGCGACTTTCATAACAAGAGACCTTATGCCGCGCGTACAAATCTGTGCGTTTCAATTGTTTCGTCACCGTTTTTCCACTAAGATGGCCGCTGGATGACGTCAATGCATAAGGTCTATAAGGGGGTTATTCAATACGGTTTGCCCTTTAAGATGGCGACTTTCATAGCAATAAGGGGGTTATTCAATACGGTTTGCCCTTTAAGATGGCGACTTTCATAGCAATAAGGGGGTTATTCAATACGGTTTGCCCTTTAAGATGGCGACTTTCATAGCAATAAGGGGTTTATTCAATACGGTTTGCCCTTTAAGTTTCGTAAAGTCGCCAATCAAGGTATCTCTTTGGAAAATACGCTCGTTAATTTGTTTTACCTCGAAGATTTCCTCCTGGCGGCAATCAGATCACAATAAGCGAAACCAAAAGTTAGCACAACTTGGCCCAGGATAATTGCATGTGTTTTGGAGAAACATATTTGTTCTTAGTAATCATGTCTATGGTCCACTGTGAGCTGACAACCATACTTGAGCTATATGAATATAAATATTAATATTCGGCTTAACAAAAAGAACAATACAAAGTACAGAACTAAACAAACAAAACGGCAGGGACATTAAAGGAACACGTTGCCTTGGATCGGACGAGTTGGTCTATTAAAAACGTTTGAAACCGTTTGTTATGAAATGCATATGGTTAGAAAGATATTATAAAAGTAGAATATAATGATCCACACAAGTATCACTCGAAATTGCACGGTTTTCCTTTTACGTCGCGAACTATCACGGTCGGCCGTTTGTGGGAGTCAAAATTTTGACTCCCATAAATGGCCGACCGTGTTAGTCGACAGGGTAAAAAGAAAACCACGCAATTTCGAGGCATATTTGTGTAGATCATTGTATTCTACTTTTACAATATCTATCTAACCTTATACATTTTACAACAAACGGTTACAGAACGCTTTACAAAGACCAACTCGACCGATCCGAGGCAACGTCTTCCTTTAAGCCAATGCACCAACGGCACTTGCCTGGACATAAAAAAAAGTTGACTAAAATAACTGTGACTCGGAAGCATTTAGGTTCAGTGCCTGTGGCATAAATCTATACTCAGCAAACTTCAAACTTCAACTTGTTTTGATCAAATGTGATTAAAACATGAATTAGGCACTACGTAAAACTCTTTGCATTCAGCTAAAAAGGAACACGTTGCCTTATAGGTCGAGTTGGTCTTTGAAAAGCGTGTGTATAAACCGTTTGTTTTACTAATTCAAATCGTTAGAAAGATGGTTTATGTCTCGAAATTGCATGGTTTTCCTTTTACTTTGCGAACTAACACGGTCGGTCATTTATGGGAGTCACTCCCATAATGGCCGCCCGTGTTAGTTGACGAAGTAAAAGGAAAACCACGCAATTTTGAGTGATACTTGTGTGGATCATTATATTCTACATTTTTGTAGTACTTTTAAAATATCTTCTAATCATAATGCATTTTACAACAAATGGTTACAAACGCTTTGCATTGTGTAAACGCACTTAAAATAACGTAAAAATGTTCTTAATAGCATATAATTATACAGCGTATACAGTACCAAAATTCGCAAATTCTTCCTTGATTAAATTAATTGGGCTGAGCTAATTAGCAGACTTAAAACACTGGGGCGCTAATCTAATAAAGCCAGGGGTATGTAGAACAGATTTATGAAATAAAAATTAATAATACTTTCCAATTTAGATGGAACTCTTGGCTTTGTATCTGCCCCTACCTTACGCGTGTACAATCCCCTCGCACTGTCTTCGACGGTCATTGACGGTTTCTGACCGATTCATCACCAACTTTGGTGTTGGCTCAAGACACCGGCGCGTCAGCGCCCTCTTTAGACGGTGTACGAATAACCATGTAGAGTTTTTCAAAAAACAGTGTTTATCAACTGATAAACACTGTTTATCGAATTGTTGGGCATTTGGCGTCGGCGTAAAACTGTGTGTTTATCGACCGAAAAACACTGTTTTTCGATAAACCGTGTTTATCATTTGATAAACCGTGTTTATCATTTGATAAACCGCGTTTATCACTTGATAAACCTTGTTTATTACTTGATAAACAGTGTTTATCGAAAAACTCTGTTTATCACCTCGAAAAACTCTGTTTATCGCTTGATAAACAGAGACTCTGTTTATCGCTTGATAAACAGAGTTTTTCGAGGTGATAAACAGAGTTTTTCTCGAAAAACAGTGTTTATCGGTCGAAAAACAGTGTTTGTCGGCGATAAACAGTGTTTATCGCTGATAAACACTGTTATTATTGGGCATATGGCTTGCCATAGGCGAACCCTGGGTCTAGCCTGAACATTGATCTCTATTATAACCAATATAATAGAGATCAATGAGCTTGAACGTCTGACGTCATTCTTTGAGGCTCGTGTTGCGGATAAAGACAGGGGCCCCCAGTCTACTAGTCTTGGTGCAAGACGTTTCTCGTTTCCCTTTCACGTACACCGCGGTCAAATTCACCGACAGCGCGCGCGCCGACTCACCTGACTTTAGTCCACTCACCGCCCCGGAGAAACGTGAGTGGACTTATAAGCATGAATAATACTTCCTCCATGTTATAAGTCAGGTGAGTCTGTGCGCGCGCTGTCGGTGAATTGGCCGCGGTGTGCGTGAAAAGGAAACGAGAAACGTCTTGCACCAAGACTAGTGGACTCATTGAAGACTAATGCGTGTTCGTGGGCGGTGCGTTGGCGGTGAGTGGACTATTTATATAACAATCAAGGCTACTTGGGCTTTACAGTCGCGCACACTTTTTGGAAGTGAAGACTGCGTTAAACATGTCGCTACTAGTTGCTATTGCGATGATGATGTTGCTCATGATGACCCATGAATCGTTAGCGGCCGGGTCGAGTTGTCTCCGGTCGCATGGAAGACTTTTCGATCGGTCCCGAAGCCACATGCTGACCGGTCACTCGTTCCTGAATCAATCAGGGACAGTTCTGACTCAGTGTGAGATGCTTTGCGTGAGACACCGTATGTGCTTGTCATTTAATCACGATGACATTGGTGGCATGTGTCAGCTCAATGACGCTAGGAAAGAGGACTTTCCGGAGATCTACAAACGAGATGATAGCTTTTCCTATTTCGACAGATTGGTATCCAGGGTTTACGGATCACTGTACACGGAGGCGCAGCAACAAGTAAGTAATACACTCAAACCACATAGTAAAATGGTGTTAAAACTCGATTTAAACAATTTCCAAGAAGGAATAAATATGTAATTTGGTCTTGATAAAACATACTAGACCGTAAGTACTGCATCATATTAAGGCACCAATCATAATTATCGGACTCCAATTTTTCCATTTGACGTATAGACGCCATACTTACACTCTAAAAACTAAAGAGTTAAATCCAACACTTGCATGAGTTCGGTGAGTGACTACACTTTAAAAGTGTTGAACCCAGCATTTTATATGTTAAATCCAGCATTTAAAAGTATTCGGTAAACAATTTAAGTGCCAGTTTAACGTTTAAATAGCTGATCCAATAATTCATAAGAATTTTTTGAGAAATGTTGAAATAGTTGAAATAACACTTAAATTGTTGAATTGACCCTTTTTGCGTTGGATCAACAACAAGTAAGTAATACACTAAAACCACATTGTAAAATGGTGTTAAAACTCGATTCATAAATACCTCAGACAGTTTCGCTATTCCTATTGGTGGAGAGCGCGTCACGTGGGTGTGTATAAACCTTTGTTTATGACCGGTAAAAAGTGTTAATTCATGGGCGTGACACGCGACCTTGCACCTGTTCTTTTAAGACAGTTTCTTCATTCCTATTGGTCGAGAGCAACGGCTGAAACAGCTGTGCCACATCACGCAATACCCGCGACGCGCACAGCATTCCCTTATAAGGAGTTGTTTACCCGAGGGCGGCGGAGGGCTTTACCATTTCATAGCTGGAGGGGTGTTGTGTTGAAAGAAATCATTTGACAGTTATAATTTTTGCATTTATTTTATTGTTTGACCAAAATGTGATGATGTTTTTGACCGAAAAGGAATTTGATATATATAGTCCCACTTCCGGTTGACCCAGAAGTAGAGGTCAACTTGGGGTCACAGTTTTCCAAAGCTAATATTTATTGCCTTAGAGTCTATAACTGAAGTTTGAACATTAGCTTTGTACTTTTTTAGATATGGGCTCACTTCCGGTTGACCCGGAAGTTAAGGTCAACATGGGGTCAAAGTTGTTTCAAACTAATCTTGAATGCCCAAGGAGTCTATAACTGAAAAAAAAATGATAATCTGTTGTATAGTTCTTGAGATATGGTCCCTCTTCCGGTTGACCAGGAAGTAGGGGTCAACTTGAGGTCACGGTTTTTTAAAGCTAATATTTTATGCCTAAGGAGTTTACAACTGAAAAAATTTTGAAAATCTGCTGTATAGTTCTTGAGATATGGTGACACTTCCGGTTGACGCGGAAGTAGAGGTCAACTTGAGGTCACAGTTTTTTCAAATTAATCTCCAACCCCCCAAGAAGTCTTTAAGAACAAACATTTGCTTCGAAGTTCTTGAGATATGATGCTGCAAAGATTTCCTAATTAATATGCAAATGAGGGTCACTGGTGGTTAATTAATAAATAATTTTAATATGTTTTATGATAGGAATTAAGCTAAACATCAAAAAGCTTCCATTTGATATTATTTTACGTGTTTAAAAACGCATAATTAATTTGTAGGATACTCCTTTATTTTCCTACTCCTGCCGATAGGGGGCGCTCTTATGAGACATTTCAATTGCACGATTTCTGCACCGTAATGTCTGTATCTGACTCTGTATTTGTATGTGTTCGTCGCAGATACCAAAACTGTCATAAAATGTCAAGCTATAATTTCCCCTATAGAACACGGCCCAGTTTTATGCCTGTCTGCTTCAACCAAACTCTGCCCATTTATTATACAACCACCATTCTCCGCTTACTGTGCAGGCACTGAAATATCTGTGCAATTAGTTCAAAGCAAGTTCCCATCATGACTCGACTAGTCGCATCTCAAACTTAACTACGACACGTGTCGAGATAAAATACAGATTCTCAAGATTTGTGCCGTTATGTGCCGCAAAGGCAATATTGATTTTGTTGCGAATGGGTGACTAGTGAATTTTACTACTCGACTAGTCGCACCTCAAACCTGACTACGACACTTGTCGAGATAAAATACGGATTCTCAAGATTTGTACCGCTATGTGCCGCAAGGGCAATATTAATTATGTTGCGAATGGGTGTGACTAGTGAAATTTACTACTCGACTAGTCGCACTTCAAACCTAACTACGACACTTGTCGAGATAAAGTACGGATTCTCAAGATTTGTGCCGCTATGCCGCAAGGGCATTATAAATAATGTTGCGAATAGTAGTAAGCAACACAACTGGTTCACCAAACAGGTAGTCTGGCCAAATTTTGTAGTCGATGTGTGGACACGATTATAACGGAGTAGAGAAAAACAGTAGTCGCGACTCAAGTAATAATTTGTAGTCGCGACTTTAACACTAAAGCACACTAGTCGCCCCTGCCTAGTTTTGTCACAATTTAAGCACGGTTTTTCCTGCGAATGCAAATCAAAATTTTAAGTTTTCGCAGTGAAAGTTTCGCAGGAGTTGAGCACAATTAGTCTACTGTAGCAAATTTTTTGATGCGAATTGTGACGTAAAGAACACATTCCCTGCTAAGCTGTAAAATACGCTTAGCGTAAGCACAGTTCCCTGATTACGTAAGCGCTGCGATTCTTTCCTTTAAAAGCCACTGGCCCAGGACCAAACTACATAATAGCTTTTTAAACACAAAAAGCAGATTAACCATGCCTCATGTTCAAGTTGTGAATCCAGGTGTTCTGCTCAATTTCTGCAATTTTGTAAAGCAAAATGTTTTGCCTGTTTATTATAAGCAGCTCTATAAAACTGAGCCACTCAACCACCACAGAAACGTCAGCATAATAAAATCTCTGCTTTTGTGTTCCTGTCAAAGAGTTTTGTTTGTCATGGTCTAATTTCCGAACGTAACGCGAAATACTGGAATTAGTTTAGGCAAATGGTCCCCGGCGCGAACAAGGTGACTTTACCCGTAAATAATTCCAAATCCCGGGCGGTCTATTTTCGTCGTCCACGCTCGTCACCTGAAATGAACCCGGTCCACGACGCACCATGCTCAGGCATGTCAAATTTGGGGAACAAGTTTAGACTTGTGCTAGTCGGTGACCGTAAGAAATCTATGTATATTGAACAAAAAAACGCAATAACACCGGTCGAAAATGGGATAAGGACTTGGTCAAGTTAACAGTTTTACAATTTTGACTATTCAAATCAGGTTTTACGCCGTACCCATGATCTTTGAAAAAACTTCCCCGGAAATACAGGATTTTAAAAATAGTTACACTGTTTCTATAAGTTCTGATGCTTTTAAAATGACCATCAATAAAATATATCTTAATCTAAAACAGTTTTGGGAAGAGTTCAACATGTAATTTAAAGGAACACGTTGCCTTGGAACGGACGAGTTGGTCAAAACAAAGCGTTTGTAACCGTTTGAAAGATGTTTTAAAAGTAGAATACAATGATCCACACAAGTTTGCCTCGAAATTGCGTGTTTTTTCTTCTACTGTGCGAACTAACCCGGTCAGCCATTTATGGGAGTCAAAATTTTGACCCCCATAAATGGCCGACGTGTTAGTCGACAAGGTAAAAGGAAAACCACGCAATTTCGAGGCATGTTTGTGTGGATCATTGTATTCCACTTTTACAACATCTTTCCACCCATATGCATTTTATAAAAAACGGTTACAAACGCTTTTCAAAGACCAACTCGACCGATCCAAGACAACGTGTTCCTTTAAGCCAATGCACCAACGGCACTTGCCTGGACATAAAAAAAGTTTACTAAAATAAATGTGACTCGGAAGCATTAAGGTTCAATGCCTGTGGTATAAATCTATACTCAGCAAACTTCAAACTTCAACTTGTTTTGATCAAATGTGATTAAACATGAATTAGGCACTACGTGAAACTGTTTGCATTCAGCTAAAAAGGAACACGTTGCCTTATAGGTCGAGTTGGTTTTTGAAAAGCGTGTGTATAACCGTTTGTTTTACTAATTCATATCGTTAGAAGGATGGTTTATGTCTCGAAATTGCGTGGTTTTCCTTTTAATTTGCGAACTAATAATGGTCGACCGTGTTAGTTGACGAAGTAAAAGAAAAACCACGCTAATTTATGTGATACTTGTGTGGATCATTATGTTGTACTTTTAAAATATCTTTCTAATCATATGCATTTTATAACAAACGGTTACAAACTCTTTGCATTGTGTAAACGCATGTAAAATAACCCAGTGTACTTTATCGAAACGAGAATGAGTTTGCCCGGTGTTCCTAGCTGTGGCTGCTGTAAGCGCCGTAGCACCTTGTAAACCGTTAAAAGGTGCTACATAATTGGGGCTCAATAACATATCTTACATAACTGTAAAAATGTATATTAAAGCGCCTACCTTGATAGTAAATATATGCGCTAAATAAGACTTCGATATTATCGTCTCCCCTCCCTCCTTGGAAATTGGATTGTTAGCCTCTATTTAAAGTTACCTCTCAATGTGAAGATTTTGATAATCGATTCCATGATTCCCTCAGTTGATTTGATCGTAACTGAGATTAGATTAAAGGATTATAAATCTAGTTGAAAATGAAATTCATGATTTAAATGTATAAGGAGGCCTATAACTCAAAAACAGGCCGATTTTTGCGCGATAAAAAAACTGACAACACGGAAATAAACTAAACACTCAGAAATAAAAGAAACACTTGTGAATAAGCAAACAATTTCGTAAGGCCTAGTAAACGAAATATTTTAGAAATAAACAAGCCTTGTAAATACTAAATAGGTCACCCAACTATACACATACTAGTTTTCAAGGCTTTTACCTTGCATAATGCTCGTACCGATTTAGTGCCAAGATTAGTTTTTGACATTATCATGACGACGAAAGAAAACTAGTTTCTAATTATTAAAATTTTACAGTCAACAGTGGAAGGGGAAAATGTTAATAGCGTTCTGTCAAAGCTCTTACAAATATTGTGTTCATCTTTTCAAAAGACTAATTGCCATAGTGTTCCTGGTTGCCATTAACGAGCGGTACTTATTGTTCCCTAGGGCAGGGACTGATGTCAACGAAAAAACATCAAATGTATGACCTTGGATATTTTTAGCAATTTGAACCACGATTCTAGTAAATACATCCACTCACTCATTTATCCAACATTTATTTAGATAGGTTCAAATTATGAGTAAATTCACAGTTACAGAGTACTAAATAAGATGTGAACAAATTGATAATTCACAAATAAATAAGTACGCGTGAGAACAATTAGGTTTAGGTGAAAAAGCTGAGGCTTTTGTGCCTTAAAGGCAGTGGACACTATTGGTAATTACTCCAAATAGTATTTAGCATTAAAACTTATTTGGTATGATCAGCAATGGAGAGCTGTTGATAGTATTAAACATTGTGAGAAACGGTTCCATCTGAAGTGACGTAGGTTTCGAGAAAGTAGTAATTTTCCACGAATTTGATTTCGAGACCTCAGAATATAACATTGAGGTCCCAAAAGCACACAACTTCGTGTTGTTCATTCATTTCGCAACTTCGACGACCAATGGAACTCAAATGTTCACAGGTTTTTTATTGTATGCATATGTTGGGATACACCATGCAAGTGAGGAAATTGGTATTTGACAATTACCAATAGTGTCCAGGGTCTCTAACCTAGTGACAGACAAACAACAGAAAATACTATACAGAAGACAAAAACGTGTACAATACGACAGACTAGACAAACAAACGAACCACAAAGGCTACAATTACTGCAAGTCTCTTGAAAACTAAAAATATTTCCTAAAAACTCGAGCAACAGACAGGGTCAAAACAAATCAAAACAAATAAAGTTAGCAGAAGACAAATATTTGTCTAAAACGGTATATCGTTGGTTAAAATCCCGCTGTAGTAAATATTGTTCTCTGCTCAACCCCAAACCATTTTTTTGTAATTGATGTTAGTTTGCATGTCAGTGTTTTACCCATACACCACGCGCTAATATACACCAGTGTTTAATATGCACTCCTGCTGGGTTTGACCCATTTCGGGTCAGTACGTCTCAAAAATAGAATCAGGCTGACCAGAAATGGGACCTGTGGTGACCGTGAATTCAGGCCTGGGGTTTTCAGAGTGTGGATAAAGCACGAATGATGGGTGTTTTTTGCTGAGTTGAAAGCTAGGTTTTAGCTAACACCTGAAACATTATGTTTCATCCTGAAAAAAATCTCTGATTTGATAATCGACTCTCCTCTATTGCAAACCTTCTGCAACCCTTGCGTGTTTCTATTAAAACCAAGTTCTTACCAGTAATAACTCATTCTTTAGCCCTATATAGGATTCTTTCTCTGTACACAGATCCTGTATAGTATAGTAGAAAGTGTAAGGCCGCCAGGGCTACTCATTCTCCTGAGACAAATTGCTATGTTGAAGTAATATGAACTCATAAATACCTCATACAGTTTCGCTATTCCTATTGGTGGAGAGCGCGTCACGTGGGGGTGTATAAACTTTTGATAATGTCCAGTGTTTTTAACCAGCTGGCTTCCGCGTGTCAGGCGCGCAAGATAATCCCGCGGATCGCGATTCATAGCTAAAGCAACAGCGCGTATTCTAAGCGCGCGCGTAATCTAAGCGCACGCGTAATCTAAGCGCGCGCGTAACATAAGCGAGCCCGCGTACACACAACCCACGCGCATCGAACAGGTTCTTCACAAAGTTTTTGAAAAAAATATTTCAAACCTCGAATTTTCAATTTTTAAACTTTCTATAACTGTAATTTTTTAACGTTAAAAAAAAAGGGCATTTATGAATGGGAATAAAAGAGTAGTGACTCGTTCTTTAACGTCCGTTTAACACCTTGCAGGGTCGTTGCCGTGCGATTCGGCTTGGGCCTTTTTCACACGGCCGCCAACCTTGCCGGCTTTAAACGGCCGTTGAAGAACTCGTTGCTACCCTTTTATTTCCTTACTAATCAAAAACGCTTTTAAAGATTATGCCTTCTATACATTTACTATTTTTACGAGAAAAAAATATTTCGTTAAGAATGTAGCCTCAGATATTTTAGCAATTTCATTGTGTAAAGTTGGATTAAATAATAAAAAACCATCTTGTCTGGCGGAATGCAAAAAAAAATTAACAATGCGTTTGGGAATAATTTTATTATTTGTTTTACTTCAGGCGTTGGGAGACGACACTCACCCTGACCCTGACACTACGCCTGGCAATCAAGGTAAGACCCGTTTTAAAAAGTCACTGGTCCAGCTTAAACAAATCAGTTCAAGCCATGTCGAACTCACTTTATCTGCTCTTTGCTTGTCGAACTCACTTAATCTGATCTTCTTTTGTCAAACTCACTTAGTCTGCTCTTTGCTTGTCGAACTCACTGAATCGGCTCTTTGCTTGTCGAACTCACTGATTCTGCTCTTGCTTGTCGAACTCACTGAAACAACCCTTTGCTTGTCCAACTCACTGAAACAGCTCTTTGCTTGTCGAACTCACTGAATCTACTCTATGTGTAGAATTCATTGATTCTGCTCTTGCTTGTCGAACTCACTGAATCTTCTCTTTGCTTGTCGAACTCACAGATTCTGCCCTTTGCTTGTCGAACTCATTTAATCTGCTCTTTGCTTGTCGAACTCACTCAATCAACTCTTTACGTGTCTAATTCACTTAACCTGCTCTTAATTTGTCGAACTCACTGAATCTTCTCGTTGCTTGTCGAACTCACTGATTCTGCCCTTTGCTTGTCGAACTCACTGAAACAGCTCTTTGCTTGTCGAACTCACTGAATCTGGATTTTGCTTGTCGAAGTCACTCAATCAGCTCTTTGCTTGTCGAACTCACTTAATAATCTGCTCTTTGCTTGTCGAACTCACTTAGTCTGCTCTTTGCTTGTCGAACTCACTGAATCAGCTCTTTGCTTGTCGAACTCACTGAATCTACTCTTTGCTTGTGAATTCACTGATTTTGCCCCTGGCTTGTCGAACTCACCGAAACAGCTCTTTGCTTGTCGAACTCACTTAATCTGCTCTTTGCTTGTCGAACTCACTTAATCTGCTCTTTGCTTGTCGAACTCACTGAAACAGCCCTTAGCTTGTCGAAATCACTGAATCAGCTCTTTGCTTGTCGTACTCACTGAATCTGCTCTTTGCTTGTCGAATTCACTGATTCTGCTTTTTGCTTGTCGAACTTACTTAATATGCGCTTTGCTTGTCGAGCTCACGGATTCTGCTGTTTGCTTGTCGAACTCACTTAATCAACTCTTTGGGTATCTTTTGCTTGTCGAACTCAATGAATCAGCTCTTTGCTTTTCGAACTCACTTAGTCTGCTCTTTGCTCCTCGAACTCACTGAATCAGCTCTTTGCTTGTAGAACTAACTTAATCTCCTCTTCGCTTTTTGAACTCAGCTAATCTGCTATTAACATGCCGACATCAATCTACACTTGCAATGCCAAACTCAATTGTTCCTGACACTTAAAAAAAACAATCTAGTTCAGTGATGTAGAACTTAAATAATCTGTTTTGTCATCAGCTTGTCTTCAAAGGGGTTGCTGAGGTTGGGATTTACGCTGTATGATCTCTGGACTTACACAACCTGGAATAGCGACTCGAAACGAAGCATTGTACAATGATTGGAATCACTAAATTATGGCTCGTTCCTTTTCTACTCAGGTCTTGGATGGCAGTTGGTCTTCAAGGGGGTTGCTGGGACGGGAATCAAGCTGTATAATCTGTGGACTAACCGAACCTGGGATAGCGACTCCGAGAACAGCGGGAACTATCGAAACGAAACCTTATACAATGCTTGGACAAATGGACAAAACATCAAGCAGGTGAGGAATTTTGCTCTAATAAAAAATTATTAAATAAAACTATTGACCAATATATCCCTATTATTCGCTCGGCCCTTGGTCTGTGGTTACTTATGTGACTTGATCTGGCGAGCGTCCGGGACTGGAAAAAAACGCTCCCGACTGCCATAATAATATAAAATAGTAAAATAAAACAAATCAAATATTATACTATCAAGACGAATCTTTATTACACAGTGCTTGGAACAAGATTTATTTATGTTTGGGCTATTCCATTTTACTTGTTATTGGCCTTTGTTGGAGACTACAAAAATGCACTCCGGCTGCCATAAATTAAATTTCTCAAATATAAGCTAAACAAAAACTTCTTTGTGTTCGAAGCAAGAAATTGATCATGATGGCAGGGATTAAAATGCAAAAAGTACAGTCAAATACACTTGGAATGTTTGTACTATTCTTAGTTTTTGAGTTCTGTATTCATTCTACACCAATTGAACCCTGGGTTAGAGGATGATGTTTTCCAACTTCCTAATAAATAGGACTGTTTCTATTGGTTTAAGGCACTGGACACTATCCTCAAAATAATTATTAGCATAAAACCTTACTTGGTAATGAGTAACGGAGAGCTGTTGATAGTATTGTGGCGAAAACTGCCTTGCGTTTTAGGATTAACTATAGAGTTGTTGAGACAACTTAAATGCTATCTCTTTATTTAAAATGTCTTGCTAATGCGCCTTATTTTTGACCGCGCGAGGGCGCTATAAATAGTATTTTTATCACTTCCGGGGGTATACGCGATTCACCCTGCACAAATCAATAGGCGTTCTGTCACTTTTGTTGCGCCGTAGTTTCAATTTGCTTTAGAGGTGGATTATAACGGCTCCTTTAAAAGTCTAATTGTCTGTGATGGATTAGATGTCTGTGGTGGTAATGTGTCCAATCTTTAATAACTGGGTATGAATGAATATAACCCCGGAAGTGATTGAGAGCGCCCTCACGCGGTCAAAATTATGGCCCATTCACCATTATTGTAAGTTTAACTTCAGCTAAATTAAGTGTTCACACATTTGGTTGTGCGTATGGGACTGTGCGTACGCGTGCGCTTTACGCGCACGCTTACAAACTGCTAGCGCGCACGCTACCAAATGTGTTTACATTGTCTTCTTAACGCTTATAAATTAACCAATCAGATCTCTGGCGTAAGCAAGCTGCTAGGCTTTAAAAGGAGACGAAAACCATGCCAGAGCTCAGGGCTCAGTCGCTTCCAGACTAGAGATCGCCACTCAAGACCTCAAGACTTCAAGAACTCAAGACCATTCAAGACCTCAAGAACTCAAGACCATTCAAGAACACACACACGCAAATGATGCTACTCACTTTATTATTGGCGAATCTCATTAGATAATTACTACAAAACGAGCAGCCACGCTACCATGTACTGCTGCGTGCGAATGATGAACCAGCGAACTGATCGATTGCAGATTACCTTAAGTTAATACCGTTTAAATCAAGAGAGGGCGCTATGTACATTTTGTGATTGAACATATTGAATAGTGTAGTTCCTTGCGGTTAATGTCAACCCTCTGTTTGAAACAGTTGATTTATTTCAAGGTGCCTCATTAGTGGAGTTTAGGACAATCCCCCAATATTATGTTTCATCCTTCCCCTGTGGCTTCTTCAGATTCCAGAGTGGCGGCTTGGTTAAATTAATAAGAACCATACCCCACCCCGGAATCGTTACAGTATCAAACATTGTGACAAACGGCTCCCACTGAAGTAATTTTCCAGGAGTTTGATTTCGAAACCTCAGAATAGATTTAGAGGTCTCAAAATCAAGTATCTGAAAGCACACAACTTCGTGTGACAAGGGTGTTTTTTCTTGCATTATTATCTCGCAACTTTCGATGACCGATTGAGCTCAAATTTTCACAGGTTTGTTATTTTATGCATATTTTGAGATACACAAAGTCAAAAGACTGGTCTTTGACAATTACCAATTCTTGCGTTATTATCTCGCACATGCAAATGCTCAGTATCCGACTATATACTCAACATTGATAATCATATTTCCAGACGCCAACCAACTACTTACACTTTTGAAAATAGTGTAGATACCAACAAAGTCTGCTGCAACATAGGACCTTTTCGAAACCACGGCTTCGGCTTTGGATTCGGCTCAGGCTAGATTGGCCCTGCGGTTGTTTTGAGATGACGGAGCCTGAATCCGAAGTCAAAGCCGAAGCCGTAGTTTCGAAAAGGGCCATAGTATGCATCTGATTATTCAGGAGGGATGAACTCGATGAAGTAGCTTGACAATGCTTTTTAACACGTGTGATGAATGTTCCTTTCTTAACCTATGGGCCTCTGGTCATCGTTGGAGTCAGGCTTCCGTTCTGATGGTACAAAAAAAAAAACTTTCTGTAAAACGACAATAAGCCATTCGCGAGTTAGATTTGAATCACTTCTGGTAGTGACTTGCTTTATACTCGCAAGTTACCGCTTACATGAATTCCTCAGACTACATAGACAGAATTCCTCAGACTACAGATCTTGTGACTATGTCACAAGATTCGGGGCAAGCTTTTGTATAGCAACCTCCAGAAGAGTAGACTCGGGTACCATTGTGCCATACACATCAATTCAGAATTGTGTATGGGTGTTTACCGCCTCTTACGTAACTACGCAAAAGCTTGCCCGAATCATGTGACATAGCAACTGTTTCTGTTCTAAGGAGTTCAAACTTAAGTGGTGAATTGTGATCAAGCACGTCATTCGACCAAACAATATTCAAATCTAACACGCAAATGGCTTTGTTTAAACCTCTAACCAGGTCAAGCTGTCCTTGTTTGACCACACTGGGGTCAAAGTTGAATTGATATTCAATGGAGTAGACTCAGACATTACGAGCTGGTTCGCCAAGGAGCGCCTTGTATCCTCTCCATGGAGTGACCTGACAACAACGGCCACTACGAACTACTTCTCTATCAAAGGACATTTGCTCACTGGGTACGGATTCATGACGGTGGCCAGCCCGGCACACGTAAAGGATTTCATTTCAAACTCGTTGTTTCCATGGCAATACAGGCTACAAACTGTGACTGAAACACACATTCAAATACTGCCTAATTCATTAAGAAAATCTTGTTCTCAATTTTTTGAAGAATCCTATTAATAATTGACATATTTACATTCAGAAAAAAAGAGAGGGTGGAAAGAGGAGTTTGAAGTGAAACCAATAAACATTAACCAGTTGGACGCGGTTCTTATATACATGAATGTCCGTTTCTAAACGTGTAGTATTCAATAAAATGTAGAGTCATTCAATCCAAAACATACTGGAAACCAAGGGGATTGTACTGAAATAAACAACGAACTGACCCATCAAAACTGTATCCGACTAAAAAACACGCGCGTGTCTACTCATTGAAACCAAGGAATTTCTATGAAAAGGGATTAGAAGACATCACTATGCTTAATGGCAGTGGACACTATTGGTAATTACTCAAAATAATTATTATCATTAAGTCTTTCTTGATTACGAGTAATGGGGAGAGGTAGATAGTATAAAACATTGTGAGCAATAGCTCCCTCTGAAGTGACGTAGTTTTTGAGAAAGAAGTAATTTTCCACGAATTTGATTTCGAGACCTCAGATTTAGAATTTGAGGTCTCGAAATCAAGCATCTTAAAGCACACAACTTCATGTGACCATGGTGCGACAAGGATGGTTTTTTGTTCCTTTCATTTATTATCGCGCAACTTCGACGACCGATTGAGCTCAAATTTTCACAGGTTTGTTATTTATGCATTTGATGAGATACACCAAGTGAGAAGACTGGTCTTTGACAATAATACCAATAGCGTCCAGTGTCTTTAAAGCCATTGGACACTTTCGGTAAACAGTATTATCCAAGGCCCCTACTTCGTGTATCATAACTTCTTTAAAAAATAGCAAACCTGTAAAAATTTAGGCTCAATCGGTCATCGGAGTCGGGAGAAAATAAAGGGAAAACCCACCCTTGTATCCGCACGTTTCGACGTGTTATGACACGTGTTTAAAATTTTATCCGTAATTCTCGATATCGAGAATTGATATTGTTTCACTGTATTCTCAAAAAGGCAAAGCATTTCATCGAATAATATTTCAAGAGAAGCCTTTCACCACTACCTTCTGTAAACCCTGTAAGTTATTTGTAAATCTGTGAACTTTTATTTTTTGTTCTGTACCGAAAGGATCCAATGGCTCTAATATAAGAATTCACTCCGCATTTATTCTGTTCAATCATAACTTTAGGCAATTGTATCGACGGTTTTTCATCAATAAGAACTATGGCGGCTGTGATGTAGACCGTGGTTGGTTGACGGTTGTCGATTCAGCAGATAATTGCCAATGGGGCAACTCATTCAGTAGTTATCCTGTCATACTGTACAGCACACAGAACACTGCAGTCAATTGGACTACATCAAATGGTACTTCATAACTAATGTCTTATATTCAAACAATACTTATCTTCACGGTGTATCCGAATAATTATCTTTTTCAAACGTTTTTCTGTTAATTTCAACAAATCTGCGCAGGGTCTTGTCTTCTTTTACAGAAAGAGTTATTACTGAAATTGACCCGAATGATAGTTCATCCATTGATAAACTGTTACAAAATTCAACCTATAAAAAAAACATTTGAATGAAAGAGATTGCAATTAAACTCCAAAGGTGTTTCACACAATGGTGAACTCAACTGATATCAATTTTTAGCGCACTCGCAATCCGTTGATAAATCATTAAATTCAACCTATATTGCAAGAGAACTAAATCTAATATACCTCCGTGTTTCCCACATAGGCTAAATCTGAACCTTAATTAGTGCACTGGAGCATTTAAAAAAATAAACCTCCGAAATTCTTGCTGTGAATATTACATCCTTTTTATGGTGCTTTCTTACCGTACCGTTTGTTTTGTTTCATTCCTTCTTATTGTTTCCAGCTGGAGAGTTGGGCATAGCGGATTACTTGACCATCCACATCGATACTGAGTGAGACGAGACCTTGAAGCGAATCCGCACCGTGCACGACCCGTTGGTGTCGCACCGGTATTATATTCACCATGCATAATACCTTTGTATGATCATTAACTCTTACATTTTAATCGTTTTAACTTTTACATAATCGTTTTAACTTTTACTTAACCATTTTAACTTTTACGTATCATTTTAAGTTTTACAAAATCATTTCAACTTTAACAAAATCAGTTTACCTGAACATAATCATTTTAACTTTTATATAATCATTTAACTTTTACATCATCAAATTAACTTTAAAAGAACACGTTGCCATGGATCGGTTGAGTTGGTCTTTGAAAAGCGTTTGTAAACGTTTGTTATAAATGCATATGGTAGGAAGACGTTGTAAAAGTAGAATACAATGATCTACACAAATTTGCCTCGAAATTGCACGGTTTCCCTTTTATACCTCGTCGACTAACACGGTCGGCCAATAATATGGGAGTCAAATTTTTGACTCCCATAAACGGCCGACCGTGTTTAATTTGCAAAGTAAAAGGAAAACCAAGTAATTTCGAGGCAAATTTGTGTGGATTATTATATTCTACTTTTAAAACATCTTTCTAACCATGCAATTTATAACAAACGGTTACAAACGCTTTTTACAGACCAACTCGTCCGATCCAAGGCAACGTGTCCCTTTAACATAATCATTTTACCTTTTACATAATCATTCTAGGTTTTACATAATCAATTTGACTTTTACATGATCGTTTTAAATTTTATATAATTATTTTAACTTTTACATAATCATTTTAACTTATACATAATCATTTCAACTTTGACATAATCATTTAACTTTTACATGATCATTTTAGATTTTACAAATCATTTTAACTTTTACCATAACATAATCATTTTAACTTTACAATAATCATTATAATTTGTACATGATCATTTGAAGAAGTATTTTTTTTTATCATCATGCACTGATCCAGGGGGCGGGGCACTTGCGCGGTAAAATTTCAACAACAACAACAAAGAGAGAGAGAAAAATAATGGGCTAATTAATAATATTATCTGAACATATAAATTGACTTTCAGTGCAGCATCGGTTCATTATCTTGTTCACTTTTTTGATGACCTTATAAAATAATTATTTAGGTATATTGTTTACACAATCTTCTGATAACCTTTCATATATTTTTGTTTTATTTTAATGTTTGCTTTAAAGGCAGTGGACACTATTGGTAATTACTCAAGATAATAATTAGCATAAAACCTTTCTTGGTGACGAGTAATTTTCCACGAACTTGATTTCGAGACCTCAGGTTTAGAATTTGAGGTCTCGAAATCAACCATCTAAAAGCACAAAACTTTGTGTGGCAAAGGTATTTTTTTTTCTTTTATTATTATCTCGCAACTTCGACGACCAATTGAGCTCAAATTTTCACAGGTTTGTTATTTTATGCATTTGTTGAGATACACCAAGTGGGAAGACTGGTCTTTGACAATTACCAATAGTGTCTAGTGTCTTTAAACATTGAATGATGTAAAACAAAATAAACAAAAAACAACAAGTTGGGAATGCACATACAATGTTTGTTGATACCTTAGATGTTGAGATACGATCCAATGGCCATTTAGGGGTTTGCGAAAAAAATTAGACTTTGAGGTTTTTAAAGGCTTGACGTCTCGACCCTTTAGAGTCTTTCTCGATGATTAATAAAATTACAACACAGATATGATAAGTTTGTATGTAGACGTCATGAATCGATCATTAGCGTAACGAGTATCCACTGACACATACGAAAATATTCAACATGTTATTATGTTGCTGTTTTAGTGATCCATGTTTATGATGGTTTTTACCTGTTTCTTTTGGACAGAAATCGGGGGGTGAGTATGTTAAAAGTTAAAGGCACTGGGGTGGATTTCACAAAGGTAGTCCTAACTTAGGACTAGTCCTAGGCAATGCTAAGAGATAGGACCAGTCCTAAGTTAGGACCAGTAAGGACCAGTCCTATCTCTTAGCATTGCCTAGGACTAGTCCTAAGTTAGGACTACCTTTGTGAAATCCACCCCACTGGACGCGTTTGTCAGAGACCAGTAGTTTCACTTGGTGTATCCTAACATAATACAAACAAACTAACAAACCTGTGAACATTTGGGCTCAATAATGGTCATCGAATTTGCAATAGAGTGATAACTCGGTGTGCTTATTAAAAGCTTCAACTGATTTGTATTTCTTGAGTGAGAAATTACCTCTTTCTCAAAAACTACGTTACCTCAGAGGGAACTGTTTCGCACAATGTTTTCAACAGCCCTCCATTGCTCATCACCAAGTGTTTATGCTTACACGTATTTTGAGTAATTACCAATAGTGCCCAGTGCCTTGACGCTTTGTGATTATTAATTTTATATCCTTTGACTGTTGTTTTTTATTTCAAGTAACCATAATATAGGTTTTCTCGGTCAAATTCGGCAAATCAGCAGTAAATTTCATGTTCATGCGTTCGAATTAAAGCTGTTTTGCCTCTCCAGTTGTTACTGCGTTTCAAACTCAGAATTCGGCCATTCAATTTCGTTTTGATTTGAGTCAAATTCCTATAGCACTCTGTTCAATTTAGCGTATCGTCATTCTTTTTCGTGACATACACGCCTCAAGAAGCGTCTGCGAATTTGAATGCTGCTTTGATGAATTGTTAAATTGAATGATTATTTTGCTAAATCGAATGACGCAACATTACTTTTGAATAATCATAAAACGAAATCGAGTGACCCTTTTCAGTTGCATTCGATTTCGCGCGAAATAGAATAGCTTGGAGGTTAAATTGGCTACTGATCTTCCGAAATTGACCGAGAAAATCTATATTAGTACGCACTTGATAATGCATAAGACGACATTACCTTTATATTATTATAGGTTTTCCCGGCCAATTTCAACAAAAAATCATTAACGTTAACACCCGGCTCATTCATCTCGTTTGAAAATTGAATGCTCCGTTGAATCAGCATTCAACAGTCAATTCACCAGTTTAGCATTCACTGGTTAAATAAGATCATTCGATTTCAGCAAGACTCATTCAATTACATAAGGCAGCAAGACCCTTGCAATATAATTTTACCTTTTTATGGGCTTTATAGGTCTGGGAGGGTATACATCTTTTTTTTTATGACATTTTTGTTTTATACTTTTACCCTTCCCTAGACGGCCTGTGCTTGTGTTAATTGTTTATTGTCCGAAGAATTAAAATAAATAGATAAAATAAATAAATACTTGATTTCATCAAGACTGTAAACGGAAGTAGAGTTTCAACTGAAGAAAGATCAAAGTGTAATCTTAAATGCCTATAAATCACATAGAATGACTGAAATTATTCTGAATGAGAAAAACGAACCTGTAAGTACACGGAAACGAATTTGAATGAATTAAGGTATAGTAATAGAAACCCCTAGTGAGTGTACTGGGGGAAATGTGTGAATTTGAAATGAATTTTTATTTATTTTAAATCTTCGGACATAATTCTTTGTTGGCAGGGGCCGTCGATGGTAAGGCAAAAGTTTGAAAAACTGTAATCTAAGCGATGTGCCCTACAATGCTTGTAGATGAAATTTTAATGGATTGGCCGGGAAAACATTTAAAAATGTTCATACTTAACTACGAATTGAGTGTTTAAAGGTTTAAGTATGCCTAATTTTGGTTATTTGAAAAATTGTTTTAATCTAATAAATATATAAATGTATTTAATAAAAACTAACATGTGAAAATTGCATTTTGAAAGGTAGCGTTTTTTAGATAGTCGCCGAAAATCTGGAGCGGTTACGTCTACACGGGAAGAATGAGGAACCGAAAAAGATTCGTCGACTTGCACCCCCCCCCCCCCCCCCCCCCAATGAACAGAAAAGCAATGTTCAAAGTTCAACCAGGCCCCAATTTCATAGCACTGCTTAAATGAACACGTTGCCTTGGATCGATCGAGTTGGTATTTGAAAAGTGTTTGTAAACATTTGTTAAAATTTATATTATGGCTGGAAAGATGTTTTAAAAGTAGAATACAATGATCCACACAAATATGACTCGAAATTGCGTGGTTTTCAGTTTACCTCGTCGACTAAAACGGTCGGCCATTTATGTGAGTCAAATTTTTTACTCCCATAAATGGCCGACCGTGTTAGTTCGCAAAGCAAAAGGAAAAACCACGCGTGTGTATCATTTGTATTCTACTTTTAAAACATCTTTCCAATTATATGAATTTTATAACAAACGGTTACAAACGCTTTGTATACTGCCAACTCGTCCGATCCGAAGCAACGTGTTCCTTTAATGGTAAGCAAGTTTTCGTGCTTACTGTAGCAGAAAAGTTTGCTTGTAGTGCAAGAGTATTTCACAAGTTAGCAGAAAAATAGGCGGCCGTATTGTGCGTTCACCATTGATTTGCATCATTGTGACGTGCATTTATTTTCGTGCAGTAGGCCGAAGCACCGGAAGGCTAAGCAAATTTTCGTGCTACGCAGCTTTATGGAATTGGGCCCACTGCTTAATAAGCAGCCATTTTGTGCTAAGCAGAACTTAGCAGGAAACCAGTCAAAGATTGTCGGTGTGACATGGTAGGCCTACTTTGGGCTGCATGGTAATAGGACATTGTCACACGGAGGCAAATTACGGGCAACCAGTTCCACCAATCTCTTCCATGAAGAAAAAGCATTCACATTTGAATGTTCACCTATTTCTCTTGTGATCGACCCGTTTGCTACAAAGTGGTCCTCAGTATGCACCACTGTTATGCACTGCAGTTGGTTGTTTTTTTGCCTCCAAGATGCCTGCAAAAGTGACCTCGTCACATGTGACAAGGCCCTTAGTCTGGTAAGCACATTGCTTGAAATTGGTCCCTTCAAGACAAAAAACAGTTACCGGTCTTTTAAACATGACATAAAACATTCCTGATTCTGTCCCCCATATTGGGAAACTGTGTACAAGCTTCTTCTGATGGCACCCTCTTTTGAAGTCTCCTCCATCCAGTCCATGTTAAGTTCCCATAACTTTAATAGAATCTCCGGCGGACAGAATTCCCCGGAACACCGGCCGTCACTTTCCCTGGGGATAACTATGGGAGTGAACATCTGCAGTCGGATTACAAAACCCCACCCCGCCCCTGCCATCCACGAAGAAATTGCGATACGCAGACAGGTCTTGAATAAGGGAATGGAGGTTTTCAACTAGTGGTTTAATCCCAACGAGGCCTGGTTCTTGATAATTCGAAGTCGAGGTAAATTATCAAGAACCAGGCCTCGCGGGTTTAAAGCCACTATACACCATCGAAACAGAAAAAAAATAAAAGTTCACAGATTTACAAATAGTTTACAGGGTTTACAGAAGCTAATGGTGGAAGTCTTCTCTTGAAATATCATTCCATGAAATGCTTTACTTTTTGAGAAAACATTAAAACAGTTATCAATTCTCGATAGCGAGAATTACGGATTTTTATTAAACACATGTGATTACACGGCGCAAAGTGCAGAAACAAGGGTGGGTTTTCCCGTTATTTTCTCCTGACTCCGGTGACCGATCGAGCCTTAAAGGAACACGTTGCCTTGGATCGGACGAGTTGGTCTATAAAAAGCGGTTGTAACCGTTTGTTATAAAATGTATATGGTTGGAAAGATGTTTTAAAAGTAGAATACATGATCCACACAAGTTTGCCTCGAAATTGCGTGGTTTTCCTTTTACTGTGCGAGCTAACACGGTCGGCCGTTTATGGGAGTCAAAAACTTGACTCCCATAAATGGCCGACCGTGTTAGTCGACGAGGTAAATGGAAAACCGTGCAATTTCGAGGCATGTTTGTATGGATCATTGTATTCTACTTTTACAACATCTTTCTACCCATATGCATTGTATAAAAAAAACGGCTACGAACGCTTTTCAAAGACCAACTCGACCGATCCAAGGCAATTGTGAAACTGATTAGTTTTACATAAAATGCTTAAACATTTTACCGAAATTTTCTGTTGGTTTATTTGTAGTCTTGCAGTACAACGGGAAACAAAAATGTATTTCCGGTTTACCATCATTCATTCATTCATTCATTCATTCATTTTTATAATAAAAAAATATATAAAAAAATTGCAGCACAAAGCTTAATTATGTGGCATTAAATATTGTATAAATTCTACAGATATAATACCTTAAATAGCACCACTGCAGTACGGGGGTACATAAATAAAGCAATGGAGGGTTGGTCGGTTTGGAAGAAAACAACACAGCTCTCACAGCTCGTTTGGACGCGTAGCGGTTTGCCCTTTAAGATGGCGATTTTCATTACAATGGACCTTATGCACATGACGTCATTTCAGTAGGGCGCCCTCACCTAGATGTCAAAAGGAGGTTGTTCATTGGCCAATCCTGTGCGCCGCGCGTACAAATCTGTGCGTTTCGATTGGTTCGTCACCGTTTTTCCACTAAGATGGCCGCTGGATGACGTCAATGCATAAGGTCTATAAGGGTGTTATTCAATACGGTTTGCCCTTTAAGATGGCGACTTTAATAGCAATAAGGGTGTTATTCAAGACGGTTTGCCCTTTAAGATGGCGACTTTCGAAGCAATAAGGGTGTTATTCAATACGGTTTGCCCTTTAAGATGGCGACTTTCATAGCAATAAGGGGGTTATTCAATACGGTTTGACCTTTAAGATGGCGACTTTCATAGCAATAAGGGTGTTATTCAATACGGTTTGCCCTTTAAGATGGCGACTTTCATTGCAATAAGGGGGTTATTCAATACGGTTTTAGTTTAAAGGCAGTGGACACTACTGGTAATTGCTCAAAATAATTATAAGCATAAAACCTTTCGTGGCGACGAGTAATGGGGAGAGGTTGATGGTATAAAACATTGTGAGAAACGGCTCCCTCTGAAGTGCCATAGTTTTCGAGAATGAAGTAATTTTCCACGAATTTGATTTCGAGACCTCAGATTTAAAACTTGGGGTCTCGAAATCAACCATCTAAATGCACACAACTTCGTGTGACAAGGGTGTTTTCTTTTTTCATTATTATCTCGCAAGTTCGATGATCGATTGAGCTCAAATTTTCACAGGTTAGTTATTTTATGCATATGTTGGGATACACCAACTGTGAAGGCTACAGTCTTTGACAATTACCAATAGTGTCCACTGCCTTTAAAGGAGTGAAATATTGACCAAGAGATATTAACTTGAGAACGTTGTTGGTTCAACAAGTTTCGTAAAGTCGCCAATCAAGGTATCTCTTTGGAAAATACGCTCGTTAATTTGTTTTACCTCGGAGATTTCCTCCTGGCGGCAATCAGATCACAATAAGCGAAACCAAAAGTTAGCACAACTTGGCCCGGGATAATTGCATGTGTTTTGGGGAAACATATTTGTTCTTAGTAATCATGTCTATGGTCCACTGTGATCTGACAACCATATTTGAGCTATATTAATATTAATATTAATATTAATATTCGGCTTAACAAAAAGAACAATACAAAGTACAGAACTAAACAAACAAAACGGCAGGGTAATTAAGCCAATGCACCAACGGCACTTGCCTGGACATAAAAAAAAAAGTTTACTAAAATAACTGTGACTCGGAAGCGTTTAGGTTCAGTGCCTGTGGCTTAAATCTATACTCAGCAAACTTCAAACTTCAACTTGTTTTCATCAAATGTGATTAAAACATGAATTAGGCACTACGTGAAACTGTTTGCATCCAGCTAAAACGGAACACGTTGCCTTATAGGTCGAGTTGGTCTTTGAAAAGCGTTTGTAACCGTTTGTTTTACTAATGCATATCATTAGAAATATGGTTTATGTCTCGAAATTGCATGGTTTTCCTTTTACTTTGCGAACTAACACGGTCGGTCATATATTTTATGGGAGTCACTCCCATAATGGCCGTCCGTGTTAGTTGACGAAGTAAAAGGAAAACCACGCAATTTTGAGTGATTCTTGTGTGGATCATTATATTCTACTTTTTTGTAGTACTTTTAAAATATCTTCTAATCATAATGCATTTTACAACAAACGGTTACAAACGCTTTGGATTGTGTAAACGCACGTAAAATAACGTAAAAATGTTCTTAATAGCATATAATTATACAGCGTATACAGTACCAAAATTCGTAAATTCTTCCTTGATTAAATTAATTGGGCTGAGCTAATTAGCAGACTTGAAACACTGGGGCGCTAATCTGATAAAGCCAGGGGTAGGTAGAACAGATTTATGAAATAAAAATTAATAGTACTTTCCAACTTAGATGGAACTCTTGGCTTTTTTATTTGCCCATACCTTACGCTTGTTCTTAATAGCATATATACAGCGTACAGTACCAAAATTCGTAAATTCTTCCTTGATTAAATTAATTGGGCTGAGCTAATTAGCAGACTAAAAACACTTGGGCGCTAATCTGATAAAGCCAGGGGTATGTAGAACAGATTTATGAAATATAAATTAATAGTACTTTCCAATTTAGATGGAACTCTTGGCTTTGTATCTGCCCATACCTTACGCGTGTACAATCCCCTCGCACTGTCTTCGACGGTCATTGACGGTCTCTGACCGATTCATCACCAAATTTGGTGTTGGCTCAAGACACCGGCGCGTCAGCGCCCTCTTTAGACGGTGTACGAATAACCATGTAGAGTTTTTCAAAAAACAGTGTTTATCAACAGATAAACACTGTTTATCAAATTGTTGGGCATTTGGCGTCGGCGTTAAACTGTGTGTTTATCGACCGAAAAACACTGTTTTTCGATAAACCGTGTTTATCATTTGATAAACCGTGTTTATCATTTGATAAACCGTGTTTATCACTTGATAAACCTAAAAAAATTGTTTATCGATTGATAAACAGAGACTCTGTTTATCGTTTGATAAACAGCGTAGAGTTTTTCGAGGTGATAAACAGAGTTTTTCTCGAAAAACAGTGTTTATCGGTCGAAAATCAGTGTTTATCGCTGATAAACACTGTTTATCGAATTATTGGGCATATGGCTTGCCTAAGGCGAACCCTGGGTCTAGCCTGAACATTGATCTCTATTATAACCAATATAATAGAGATCAATGAGCTTGAACGTCTGACGTCATTCTTTGAGGCTCGTGTTGCGGATAAAGACAGGGGCCCCCAGTCTACCGGACATGCACGATCGCGTCGTGGTCATGGTCATGGTCATGGTCCATGGGGTTTTTCCCACAGTGCAATGGGCTTTTACTTACTAAACCAGTAACCATGGCGGTGGAAATATTACTTCCTCCATGACCAATTGTAATACTACCTAGCTCCATTAGTGTGACGACCATGATATATAGCGTAGGGACAGAGTCGAGACAACGTTTTGTTTGAGGGTAAGGTATCGTAGCGTCATATGTTATCGACCCTCATATGTTTTCAAACCCAAACTTTGATTCCCGTTTACCGCGAGACTGTGCAAGCTCCACCGGTGACAGAAGAAGCTCTGCTGTTTACTCACGGTCTGTATTTTCGTCAGGCTTAATCATGCCGAGAATAAAGTTTCCTGTCGAAGGTTATGCTCAAACATGTATAAAAAGATGAATTTTTAGTATAAATCACTAGTGCATTATTATGCCAACAATTAAATGAGTCTAAGAAACATCATCCAACCTCTAAATTTCAAAACAAAATTATCATCTGCTAGATTGAGTTCCATTCTCCTTAAGTCACTAGATAGATCACGAGATGTGGTTGCTATTAGGGATTCTTGTTCTATGGTGTGCCAATATGGGGAAAAAATTAAAACATTAAAGTGAAAATGAAAAAAACATTTTTCTTTTTCATTTACCGCAGACAGTATTATAAATTCTCAAAAATGTAATAAATAATATGTCTACATTAGAGAGACAATACAACAGATTGGTTTCTTACTCCTGAAACCAAACATTGCTGGTCTGAAATTGGGGGAAAACAGAATGATTTTAAGTGTTTGTGCTTCAATGGGGTTGGGGTGTTTTACTGTTATGCCTTGCGATATCTCCGGATTCTAACCAAGTAGCCATATGTCTTGGGACAAAAATGTAATTAAGTTTGTTTAATAGTAATTGAAATGAGCTGTTTTATTTATTTTGCATGCAATGCTAGCTTCTGAATATTCAATAAAATACCAACCAATGAAAGGTTTGAAAACATATGACGTCGCTCCAATGTCGTACATGCATTGGCACTGTAAATAGTGGATTATCTCTCCCAACAGAAAAACAAAACTTGTAAGATTTCAACACACGATTAAGTGTAAGTGTCATTGTAAACAAGTTGGATAGATGATTTTTTTTTTCGTTTAGTTTTTGATTGTTAAAAAATTGTCTTGTTATCCTACTGAAAACACATGACACCCGGATAAAACATGTAAAAAACTAAGGCCAGGCAGTTTTTATATTAATAATAATATTCAAAAAGAGGAAGGAAAAACTCTTCGTTGTTTTTATGAGACTGACATATTAATTCTGGTGCGATGGTGGATAGTCACGAGAAGCGTGTGTCAGGACGAATACCGGACACTACGGCACCTCGCAAACTCGGCACCTGCAAACTCGGCACCTTGCAAACTCGGCACCTTGCAAACTCGGCACCCACTCGGCACCATACAAACTCGGCACCGGCCTTTAATTGACTGACAAACTCGGCACCAAGCAATAATCACCACGAAGAGTCAAGTGGTTTTAAAACTAGTTGCGTACGTGCATGGTACGTGTATCCTCCTCTTACCAGTTTTCACGGTATTATGCCTTTTTCTTTGAATTGGGACAAAAATAATGATGCCATATATCAACCGATGCCCTAATTATCGTCTTTTGTTAATATGAAGTATGCAAACATTAATTAAAACTTGATGGATATTGAAATGTTCACACTACACACCGATCTTGGATGACTTCAACTGGTCCCCTTTGTTTTCAATTTTTCCTGTTTTCAAGGTAAACGAGAAAGAATGGTTTCCCGGTGAAGCCATACGTGGAAGAAACAGTGACTACAAGTGTTCTGTGAGACTCTGTGTATGACTCTATAGCCAGCAGTTGTCTACATTTTATTCAAAATATTTGTTATGACATTTAAAAAAATTACCATGGTAATTTGCAAAAAAAAAAAAAAAAAAAAAATTAAAATTAAATAAAAAGTGTGAATAATTATTTGCTTTCAAATCTGATTTTCCCCCCATTATTTATAATAAAGCGTATAAATAAAAAGTGATAATTGAATCACCAAGCCGATGTTTAAATTTTAATATTTATAATAATATTGATATGAGGGTTAAAAACAAAATCTCAAAAAATATCAGAAAATAATATAAGGCACATGGTTTCTTTAAGCCTCTGTCTTTTTTTCCAGAATGCTCAGCAGAATGTTCAGTCACATGATTCGATCATCGTGAATTGTCAATTGAAATAGTGTTTGATGAAACTTTTTCGGTGGGCAATTTTCTTTATAATATGGCCTCAACATTATGGCATGTTTTTGTACCTTGGAAATGCCTAAAATACCAAAGTTTTTGCATTTACAAGTGCAAATAACCAGTGGAGCCTTTACAATTGTTTCTAAGTTTTGGTCAAGGGAGAGGAGACTCTTTGCTTGGCAAATAAAACCAAAATGTTGTTATCTGGGGACTGTTTACATCGCGCACAAAGAGATAATTATTTTGACGATTGCGCGATTATTTGACTTTAAAATATTTTTAAACCAATACGAGTGGAACTGGAAGGTGCATCCTTGTTGGACATAAACTTATACAAAAATATTGATTTTACATTAAAAAGGACATTCACACAATTTAACAAAAATTACAATTCATGAAGTATTATTTTGTATCTCAAAGCACATTAACTTATTAAGGAATAAATGAAGGTACGAAGTGACTCAACGAAGTGACCAATTTGGTTACGGTACAAAGTGTCCCGAAGGTACGAAGTGTCCAGGGTACGAAGTGGCAAAGGTACGAAGTGTCCAACATCCTCACGGTACTGCTACTGTAACATGGTATTGTTGTGATGTTCAGTACATTTTGCTAACAACCCACGGAGGTAGAAATAGATTTGATCACTTCGTTCGGTAGTTATCGAAACCCTCCTACTGGCGGCCGGCGGGAGGAGGGTAAGTGTTGTGAAACAAAGCCACTAGCCCACCTTGTTGAGCTATTAATGGCTCTCTTTTAACAAGGCCCACACTTCGTGTATCACAACTTCTATATAAAATAACAAACCTGTGAAAATTTAGGCTCAACCGGTCATCGGAGTCGGGAGAAAATAACGGGAAAACCCACCCTTGTTTCTGCACGTTTCGCCGTGTCATGACATGTGTTTAAAATAAATCCGTAATTCTCGATATCGAGAATTTATATTGCTTTCTCAAAAAGTAGAGATCATTTCATGGAATAATATTTCAAGAGAAGTCTTTACCCATTAACTTCTGTACACCCTGTAAGTTATTTGTAAATCTGTGAACTTTTAATTTTTGTTCTGTACCGAAAGTGTCCAATGGCTTCAAGGTGTGGGCTACAGTTTTTTTTTTTTCCAGAGGCCGATGCCACCTACCCTAGGGGTGAAACAGGGTTACCCCTTTTACAGTCCATACGGATGTAGGCTTGGGTATCATCAGTCTGAAGCCTGGCTGGTAGAGCAGAAAGCACTACCTCCCAAATTTTATGTAGCAAGTGTCGCGTCCGAGATTCGAACCCACACTCTGCTGATCAAACACCAGAGCTTGAATCCGGTGCTCTTAACCGCTCGACCATGACACGCCATGTAGGGGTTTACAAAGGTTGCGTTCGTTTAGCTTCCCAGGGTCGACCCCGGTCTGCCCCGATACGTTCGAATAGCTTCGACGGGGCTCACCCGGGTAAGTCCCCTGCTTGTGGAGTGGGTCACTTGGGGGTGACCTGAGGTGCATGCCGTCACCACGAGAGGGCGAGTGTGATCGTTTGATTAGCTCTTGTCAGGGGCTCACCCGAGTGAGCACCGCTGGGTCGACCCTGGGAAGCTAAACGAACGCACCCATGGTAAGAAGATGTGTACTCGTGACCTGTGAACCCTTAACGTCACTTTTTTATCACTCTCCATGCTGGAGTACGCACAGAACTGCAGGAACATATATGCTACATAGTAGGTGTTCGAGATGCAACACTGGATGATGAAAAATGTGCACATATCCTGCATACGTCCATAGCGGCAATGAAAAACTACAAACGAATTGCTAACTTATTGGGAATAGTTGTAAGTTCCGTATTCATAGACGTAGGACGCATTGAACCAATCCTAAGTTATCGTCCTAACTCTACTCTAGATATGATTAAATCTACATGTTGTAGCATTTCCTGAAATTGACTGCTGGGGTGGATTTCACAAAGGTAGTCCTAACTTAGGACTAGTCCTAGGCAATGCTAAGAGATAGGACCAGTCCTAAGTTAGGAAGAGTTACTCCTAACTTAGGACTGGTCCTATCTCTTAGCATTGCTTAGAACTAGTCCTAAGTTAGGACTACCTTTGTGAAATCCACCCCTGGACTCTTATTTAACCCCACAGCGATTTCCGTTGTGCGCTTTGCAAGGTTTTAAATACATATGTTTTTACATTTTTCTATTACAAGTGCCCCTTACAAGAGGTAAATTGCCGTGCCCCTTCAAGAGCGCAATTCGAGGCGTGAGAATCTGTCTTCAGCAGGTGGGCTGTTTGATGACATCAGGGCCCAGTTTCAAGAAGCAGTTCAGCCGAAAAAAATACTGCTTGACAAATTGCTTTGCTAAGCAACAATTGAGAGGGGCACCAGTCACAGCAATGTAAACTTCAGGTAACTTTGTTAAAGCCATTGGACCCTTTCGGTAAACAGTATTTTCCAAGGCCCACACTTTGTGTTTCACAACTTCTATATATATAAAATAACAAACCTGTGGAAATTTAAGCTCAATCGGTCATCGGAGTCAGGAGAAAACAACGGGGAAACCCATCCTTGTATCCGCACGTTTCGCTGTGTCATGACATGTGTTTAAAATAAATCCGTCATTCTCGCTAACGAGAATCGATTTTGTTTTACTGTTTTCTCAAAAAGTTAAGCATTTCATGGACTAATATTTCAAGAGAAGTCTTTCACCACTACCTTCTGTAAACCATGTAAGTTATTTGTAAATCTGTGAACTTTTATTTTTTTTTCTGTACCGAAAGGGTCCAATGGCTTTAAGCAATAATTGTCTGTGCTTAGCAAGTATTGGTCTGATGACAGGCTTTATTAAAATGGGCCCAGCTGAGTTTGGATCAAACTAAAGACATTTTCCACTTGGTTTTTTTTTATGCTGATTAGCTTCACAGGTAATAATTGCTTAATTTCTTGTTTATTTATTTATAACAATATCAGGATGTGAGTTGGTGAGTCTTGGTGATAAAGAAGTGGAACTGACGCTCATTAAGTACCAAGTGACCCCCAGTTGACCCCAGTTGACCTCCAAGTTGACCCCTCCATCATGAGGATCCTACCATCAATGAGTTTATCCGCTGCAATCTTCAACTGCATCGTTATAATAAGCATTCAACATGTTGTTGGACAGAGTAAGTCAAAGTAATATAAAAAAACAAACAAATTCCCCAAAGATTATTTTTAAACTGAAGCGCACAGTACAGGTCTGCTGTTTTTTGCATGCAATCGTAAACCCTTGATCCTCGCCAAAGTAATGGATTCTGACTTTGTGAAAAAGTCTATTTATTTTTATTAATTTTTTTATAATGACAAATTTAATAACAATCTTAACAGGAATTTGGCGATCAAATGTTAAGTGGGAACGTAAAGGGCGATCAGACCCCGCAATTTTTGGGCGAACACATCCGGTAGGCCCTAATGGCGCAAAATCAGTGGGGTGTTTTTTTTCTTCTATTCCCAGCACGCACCACGCAACTACAAGTTGCCACAGCTTGTATTTGGTGACAAATAAGAATTGCAAGTAAAGCATACAGCAGTATTGGTGTCACGTGGCGATACCAACTAAATGTTCTGTACAACGCGTCCACATTAAACCCAAACCCACGTGATTTGTTGATGCATTTTTTTTTTTTTTTTATTCATACACATGTACTTTCTTTAAATAATAAATGGCACAAATAAGTCCATCATATAGGTCATCATCAGATCATACTCTACTCAAATATTGACTGCCGTTAGCGCGTCCCTATAAAGCCACCCTGTGCTGTGTGGTCCACCCTGTGCTGCTGTGTGGACGACCTTCATTGGCAAACTTTTAATCCATTTCGTTCCCAAAAGGAGGATCAATACGCAAGCATACCCAAGTGGGCACGCGACGGCAATTTAACGCTTGCAACTAATCCTGTTGCGGGATCCAGTGGGAGCCCAGTATTAGAGTTTCACTCCACTGTTCAAAAATGAGATTTTGAGAAAGAAAAAATGGGGGGTGGTAATAGACTGTGCAAGTCTCGCGCGCACCGGAGCGAGAAAACACGACAACTGAAGAACTTTATTTTTTTATGAATCAAATCTTTGCTTTAATTTATTCTTAATGCCGAATCTGAACAACAAAAATACCCTGTAGAGCTTGTCTAAATTAGTTTTAGCTTTTTAAACATACACAATTATCGGTTAAAGTCTATGTATAGACAAAAGTAAAACTCTGGGACAAGGATGTTTGTTTGATCTTAAATTTTTTGAAACCCCTATAGACTGTGCAAGTCTCGCGCGCACCGGAGCGAGAAAACACGACAACTGAAGAACTTATTTTGTTTATGAATCAAATCTTTGCTTTAATTTTTTTCTTAATGCCGAATCTGAACAACAAAAATACCCATTAGAGCTTGTTTAAATTAGTTTTAGCTTTTTAAACTAATACACATTATTATCGGTTAAAGTCTATATATAGACAAAAGTAAAACTCTGGGACAAGGATGTTTGTTTGATCTTAAATGTATTGAAACCCCTTTTGTAAATCTACGCCCGAATGTGAAACTACTGAAAGCTGGTTTATACGCGGACGCACGATGGTCGCAAGGGTGTTAGATAAACGCGTGACACATTTTAAAGAGGAAGCCGACGCCTAAGCGACCAATGAAAAGGCTTTCCACCCCGCGCGGCCATCGGAGATGGGCACAAATTCTTAATTTTTTACAAGTAACCTGACCTGAGGTCAAGTTTAAATATCGGTTTTTCTTCGTTATTATGTTGACTTTATTTTTACTTTTATATATGTTGTTAATAAGTACTACATTTTTAACAACATATGTCATTTTTATGGTCATAAACTACATTAAACTAAAGTAATGGACGAAACAAAATCCCCCCAACGTAAAACTCCATAAGGTTGAGACCACAATGGTCCCGGAAGTTCAAATCTGCGCGAGACTTGCACAGTCTATTGTAAATCTACGCCCGAATGTGAAACTACTCAAAGCTGGTTTAAACGCGGACGCATGATGATCGCAAGGGCGTTAGATAAACGCGTGACGCAGTTTAAAGAGGAAGCCGACGCCTAAACGACCAATGAAAAGGATTTTCACCCCGCGCGACCAAAAAAGCTTCTGCGTAAATTTCGTGATCGGAGATGGGCACAAATTCTTAATTTTTACCAAGTAACCTGACCTGAGGTCAAGTTTAAATATCGGTTTTTCTTCGTTATTATGTTGACTTCATTTTTACTTTTACATATGTTGTTAATTAGTATTACATTTTTAACAACATATGTCATTTTTATGGTCATAAACTATATTAAACTAAAGTAATGGACGAAACAAAATCTCCCCAACGTAAAACCCCATAAGGTTGGGACCACAATGGTCCCGCCGGAAGTTCAAATCCGCGCGAGACTTGCACAGTCTATACTGCGTAAAAATCGGTGTCCCTTTGAAAATTTGAATTCGAAAAAAATTCCCTAAATATACTAGAAATGATGTTTATATAAGAAACAAAAAATGTTGAGTTGGGCTGTTTTGTCGTAGAAGGGCCGAGGTGTAAAAACCTCCCATGATGTCTGGTTCTAACTGCTACCGTCGATTTCACAAAACTCTTCCTAACTTAAGACAACCCAACCCTGCACTGTAGCATGCAGACCTTAAGATTAATCCTAAGTTAGGACGAGTTACTCGTCCTAACTCGAGACAAGATGAGTCCCAACTCTTTGTGAAATCGACCCCTGGTCTTTATGTATTGCTTGATGAGTCTTTGTATCTATTTTGCAGTCTTCTGACGAGCCTAGATATGGGTGTATAATTCAGTAATGGTTTCAGTTCAGTTTAAGGTACAGGAACTTGACGAGTAAATATACTTGATAGTTCGAATGTTTTGCATTATGCCAACATGCAAGGATGAACATTGTGCTCTTTTGAAATGAACGCTTAAAACATCATTCATAAATACATCAGACAGTTTCGCTATTCCTATTGGTGGAGAGCACGTCACGTGGGTGTGTATAAACCTTTGTTCATGACCAGTAAAAAGTGTAAATACATGGACGTGACACACGAGCTTGCACCTGTGCTTAAAAGACAGTTTCTTCATTCCTATTGGTTGAGACCAATGGCCGGGACAGTTGTGCCACATCACGCAACACAGCATTCCCTTTCAAAGAGTTGTTTACCCGAGGGCCTTACAATTTACGTTTTGACCAAAAGTGTTGATGTTTTTGACCGAAAAGGTATTTATGAATGGGAATCAAAGTGTGTTGATCAGTTTTCAACCAGTGGTTTGAACCCACCGAGGCCTGGTTCTTAAATAATTAACCTCGACTTCGTATCGGTAAAATTATCAAGAAACAGACCTCGTTTGGTTTAAACCACCAGTTGAAAACCTCTTCACCACACATTGATTCCCTTATTAATAAATACCTCAGACAGTTTCGCTATTCCTATTGGTGGTGAGCGCGTCATGTGGGGGTGTTTAAACGGTTGATAATGACCAGCTGGACTCCGTTTATAAACGGTTAGTCTTGGTGCAAGACTTTTCTTGTTACGAGCGATGCGGGCCCTGTCGGTGAGTTGGCCGCGCTGTGTGTGACAGGAAAACAAGTACATCTAGCACCGAGACTGCAACGCACACGAACGGATATGATCCGGAAACTGGGCGTCTCAGTCGTAACAGTGCAACACACGGACGTCGTACGCACAGAGCTCAAGCACGTCGGAAAAGGATAAGTTTTACAGAGTTTCTTACTTTATTACGCCTTTTAACCAAAAAGGCACTTATGATTGGGAATAAAGGAGTAGTGACTCGTTCTTTAACGGCCGTTTAAAACAGGCAGGGTCGTTGCCATGTGATAAAGGCCCTCACCTTCGGGTCGGGCATGTATCACATGGCAACGACCCTGCCTGTTTTAAACGGCCGTTAAAGAACTCGTCGCAACCCTTTTATTCCCTTAGTTATTTATATTTTGTAACTCATTAACTGTAACAGGTTGGTTTTCTGTGCGACTTGTTGGAGGAAGCTATAGCTCAGAAGGCCGTGTTGAGGTGTATGCAAACGGTGCATGGGGAACAGTGTGTGATGACGGTTGGGGCATCAATGATGCTACAGTGGTGTGTAGACAACTTGGTTATACGTATGCATTATCAGCCGAACAGTCAGCCTACTTTGGTCAGGGTAGTGGAGCCATAGTTATGGATAATGTCGCTTGCACAGGCTTGGAGACTAAACTCGCCCAATGCCCATATACCACAAGTCACAACTGTGGCCACAGTGAAGATGCTGGTGTGGTTTGTAGCAATTCGTACCCTGGTACAGGTAGGTAGCTATTGTCTGAAATAAATAAAATAAAAATTAAATAATGAAAATAATATAAACATTTAAAATAAATCATCACAACTACATAATTCTTGCATAAGCTCATAAGATAATTGTGAGTGATGTTTACAGCTTGCATGGCGTGGCTAGAGAGTAGCAGTGACTGGTAAATGTGTTCACACAAACCTGTAAATCTCTTTCGGGAAATAGTCTGGTCTCAACTGTATACTCCGATCGACTTCTGGAGAATGCTGGACTACCGATGATGCTGTGGTCTGGTTTATTACAGCTTTAAGGATGAACAGTTTGGGCAGGAAGGATCCAATCTGGTCTTGTTACTTTCTTGTTACTCCCGTGGGTAGCCATTTTGTTTTGCGAAGCCATATCCAGATGAACACAACACAACACTTACTTTATACAGCCAAATACATGTTCATTCCACCGAAGCCCAAGTTGACCACCACACGGTTAATGTACAAAGTAGCGATACAGAACCTCCACAAACACAGTAAAAACTAATAAAACGAATAAAATGAATACAACAATTTTGATCAAACTCATGTCTAATTTGTATCCTTTTGCGCGAAATGGTAGTTTAAAACATCACTTTACTTGTAATTCGTTTTTCAGAAAAAAATAATGTATTGGCTAATTTCAAACGGAAGTAACTCAGCAACGCGATACATATTAAAGCTAAGACTATACCAAATTACTGCTGTTGGTGTGTTCTTTCCAGCCATGCATATAACTCAATCCTTGAAATTGTCAACATCTGACTCATTTTCATGTAGCGGGTCACAAATAGTGTCAACTGTCTTTAAAGTACACACCATGTGAAATATAATAAATCTTTTAACAACAAATAACGCTACAATTTCCTTCGCCGAAAAGTTACAGACTAACATGACTTAGATAATGTATATTGAGGCTTAATAATAATAATAATAATAATATAATAATAAGAAGACTTGTAATGCGCACGTATCCACCCTGCTGGGCGTTCAAGGCGCAGTAAAACCAACAACAAACAAAACAAAACAAAGAAAAACAGACACAACCAAATTAGTCCTTGAAAACCTGTGACATAAGATAAGTTTTGAGAAGAGATTTGAATGTTGTGGTACAGCAACAAGATCTAAGATTAAAGTGGTAGAGAGTTCCAGATGCGTGGCGCAGCTGAAGAAAAAGACTCAAAGGGACACACCGGCCAAATTGGGCAATTTGGGCTACAAAATAGACTAAGAAATGTATTCAACGGGTTTCCGGGAATGAAGAAGAACAGTCCTTAAAAAAAATCATCAAATTTGGCCGTGTTTGAGCATTTTAAAACAAAAACGAAGGTCGCGTGATTGTTCTAACCAAAAAGTGGTACAAACAATCACGTGACCTTCCGGGCTAGTTTTACTTCCAGCCGTCTAAAAGTAACTTACCAAACCAAATTTTAATCTTTTTTTTACAAAATTATTAACGAGTAATTGACGAAAAAGATCATGTATTCAAATTATCGCTACAAAATGTAAATAATGGTGAAAAATCTAACGTAAGATTCGCATTCAAAGAGTCCGTGTAAGGGAAGCTTGTTATATGGCCCCACAGCGTGGAGCAATCGGAACGTAAGCCTCGGGGCATATCACGTACCGCACATGCCGTGTCTCGTGGGGGGCTGGAGGTGTAATACCGGGCGCTATGAACTCCCAGCTTGCGGGTCTCGCCGTGAGCTTGGGAGGGGTTGGGAGCCAGACATCAGAGTACATGTTTGTCATCGTGGGTTTGTCAGTCGGTACACCTCGTGTCAAATCCGTTATTTCTTATGATCGCGACGTTCCATATTATACTCTGTTTTGTTTCATGGCTCCTAATTTCTTTTTGCTAGGAGTTTTCAGGAAACAATCAAAAAAGATTGACGATGTCAAAACGTAGGAATAACGCATTTTGTTATATTGACAGTGTTATTGTGTGAGTAGCTTAAAACATGTTTTATGAAGAAGAAAAAAAAGGATTAAAAGAACAGGAGCCCCCGATCGAAAAAGAACAGGTGAACAATAATTTTGTATAAAAGGTTGAACAAAATATGATAAAAAAAATTCCCTCAAAGCATAATTTTGTCAAAAAATATTTTTTAATTCTGTGAATGAAGGGTTATTTTTGAGATTGTTGAGGTATTATTTGTTACGTTCCAAGCTACGCAGCTACTCAGCTACGCTTACGTTCCTTCAAGTTACGCTATAATATAAAAAGGTACGTTTTCAAGCCCGAGTCAAGCTACGCTTACGTTCCATATGCAGCTACGTTTACGTTCCAAGATATCCAGCTACGCTTATACCTTCCAAAATATGACGTTCCAAGTTTTGCTTACGTTCCTTCTCAAGTTACGCTATATATACAAAAGGTACGCTTTCAATCCTGAGTCAAGTTACGCTTACGTTCCATACGCAGCTACATTTACGTTCCAAGATACCCAGCTACGCTTACGTTCCAAGATATGCTTACGTTCCAAAAGATAAGACTACGTTCTCAGCTACACAGCTTCTCAGCCATGCTTACGATCCATACTCAGCTACGTTTACGTTCCAAGATACCCAACTATGCTTACGTTCCAAGATATGCTTACGTTCCAAAAGATATGGTTACGTTCCACACTAC
Organism: Asterias amurensis; assembly: GCF_032118995.1. Taxonomy (NCBI): domain Eukaryota; kingdom Metazoa; phylum Echinodermata; class Asteroidea; order Forcipulatida; family Asteriidae; genus Asterias; species Asterias amurensis. The sequence continues at coordinate 24,406,106 of NC_092650.1, read as the reverse complement.
GCAGCTACTCCATATCCATACAATCCATATACATCATTTAGGTTTGTTACACTAAAATAAAAAATTACGCTTTCAATCCCGAGTCAAGCTAGGCTTACGTTTCAAGATTTGCAGCTACGCTTACATTTCAAAATACATTCTCACAAGGATGCTTTTGAATCCCTCACGATTCCCTCCCCCCCCCCCGAATCCCCACCCCCCCCCCCCCCAACCCCCCCCCCCCCCCGAGATTATAAAATGTTTCACTGTGAATAACAGGGCCCCTCAGTTTCATCTGTTTAGCAGAAAGTACTGCTCACAAAATTTCTTTACTATCCAAAAATTTAGTCGGCCACCAGCCGACTAAATTGGTGCCAGGAATGCTTTATTTACTTGTCACTGTCCCATCATATTCTGGGTTAGTTTTTTGTGTTCTTCGTGACGATCTTTGGATGTACGTCAAAGCACGACGACCTCCATCGTCGAAGGATTTGCCTGATCCGTATACGCTGGTTGTTTATACTTTATGGATAGACTGGATCCTTATGCTGCGTCGTAGTAAAACGTTGCTATAAACAAAGCACCAGTCTACTTGCAATATTGTGCGACGATGCCACGAAGACTTGACAGTTGCAACGGCTGGAAACACGTTTAGGCTGGCCTTTTACCGCTTTTGGGTTTTTTAATCATTTTTCGCTAATTACGTGACATTTTGATGATTTTTTTTTACAGCAACCATCTATAAAAACATTATTTATGATTCTACAGCCCTAAACTGCGTACACGGTGAGCCGGTGTGTCCCTTTAAATTGTATTTGATTTCTAATAGCAATCGGATCACAACCTTTTGCACAGGTGCTCCTTTGTTTTAGCAGCAGCGCGACGGCGCTGTACTGCTCTAAAACATTGGGAACAAGGATGATCCTAACTGTTGAATGGGAAATGCTTTTCCCTCATGGGCGAATAGGTCTTTTTGATCGCCGGTGCGGATGGGAGTTATAGTGAATGTCACGTGAAGTAAGTTCCACCAATCAAATGACAAGGATCTTTATGTCACTTACATAATAGAATATAGAAAGACAGTTCTCTAAGAACAAACTCTACCTGGCAAGTGTTACCGCAAACCAAATATTATATATTGATACCTCACCATGCAATGCCTCAAATCATATGTAGGTACGCATACGTAAACAAAATGTGAATAACAATTCTCTCATGACACTCTTTTATACAGAATATGATGTACGTCTTGTGGATGGTACCAGCTATTTAGAGGGTCGTGTTGAGGTGTATGCAGACGGTGCATGGGGAACAGTGTGTGATAACGGTTGGGGCATCATTGATGCTACAGTGGTGTGCAGACAGCTTGGCTCCTCTGGTGCACAATCGGCCAAATCTTCAGCCCACTTTGGCCAGGGTAGCGGGGAAATAGTTCTAAACCACGTCAGCTGCACTGGCTCAGAGAGTAACATTGGATGGTGTCCATCAGACAGTGTTATTAACTGTGTCCATAGCGAAGATGCTGGTGTCATCTGCATTGAGGATAATGACGATCGTAAGTTTTTATCTTGTCTAGTTTTTCAAAATCATCTCACCACCAACTGATGCAAGCCTATATTTTCATCTTTGAGAGGGCAAGACCATTTTCACTTGCAATGGCACGTCTACTTCAAAAATTAAATATCTGTTTAAAGTAAAGGGTCACTGTGTGTCCAAGTCCAAGGGTTATCACTGTGTCAACCTGAGATGACTGTAACGTGGAAAGCATTTACAATTGCTTGACATTTATTTACAAGTGCTGGGGAAACTTAGTCACTTCCTGGCATCTGTGCAATTACTTTACCTCAAGTTCTACTGAAATTTAAACAAAAAGAGCTCAATACAACTAGCAACTGCTTAAAGACATGGACACTATTGGTAACTGCAGAGACCTGGGGCCTTATTCATAAAGCCCCTTTGTAACCTCCCGACTTGACATGGGGAAACTCTCTCCTCTATGGACTGCATAATACATTTACCGCTTGTCTCGCCTTCAAAATATTGCCGTCAGAATTGTAACCCGGTCCAACACTATAGAGTCACATCACACCTATCCTACAAGATCTACATTGGCTACCCATTAAGGATAGAATCATCTTCAAGATCCTTGTGTATGTCTATCGCTCATATCAAAAGGCACTTTATCACCATATCTCTCAGAAGGACTCCAACCCCATACTTCCAACCGCCAGTCTATATGCGATCTAATAACAAACATCTTTTAAGGAAACCCCCTGGCCAAAACATCATGGGGTGAAAAATCAATTACTTCTGCTGCTCCATCATTATGGAACGACTTGCCGGATCATGTTATACTTTTTCCATCAATAGCTTTGTTCAAAACTTCCCTCAAGCCTCATCTGATGAGGACTTCATAACTTTTTCCCGGTTATGTCACTGCGCCATGAGCATATTTAGATGGATACCCGCGCATTATACATGCCCACTATTATTATTACTTATGGAATAACAGTGCGAGTACCCGGTCTTCATTGCGTGGTAATAACCGGGTTGGTGGCTGGCGCTGTTAACGGACCGAGCCGGAGGCGAGGTCCGTTAACAGCGCCAGCCACCAACCAAGGTCATTACCACGCAGTGAAGACCGGGTACGAACACTGTTATTCCCATTAATAAATACCTTTTTTGGCGAATTAAACAGCTACAATTGTCCAAATTTTGTGACTTTTCTCTCAGCGGTACTTCCAGACATGTTCAGGGGTCATATTTGAGCTTTTGATGGTTCCCATCTCTTTCGTGCGTTAATCACATTACTGATCTTTGAGACCAGTGACTCTTTGAAATAGACCTTTCTTTTGTTGATAAACAAACCGCCTTGGTTGGCATGGTCGGCCGAATGTTAGTAAAACACTCAATCGTAAAAACAGATGTTTCAACAAAATTCAACATTTTCTGCAAACTTTCAATTAAATAAAATACCTCTCATAATTAGTTGTTTTGTTTTTGAACAAAATTAACAAATTTGGTAACATTGTTACCAAAAATAGCGATCTTTTCTTGATTTGCACTTATGGCTTTCCATAGTTTTCCAATCTGGGTTGGCAAAAACTCGGGCTGTGACGTTGCAAAAGAAGGTCTATAATGATCTGTTCAGCGCCTTCACTGGGGTCAAAGGAGGCAAATGATTGGACGATAGCTGTTCCTTGTGCATTAAAACGCGCGCATGAGCTCGGCGTCAGTTTATACGCGCGCACATGTTACACGCATAGATATAGAATAGAATTATTTAATTCTATATCTATGGTTACACGCGCGCATTCAAAATTGATACATTTTCAGCGCGCGTACGCGTAAGTGCGCGAAGTTGCAATGAAACTATAACAGGGATATAAATAAGCATGAGATACAGGTAACGCGCAAAATTTACACAATGTATGCTGATTTAGTGGCCACTTAATCGCTATTTTCCAAAGCCGGTCTTTATACCACCGTTAACACTCCCACACGTGACCGGGTTTTGACCAATCAGAGACTTGAAACCGTCCAAGTTATTTATTAATATTAAATAAATAAATAAACATAAATAAATATTTAATGACGAAATAAAATAACAAAATCACGAAAAATTTAAAAAAGTGAGAAAAAATAGGTTAGTAAATTCTCAAAATTTCTGAGAAAGTTTGAGAAAATGTCGCAAGGATTGTAGAACATATTATAAGTTGTTGTAATTGACATAAAGCTCAATTCGCCCGAAAATATTGGCCAGGAATGTTGGGAAAGGGTTTAAAAAAACGCTACGAAGCCAAAAACACCCCACGTAGCACTAGTAAGGACTTACGCACTCGATTGAAGTTACGAGTGCTTCGTGAATATGACGCAACTCGCTAAGAACGAACTAGTAACACGTAAGTGCTTACTAAGGCCTAAGAAGGCTTCGTGAATAAGGTTCCAGTCTTCTCACTTCGTGTATCTCAACATATGCATAAAATAACAAACCTGGGAAAGTTTGAGCTCAATTGGTCGTCGAAGTTGCGAGAATAAACACTCTTGTCACACGAAGTTGTGTTCTTTCAGATTCTTGGTTTCGAGAACTCAAAATTTAACTCTGAGGTTTTGAAATCAAATTCGTGGAAAACTACTTCTATCTCAAAAACTACGTTACTTGAGAGGGAGCCATTTCTCACAATGTTTTATACTATCAACAGCTCTCCATTGCTTGTTACCAAGTAAGTATTTATGCTAACAATTATTTTGAGTAATGACCAATAGTGTCCCGCGCCTTTAACTTGTAGTACTTTTACATTTCATCAGCTTACTATTACGGATTATCTGGAGCAGCTATAGCAGGTATCGTTGTTGGAGGTATATTTGGCGTAGTTGTTCTCGTCGCAGTTGTCTGTGCCTGCTGTTCACAAAAAACCACAACCCAGGTAAGCTTGTCAAAGTTACAGTCCCTAGCACCCAACCAGAAATTACCGGGCTTGCGAGTAAAACAAAAATTAAGCAATAAACCCCTATTTACGTGAGTTCACCTCCCTTGACGAACAGTTTTAGGCTTTTAAAAAAAAATTCAAAACTCATCCCTTGGACAAAAAAAACACTCCCCTACAGTTAACTGTGGAGAAACTATTTTCTTCATATTAAGCTGATGACTGAAAAACTGTGTGGTTGGATCACATCATCGATCGGAGATTCCTGTCATGCAGTAAGAAAAAGATACAGGCCTATGCTCTAATTAGAACTCTTTCACTGTGGTTGCGAAAGTGATCTTACCAAAGATCCCTATTTTAGATTGTGGCTTAAACAAATACTTCTATATATAACTTTTGGTTTTACTCATAGGATTCTTACTGGGCAATCTCAGTGGGCTAGTGGTAAGACCATGGAGGAAGGAAGAGAAGGAGCTCGAACAAAGGGACTTCAAAAGTCAAACCCGTGGTACCGCGGTTGTTTAACGACACCTCGTAATCACCCACATACCTTACACAAACAATGGGCGACCTGGCGTATGTGAGTTTGCGCGTGTGCACTTGGTTCTTCACTCAACTATGGCGCTGTATGTCGTATGGATATAATAAAGAAAAACTACTTTTTTTGAGACCTGATAAATTTTGTGTACGCTTTCGCCCACCAAAACGAAAAACACAGTTGAATACCAACCACCCTCTTGTGCCAATACACAAATTTTGAACCACTGCTAGTGACAGGAAAGTCGCAAAAAAAGAAAAAATATGCTATGATATTTCCATGTTAACACCACAAACGGTAATTGAAGAAGTGTGTATATTCACGATTCTTGTCTCCAATGATTCAACTTTGGCGGTACAAAGAGATCTAATCGCGCTCACTTATCAGCCGTCCTGCAGGAGGTCTCCTAACTTTTTCCACGGGTCAGACAGGGGCATTGTCAGGGTTTTCTTTTGTTACTCTGCGGTTTGGCGGGCCGTTCGCAGCTCCTTCTCACGCAAGTGATATGTGTAATGGAGTTTTGTTTCCCAGGACTCTGGAATGCATATGCAGTGCTTTACACTCATCAGGTGTTGAGTAACACAAAATAATATTCCTTAGCACAGATGCAAATTTAACATCCCTTACTATAATCTTCTGTATTTTGTCGGTTTTCACAGGCACGAGGCAATTCAGTACAGGCCCAGAACCAGTCGGTCACAGTTCATGAAAGGTCCGGTGTGACTGATTCTCAGTCAGTGTACTACAGTCCATCCCAACCGGTTGTGACCGTTAACCCAACACCCCAAGGGGCGACACCCCCTCCATCCTACGATGATGTCGTTGCAATGCCTTACAATTACCCAAGGGTCCAACCCAATGATATATTAACAGTTAGTGCCATAAACCCAGGTGTTACAACCACTAACTATAACCAGCCTTGTACACCGGCCGGTCAGATGCAGTAGAGCAATACGCCCTTCCCACCATCTGTTCAGGGTGCCCCGCCCTACCCCCAAGGTGCTGATGTGTATTATCCACCACCTAGACAGGGTACTGCCCAACCCTATGGTGCGGTACCCCAGCACTACCTAACACCTAGTCAGGCAGCGGCACCCTACCCACCACCACCGGGTGACACCACCACATCTTTGTACCCAGCTCCCAATGAGACACCTTACCCGTTACCAGTGGAAACACCTGAGCGCCTCTAAAACCAAGAGCAGGGGACAAAATAAAAACGCCAACAAATCCTTCACCATCTGTGCCACATGGTTCTTTCATGGACCAAATCATTTATCTTGACTAGTTTGTGTTTTTGACGAAAGAGGTTATTGTCTTATGGAGTCATCCAAACTTAAGGAGGAATTTTTTTTAGAATCTGGTTGAGGGGTGGAGGAGCATTCAAGTCTTTTTGGTGTTGATTGTGAACAAAAATTCAGATTTTAACCAAGATTTCGCCCTTTGATTACATTCTGCGCAGTGCAGCCACATACATACATTGAATATTTGTTCAGCAATAGGACTCCTATATTAAATTAGCAAGACTCGTGCATTGTGATGTGGTACTGAAAACATAGCGTATGACACATCCACAATTAATCATTGACAATCTGTTTTGTGTGTTTACTTTGGGAAAAAATCTCGTGTTGCACATTCCATGTTCGCAAAATAATGTGTGAATGAATAAATTTTAAAGACTCCAGGGGTCGATTTCACAAATAGTTAGGACTAGTCCTAACTTAGGACTAGTCCTAGGAGATATACAAATTGCATGGATAGTCCTAAGTTAGGACGAGTAAATGGTCCTAACTCGAGATAAGACTAGTCCTAACTCTTTGTGAAATCCACCCCATGTCCTATTTTGGCTGATTTGACATGAACATTTAGATTTTTATTTTGAATAGACCTTATGCATTGACGTCATCCAGCGGCCATCTTAGTGGGAAAACGGTGACGAACCAATCGAAACGCACAGATTTGTACGCGCGGCGCACAGGATTGGCCAATGAACAACCTCCTTTTGACCTCTAGGTGAGGGCGCCCTGCTGAAATGACGTCATGTGCATAAGGTCTATATAGCTATTTGTATAGATTCAAGAAAGTTATGGATTAAATTTTAAGTACACAAAAATATTGCCGATGATTAATACTAGTTAATTGAAAACAAGAATATAATATTGTATGGATCTGAACATTCCATGGCATTTTGCAATTGTTTTTGTATGTTTCTTCATGTTCAAAGAGAGGATCATCTGTCAAAACTCTTTCAAAGGAAAAAAAAAATCAACAACAAAAAAACACATTTTTTTTTGTTAATATTGTGCTATCAAGCCATAAGTAATCTGAAACTGAAGTGAAATGACTACTTTGCCGACCATTCCAAGAATTGCAGCAGTAAATATATGTAGCAAGATAAGCTAAGAAATCCCACAAATCAAACAACAATGATTCATGTGTTGTGTGTTGTGTGGACACTATTGGTAATTACTCATAATAATTATCAGCATAAAACCTTACTTGGTAACAAGAAATGGGGAGAGGTTGATAGTATAAAACATTGTGAGAAACGCCTCCCTCTGAAGTGACGTAGTTTTCGAGAAAGAAGTAATTTTCCACGAATTTGACTTTGAGGCCCCAAGTTTAGAATTTGAAATCAAGCATCTGAAAGCACAGGCAAATCACTTGAATGGTAGCCGATACATCTGAATGTATTAAATCCTTGTTGTTCCTGCTTCAAAGGATTATATAACTGCCAGCCACCAGACTAGCCCGGTGGTCTGGTTAGACGTCTGCCCTAGCGCAATGGTCATTGGCTCGAATCCTACCCGAGTAGATTTTTCTGCACTTTACTCCGATACACATCTAAGTTTCTTTACTATCGATGCAATATGATGTGATTTTTTAGGGGGGGGTGCACCAATATTTATGGGGGTGGTGGCGGGCCCTTCCGTTTGATTTAAACAAAACAAAAAATAGAGGATGTTTTTAAAGTAGAGTGTTTTAATAATTTATTGTATGCAGCTGTTGTCCATATTATAACCTCAACAATGTGTGTGTGTAATCTTACAAATTATAAGGTTTGCTTGATGGGGGCAAACACAGTGTATGCTGTACATGCCTTTTAGCTAAAATGTTTTGTTTTGCTGCCAGGTTTTTGCGGTTTCAAGCTTTATTTTTTTATTTTTTTAACAATATTATTTTATAGTTCTCACTTGAGTTTTTTCGCAATTTTTGTTAAAGTGTATTATATAAAATCTATTTTCACTATTGTCGTTCAAAATATAGATGTCTATTTTTTAAAACAAAGTCTTTCATTGTTTTTACACAAGGATGTATATATTTTAATGTATAATGCTGTCACAATGGTATCATGCTAGTTTTAGGTGATTTTGAACTCAATCTATTTTCACTATATCCTCTGCTTACCAGTTATCACGCTATTATGCCTTTTTCTTTGAATTGGGAAAAAAATAATGATGCCATATATCAACCGATGCCCTAATTATCTTCATTTGTTAATACGAAGTATGCAAACATGTATTAAAACTTGATGGACATTGAAATGTTCACACCACACACCGATCTTGGATGACTTCAACTGGCCCCATTTGTTTTGAGTTTTTCCTGTTTTCACGGCAAACGAGAAAGTATGGTTTCCCGGTGAAGCCATACATGGAAGAAACATCTGCAGTGACTACAAGTGTTCTTTGAGACTCTGTGTATGACTGTATAGCCAGCAGTTGCCTTCATTTTATTCAAAATATTTTTTTATTAAATTTTTTAAATTACCATGGTAACTTGCACAAAATAAAAAAAAATAAAAAAATATAAAAAGTGTGAATAATTACTGGCTTCAAAATCTGATTTCTATTTATTTTTGTTCTATTTTTTTTCTTAATATTTATAATAAAGCGTATAAATAAACAGTGATAATTGAATCAACAAGCTGATGTTTAAATTTTAATATAAATAATAGTATTGATACGAGGGTTACAAAATAAAAATCTCCAAAATTATTAGAAAATGATATAAGGCACAGGCTTCTTTAAGCCTCGGTATTTTTTTTCAAGAATGCTCAGCAAAACATTCAGTCACATGATTTTGATCATCATGAATTGTGAATTGAAATAGCGTTTGATGAAACTTTTTCGGTGGGCAAATATTTATATATGGCCTCAACATTATGACATATTTGTGTACCTTGTAGAAATGCCTAAAATACCAAACTTTTTCCATTTACAAGTGCAAATGACCAGTGGAGCCTTACGTGTTTCTAAGTTTTGGTCAAAGAAGAGGAGACTCTTTGCTTGGCGAATAAAACCACACAATTTTTATCTTGGGACTGTTTACATCACGCACAGAGAGGTAAAAGATTTGCCACGATATTAGGGACACCTCGAAAACAGGACCTCCTACGATATATGTCGTTCTAAATAAGTTTCATTAGTACTCCATTTTCACGTAACTATATACTTTACTATTCATATCTATATTTATAGTTACTCTTTTATATTTAAGGTTAATATATAATGAGTAGGCTAGATGGCATTAGCTTTCGATCCAAACCGGCCCATCTGAATTCAGAGTACAAACAAATACATATTCATTTATAGAAAAAAAGGAGGAAACGGGATTAAGGGAAGGATCCAGAAAAAGGGTTAATATAGATGGATATTTTTTAAATCTAACCCTTTCAACCAAATAAATATATTCAGACTGTGTTAATAGATACACATAGTAGCTTTTGTAGAGTTTACAGTTATTTACACAGGGTCTTCATTGTGTTAACACAAGTATGTTAATATTTTGATGTATAATGCTGATAGTTTAGGTGATTTTGAACTCCATCTATTTTCACTTTGTGTTGTTAAAAATAAGTTTCATCAGTACTCCATTTTCATATCTATATTTATATCTATATTGTTAGTTGCACCATCATGATGCAACTTGCACTCTAATCCTACCCTTTCATGTTTCCCTGCATTGTTATCGAACAATGCTTTTACCACCTTTTCGGTCCATTAATCCATCCTTTCATATATACTGAACATCCTTTGTCCTCACCACATTACTCATATTGGTCCAAAGCCACCAATTGTTTCTGAAATAGAAACTTTGATTGGCTTTAATTTTCCCGCTTCTTTCTGGATCCCTCCCCCTCTCTTTTTTTAATATAAATGGATATGTATTTGTTTGTACTTGTTCTATGCCTCTGAAAAAGGTCCAGTTTGGATCGAAAGCTAAGGCCATCTACCCTACTCATTATAGTATATTCATAAATACCTCAGACAGTTTCGCTATTCCCATTGGTGGAGAGCGCGTCACGTGGGTGTGCATAAACCTTTTGTTAATACACAGTAAAGAGTGTTAACAACATGGGCGTGACACGCTCATTAGACAGTTTCTTCATTCCTATTGGTCGAGAGCAACGGCCAGGACATTTGTGCCACATCACGCGATACGCGCGACGCGCATAGCATTCCCTTATAAGGAGTTGTTTAACCCGGCCGAGGGCGGCGGAGGGCCTTACCATTTCATAGCTGGAGGGGTGTTGTGTTGAAAGAAATCATTGAACAATATTATAATTTTTGCATTTATTTTACTTTTTGACCAAAGGTGTTGATGTTTTTTTGACCGACAAGGTGTTTATGAATGGGAATCAAAGTGTGTTGAATCGGTTTTCAACTAGTGATTTAAACCCGCCGAGGCCTGGTTCTTGATAATTTGCCTCGACTTCGTCTCGGTAAAATTATCAAGAACCAGGGGCCAATTTCATAGAGCTGCTTAAGCAAAAAAATTGCTAAAGCACGAAAATAGCTCGGTTATATTACACATGTTACTGGCCGAAATTTCCTGCCATATACATTGCTTAAGACTAGTATTAAGCTGTTGTTTACATAGCATTACAATTGAGTGGAGTCTTGGCCGGTAATCTGATTTTACTAAGCAATGAATTTCTTGCTTAAGCAAAATTGTTTGCTTAAGCAGCTCTATGAAATTGGGCCCTGGCCTCGTTGGGATTAAACCACTAGTTGAAAACCTCTTCACCACACATTGATTCCCTTATTTATAGTTACTCTTACATACTTTACGGTTAATATATAATAAGTAGGGACGATGGCCTTAGCTTTCGATCCAACCGGACCTTCTTCAGAGGCTTAAACAAGTCCAAACATTATATAAACATTTATAGAAAAAAGGAGGGGAAATGGATTAAGGGAAAGATCAAGAAAAAAAGGTTAATACAGATGTGTATTTTTTAAATCTAACCTTTTTAACCAAAATATATACCAACATAAATATATTCAGACGTTACTTATAGATGAACATAGCAGCTTCTTGTGAGAGTTTACGGTTGTTTTTTTTTAACACAGAGTCTTTCATTGTTGTGTTACCACAAGTATTATTCATATTAATTGATGTTACAACGGTAGCATGATAGTTTAATTAGGTGATTTTTAACTGAAATTGGTAATAGTTGTTGAAGTAAGGCCGTCGTGTCCGAAACGACGGCTTCGGCTACAGCTACGTCTAGATCAGCGCGTCTACCAGTAATGAAGAATAGGCAGACGCGCGCGATCTAGCCATAGCTGTAGCCGAAGTCGCCGTTTCGGACACGGCCTAAGCATCTAGCATTCAAACTTGTCATTATTTTGTGACCTAAGTAGACTGGGCCCCTGTCTTTATACGAGCCTCAAAGAATGACGTCAGACGTTCAGGCTACTGACTTTAAGTAGCTCTCTTGATTTGTCGTGTATTTGATTAGCCCTACAGGGCCTACTTATTTATCGTACGTATTTTTCGTTGTTGGTTTTTTTTTTTTTTCTTTTTTTTTTTTTTTTCAAGTGAACATTCCTCAAAAGACAAGGCGCGACCCGCTTGTAAAAAGTGTGGGTTTTGTTAAAACACGGGATTTTTTTTTTTTTTTTGAGATTAAAGCTTAGAGGGGATCGTCTTTGAAGCTAGTTATTGGTAGTAAATGGGGCCCTGTACTTGTTTCCATATTCATGGCCTTTGCATTTTCGTACTGGGTCTAGCAAGTACGAAAATGCCAAATGTAAATATCTTCAAAAATGAGTACACGGCCCAAGTTACTGGGTCTAGTTAATGGAATACAACTAATCATGGGACAGATGTTTTTGAAGTAACTTTATACATTGAAAAACACCACTCTTTACATTTCGAGTTGTCCCTCATATGGCTCTTTAAAAAGAGTGGTGGTTATTCACTCTTTTAGAGGAGCTTCACTCCGGGACAGAGTCAAAAATCACTCAAAAAGTTGTCCCTCTGATATGTCTCTTAAAAGAGTGCCTTTTCACGCTTTTGCATTTAGGATGTTGTAATAATCATGTGATGGTCTTTTGCAACCTATAATCAAAGTTTTGTCATCGTTGGTGGTCTTACGTCATGATCTGTGATCCACTTTAGTGCGTCGCCTTTTGAACGTGAAATGTTTACCGCGTCCATGGCTAACCATGGACCAACACTTTTTCTACACAGGCAAAGGCGCGCATATAGCTGTTGTATCCCAACATATTGTGGCGAAAACTGCCTTGCGTTTTAGAATTAATTATAGAGTTGTTGAGACAATTTAATTTTATAACACCCCTTGCAAGTATTCTGCCTGCTCATTGGTTTAGAGCGCGTCACATGACATGTCTTAGTTTTGCTAGACGACGGCCGTGTGATAGTGCGTCGGTTTGCCATGCGCTAGTCCGAAGACTAGCACACGGCGCCGTGCGCTAGTCCGACAGACTAGCACACGGCGTGCAGTACCCAGACGTCCGTTGCGTGTACGAGGATGATAAATTAATAGTCTGTAACCATTTCGGATTGCACGACACTACATGCAACACAGTAAGTAAAAGTATTTGCAATCTGTATTCGCGTCGTCCGTGGGTTGTAGCATTCAGGTCTGTAACTTAATAATAATAATAGTACAGTATTTAGAAATGTTTGGGGTGTTATAAAACAAATATTGACTGCTTTTACTCGTGCAATGGTTAAAAACTATGACTCCCTCGGTGATCCCCGGAGCGTTCTATTTTCCCTCGGCTTCGCCTTGGGAAAATAGAACGCTCCGGGGATCACCTCGTGAGTCATAGTTTTAACCATAGCACTCGAAGCAGTCAATATTTGTATACTATCTCTTTTATTTATAATGTCTTGCTAATTCGCCATTATTGTAAGTTTAACTTCAGCTAAATATATTAGTGTTCACACAAATGGTTGTGCGTATGGGACTGTGCGTTCGCGTGCGCTTTACGCGCACGCTTACAAACTGCTAGCGCGCACGCTACCAAATGTGTTTACATAATATTTGTCTTCTTGACACTTATAAATTAACCAATCAGTTCTCTGGCTTAGGCAAGCTGCGTGCAGCGCGTACTTCTGATAGGCTTTAAAAGGGGACGAAAACCAGAGATCGGGGCTCAGTCGCTGCCATGCCGGCATGCCAGACTCGAGATCGCCACTCAAGACCTCAAGAACTCAAGACCATTCAAGACCTCAAGAACTCAAGACCATTCAAGAAACGCACACACGCGCAAAAATGATGCTACTCACTTTATTCATTGACGATTCTCATTAGATTACTACAACACGAGCAGCCACGCTACCATGTACTGCTGCGTGCGAATGAACCAGCGGACTGATTGATTGCAGAATACCTTAAGTTAATACCGTTTAAATCAAGAGAGGGCGCTATGTCCATTTTGTGATTGAACATGGCTGAATAAAGTACACACGGTTTAGTTCATTGCGGTTAATGTCAACCCTCTGTTTGAAACAGTTGATTTATTTCAATGTGCCTCATCAGTAGAGTTTTAGGACAATCCCCCAATGTTATGTTTCATCCTTACCCTGTGACTTCTTCAGATTCCAGAGTGGCGGCTTGGTTAAATTCATCAGAACCATACCCCACCCCGGAATCGTTACAATATTAAATGCATGAAATAACAACAATCCTGTAAAAAATGTGGGCTGAATCGGTCATCGAATTTGCAAGAGAATAATAATATCAAACAGGTATGTTGCATTACTTTGTGTGATTTCAGATGCATAGTAAAAGGCTCCAGCTGAATTCTTCAGAGAAACTATACCAGGGATGAGACTGTTCAGACTTTGGCCGAACCATTTATTTTATTTTATTTTATTTTATTTTATACTCTGACTGTTGGTTTTTATTTCAAGTAACCACTTTGTATGCACATAAAAGCTAAAAGTTAGTATAGGTTTCCCGGCCAATTTCAGCAACGAAAAATCATAAACTTTAAAACGTCCTGGTTCATTCAATTTCGTTTGAAATTGAATGCTCAGTTGAATCATTATTCAACAGTCAAAAGGAGCAATTCAATTTCACTGATAAAAGCACTGGATGACCGAGCGCTACGATCGTCTCCACGTTCGATCGTGGAGACGAAAGCGGAACGATCTCGTTTTATCTCTCCCGGAGATAAAATTTCTAGCTTGCCGGTGTCGCATGCAATTATGCCCTCTATATGCAGTACTATCCGGAGGACAGTATTGCATATGCAATAATGTCCGCCGGACACATTTGCATATGCAATCGTGTCCGCCCGGACGCTGCTGCATAATGCAATGTGTCGCCCGGACACATTTTCATATGCAGTCGTGTCCGCCCCCGTGCAAAACTGTCCTTGTACCAAATAAACGCCCTTGGTCGACGGAACACGTTCGTAATTTTTTTCACAACCTAAGTGCATGTATGTTTATGAATGACATGGGAAATGTACGGCCATTGGGTAATATTCACTGCAATCATAAAATACGAATTATTCATGCTGCATATACGTAGGTTCATTGCATGCACGCTCGCTTACGCGCGCACATACATGTACAGTCGATGCCTATATGTCCACCGGTCGGTTTTTGCATAGCCCCGGACATGATTGCATATGCAAAAGTGTCCGGAGCGGATGGTATTGCATGGCTGACACAATTGCATCTGACACCGGTCTCGCATCCAATTAAGTCCTCTATGCAATACTATCCGGGGGACATTATTGCATACGCAATTATGTCCGCCTGACGGTTTTGCATATGCAATCGTGTCCGCCCGGACGCTGCTGCATAATGCAATTGTGTCCGCCCGGACACATTTTTTGCATCAGTTGTGTCCGCCCCTGTGCAAAACCGTCCTTGCAGTAAATTAAACGCCCTTGGTCGACGGAACACGTTCGCCTTTTTTTTACAAGCTAATTGCATGTCATGTTCGGCCGTTGGGTATTCGCTGCAATCATTTTTTAAAGCCATTTGCGACTTTTGGAACAGAACAATAAATCACAGATTTACAAATAACTTACAGGGTTTACAGAAGGTAATGGTGAAAGACTTCTCTTGAAATATTATTCC
Source organism: Asterias amurensis (assembly GCF_032118995.1). Taxonomy (NCBI): domain Eukaryota; kingdom Metazoa; phylum Echinodermata; class Asteroidea; order Forcipulatida; family Asteriidae; genus Asterias; species Asterias amurensis. The sequence continues at coordinate 24,390,806 of NC_092650.1, read as the reverse complement.
ATGAAATACTCTACTTTTTAAGACATTGAAACAAATATCAATTCTCGATATCGATATCGAGAATTACGGATTTATTTTAAACACATGTCATGACACGGCGAAACGTGCGGAAACAAGGGTGGGTTTTCCCGTTGTTTTTTCCGACTCAGATGATGACCGATTGAGCCTAAATTTTCACAGGTTTGTCATTTTATATAATTATAGGTTGTGACACACGAAGTGTGGGCCTTTGGACAATACTGTTAACCGAAAGTGTCAAATGGCATTAATACGTGTATATTCATGCTGCATATACAGTACGTAGGTAATTCAGTGCAGGCATGCTCGTACGCGCGCACATGGGGCATGGCAGTCAACCGGACGGTTTTTTCATAGCCCCGGACGCAATTTTTTTTTTTTTCCAAACGACATTGCAATTTGTTTTTCCCTTTCCGTCAAAATTGGGTCTTTCCGTCAAAATTACGTCATGATGAAATTGACCTGCTCTTTTACCAAATCATTGCAAAAAAATGCAAAGTCGTTTGGGGGGGGGGGAAATAGCGCCCCCGGACACGATTGTCCGGAGCGACAGTATTGCATGGCGGACACAATTGCATCTGACACCGGCCTTGGTCGAAGACTTTGGGCGTTGTATGTAAACACTCACACGTTGTTTAATATTGTCACATGCTTATGATTACACATTCTATAAATAATGCTAATAATAGCATGACGTCACTAAATTTATCACTAACTACACTCTGCCTTTAAAATTACCAACTGCACGTGCTAAAATATATTCTGAAAATAGTCTGGTAATAACTGTGGCGCTTCCAATGGAGTACACTGAGTCGAGAAGTCTGGGGTGAGGCCCTTTCATGTTTATGTACAAACGATGATTAAAAATCGGGTCCTACTAAAAGCCGACAACAAGCCGACAACGCCGACAACAAGTCCAGAGCGCCGCCAACACGCCGCCAACAAGTTTTAAATACCTCAAAAATGGCAAATAAACCATATAAATTTTAGAACTATGTGTGTTTTGTAATATAAACATAAATTTAATGGAAAAACTTCACGAAAAGTGTGAATTTTTAACCAGAAAAAAAACTTAACGTTCACGGAGAATGGTCGGACGCCATCTTGGCTTAAAATCGTGTTTGGACCAGTCCATTATGATGCGGGTGAGTCAAACTTAGCAATAGAGGGCGGGCGTCATGCACTGTGCACACTGCAGTGAAGGTCTTCACATGAAGCCCGCCCTCTGTTGTTGACAAGTGCTAAATCTACCCGTATCATAATGGTCTGGTCCAAACACGGTTTTTAAGCCAAGATGGCGTCCGACCGCTTTCCGTGCAAGTGAAGTTTTTTTCTGGTTAAAAATTCACACTTTTTGTGAAGTTTTTACATTAACTTTATGTTTATATTACAGAACACATATAGTTCTAAAATGTATATGGTTTATTTGCCATTTTTGAGGTATTTAAAACGTGTTGGCGGCGTGTTGGCGGCGCTCTGGACTTGTTGTCGGCGTTGTCGGCGTTGTCGGCTTTTAGTAGGACCGTTAAAAATCAGATGATGCTGAATTCCACACAGTTGTACACCGACGTTCCGAAAACCCGACGACGTAAACAAGAAAGCAGATTGGAGAGAAGGTAACAAGTTGGCTGGTGCATGGAGGTAGTCTATTTCTACCTCCATGGCTGGTGTCGTATTTAGTCGAGTCCATTAAATATCGAAAGGAGAAACTGAGAAGACTGCTTTTTAGTAACTTAGTGTTGCTGTGTTGGAAATCATATTTCCGGCTGCCACCACTTACTTTGTAATCTTTTTCATCATGATCATTCGTATATAATAATATATGTCTATGACTTTTAATTTATTATGGAATTACATTTTACCACGAGACAAGTATAAAATAACAAGACTAATAATAGTAATACAGACATATGACAAGTTCGTGTTCCTAGAATTTGTGTCATGATTTTTGAAAGTGGTAAAAATTGAGCAAATCTATTGACTAAACTATTTCGCCTTTTTCACTTGAATAAGCTTCGTAACCCTCCGGCTCCGCCGTCGGCAGGAGGGTTATGTTATCGCAACGAGCATGTATGCAGATACAGCAAGTGAGTCTTGAGAGGACTGGTCTTTGACAACTACCAATAGTCCTAGTGTCAAGTGGCTTTAAATACATTAAGTGAAGCAGATTGTCTTAGTCCATATAGTATAGTTTTGGAGGAGCTTACACAAGTGCCCAATCACCTAGGGTAGCCTTTGATTTTTTTGAGGGGTTAGACAACTCAAGTTGTTTCGGTCCTAAAATCCTACTACTTGCCGTCAACTCATCGTCAACTCACTTGTGCCATCAACTCGCCGTAACTCAACCACTACGCAGATTGCAGGTATTGTTTAGTCTTGACTAAAGTTGTCAGCGATCAATTTACACAAAGCGCAGTACATATAAATACACTATCTATGCGGTACCGATAATTGACGCCTTGGGCTAAGACTATTCCCTTTTCAGGAAAGTGCCCTCTGTTGTCCATGTTGTGCAAGCCCTGTGAAAAAGCAAGATGGCGGCCGACAGCTTTGCTGCTTCACGATCATTTTTTCACAAGAACAAAACTCAATTAAATGTTGTAAAAATAACTAAAATATAACCTAAAACTTATGAAATTATCTTTTAGGTAATACTTTGAAGTTCTAAGTTTCTTTTGTGGATTTTAAATGTATATTGGTTGAGTTGACGCCGAATTGACAGCACCAAGCGAGTTGACGGCAAATATTAGGACCCAGTTGTTTGAGAGAGTGATTTCATGATTATAAATATAATGAGCTCCTGAACATATATTGGTGATAAACCATGAAGTATAAACGGAACATTATTATATCCAGACAGGGAGAGAACATCTTATCTTTAGAAACGGCGTGAACAACTGAAACAATAATGTTTAGTGGCGGGTTTAGATCTACAAAATTCTCCACAACAGCTCGTCTGTCAATCAACAGGTTGAAGCTTCTGGAGAAGAAAAAGAGTAAGTAAACAGGTACACTTAGAACTATGACTGAGGTTCTAAGTAAACAGGTACACTTAGAACTATGACTGAGGTTCTAAGTAAACAGGTACACTTAGACCTATGACTGAGGTTCTAAGTAAACAGGTACACTTAGAACTATGACTGAGGTTCGTTCAACATTCAGGGAGCAAAAGCGGAACCAACCTCATGTCGTAGACATGTTTTTCTTCCATTATTCTCTCGCAACTTTGACGACCTATAAGCCTTTTTGGGGTATGGCGGACACAATGCTACAACACTGTAAAGTTGTGGTAAATTTGTGCGTATTTACAATAGAAATAGAACGTATGTTATTCAATGAAGTGCGCATTTTAGGGGATGTGGCGTTTACACGTAAACCTAATGACTAGGCCTGGGCGAATTATTCGAATATCCGGTTAATGGCGAATAGGTTTTCCTATCCGTAACCACAAATGCCTTTGTTTTCTTAACCGGATATCCGCATAGGGCGCGAATACCTTTACAAACCGGATAATTCTGTAATTACTACCGAGTAACCGGATATTCTTTAAAATCCGAATATCCGCGGACGTCGGGCGACAACTGATATGAATGTTTTGTCTGAATCCTTATGAAACTTCTATCAAGACAGCATAAAACAGCATAAATTAAGTATTTAACTATGCTCACCTCCGTGAAGAGTTAAAACAATGACATTTCTGACGTAATTTGTTCAAAGATTACAAAAGTTTTCCTTCACATAGAGTCAATCACGATCAAAAGAAAAAGCAAATCGCCATCTTTAAATTAGATCCGGTCATTTTTATGAATGAACCGAGTGACACTGTATAAAACTTATATCAGTCCGCCCATAAGATCTCATTCACAAACGAACAGCGCCCTCTAGCGGAAAAAAAAACAAAAAAAAACATATTGTTATTTTAATTATTTTTTAAATAGCGCCGTCTAGCGGCGAAAAAACTATTCAAATATCCGGTTAATTTCGGATAGTTGGCCAGCGGTATCCGAATAACAAAATTTCACTATTCGCCCAGCACTACTAATGACCACCAACATGGTGAGCGAGGCACCAGTCTCGGCGTAAGACGCGCGCGTATCACGTCCGCCATACCTCAAAAAGGCTTATTGAGTTCATATTTTCACAGATTTGTTATTTTATGCATAGTGCTGGGATACATACATCAAGTGAGAAGACTGGTCGTTGACAATTACCAAGGGTGTCTAGTGCCTTTACGGGAGGTTTAATGGGAATGATGAGATCAAGTTTCTCTTACAATCATGTCTTTCTTTGTGTAGTAATTGTTCAAATAAAAACAGTGACCATGCATGTTGACCTGTGTCAGAACTTGGGTAGCTTTTTTCATTTGGATTCTGTTCTTGTATAATAAATTCTGGTCCAGTTTAAAGTTTGAGGAAGCGTCCTGCATTGTTGTATTTTTCCCCAAAACACTTGTGCCCTGATCGCGCCCTGGACCCCCTATTCTAAGATATTAAGTTTTGCTCAAACCCTGTTTACCATTAATATTGTATCAAACCTATGTTTTGGATTTACAGCTGAACAGGCACAGAAGGCAAGAAAGGAGATTGCTGATTATCTGGCGATGGGTAAAGATGAGAGAGCAAGGATCAGGGTAAGACGCTCTTAAAAGTCAGGGATGACCATCTTAAAGACACTGGACACTGTTGGTAATTGTCAAAGACTAGTCTTCTCACTTGGTGTATCTCAACGTCTGCATAAAATAACAAACCTGTGAAAATTTGAGCTCAATCAGTCATCGAAGTTGCGAGTTAATGAAAGAAAAAATACTCAACATTACTTCTTTCTCGAAAACTATGTTTCTTCAGAGGGAGCCGTTTCTCTCAATGTTTTATACTATCCACCTCTCCCCGTTACTTGTTAACAAGTAAGATTTATACTAGTAATTAGTTTTAGTAATTTTCAATAGTGTCCACTGCCTTTAAGACTTTCAAACCTTTTTATGAGATAATGTTGTTGACGTAGTTGTTACCGCACAACCGACTTTTTCTCGAATCCTACTTTATAATGACGAAGTGAGGAAAAAGTTTGCTTTTCATTTAAACCTCTTCCAAACATGTTTTCTCCTTGCAGGTAGAGCATATAATCCGTGAGGATTACCTTGTTGAGGGCATGGAGATCGTGGAGCTGTATCTAGACCTGCTGCTCGCTAGGTTAGGTCTGATCCAAGCCACAAAGACCCTGGACCCCGGGATCGCAGAGGCAGTAGCCAGCGTGATCTGGGTCACACCGCGAATGTCTGCCGAAGTGGCAGAATTGAAATCAGTAAGTCACATCCTCCCAACTTCCTATCTCATAATAATATGAAAACTTATAAAGCGCACAAATCCATCAGAGTGCTCATGGTGCTAAATAAAAACAGTATACACATTTACAATGACCAAAATTTTAACATAAGCCTAAGCTAGGAAGAAATCCTGCCGTCGATTTCACAACGAGTTAGGACTCGTCTTGTCCTCGAGTTAGGACGAGTTATAACTTGGGATTAATCTTAAGGTCTGCATGCTACAGTGGAGGGTTGGGACTCGTCCCAAGTCCGAAGATTAATCCTAAGTTAGGAAGAGTTTTGTGAAATCGACGGCAGAACATGTGGTAGAGAAAGTCCATACAATCCTAAGATAGTAGATGAGAGTAATGAGAGTAGATAACTTGGAGTATCGTCTCATTTTTTACTTTTATACTTTACATACGTGTAGTACATGTAGGCCATAAAGTAGCCTTGCTCAAGGCAGTCGCATTATTCGCTCCGAAAAGACGCAGCTATAAACCCACCCGCCGTATACCCTGTGCATGGTGTGTGCGATCACACCGAATGACCCACCCGTATACACACTGTCACATCGCACGAATACTGTTCACACAAGTCATCGCACTCGTACACCACTAACCGCATGCGGAGGCCGTCAGGCCGACAGCCTTGTCGGGTCTGTATCTTCCCGTTTTAATGTGTTGTATTGAAAAAATTCCAATAGTGGACGAAATTGGGGGGGCTCTAGGATATGCTAGTATGCAGCTCATGAATATGTATATCGTTCGTCAGACCTATCAGACAACACAGGATGTGAGGTAAATGAATTATTCATTTTGACGTCCAATCACACACGCCTATCATGCTCGCTGAGCGTCCGTGGTGGTGGTGTGTGATGATGTAGACATGTCTCATCTTTCGCGGGCATTATGGTAATGAGCTGACCGTGGGAACTCTTCGCTTATTATAGTAATGAGGTCAGTGGCTTCAACACAGACCCTACAAGGCTGTCGGCCTAACGGCCTCCGCATGCGGATAGTGTACGGGGGCATCGTGTCGTGCGATGTTACGCACAGTGAATACGGGTGGGTTTTATGCACAGTGAATACGGGTGGGTTTTTATACAGCGGCGGTCTTTTTTTCGGAGTGAATAATTCGACTGCCTTGAGCAAGGCTAGCCATAAAGACGATTGCTGCCCTGCCCTTGAACCACGGCTCACCCTTAACACTAGCCCTACGTACATTGTCCAATAAAAACTACTTGTTAACATAACTTCTCAACAGGCCCTATGGGCTTATGATACTGTGCGACCTACTTGTGTTGAATGTTCAAATTTCTTTCTTTTCAGATGTGAATACTAGTTTAAACCTTCAAAATGTGTTATTTTATTATTTGTATAATGTGTGATTGGCGAACATTATCCAGTAAAAATTACTATAGGCTAGTAGACATCACTACTCAACTTGCCCTGCATGCTACATAAATACTGTGCAACCCACTTGTTTTCAGTTGTGAAAAATAGTTTCAACTTTCAAATTGTGCTAATTAAAAAAAAAATTAGTTGGAACATTGGGGTTTTCCTAGAAAAATTGAAAACCCGGTCACAGACCTGGAGTTACACTGAGGTCATTGCCTCTGTTGCCCCTTGTCTTAGCCTTGGTGCCCCTTCAAAGGTTTCCCATTAACTTTAATATTTTCCAATGGAAGTGCCCTTTGAATGAAAATGGCCTTGCCCTTCACAAAGATGAAATTCCTGGCCTGACTTCAAATATTTTGTTTGTAAGTCTCAAAATGCACATCTGGACTCTTGAAGAAAGAATGAATTAAAATTAAAACCCTTTCCAACTGTACCTTCTTTATTTTTCAGGTTTCAGAGCAACTTGTTCTAAAGTATGGGAGAGAATTTGGGGATTGTTGTAAAAAGGGAGAGTCAGAATCCATTAATGAAGGGGTAAGTAAGAGGCGAACTGTGTCTGACCCGTAGAAATAGAACCCGGAGAACGCTGAGCTCGGCCACCCTCTGTGTCGTCTGTGGACGCGGCGTATCGATACCGTGCGATACTTGTGTATGGCAAAATGATCATCGTATAACACGTGTGTATGGCAAAATGGCAAGATGTCAGCGTGCATAGACCACTTCTAGTGTGTTCATTGGTCAATGATGACGCCACTGTATGGCAAAATGTTTTCTATGGTCTGACCCATTACTGTTTCATATCTGAACTTAAGCATCCACTTTTGAAGGAAAGATGAGCTATACCATTTATTACAACGCTGTCATACAATACAATAATAAGGGAATCAATGTGTGGTGAAGGGGTTTTCAACTAGTGGTTTAAACCCAACGAGGCCTGGTTCTTGATAATTTTACCGAGACGAAGTCGAGGTAAATTATCAAGAACCAGGCCTCGGCAGTTGCTCTCGACCAATAGGAATGAAGAAACTGTCCCGCTCACAACCGGCTATAAACACTGGTCATTATCAAAGTTGAAACACCCCCACGTGACGCGTTTAATACCCTCCACCAATAGGAACCGCGAAACTGTCTGAGGTATTTATGAATGTTGTCTTTAAATTGCTGCTTAATATTGAACCAATGTGTACCTAATATGTCATTGCTTTCGTAATTTGGACATAAATGTGCACTCATAAATACCTCGAAGTAAAAAGACAACATGGACATGTGGTGAATGCATCCATACAGTACACAGTCAACCCTCCTACTGTGTGACCGTTAAATACCATCAACTGTGGTTTTATACTATCTATACCATCTAGCAACCTCCAGATGAGCAGACACTGGTACCATTGTACCATACACATTCATTCAAAACATTGTACATGTATTTGTGTTCACCGTCTCTTACGTAACTACGCAAAAGCTTGGCCCGAACCATGTGACACAGCAACTGTCTAGTTTGGTGAATTCAAATTTAAGTGGTAACTTGTGATCAAGCACGTCATTGTACCAGCCAATATTCAAATCTTACACGCAAATGGCTTATTTAACGACTGTGAAACTCGACAGCGGTTTGTTCATGGCCTATGGGCTCTTCTGTCGATTTCTTCCAGAATCATCTGATGTGACAGTTTGGTTTTTTGGTTTTTTTTTTAACATTACTGTCGCATACATAAAAATAAACAATTTTGGGGGGACAGAGGATGTGGATTCAGCTGCCGCCATGGGTGTGTTTCCACCTACTCCTAGTGGTGAAAAAGGATTAATACCTCCTTCACAGTCCATAATAATGTAGGCGTGGGTAGCGCCCTGCTCTTAGAACAGAATGCAATACCTTTTTTTTAATTTCTTTAGCAGCTTTGTTTTGCTAAGCAGCTACATAAATTTGGACCCTGATTTAGTTGCACAGATCCTGTTAAACTCATTCTTGTCAATATCTTGATACAGCTGAAGCATAAACTAGGCGTACAGGCTCCATCAAGACGTCTGGTTGAAAGTTACCTCGTAGAAATTGCAAAGAGTCACAGTGTTGCGTATGAGCCTGATCCATCAATTCTCAGTGTAAGTTTCTCTCAGTTTTATAAATTATAACTATTATTATAATGAGTAGGGTAGATGGCCTTAGATTTCGATCCCATCCGGACCTTCTTCGGAGGCATAAAACAAGTACAAACAAATACATATCCATTTATAGAAAAAGAGAGGGGGAAAGGGATTAAGGAAAGGATCCAGAAAGAAGCGGGAAAATAACAGCCAATCAAAGTTTCTATTTCAGAAACAAGATTGGTGGCTATGAACCAATAGGAGTGAAGTGGCGAGGACAAAGGATGTTTGGAATGAAAGGATGGGTATAATTAATTATAATGATTAGATAATTACTATTATTATATACTACACACACAGGTCCTTGTCATTTGGTTGAACACATGTCCTGTGATGCTCCAAAGTTTCATATAGGAGTCCTATAACAAATGTTACAGGATGCTTATGACACTTAGCAGCGTCTGTTCCAAAGAGTAATTGTTCCCCGCCAATACAAATTTCAAAAGGTTGTGTTCTGGCAGACAATGTTGGTGTCAACATTTACATGGAGTTGTCACAATGTTAAGAACGGGATTTGAGAATTTTCAGATTGTGGGGTGGACGAAAAGTTTCTGTTTCTATTATGCGGATGTTTTGACACAAATTTGCAAATGGCAAGGATCTATAAGTAAGAGTTTTATAAACAGATTTTGTATGTATTTCGTCTGTGCATTGTTGCAGAATATAATTATTTGATGAAATCTGGCTTTTCCATTTTCACTCGGCAAGAACCTTGTGGTTATAGTCTGCAACAATGCCTTTATAAGCATCCATTTCGTGAGTCAAAATGTACACGAAGTAATTGACTCCCGAAATGATGGAAGTATTAGGCGTGCATTGTTCGGAGGTGCATTCCACGTCAGGCAAGATTTTATGCAATACACCGATCCATTAGGCAAGAACACGTGAGCCTCTCCAATGCCATTCTGCACAACTCAGCTGTGCGCGCCAAGCATACGCATATGCATGTCGGCCTTTATAGTGTCGGACTTTTGGTTGTGCAATGGGTTGTGATTAAGCAATGGGTGGAGCTTAATAGATCGGTCTATTAACTCTCTGAGACAGCAGCTGAGTTGGTACTTCCTTGTTTTTATATCGTTCAAAGTATTCAATTTATAGGGGTGTTTGAAGCTTTGCACGGCGTTGAAAATAAAAAGGAACTATAAATAGTAAACTTGGGGGTAACAACCATTTGTAAAATCTTTTTTAGTGAGTTTTGGTTCTGAAAAGCACCGATTTGGTCTCGACATTTCAAACAGTACACTCTGCTCGTCTCCAGGAGAATTTTAGCTACTTGATACCATCGTCCATAATAGAGTGCAAGGTTTATTATCACATCTTGGTGAGAAATAGTTTTCTTAATTTATCGCAAGAGGCTGTCGTTGGTGATATAAGTTCTTCTTTCTTTCCAGCCTCCAGAGATTGAGGGTCTCCTGATGGATCTTGGAGATGAAGTCTTGTCAGGAAATAAAAAGGGACCAGGAGGAGGTGGCGGCGGTGGTTCATCTGCCCCGCCCCAGCAGCATAGCTACCCGCCTCCTGCTCATGCTTACCCCCCTCCAGTCCAGGCTTATCCCCCTCCAGCCCAGGCCTACCCCCCTCCAGCAAACCCAGCCTACCCCCCTCCAGCGAACCCGGCCTACCCTCCACCTGCAATGCAGAGTTATCCCCCTCCACAATCGGTAAGATATTACAAACTCTTATTTAATTGCTTGCTAAGCATGCTTGGGTGGTTTGTTCGATATCGTCTAATTGCAGTAAAATTTCTTGATCCCTGAAGCAAGAATGAAAAGGTTTCATGGGTAGAACTTATTTACTATCATAGAAAAATTCTTGCTATGCATGCTTGTGTGTTTAGTTTGATAACGTTTAATTGCAGTAAAATTTCTTTAAAGGAACACGTTGCCTTGGATCGGTCAAGTTGGTCTTTGAAAAGCGCTTTGTAATCGTTTGTTATCAAACGCATATGGTGAGAAAGATGTTTAAAAAGTAGAGTACAATGATCCACACACATTTGCCTCAAAATTGCGTGGTTTTCCTTTTACTCTGCGAACTAACACGGTCGGTTATTTATGGGAGTCAAAAATTTGACTCCCATAAATGGCCGACCGTGTTTGTCGACGAGGTAAAAGGAGAACCACGCAATTTCGAGTGATACTTGTGTGGATCATTATACTTTACTTTTAAAATATCTTTCTAATCATATTATGCATTCTATAACAAACGGTTACATACGCTTTTCAAAGACCAACTTGACTGATCCAAGGCAACGTGTTCCTTTAACACTGATACAAGAGTGAACAGGTTTTTTCATGGCTGGAATTTATTTAGTATCGAAGAAAAAGAGCTAGGAGAATGCTGAGCTCAATTGTCATAAGCCTCATCATCTGGGCCCAATTTCATGGCTCTGCTTACCGTAAGCTCAGAATCGGCGCTTACGGAAGCAGGAAATTCTGTGCTTACGGCAAGCGTGTTTCATGGGTTAGCGGCGAATTTTGGGCTTCTGCGCGTGCATACTCCATGTTACAAGGCATTCTACGCTTACAAGGCTAGCGCAGAAATTCGGCGCTTGCACGTAAGCGGAGAATCGCGATCGTAGGCGCAGAATTCGGCGCTTGCACGTAAGAGGAGAATGGCGATCGTAAGCGCAGAATTGGGCGGTAAGCAGAGCCATGAAATTGGGCCCTGGTGCCACACTTCAAGGCTTGTAAATTACGCCATATACCTGCCTTGAGCGAACGTCAGGATCCTAATGAATGCACCTTTGACCTCGCGTTCATTTTAGATTCAGTCAACTCCTACGTGCATACATAGACAACATTACATGCATACATGTACATGTACAATAATTCTACAAAAATTATGCATGTTGCATAGAGACGACCGAAAGTGTAACTGACAAACATCACCTCAGAACAATCAAAACACAGAATGAAAGCTTCTCACTTCAAGTTTATTTAATGAAATCATTGAATACAATGAAATCACTGGTTTTGTAAAACCAGTTCCTGTCATTAGCCTTGCAGTTAAAGACAGGGTAAGGTGGCAAAAACTGTGGACAAAAAGTATTAGTAAAATGTGACAAACCTACATAAGCCTATTTGAAATATAGTGAGCACTATAGAAGTGCATTGTTTGGTTCGGGTGTCTTCTGACAAATTTACCTAAACCCTTGTCATAGTATTGTGTTCACCAAATCTCAAAATGGGTTTTGTACACAATGTCAAATTGTTCAGATCAACCAACGGTATAACAGAAATTTTAAGACATCATTTTCCATTGATAATAACATGGCTGGAATGTGTTGGTTGTCTTCACTTTTTGAATGCCGTTTCTCTATTTCGGTGAAGTGCCTGACATTGACGTGGGACGGCACACATAAGCTACGAAACATACACATTTTCTCTGCATGAAAACATTCCTCTTAAAAGTTTCAAAATGCTACCAGTGGATGAAAACACTTGTCACTAATGTATCACGGCATTAAACTACTACTACTGCATGTGCTTTGTCTAGAATGTAGCTTTTCTGCAAACCAATCCATTGGGCATGTACCAGTGTTTTTCTTCAATTCTGGTGCACTAATAAACTCAGCATAGCCTTTGTGTCTCCGGCCAGCAATGTTAAAGCAACTATATGACATGCTAGCTTGACTCGAGTTGAAGCCTCTATACCCCTGTTCACACTGTATCTCTTATTCACGTGGAATCCAGCCCTGGGGAGGCCCCAGGGAGATTTGTTACCCCATAGTTACTTGGCACACTTTCACACTGTCTTTCCAGTAGCACGTTTTGAGGATACCCAAGGGTTTTACGCTTACCCCTTATCAGGAACAGGGGTGGCTCTTCCTCGGGGTATGGCCCTTTGCGGTAAATCAGGGGTTAAGGGATCCAAGTGTAAAAGGGCTGGCTGGTTATTCCCAGGGTTGCCCCATTGGAGAAAGAGTAGTGTAAAAAGGGCTTATGAAATGTCGGCATGACTCAAGTTAAGACGGTATGCTACCTACCTATTAAAAAGTGTCAATGCTACCCAGTATTGGTGAAATTGAACCTTGATGCAAGACACATCTAACTGGCCCTAAATGGATTGGTCTGTACTTTTCTGTTTTTTTGTTTGTTTTGTTTCTGGTACTTAACTTTTGCTTTGCACGTAGAATGCTGCATCAAGCTCTAACTCAAGGCCCCCAGCTTACAACAATGTCGGGGCATCACGTGGGCCACCCTCTTTGCCTAACAAACCTCCTGTTGGCCCTGTTTCTCCTCTGGTGAGTGGGGATATGTGGGGCTTGCCAATATAGACCTCTTGCATAAGCTGTCATCAATCAGGGCCCAATTTCATGGCATTGTAAGCACAGATTCTGGGCTTACGGAAGTAGACAATTCTGTGCTCAGTGAGCCTTTTAACCATTTTTTTTTTGCATCAATGTCATGCAAAAAGTGTAATCGTTTTTTTACTATTTTCTCGTGACCAGGATGGCCGATCAATCCCAAACTTCTACAGATTTGTCAGTTTATGTATATGGTGGATTACATAAAGTGCTTACACTGCCAGCAAATGTTTTTTTAGCAAAAACCAATTCTGTAATGTTCCTTTAAGCTTAAACTTTCACAGGTGACTTTTATTGTAACTTTCTTAAGAATTTTGCGGGTTGTCTTAAAATAAGCATCCGGTTGACAAAAAAACAAACGATGACCCTATCTTTATGGCCCTCCACAAAAGTCAATTACAGGCAAAAGGTTTTTAACCCGCATGCCATCGTCATCTGAAAACTAACATCATTTTAAGACAAATCTTAAAAACTGGCTTAGTCCCATCAAACATGACATCTCAGATCCTTTATAATGTTTACTCTGTATGCATGGTTGTTGCTCGTAGTTGCATGTCATTTTTGTGTTTGCAGTGTGATCCTTTATGTTTACCTCAGTAATTCCATTGTAACTCAATTGATATTTTTATAAAGTCCACATTTGCCATTTTTTTTACTTCTCACCAGTTTCGAAAATTAATTACAAAATTTGTGTTCCCTGTTATTCTATTCAGGCGCCTGGAGCTCCTCCCGGTGCACACAGTCCGGTAATTTTTACATCTTATTTCTTGTCTTCAGTTTCAAACGCTTACTACTATTTTCACCATTTTCTTAACTCTTCTATATTACCGTGTTCTAAAATATCCTACACCATTCTTTTTAATTAATCCTCAAAAACAGGGCTTACAAATTTGAGTCTTTAATCTGAATTCAAACCGTCCTAATGTCTGTCTGGGGGGGGAAAGCTGTTAGCAGTATGGCCCGCAAAAAGGTAGACTCCACGCAAACTAATTCCGAGCAATAAAAATATTATTTTACGCATCAGAAGATGCTTCCCCTAGTGCGTGGGTTTTATTGTTCGCCTACAAGCAAAGGACTTGCAGAAGTCGATCAGCATGTTGTTGTGCATAGGCAGTTCCTTTTTGCGAAAGTCTCCACGTAATAAATGGCTTTCTACCTGCAACCGTTCTCCTTGCAAGGTTGCATGAGTGCTTGAGAATTTATTTCAACTAATTGTTGTATAAGCCCTCTCCTACTGGATGTTTATCTGAAAGCAGCTAAAAGTGACCAATTATGTCTTTCATCAGTTATAAAGAAATGTTGCACGATTATCAAATTCTGTGCTACCTGAAAACTGAGGATGGCAGTAAACTTTGATTGATTTTATTAAATAAGTTTTGCTTTTTTTATCATATTTCCACAGGCACCGCCCTATTCTGAGAATGATCCAATGTGTAAGTATTTTAAACACTTTGAACATTTTAAGAATCAGGCCCAGGTGGGGAAGAATACTAATACAACACACACACAGAGTAAGAATAAAGCTCTGTGTTGCATACACTCTGTGTACTTTCCTTGGTACTTTGAACCTTTCGGTTTGAATCCAATTTCTTTCACATCATAATCTAAAACTGAGGAAAAACAAGTAAATTTTAATGCAAAAAATTCTGCTCTGGCACGAAATTTCATACGTTTGGGTTGCATACAGATTGGTGTGACGACCCCCCTGCTGTTGATACATCCAGCGCACACTTTGTCCTATCTTGACAATATAATAGAGATCAATGGTCAAGACCTTCATGACAGTTAAGACTGAATATATTGTGCAATTGTTTTCTGCTACAGATCCGCCAAAGACAAACCAAGGAAATCTTGCTCCATCTGCCCCTAAGCCCGATCTGTCGGTTCCTGACTTACCACAAGTCCCAACCAACAGTTTCCCTCCGTTGGACAACAGCGTCGGGGGAAACTCAGCCGGAGGAGAGGATGTGGATTTCGATGACTTGAGCCGGAGGTTCGAGGAGTTGAAGAAAAAGAAGTAGAAAAAAAAAACAATCCATGTTAAATATAAGTGCAGCTCAAAAATGTATATAGATTCAATGGACTGCATGTTCAGTTGAGCTCAAAGAATCTGTACAGCACCCGTGTCCTGTGAAGTTTTTTTTCTTAAATTTCACATAGAAAATTTATTATATACCTGGAATTTGGAATTTATTTTAAAAACAAATCAACTGACACTAAGGAATTTCAGACAGGGTCCCTCTCTGGATATTTCTGTCTAAAGTTATTGTAATGGAATGCATACACACGCAAAAAGTACTCTCTCATTTTAGCTTTAAAATGTTGTAGAGCTCGACAGCCTTTGGTCATGTTGGTAAACACTCTTAAAATAATGGCACTACAGACTTTACTCGTTAGAAAGTACAACAGATTTTAATAGTAGCAAGCATTGTGAGTATCATTTCACTTCGAAGTGGTTATAGATAAAGATATCACTTTTAAATCCTCAGAATTTGAATCGATGGGTGCGTTCATTATAAAGCTTCCCAGGGTGTACCACCCCGCAGTGCTCACCCGGGCGAGCCCCTGACAAGAGCTAATCAAACGATCACACTCGCCCTCTAGTGGTGACGGCATGCAACTCAGGTCACCCCAAGTGGCCCACTCCACAAGCAGGGCACTGGGGGCTGACCCAGGTGGGCCCGTCAAAGCTATTCGAACATACCGGGGGGTAGACCGGGGTCGACCCAGGGAAGCTAAACGAACGCACCTTTAGAAGCATTACTGTCAGAAAGTGTTCTCAGGTTGTTTATTCCCAACACGGATTATTCTTCCTGCAAGAACATTATTATCGCTCGTGATTTTCATCAGGCAAATGTGTCTTCCTGAACCCACCTTCAGGCTATTACACATTGTTACTGTCATCTGCTGATTTGGGCCACATTTCAAAAAGATTGAAAACCCAA
Source organism: Asterias amurensis (assembly GCF_032118995.1). Lineage (NCBI taxonomy): Eukaryota > Metazoa > Echinodermata > Asteroidea > Forcipulatida > Asteriidae > Asterias > Asterias amurensis. The sequence continues at coordinate 24,374,690 of NC_092650.1, read as the reverse complement.
TTTTGAAAGAATCTTTAAATCTTTTTGGTAACATGGCAGTTGAATCTGCTTGATTGTATCCAAAAAGAAATTGGCCATAGACAAAGATGGTAGCAAACTATGTAGATGATACTTAAACAATTTTTGTTTTGATTATTTTATACCAAACATACATATTTAATTGTTGTAAATTAATTAGAAATTTTATCACTATTATCACTCCTTAAAGGTATATGCTATTAAAGTAAATGAATGGGTTAATGTCCCCATCTGGTGAGAGTTGCATAGATTTTTTTTTTGCATTTCTTCAAATTGAAACGAATACGGCAGTGTCATGGCAGTGTCATGGCCGAGCGCGTTTGATCAGCAGGGTGTGGGTTCGGATCACGGTCATGACACTTGCTACATAAAATTGGGGAGGTAGTGCTTTCTGCTCTACCGGTTAGGCTTCGAATTGAAGATACCCAAGCCTACATTCGTATGGACTGTGAAAGGGGTAACCCTGTTTCAGCCCTATGACTAGGTGGCAACGGCCTCTGGAAAAAATAATTGTAGCCCACACCTTGAAGTGGCCTTCAGGCCTTGTGTGTCAGGCGACCTGCATAAAAAAATATATACAAAATATATATAAAAAGAATTAAAAACCACGCAAACCTAAATCAGGCAGTTCCGAATATATAAAATAGCATTAAAGGCACTGGACTATATTGGTAATTACTTAAAATAATTATAAGCATAAAAACTTAATTGGTAACGAGCAGTGAAGAGCTGTTGATAGTATAAAAATTGTGAGAAACTGCTCCTTCTGAGGTAACATTGTTTTGGGGAAAGAAGTAACTTCTCACCTAAATATTTTAATTGAATTTGACACCTCAGCTCAGGTCTCGAATTCAAGCATCTGAAAGCATACAACTTGTACGACAAGAGTATTTTTTCATAGTCTCTCGCAACTTTGGCGACCATTATTGAGTTCCAATTTTTACAGGTTTGTTATTTTATGCATGTTGAGAGACACCAAGTGAGAAGACTGGTCTTTGACATTTACCAAAGGTGTCCATGCCGTATCATTAAAGCCATTGGACACTTTCGGAACAGACAAAAAAATAAAAGTTCACAGATTTACAAATAACTTATAGGGATTACAGAAGGTAATGGTGAAAGACTTCTCTTGAAATATATTCCATGAAATGCTTTACTTTTTGAGAAAACATTAAAACAATTATCAATTCTCGTGCGGAAACAAGGGTGGGTTTTCCCGTTATTTTCTCCCAACTCCGATGACGGATTGAGCCTAAGTTTTCACAGGTTTGTTATTTTATATATAATGTAAGTTGTGATACACGAAGTGTGGGCCTTTGGACAATACTGTTTACCGAAAGTTCCCAATGGCTTTAAAGGGGCCTGCCGATCGCACAAGGTGTACCCTAGCTGGTTCGAACAGGCTATTGACAAAAACCAGCATAGACAAATGCAAAGAAGAAGCCATATTAAACAAAATTTTTTTTTTTTTTTTTTGGGGGGGAGGGGGTTTCTGGGTATTGTTTTTTTTGTGTGGTGTTGTTTCACTACTTAAATCAAGGAATCTTTATTCTTTATTGTTATATAGACCTTGGGCATTCATCAAATTCAAACTAGATTTTTTTTTTTTTTTTAATATGAAATAATTTACATGTATATGGTTGTTTAATATTAGTTTCTTGCTTTTTATGCTTAAAATGTTCAGTATGTATTATGTCACAGGTTTAGTCAGTCAATAAAACAATTTGTTAACCTATTTTAGGGGGCATTATCTCAATTGTGTGTGTAAATATAAAGTTGTCTATCTTTTTTCTTCTTTTTTTTAATAAACACCATTAATTATTAAAGTGAACAAAAATAATTAACACGATGACATTGTTGGTGTCACAAAATTCTTGTGTATTTTTCTTTATAGTAATGTACCTTTTAGTTTCAGGTTATTGTTAAAAGTTCCTGTGAGGTTGACATTGATTAGGATCACTGGAGTGTAGAGGTTTAGACATTCCCTTGTTCTTTTACCATGGGGTTTCATGGGAGTGTAGAGGTTTAGACATTCCCTTGTTCTTTTACCATGGGTTTCACTGGAGTGTAGAGGTTTAGACATTCCCTTGTTCTTTTACCATGGGGTTTCACTGGAGTGTAGAGGTTTAGACATTCCCTTGTTCTTTTACCATGGGGTTTCACTGGAGTGTAGAGGTTTAGACATTCCCTTGTTCTTTTACCATGGGGTTTCACTGGAGTGTAGAGGTTTAGACATTCCTTGTTCTTTTACCATGGGGTTTCACTGGAGTGTAGAGGTTAGACATTCCCTTGTTCTTTTACCATGGGGTTTCATGGGAGTGTAGAGGTTTAGACATTCCCTTGTTCTTTTACCATGGGGTTTCACTGAGTGTAGAGGTTTAGACATTCCCTTGTTCTTTTACCATGGGGTTTCACTGGAGTGTAGAGGTTTAGACATTCCCTTGTTCTTTTACCATGGGGTTTCACTGGAGTGTAGAGGTTTAGACATTCCCTTGTTCTTTTTACCATGGGGTTTCACTGGAGTGTAGAGGTTTAGACATTCCCTTGTTCTTTTACCATGGGGTTTCACTGGAGTGTAGAGGTTTAGACATTCCCTTGTTCTTTTACCATGGAGTTTCAGGTATAGAGGTTTCGGGTTATGTAACACTGGGTCAGTGAAGTATATAATTTATTCAAGGTGATTAGGCAAAGTAGCTAGCCAGGGAAGATCATTCCAAGTTTAGAGTGTTGGCCAGAGAGGAGCAGCAAGAAGGTCATCTGCCCAGCCACTCTGCTCTTCCACCTTACATTTGTAGGTGGTTGGTAATAACTAAACTTATTGAAAAGCTCACTGTCATGACTGTGTATGAATTGCCCCGTCTTCAATAATCTTAGAGCTCTAAGATTTTTTATGATTCCGCTATCTAACATTGTTTTACAAACAAGTGCTTGCTAAATTTTGAAGTTACATGAGTAAACCAATACCAAGATGTCCTCTTTCGACTGTGGCCTTAGTTCATAACATGAGTGTTTAGTTTTGTTTTACTCTGAGTACAGCACCAAACTGTCCCCCTTAAACGGCTACATTTTTTGTTCGACCAAGAATTGAAATTGCTGCTAGCTTATGCTTCAATACAAAATAGTATGCTTCAATATTTATTTTTGGCCACTTCTATGGCCGAAAGTTTTTTTCGTCGCAAGAGGTCGCACTTCACCTGTTTTTGTTCAAGTAATAAAAAAAGTCGTGCGATGTGTGATTGTGGACGGAGGACGTCGCCGATGCTAAATTAGACTTGATTCAAGTCCCATTCTCATGTGAGAGGTCCCTAAAGCTATTACCTCAACTTACTTTGAAGCATCCCGTAGCATACAGTACAGTGCGGGCTCGCCGTCATGTGGTCCCGATGGCACAGGGTTGGGACTTGAGTCAAGTCTAATGCTAAATACACACAACACATGTGAAAAGTCAAGGACGTATGGACGATCACGAAGGACGGGGTCATTTATTTCACTGCTCTACACCGCCGCCGAAACACAGGGATCCCGTGATGGTATCACATCACTGTCAAACAGATTTTATTGTCTCCTTCATCAGCAAGCTTCCCTCCATGCCTCCAAGAGACCTCGGTTTACAACCAACAAAGTAATCTAATCTTTAGTTTGTCATGTTTGTCATGTTTGTTGTGTGGTATTTACAACGGTCGTGTGATGGTGAGAGAATGAGGAGAGGTCTTCTAAATTCTCCAGTCTGAACTGAGGAGGTAAACTGACTGTTGTAACTCTTGAGTGTGACTGTCACTGTGAGACTGAGAGTGTGGCGAGTGTCGGTGTGCATTTTATAAAGTCACACACTATATGGAGGAAGCGTCACACAGTCACAGTTCCCATAGTTTTCTGGTTAAATTAGTGCGAGTTGACTGGTTAACTGTTGGACCATCACCATGGACCCAACAAAATCATGAATTGCTAGCCAGTCTAAATGTTATCTATCATTTTAAAAAGTGTTGTTAATTAATGGATGGTATCATATAACTCTAGCGCCCAAGTCTCTGTGTCTAGATGGTACACTAGAACATAGAAGCATGGAGGTAGAATTCTACCTCCATAAGGTTTATCGCTAATAGCAAAATATCAAGAGAGGGCGCTGTTGAATGCATGCGCGAGTCGTGCATGACAACATTCACTGCAGAGCAAACGGATAACTTTCCGTATGGCGCCACCACTTTTCACTCATTTTTACAAAAAGGGATATATCAATCAGGTAAATTAGATACTATATTATTCTATTTCGAATGAAAAAGTGGTGGCGCCATACGTACACTTTTCCGAGCAAACTGCCCGTAGACCTTATGCATTGACGTCATCCAGCGGCCATCTTAGTGGAAAAACGGTGACGAAACAATCGAATCGCACAGATTTGTACGCGCGGCGCACAGGATTGGCCAATGAACAACCTCCTTTTGACCTCTAGGTGAGGGCGCCCTACTGAAATGACGTCATGTGCATATAAGGTCTATTATGCCTATAATCTATATACCCACAACGCATTGCGGTTCTGAATTGCGATAAACCTTGTAACATCATGGATTGGTAGAAGTTGGGGTGCTGTACTGTGCTCCTTTTTTTCTAAATTTGTCATTATCAATCGTACTGCCGATAGTAGCGATCAGAAAATTGCTGGCACCTTTCGGCAAATCAATTTCTGTGTGTTATAAGTAAAAATCCATTTAAATAAATTTAAAAAACGCTTTATATTAACATTTTCCAAAGCCCAATAAATAAACAAATGCGTCGCACTTTCACCGACATGGACTTTCACCAGCCCGCAGGTCTATATAAACAACGTTTTAAAAACTTGTTGACTGAACCATGAAGACACGCCGCGGACCGTAAATTTCCGGTGTAAACAAATCACCCCCAAAAACGGAAGCGGTTAATTTTTGTAAGCTACCAAAGTAGTAATTTTGCCCAACAGCGTTTACTAAAATATGTTCAAACCATTTTGTATTGTATAAGTTAGCTTATTTTTAACCACCTTGACTCTTCGAGTGATATTGCTTGGTGCCGAGTTTTTATGGTGCCGACTTTCTTGGTGCCGAATGGGTGCCATGTACGTAGGTGCCAAGTTACAGGTGCCAAGTTTGCAAGGTGCCAAAGTGTCCGGTAATTTGTAAAAAATAACCGGTACACTAAAGGAAAGTGAATGCAAGATTTGAATTGGAAATAGGGAAGTCTTTAGACATGCAGTGACCAGATATCAGATACACATGTGACACAAGGAATGGGGGGGGGGGGTGCAAAAAATGTAGTCTTTCTCTTTGTTAGGTTTTGGAATAACACTTTTAGGAATACAGAGTACTTTGGGTTTGTTGTCGGTGCAGCCACCTAACAACCTACTGTTAGTGGCATCATGTACATCATCTAGAAATATTGTTTGATGGGGGGAGGGGGGAGGGGAGTAAAAAAAACATCCAGTTTACATGATTCAGATTGGTTCAAATGGCAAACAAACTATTTCAAACTAAGCTTGGGCGATATCGATTTATTTTATTCACGATATATCGCCGACAATATATCGCGATATTCGATATAATCGCGATTATTTAAATTTGACATCATCAGTCTTCAAACTCCAAGTGAAAGTTGTAGAAGAGACAGTCATAGCATTAGAGAGGTGTTCTAATGACCTATTCTTCTGGTTTTACTCCAAGTCTATGGGGTGCAAGATGTCTCAGCTAGCAAATACATCGCGATATTTAATCAATATTGCGTTATATCGCGATTATCGCGATATATTGCGATATATCGCGATATATCGATATTTCGATTAAAACCAAATCCATCCGATATCGAAATCGTTTCCAAATTAATATCGCGATATTCGATAATTTCGTGATATCGCCCAAGCTTATTTCAATGTAAGGAGTACAATGATAATCTTGAATGCCTGACCACATGTTACGATTCTCATGGATTACTGATAAAGTTCAAGTTTATTGAACAGGAGCCAATATTGTGTCGAAATGATGTTTATCGTTTTTATTCTAATTCTTGTTCCAATTCAGTCCATCATGTCAGTTTTTGAGATGATATACATGTACAGTGTGTTGCACTATTTTGTGCTTGGTAATTACACCTAGACACCTCGATAATATAAGAAGTACATGTATTTCCTTGTTCCATTCAGATTTTTTTATTTTTTGTTATTTATTTTTTTTTTTCATATACAGTTTGGTTTATGAAGCTTATAATGCAGCGATTTGATAAAAGTGGTTGAATAAAAGTTAGAAGTGTGTAACAATTTTAACAGATGCCTGCCAATTTAACTTTTCATCACTGATTCTTATTGTTTTATCATAGGCTGTGTGTTCAAGAGAGCTTCCAACAAGTTATGCTGTGGAGAATTCAAGACTGCTCTTGGGAAATTGGAGGTTTTCAGGACATAATGAAAGACATGGTCATCTCAGACTAATTTATCTTCAAAATAAAAAATAAAAAGCCTTGACTTTCTGAGGAATATAACACTCTGCGGGTGTGAAACCAAGTTCACCATCACTATGGATTCCGGACAAATACATGTAGCTCGGCCCGCAAAGCTGAAGGCAAACTTCTTCAATAAAACGGACACAGACTACACGTCGGATGAGTCATCAGCTCTTCTTGGAGGCCCTATTGCCGTCCTCCCTGAGAGTAAATACGCTCCTCATCAAGAACCAACAACCAGCGGGAAGACTTCATCCTTTGGAGCTGTCTTCATCGTTGTGAATGCATGTATAGGGGCAGGGTTGCTTAACTTCCCCGCGGCCTATCAAGCTGCCGGTGGGATAGCTGTTGGCACCAGCATGCAACTTGTGAGTTAATTTGGGTGTGATCCCTGGCTACACAGCAGTTAACGGTTGGATGTCTTCTGACTGGCACCCCCGAACAAAGATATTGACAAAATAGGAACATCGCCAATATACATATAGGGCTAGATAGCTCAGTTGGTAGAGCGCCGGCACGTTAATCTGGAGGTCGTTGGTTCGAATCCCACTCTAGTCAATCTGTTCAACCCCCAAAATCATTTCAAAATTTACCCAGTCAGTTCCCCTTGTGGTTTATATTGATAATAAAAATAATAGTGACTTCTTATAGCAAGCATATATCCATCACTCAGTGATGCGCAAGGCGCTTCAACATCCAGTATTTTCCAGCAAGAATGTGATACTTTGTTTGAATTATGTGACCTACGCCTTTTACATAATATGCTTTTGTGTTAGTCTGTTTGTGTTGCATTTTTTCTGAGGTGCATTTTCGAGGGTGCAGTGTAAACAATTTTTGTCTCAAGAGGCGAAAATTATTTTAGCATGTAAAACTTGTTTTTGTGACATTGGTTTACTTACTCATTTCTCAAATACTACAGCACCTCATTTAGTAATATTTTAAGGTTTTTAAACCTTAAAAGCTTTTTCTACATCATTTCTTCAAACGGTATAAGTGTAATGTAAATCTGTGGACATTGTGCTTTGTGTTACAAAAAGTATCCAGACCCTTTAAGATTCAGAAGTCTACAAATCTTTTGTGTCTTCATCTCCTTCTTCAGGGTTTTCTACTGTTTATCATTGCATCCCTATTGGTGCTGGCCGTCTGTGCCGACGTTCGGAACTCCAACTCTTACCAAGACATCATACAGTCTATGTGCGGAACTACAGGCAATATAGCATGCACAATCTGCATCATCATCTACTGCTTTGGGACTTGTGTCACATTCTTCATCATTATTGGAGATCAGTTGGATAGCAGTAAGTTAATAAACTGTGAAAGTTTAACTTGCTTATTTGTTTGGAAGATTTGTTCTGAAATTTCGACCATAGCAGTATTTGTCTCAAAGTGTAAATGACAACACAAGTCACATAATGTACATGTACCAAGTCACATGGTGTTACTTCGCAAACCTTAGCTATTCTTCCACCATGCAAAATTTCAAATCCTGAACGTCGCATAAACACTCATCAACAGGTATACATCTACACAGTACTGGTTTATGATGATGAGTCAAAAATGTTAGTTTGAAAGTTTGACATTTTGATCTTGAGTGATTGCACTTTTCCGGAAACCAATGATTTTAACTTCTTTGTATTGTTCCACAGTATTGGCTTTTATTACTCATGACGGCGACAAGCATGGTCATTGGTATACAGACCGCAGGTTCACAATCACCATCTTGGCTGTTTTTGTCATCTTACCTCTCTGCCTCCCAAAGGATATCAGCATCTTGAAGTGGCCAAGGTAAGGGAAAAACGTTGTGAAATTTTTTTAGTGGCCAATATCATTGTCTCTTCGCAAATATGTTTGCTGTAAATTCAAAGAGATGCTCTACTGGGATGATTTAAACCACCCCAAACCCTTCAAAATCCAACTGCATGCCTCGTTTGATTATGTTGGATAGATGGATTGCAATAGGCGTCATCGGACGCCATATTTGATGAATTGTGCACCCGTAAAGAGCTACCATTCGCAGCGCGTACACTTTTCCCTTGTTGATACATCAAAGATGGCGGTCGATCACGCGTATTGCAACCCATCTATTGAGGACTGGTTGTATACTTCCCAGGGAGCTAATTTAAAACTAGTCCTAGGAGATATTGAAACCTTAGCGCTGGTCCTAAGTTAGGACGAGATAAGACTACACGTATTACCGGTCTTAACTCTTTGTGAAATCCACCACAGGGAACTATTTTAAAGCACATTGAGACGGTTATTGTGAATTGCGCTGTATGAGAACTTGTTATTAAGTAGCAGTACCGTAGTACATGTAGTAGTACTGCAGTAGTCAATTGATCATACAATACATGTCATAATGGGAGATCATTGTATAGATGGGTTGCAACACGCGTCATTGACCGTCGTCTTTGATGTAAAACCCTGCAAAATATAGGCGTGTGCGCGCTGTGCATGACTCTCAGCCAATGGTAGCTCTTCAAGCGCGGACAATTCATCAAATATGGCTTCTATTGCAACTATCTATTACCAACGGGGGCAATTGCAGTTTGATTGGCCTCTTTTTATTTCATCTCACTTCTCATTTTGTCTTCTTTTTGCATTTCTAGTTCAGTTGGTGTCTTAGGAACTATATATGTAGCCGCAGTAGTGGTTGCTAACTACTACTTACTCCCAGCCAATGCAGCAACGCACATTGTTACAAAACCTACATCGTGGACTGATGTGTTTGCTGCTATACCTACAATATGCTTTGGTTTTCAGGTAAGGAGAGCGCCATTAATTAGTAGAAATATGTAGATCGGCTTAGCAATAAAATATATGGGCACCAGTCACATTGACTAGATAACTCAGCATTTTGGCTGGTAACCTGTTACTGCTAAGCAGGATATTTATCTGTAGGTAAATCTTGGGCTAACAAGCTTATGAACCAAATTTTCCGGACAAGTGACTTTAACAAAATCTTTCAATACCACTACATTTGAATACGAACTTTACATGGTGGTGATGCAATTTTTGTCAGGTTTCAGTAACTTGATGGATTGATTCATTGTTTCTGAGTGTGGGTTCAAGTCCCAGTCGTGGCACTTGTGTCCTTCGGCAAGATACATTGCTTTTGTCTTTCGGAGATCCTGTGCACTAGAATCGGTAGTGCCCTTGAAAGAATCCAAAACACTTATTGTGGATCCTTGGAAGAGGAGTTGTTACCCCAGTGTTTCTGGTTCAGATAGCAAGCACACTTTTCTAAAGGTTTCCTATGGCTTGCGAACTGTGACAAGAACAGCTTTTTAAAGTTACCGCTATTAGCTTCATGCTGAATCAAAAGAGAGATCAATCATGTCAATAGGAGTTACTGCAACAATGGAAATGTGCACTTTTCACCTGTAAGCAAATACCGCGACAACAATACTCGACCGATTGTAACAAACAAGGTGTCAAAATCATCAGAATAAAATTTTCCATCTCCTGGTATTTTCATTTTTAGAATACGAATAACAAGTTTAAAATAAAAGGTGCTTTTACAACAGCTGCGTTACTTTTGTTGCTGTCTTTACAGCGATTAGGATTCAATACCAGAAATATATAATAATATTACTAATCTTTTCTCTTGCAGTGCCATATTAGCGCAGTACCAGTTTATGCCAGTCTGAAGAAACGGACAGTCAGCCAGTTTGCACTGGTAATCACTGGTGCCCTCGTCATAGCATCGGTAACCTACATACTGACTGGTATATATGGATCGCTTACATTCGGCGACCAAGTGGAGTCGGATGTGTTGCTGTCTTATGACGCGGGAAACGTCACGGTGACGGTTGCCAGAGCGATGATTTTATGCAATATGTTAACGTCATATCCAATTCTGCACTTTTGCGGCAGGTAAATATACAACATACTCTTGGTCCTGCCTTATATGTTGAAGAATTTTCTACCTCTTATGTTTAGCATTGGGAAAGATGACAACTTTTAAACTTGGCATTTGAAAGAACGAGTGGTTTTCCCTGCTCTTTTTTATAACCTTATAGTCAAGCGATAGAAACAGTGTTCACCACAACAAGGTGGTTTTCTCCTGCTGATAGTGCACACAAATCCCGCTCTGGTCAATTTCTAGACTTGTGGACAAGTCGTTAAATGGCTGTCGCGGTGATAGCGTTCCGACCCTCTCAGTGATTCCCTGGACACTTGCGATATTTTCGCGAGACTGTTTGCCCTCGCAAGACTACTGTACTCGCGCTGTGCAGAATGGGAGAGTAGACGTTGACAGCCCGCAGCTTCGCGCCTGAGCAGTGATCTCACAAGGGCAGTATTCTAAATGGAAACCTGAATCATCACGCCAACACTGCGACAAACCATTAACGACGCGTCCAAGTCTAGTAAATTTCTTGTTGTTACACTACTTTCTCTTCTTGTTTTTGTAACCCTAGGCAAGTGATAGAAACAGTGTACACCACAGCAAGAGGGTTATTTCCTTCCAATAGTGCACACAAATCCCGCTCTGGTCAATTTCTAGACTTGTGGACAAGTCGTTAAATGGTTGTCGCGGTGATAGCGTTCCGACCCTCTCAGTGATTCCCTGGACACTTGCGATATTTTCGCGAGACTGTTTGCCCTCGCAAGACTACTGTACTCGCGCTGTGCAGAATGGGAGAGTAGACGTTGACAGCCCGCAGCTTCGCGCCTGAGCAGTGATCTCACAAGGGCAGTATTCTAAATGGAAACCTGAATCATCACGCCAACACTGCGACAAACCATTAACGACGCGTCCAAGTCTAGTAAATTTCTTGTTGTTACACTACTTTCTCTTCTTGTTTTTGTAACCCTAGGCAAGTGATAGAAACAGTGTACACCACAGCAAGAGGGTTATTTCCTTCCAATAGTGCACACAAATCCCGCTCTGGTCAATTTCTAGACTTGTGGACAAGTCGTTAAATGGCTGTCGCGGTGATAGCGTTCCGACCCTCTCAGTGATTCCCTGGACACTTGCGATATTTTCGCGAGACTGTTTGCCCTCGCAAGACTACTGTACTCGCGCTGTGCAGAATGGGGGAGTAGTAGTTGACAGCCGGCAGCTTCGCGCCTGAGCAGTGATCTTGCGAGGGCAGTATTCGATTGCGGAAACCTGAATCATTTTGTCAACACTGCGACAAACCCCTAGCGACTTGTCCAAGTCTAGTCAATTCCTCGTTCTTACACTACTTTCCCTTCGGCTAGCGATAGAAACAGCAAGGAAGTTATCTCCTTCCAATAGTGCACACAAATCCTAATCTAGTCAGTTTCTCGTTGTTACACTACTTTCTCTTCTTGTTTTTATAACCCTAGGCTAGCGATAGAAACAGTGTACACCACAGCAAGGCAGTTATCTCCTTCCAATAGTGCACACAAATCCTGCTCTAGTCAGTTTCTTGTTGTTACACTACTTTCTCTTCTTGTTTTTATAACCCTAGGCTAGCGATAGAGACAGTGTACACCACAGCGAGAGGGTTGTCTCCTGCTGAGGCTGCACATAACGAGACCCCAAGGAGGATTATTGAGACGACATCGTGGTTTGTCTTATCCCTCTTATTGGCTCTCTTTGTTTCTTCCATCGGGAGTGTCATCTCGGTCATTGGTGGCCTGGCTGCCGTCTTTATTCTTGTCTTCCCTGGTAAGAACTTCTGGCTTTTTAGTTTTCCTAAACAAATATTCTGAACTTAAATTCCATGTGGAGTGTTGTGGCTGTATGCTCAAGCTATTTTGTTTCAGCCAACGTACTGAGTGTGTGTTTGAGTCCCAATCTTCACACTTTTGTTTAGTCCTTAGCAACTGGCTTCACCAATATTGCTAATCTCGATTATTCAAACCCTGGCCCAATTTCGTCAAGGTATTTAAAGTCTCCTGGAAGTGTTATTTTTTCAAAATAAAGCTTTTGCCACTAATATATGTGTTTTGATGAGTGGAATGTGAATAAACAGTTAACTAAGGTTTTAAAAAATCATTTCTTATGTTATTTACAAATTTAAGAGTAGACCCCGACCCGAGAGGGCGCTGTTCGTGACGTCAATCGAGGCAGACTTTGCCTGTAATGCGTAGAGTAAACACAATTGCAAAGTACATGTATGGACCAAGTCGTGAGTTTGTACGTTTCATAAAAAAGATTTTTTTGTTTTTTTCCGGCAATGCCGACCAGGTGTATTGTTGCTGAATGCAGAAAAACACTTTTTGAAACGTACCAACTCACGACTTGGACGTACATGTACTTTGCACGTGTGTTTACTATACGCATTGCAGGCAAAGTCTGCCTCGATTGACGTCACAAAAGGGGTAGGCGGAGTCAGCCCCCAAACAACTTTATGTATTTTTTAAACATATAAATCGTGACAAACAATTACTAAAAAAATTGTTTTATTGTTCGTAAGCATATACTCTTATGTTTGAAAGAAAAAAATTCTATTTCCAGGTGACTTTATAGCCATTATATACTTTCGGTAAACAGTATTGTCCAAGTCCCACACTTCGTGTATCACAACTTATATATAAAATAACAAACCTGTGAAAATTTAGGCTCAATCGGTCATCGGAGTCGAAGAAATAACGGGAAAACCCACTCCTGTTTACGCGCGTTCCGCCATGTCATGACATGTGTTTATAATAAATCGCTATCGAGAATTGATATTGTTTTAAAGTTTTCTCAAAAAGTAAAGCATTTCATGCAACAATAATTTAAGAGAAGTCTTTCACCAGTACCTTCTGTAAACCCTGTAAATTATTGGTAAATCTGTGATTTTTTTTTGATTTTTTTTTTTACCGAAAGTGTATAATGGCTTTAAGCACAAAACATTGCTTAACAGTTTTATGCCAAGCAGAAATGAGCAGGATATCAGTCACAAATTGCACCTAAAATATGACTGTTAACTTTATTCTGCTGGACATAATTCTGTTGCGCTTCACTGCTTTTTTGGGGGGGGGGGGCTCAGCAGCTCTATGAAATTGGACCCATGTGGTCCAGTCTAGTATCAGCTTTGAAAAAATTATTATTATTCATTGAAATGTTTATTTTGTAGGTCTTTGTTTGGTCCAGTATGCTTTGACCACTACATCAGTGATGGGCAGTAGGACACTAACGTGGTGCCAAATTGGACTTGGTATCACCTTCATTGCCATGGGTGTGTTCATGTTGGGGGAGAGTGTGACGGCAGCAATAATCAAGGATGTCGTGAAAATGGACTGAAGAGGAACTGCGTCAACCTTTTAAGAGGCCATCTCATCAAATTTTGTTCATGGTGAACTTTAAGGAACGTTACAGAATTAGTAAGAGACACAAATATTGTGAAGATCACAGATTTACATAAAACTGACCCGTTCTTATGCTGATGATAATCGAAAAACATCCGTTGAAATATTTCTGTCTGAAATTTCATATTTGATGAGAAAAAATAATCTAATTTTGCACTTGGAGTTTATCGCTCAGTGAGCGCTGTATTCATTTTTGTTTTGGCAACGATGTAATGCAAAATTTGTAATCGGTTTTTCACTATTCTCTCGTGACCCAGTTGGTCGATCGATCTCCCGATCTTCTACAGGTTTGTCAGTTTATGTATATGGTGGATGACATAAAGTGCTCTCCTGCAAGCAACTTTTTTGCTAGCAAAACTAATTCTGTAACGGTCCTTTAAATAACACCATGCATCTTATGTTTTGCCAGTTTTGAAAAGTATTGAAGCCACAGGGTGTGTCGAGCATGCACATGCCACCACATTAAGTGAACTTGCTTGTTCCGCTTACAGCAGGGAATTCAGAAATACTTCCTTACTCATCATCCGCGAAAACTAATTTTCTGAATTGTTTTAACGTTTTTGTTTGATTATCTTTTTCACAAAGCAAAGCATGTCTTAACTAAATGACAATAAGCACTTTCAGATTTTGTTTTTCTCTTGAATGACTTGAGATTGTTTGATTAAATTAGTGAAAACTTGCCAAGTTCTATTTCTTTGAGGATTGTACTTATAAGTCCGCTGAATAATCCATTTTCTTTTGCAAATTTTGCCAATTGAATCATAGGGTCCAATCAAGGGAAAATTGTTACCATTAGTCTGGTGACTTATGCCTATTTTCTTCCCCTCAGTATTTTAGCACAGATCATTGTGTGCCCAGGAGAAGGTCACAAGGTTCCATACTCATCATTCGGTACACAAAGTACTTTGTTTCGAGTAACAGGAGGCTAAAAGTGTAGCAATAAAATGGCTCTTTTTTGGGGTTGAACAAAGAATTGACTAGAGTGGGATTCGAACCAACGACCTCCGGATTAATGTGCCGGCGCTCTACCAACTGAGCTATCTAGCCCTATATTGGCGGTGTCCCTATTTTGTCAATATCTTTGTTCGGGGGTGCCAGTCAGAAGCCATACAACCGTTAACTGCCGTGTAGCCAGGGATCACACCCAAATTACGATACAACCTGGGAAGCGGCAGCCAGGGGATCACCTTAAGGGGATGCGACTTTTTGTTTCAGATATCAATATAAACCACAAGGGAAACTGACTGGGCACGTTATTCCGGAGGTCGTTGGTTCGAATCCCACTCTAGTCAATTCTTTGTTCAACCCCAAAAATCATTTCAAAATTTACCCAGTCAGTTTCCCTTGTGGTTTATATTGATAATAAAATGGCTCCTGACAACAAAACATGGCATTGCTGTTTACATTTTGTTGCCTGAATTACCTCTTCTGGTCCGGACACAAATTAATTATAGAACAGGAATTTATTTATGTCAACATAATAGATCCCCTTGTACATGCTGCCATTACTGTTGACATCACTTGGTGCTTGATATGGGGCACGGTGTATTCCCCCCCCCCCCCTCAATTGTGCACTTGAGACCTTGGGACTTTATTACAGGATTTCTTTTATTTGGGGGGGGGGGGGGGCTTCTGTATAAGAGGGAAATATTGTGTTTAAAGGCAGTGGACACTATTGGTAATTACTCAAAATAATGATTGGCATAAAACCTTACCTGGTGACAAGTAATGGGGAGAGGTTTATGGTATAAAACATTGTGAGAAACGGCTCCCTCTGAAGTGCCATAGTTTTAGAGAAAGACGTAATTTTCCACGAATTTGATTTCGAGACCTCAGATTTAGAACTTGAGGTCTCGAAATCAACCATCTAAAGGCACACAACTTCGTGTGACAAGGGTGTTATTTTCTTTCATTATTATCTCGCAAGTTCGATGACCGATTGAGCTCAAATTTTCACAAGTTTGGTATTTTATGCTTATGTTGAGACACACCAACTATGAAGGCTAGTCTTTGACAATTACCAATAGTGTCCACTGACTTTAAGTGCGGGAACATTCCCCATATTGGACATGGTTTAGTTGGCCTAATAATGGGTCTTCCTTTGACATCTTTGAGGCCACTATTTGTGCCTGTGATGTCATATAGTGGGTGCGCTCGATTAGCTTCCCCGGGTCAACCCTGCGTGCTCACTCGGGTGAGTCCCTGACAAGAGCTAATCCAACGATCACACTCGCCCTCTTGTGGTAATGTCATGCACCTCGGGTCACCCCCAAGTGAGCAGGGCACTGGGGCTGACCCGGGTGACGGGGCACTGGGGCTGACCCGGGTGAGCCCCTGAAATGACGTCAAAGCTATTCGAATGTACCAGGGGAGACTGGGGTCGACCCAGGGAAGCTAGACAAACTCACCCTATGCAAGGGGTCTTCTACATCAAAATAAATGTTATATTTTCCCTTATTGCTATTACATATTTATTTTTATTTAAATCAAGTTTGATGAAATTCAACCAGATCACTTACATGCAGTACTTATATATTATCTCATTGAATTAAATTGAATTTCTTCATGGTGTAGGTGTTTTTTAAGAATTTGTTTAGTAAAAGGGTTGAGGTATTAAACAAGTTTAAAAAGAATTACGCAAATTTAAATTTGTAATATAATAATGTAAAAAAAAGATTAAGATACATTTATTTTGCAATGTGAAGTTTGATTATAATAAACATTGGAAAAAAGGATATTTAAGATGATTTTGATTCATTTCAATTTGGGCCAGAGGACCCATTTAGGATTTTGGGGGAGCATGGGCAACAAATAACAACTCATTGGTAATTATTATTATCAAGAAAATGTTGTGCAAAGCTACCAGAAAATGACACTAGATGCTGTGTTTACAAAAAGTGACAACAAATGGAAATGGTAGTTTTTAATAAAACAAGGAAGATTGGTAGCTGCACATCAAAACTAGTTACATGAAACAATTACTGCATGCAGCGCTACCCGCATGAACTTTCGTAGCCAACAAAATATCCAGATCATAGACCTTATCGCAAATACCAATGCGCAAGCGCAGACTGTTGAATGAGGTGCATTGTGGGATATATATGAATCAAATTTTGCTACCAGCTAGACCACAATGCATCTAATTCCAAGCTTTACGCGCGCGCCCCAGTATTTGCGAAAAGGTCTATGGAGGATCTACTTAAAGTAGTTGGTGCGAAAGCTCATCGAGCACCTTTGTAATGTACGTGTAATTAGTTGGTTTTCAAGTTCCAGCATCTTCCTTGTTTAATCTGTATCGATCCATTGGGATGTTTTATAGCTCCATAATCAGACAAACATTATTAGTTCCTGTCGTTGTTTGGGATGATAGCACAAGCTCAGCAAAATTGCTGCCAAACTACTTTTTAGCTTCAATCAATTTTAGTGAAATGATCAGGATCAGCGAGTTTTATTTAGTTAATGGGTAAGAATACTTACAAGGGACATAATGTACTTGGTGCACAAACAAAATAAGTGTGGGGTTGGGTTTTGGTGGTTTCAAAAAGGTTGTTTTGTCTAAAAAATAAATAGTTGACAATTATTTTTTTCAAATAATTTTTTTTTTTTTTTGTATTTGAGAGAATAAATTTGTTATTTGTTAAATCATTTCGTTTCCAAATTGTTAAAAGTTGATGCCGATTGTACCGATAAACTTTCTTTTAAAGGAACACGTTGCCTTGGATCGGACGAGTTGGTCTAAAGAAAGCGTTTGTAACCCTTTTTTTTATATAAAATGCATATGGTTGGAAAGATATTTTAAAAGTAGAATACAATGATCCACACAAGTTTGCCTCGAAATTGCGTGGTTTTCCTTTTACTGTGCAAACTAACACGGTCGGCCATTTATGGGAGTCAAAAATTTGACTCCCATAAATGGCCGACCGTGCTAGTCGACGAAGTAAAAGGAAAACCGTGCAATTTTGAGGCATGTTTGTGTGGATCATTGTATTCTACTTTTACAACATCTTTCTACCCATATGAATTTTATAAAAAACGGCTTTTCAAGGACCAACTCGACCGATCCAAGGCAACGTGTTCCTTTAATATCAATATTATTTTATTTTGTGGTTTAGACCACTCCCTCGACCTGTACGTTGAAAATGGTTGTCATTTTCTCAACAGAGGGCGGTGTTTAACTTTACCAAAAAAAGTATTTTCATTTACACACACGATCACACAGTACAGCTGCGTATATATCGGATGTGGACGACATGAGTACATGATTTGGAGTTATTTTTCTTACGAGTTTCTTGACTGTGTTTCTAAAAAATGTCTGCGACCCGTTTTACTGTTTCAAAGGCGCCGGATGATATAGAAAATGATGGTGCGGCTGCTACTCCGGATGTAGAAGTTGTTGGGAATGAAAAGTCCACAACAAAATACGGTAAGTTCGGGTTATTTTCATGCAAGTCATGGTGGTGGGCTGTCATGAAATTGTAGGTGCTCTGGGAAGGCGGTACGCCGGTAGCATGCAAACTCTCGCTGCGCTGGCATGTGGTGTGTGGGCGCAAGAAAGTCTGCAGTCTGTGTCGTGAAAAGGAACGTCAACATTTTTAGGGCCATCGCCCACACTGTGTCTTCGCAGTGCACAGTGTCTGTTTTACTGTTACTAATTGTCGAAAGTGTTATTTCAATGATAGTGTTATAATATAACACAGCAACAATAAAATTCCCATGAATTAGGCCTACTCATGGAGCAATAAACTATTGCTCCATGGCCTACTACTGTACTGACAATATTATCATATATTAAACTTCTGGGAAAAGTTTCCGTATGGCGCCACCACTTTTTCATTCGATATGAAATAATTTAGTATCTAATTTACCTCAATGAGATATCCTTTTTGTAAAAATGAGTGAAAAAGTGGTGGCGCCATACAGAAAGTTATCCAACTTCTGGCTTACATGCATGGATGGCTGACTGGTATATATCGTCGACTGCTGTTTTCTGCCTCCTTGATTTTCTGTTTCAAATTTAGCAGTGACACCATGCATAAGGTTTATCGCGAATAGCAAAATATCAAGAGAGGGCGCTGTTGAGCCCACCCAAAGGTATAGGCGTTGCATGCGCGAGTCGTAGAAACTGCATAGAAACCGCCCCATATTCCTTCCCACAATGCATTGCGTATCTGAATCGCGATAAACCTTATGGAGCGGGTAGTTACCTCCATGGCCGATGTGTGACACTGTCTAATTCTACCTACTAGCACAATCATTATTTTCGATCCTTTCATTGTTGAGAATGAGAGGCACTTCTCTTTTAACTTTTTTTTACTTTAGTTTTGTGTGCAAAACATATAATACTAAAATATAAAAAATCTCTATAAAAAGTTTGTTTTCTGGAATACTAAAATATAAAAAATCCCAATGAAAAGATTTTCCCAGATTTTCTTGGAAGGTTTGAATTTTATTGAATTCCAATGTCGTGGAGAAAGGAAATAGATATTTAAACGTAGTAGACACTATTGGTAATTATTCAAAATAATTATTAGCATAAAACCTTACTTGGTAACAAGTAATGGGGAGAGGTTGATAGTATAAAACATTGTGAGAAACGACTCCCTCTGAAGTGGAGTAGTTTTCGAGAAAGAACTAATTTTACAAAAATTTGATTTCGAGACCTCATGTTTAGAGTTTGAGGTCTCGAAATGAAAGCATCTGAAAACATACAACTTCGTGTGACAAGGGTGTTTTTTCTTTCATTATTATCTTGCAACTTCGACGACCGATTTTTACAGGTTTGTTATTTTGTAATGTGCTTATGTTGAAATACACCCAGTGAGAAGATTGGTCTTTGACAATGACCAATAGTGTCCAGGGTCTTTAAAAGGAAAGAAATATAAGTGATGATTCGAACGCCTATTTAGTATTGTTTCACGAATCACAGTCGTCATAAATTCATTCAATATTGTAATGACCCGGTTCAATATTTGTGTAGCTGTTTAAAATTATTAACACGTACATGTAAACAATAGTTTTAAAAATACATGTACCCTCCCCCCTTAAACAAAAAAGGCATTTGGACGGGAATTTTGTCCATAGTTTTTGTGCATGTACTTGTTTCCTCTGGCCTTGAACTGCTCTTTTGAACGAAGAAGCATAGCGATTTCTCTCTGGTTGTAAGAGGCACTTCAATGAGGAAAATGTAAATTTGTTGCCTGGAACTTTGCAAAGGGCACCTGTGAGTGCCATGAGTTATTCCGAGGGTTGCACCCATGTATCTGATTGAAGAATTACGTGCCAACTCGCTCAAATTTCGACCGATACACAAAATCAATTAATAATAGATTTTCCCTAAAATCAAGAGAAAACCAGATCAAATGCTCTGGATCGCTTTTAAGTTGGAGGTCTTTTTAAACCTAGAAACCATTCTGAAGACCTTGTTCAAAAATTGGTCCAGAATGCGGACACAGTTTTTGAAACATCTTTGTGAGAATCCTGTGGTGGACTACGATAATTAATTGAACTAAATTATTCAATTTCAAAGTACCAATTGATTAACCTACTTATTATGTAGGTCAGGTCAGGCAAGGATTGGTTACAATATTCAATAGTTAATTTTAGATGTAGCAAGGTCAATATGGAGAATAAATACAGGCCAAGTTATGGTAGGTTTATAAAGCAGACAGCTGACTTTTGGAGTCACTTAAAGGCAGTGGACACTATTGATAATTGTCAAAGACTAGCCCTCACAGTTGGTGTATCTCAACACATGCATACAAAAACAAACCTGTGAAAATTTGAGTTCAATCAATCATCGAATTTGCGAGATAATAAATAAAAGAAAGAAACACCCTTGACATACGAAGTTGTGTGCGTATAGATGGTTGATTTTGAGACCTCAAGTTCTAACCTGAGGTCTTGAAATCAAATTCGTGGAAAATTACTTCTTTCTTGAAAACTATGGCACTTCAGAGGGAGCCGTTTCTCACAATATTTTATACCATGAACCTCTCCCCATTACTCGTCACCAAGAAAGGTTTTATGCTAATAATATTTTGAGTAATTACCAATAGTGTCCACTGCCTTGATTTTGAGACCTCAGATTTTGAAATTGAGGTCTCGAAATCAAGCATCTGAAAGCACACAACTTCGTGTGACATTCTTTCATTCTCGCAACTCCGGCGACCAATCGTGCTCAAACTTTCACAGGTTTGTTATTTTATGCATATGTTGAGATACACCAAGTGCGAAGACTGGTCTTTGACAATTACCAATAGTGTCCATTGTCTTTAAGTGGCAGCTAGTCCCCGTCTTGAATAGCCATGGATGGAGACAGGCACTGGTCTTTGAAACCCAACAGTTTCATTGGATCGACAATGACACGTTAAAAATTAGTATAATGTACTTAAAGCTATATTTAAGTGCAACAAAACTTTGCCTACAAGACTAAAGGTTACCTGACAAAAAACAATAACACCAGTACAATCCTCTGATTTTTGCTCAGCAAATAATTTTTTTTCTGATTTTTTTTTTCCTGCTACATGTAAGTTAGCAGCTACATTTATTGTCAGGAAATTTGTCCTTGACTGATAGAAACATGGGTGGGTGTATGTACACAGTCTGATTTTTGCTCAGCAAATCTTTTTTTTAAGCGATATTTTCTGCTAAGCAGCTAAATGCTCTGTCAATGTCATGAAATGTGGCCTTGACTTGTGAAGAAACATGGATGTGTGTACACACACAGTTTTGTAGCATGCAGGGTAAAAAAGGCATCTGACAGGCAACCCTATCATGTTCTAAAAGGTCCAGGGTCAGACGTTATTCATGCATTGTTGACCCCACTTTAGGAAGTTTGGGCCAAAAACATGTAATGTTTACAAAAGTTCTACATGACAAAAAAGCATAGATAATTTTAATTTAATTTAATTTGTTGCACGTTGGCATATAAATTCATGTGTACTACCGTATTATTTTGATCTGATTTGCTGGTCAATAGCTTGTGTTTGGATAGAACCCTGAACTTGTGGTGTCTACATGTAGGTCTATAAAATACAATTCTCAAAAGGGATATATGTATATGTATCTATCTAGACTTCCCTGATCTCCATGTAATTTTAAATTTGTGAACATCTGCAATATGGTGAATCCAATTTTGAGTTAATTACTAAAAAAGCCATAAACTTTTATTTGAATGCATTTTTTAAGTGAAATATTTTATGATGGTTAAACGCTGTGTACATAGTGGTACACATAATGTGTGCCACATTAGTCTGTGAGTAAACTGCCGTATGACAGGAGTTTAGAGTACAGCAAGATGAAGTTTGCTACATTTCGAATCAAGGCAGAATGTAAATATATTGCACAATTTGGAGTTGTTTTGTTTTGTATTGTGTCCTTCGAGCTAACAAATTTCATTAAAATGTTTGGATATCTGAAGCACTCATATAAAGGTAGGTACTAAAATGGTGGAAATGGATGATTTGTTCATGTGTATTGCTTCAATTATGGGTACAATATTTTGGTCATCTTACAATTATACATTGTGTGTTTGAAACCAGGGTCCAATTTCATGGCTCTGCTTACCGTAAGCACGGAATCGGCGCTTACGGAAGCAGGAAATTCTGTGCTTACAGCAAGCATATTTCACGGGTTAGCGGCAAATTTGGGCTTCTGCGCGTGCATACTCCACGTTACTAGGCATTCTACGCTTACAAGGCTAGCGCAGAAATTCGGTGCTTGCACGTAAGCGGGGAATCGTGATCGTAAGTGCAGATCGGCGGTAAGCAGAGCCATGATATTGGGCCCAGCACTGTGATGAGTCTTTGCCCTAAAACCTTGTACTTTTGACAAACTCTGGAGTTTGCTTCAAGTCTAATTTTTCACCGTGATGTGGGTTGATTTTATGCACTCGGTGCTTTCTGAACCTTTTGGTCCTGTGGAAATAAAATCCATTCAAAGGCTATTTGCTTTGGATTCGAACTCACGATCATTTTTAAATCATTGAAGAGGAGATTATATGGTTGCACTGATTGTCATGCTTTGTATCATAAAATAGTGTTGAAATCAGCAAAATGTGTACACTTGCACACAATACATGATGTTAGGTACTGTACACATGATTGAAGCTACACATTTCATTGAACCTGCTATTAAATGTACATGTATGTTCATGTAGTACAGACTGTGTAACTTGCGTCACGTGAAACATTTCAGCCCCGTTTAAGTGCTTGTTTCTTTCACGAAGCAATGCAATTGAAAAACCCCAAATTCCCGTAATGTTTTGATACATGTGAGGCTTCCACACACAGTCTGTACACATTTACTATAATTAACCAAACTGTGTTTGAACAGCACATTTTTACGCAGCATTTCTTTTGCCAATGGGAGTTATGGAGTCTACTAACACCGGTGCAGTTTGAGTTGACAAACTGGGGAGAAAATGTGGCCATTTTAACTATTTTCCCCTTGCAGCCTTTTGTATTTTTGTTTTCCCCAAATTTTTTTTGGCAGTGTTGTTCGATTAACAGTTTACCTTCTGTGCTACTTTTTTTTTATTCCCCTCCCCTGTCCGACCACAGCTCGTTTGGTTGATGGCCGTAACGATTATTATGGCAGTGTGAACAGTAACTGGAGTAAGTCAAAACGATCACATCGTGGTCCATCAAGTATCCTCCGAAACATTTATTTTATGGTGTTCGGGCAGTTGGTCTCTTTACGCAATTCACCTCTCACTTTTAATACATGCAGCAAACTGGCAAAGTATAGTTTAAAGATGGTGGGATACATTTGGTGATTATTGGAAAACTAAATTAACATGTTTGTCATGTTTGTGCTTCCGTAGGCTACTTTACATTAGTTCTGGTATTCTTCTGAGAATGTAATTCTGTCTGAAAATGCTGTCATCTTTGAGAAAGTCTTTTGAAGTTTTTCCTGCAAGGAAAAAAAAACTTTTTTACATACGTTTTGAAACAAATAACAATATCTCGTTTTGTTTCTCATAAATATAGAATAACTGCGATTAGGGAGAGTCCACAGGAGCGTTCTTTTGTGCCTAGAATGAGCCCGACTCATGAGACGCTTCCTTTTAACTTCACAAACTAGATTTGAATAATATCTGATACAATTGCCATTTGCATGTTAGATTTTAATAGTGTCTGGTACAATGACGTGCTTCAAGATCAAAAGTTACCACCTAAATTTGAATTCACCAAACTAGACAGTGTCTATGTCACATGATTCGGGGAAGCTTTTGTATTATAGCAACCTCCAAATGAGCAGACCCTGGTACTATTGTGCCATTAACCTTCATTTAAAAATTTGTATGGGTGTTCACCCTCTCTTGCGTAACTACGCAAAAGCCCTGAATCATGTGACACAGCAACTGTCTCTATTGTCTGCTGAATTCAAATTTAAGTGGTAACTTGTGACCAAGCACGCCATTGTACCAGACAATATTCAAATCTAACAAGTAAACGGCTTAGTATCTGCTTATTTGTAGTTGCAAGTGATGGCTTATAAATTTGAATTCCTAGATACTACTGTCAGTAGTCTTGATTAGGGGCAAATGCGCAAGCTCCTGCATGAAGCTAAGAGGGAATCTTATGCGAGTATTATAATTCAGTTACAACCATTTTTGTCAATGTACAACAAGACATACCAGACATTATTTATAAGCGTAACTTATAATTAGCTTCATATCAAATCAACATGAAGCTTCCTTGAAAACTGAACAGATTGAAGGAATGTTGACTTTCTAAAAAGTGAATACGAAATGATCTCTTTAAAGGCAGTGGACATTATTGTCAATTACTCAAAATAATTATTATCATAAAACCTCACTTGGTAACGATTAATGGGGAGAGGTTGATGGTATAAAACATTGTGAGAAACGGCTCCCTCTGAAGAATACAAATATACTCTACTTGTAATGAATGTGTGTTTAAAGACGGTGGATACTATTGGCAATTACTCGAAATAATTATTGGCATAAAACCTTTCTTGGTATTGAGTAATAGGGAGAGGTTGATGGTATAAAACATTGTGAGAAACGGCTCCCTCAAGTTCCATAGCTTTCAAGAAAGAAGTAATTTTCCATGAATTTGATTTCAAGACCCCAGATTTAGAATTTGAGGTCTCGAAATCAAGCATCTGAAAGCCCACAACTTTGTCTGACAAAGGTGTTTTTTCTTTCATAGTTACATGTATCTCACAACTTCGATAACCGATTGAGCTCAAATATTCCCAGGTTGGTTATTTTGTGCATATGTCGAGATACAGCAAGTGAGAAGACTGGTCTTTGACAATTACCAATAGTGTCCACTGTCTTTAAATATCCCAGATCTATTTTCTTTTCAGAATGTCTGCTTAACATTTATAAAAGTGTAACTTGACATTGAACAGCTGTATAATTGATTCGTGGACACATTACATGTAATACCCATATAAATCTAGAACACACCTACATCGCATAGTGGACGATCTGAGCTGAGCAAATTACTTTTAGGTTCTTGAGGGCATAGAGAAATTATATTATTATTCTAAAAATAACCATAATATCATATTACAGGCTAGCACATGGCATGTAAAGTGTATGCTTTTACCTTATGTAAACCCACTAGCATTTACATTGCGTGTACATTGTGTACATGTACACATATACATGATAATCATGTACACTTGGCAAAAAGCACTTTTAAAAGAAAAAGTAATTTTTAATTCCTCTATACATGACAGCACTTCAGACAGAACCAATCTCAGGACGATGTACAGTTGTAGTTTTAAGGTTTCTGAACCAAAAGTAATCATTTGTTAAATAGTGTGATTTATCAATGCTTTACATACAATGTACTCTCACATTTGGTTTATTTACAAAATGTGTGTAAAATATTTGTTATCAAATAATTTAATAAAAACAATATTTTGTTGTTGTAATTTTGTGCTCAGGACCCTATTGGGAAAAAGAAACCTTGGCAAATGATCAGATTTTACAAATTCCATTTCACTCAAATCTAGACAGAAATATTTCAGAAAACTATTTTGAGGTGATAGCATTACTCAGCCATTTTGTATGAAGAGACCACTTGTCCAAGAGCAGTTTGTAACAGCGTCTGCTTCCGTCTGACTTACTATCTATCCAGTGTACGTCTGTGGACCGCTACTCTAGTGCCTTTTGTGTTTAGTTTACTCGCTCTGTGCTTTTAGATTTTAGTCATCACTGGGAACCGCAGACGAGTCAGTGTATCGCTCGGACTCCCAGAATAACACAGCATGCATCCTGTACTCTTCTGAGTGGTCATTGTCGTAGATAATGGATGAAGAGATGGTATCCACTCCGTGCATGATCGAGCAAGGGCGCTTTTTATTTTATTTTACAGCGCGATGGGAAGAGATGATTTGATGTAGTACATGTATATTGCAGATGGTGCTTTTTTACACGTAGTTTGATTTTTTTTTATACCCAGAAACACTGGAGCATATGTGCATTCCTCTTCGGAGACTCCATTTCAATGTTTGCATGTTACATAGTCTGGTTTTTGATGGATTAATGTCACATGCACATTCCCGTAAGAAAATCATCGATATCACATTGAACTTTACTTTTAGTATGGTTTTAAGCGCCTTAGTGATTCTACATAAACCTTTACCATGAAGTTGTTGTTACCATTTTTTATTTTATTTTTTTTTATGGGGGGGGGGGTTCCAATGAAAATAATCTCAGCCGAATTGCGTGAATGTGATTGGTCGAGGGCCGCAAAATGTTTCGGTTTGCACAGAGTGGATATCCGCATTGCTATGGATCCATTTTTAATGTATGCAGTTGCTATATTTGATTGCACAATGTACTAATCTTTGGTTACTGTTCACAATGGCTATTGAGCTGAGCTGAGGTCTACTTGTACTTGTACTACATACTAACAAAAGGACAGACAGCTATTTGGAGATCTAATTTCTGTGCGATTTAACTGCAATGATCTTATTGGAATAATACTCTCATTGTATTTTTGTTTTGTTTTCATGAATAGTTCTTGTTGTTACTTGTATTAAATGTGTGTCTTAAAAAGAGTGTCCTAACTTTCACGAAACACTAGGATTAATCCTTTTTCGAGTTTTTAGGACGAATAACCCGTCCTAACTTATGAACGGTCTGCGATCAGGATCTGACCGTGCAATTTTGATCCTCCTCGGGAATAGGATTAAAGCGGGATCTGATCGCCCTTTTGGATTAATGGGCGATCAAAAGTCTAGTGGGAACGCAAAGGGCGATCAGATCCCGCAATTTTGCTAGCAGAACAATGTTCTTTTGAACCAACTTCCGTTCCCAAAAAGGGGATCAATGTGCGATCATACTCAAGCGGGAACGCGACTGTGATTTCACGCCTGCTACTAATCTTGTTGCGGGATCCCAATCTCGCAATTGTGGATCCAGTGGGAACGCGATCCCTGTGAAACCCCAGTTAAAAAGGGTGATGAGAAACACACTGGCCCAGTGTACAGGACTTAAAGGGGCATTTCTAATCTATGAGAAAAATTTAAATTTGTGTTGGGACTTTGCAAAGGCCACCACAGCAAAAGCACATGGCTCCACAGCAATTGCAGTGGGTGCAATGGGTTATTTTTATGCCTGAGTGTACATTCTCTGGGAACAAAATTTAAAGCACAAGCTAACTACAGGTAGGTGACTAGAATACACAATGAGTATTTGGCCAATTACTAAATTCTTACTTGTGGACATTGTTTTTTATATACTGGTTAGAAGTTTCTACAGATATCTCAATCTTTTTTTTATTTTTTTTTTTTTTAATTTTTTTTTACAAAATGTGAGAATACTTCCCATGGACCTCCCAGTTTCTGTCAGTCGTCTATCCTATGGTGCTGTTTCAATTAATTGCCACTAACATTTTTAATCTTCAATTGTTATTATCACGGTGGAATGATTACTAACAGATCACACAATTTATTTTGCTATTTTGTGGTGGAATTGTACACAATTGTGAATTTGTTTGTATTATTTGTATTTTGTAAGCTCTAATAATAAATACTTGTACTTGGAGTTTTGTATTGAAAGTGTAAATATACCAAAACAAGATCAAAACATTAGGGTCTCACTTAAATGCAAGTTATATAACTGTTTGATTAGACCAATCGGAAGTGCTTTCCTAGTAGAACTAGTTTCCTACTGAAACTCCTTCAAGACAAGAAGCTGTTGGTTTTTTAATTTTCTTTTACTTTGGTTTTTGAAGCGTAGGAAGTAATCAATGAAGTGTGTTGCGCACTATTGGTTGTTTGTACAGCGGCTATCCTAATGATTTTAGTTGCGTGCATGCAGGCTTCTTTAATGCTTTTCAATTTTGCTGTCTAGTGTATCTGTGTATAGGAGGCTCTTATTGAATTTCTAAATCCTTGAGTACCTTGATTTAATTGCAAAAGATGTTGCTAAGCAAACCTGCTAAGCAAAGTGTAAGACTACCATTTGCCACAAAGTCACTGGAGGGCAATATTGGTATTGTACATTACTCAAAAGTAGTTGTTAGCATAAAAACCACTTGGTAACAGAGAGCTGTTGATACATTATGAGAAATGGCTTCCTCTGAAGTAACGTAGTTTTTGAGAGAGAAGTCATTTATCACTTAAATATTTGAATTAAGAATGACTCACCTCATTTCCTATTTTACAAAGTTGAACATCCTGGATTCATCAGAATCCAACTCAGTTTTGTCCATGGGTAGGGTACCTAAAGGACAAATTGAACCAATATTACGACCAGGCATGATCAGAGTTCAACAGTGCAGGTGTCATGTTGAACTTTGTGAGACAGTGAAGGCGTGTGATTTTGCAAAACTTCCTTGAGCCTTCAAATTTTCCTAGAAGCAGTAATGCAATTAAAACATGTAGGCCTTTCAGGGAGAAGAAATAATGTTCCTCTTTGTTTCCAGACCTTGTAGTTTTGTATTTCTGCTGATGCACAGAGTCTTTAAATCTCCTCGGTTTTAAGATGGTCATGTATGGAATAAGGGGGGGGGGGGGGGGGGTCAGACCTGCAAGACATTTTTCAGGAATTTTCACTCTTGTCCATCTCATTGTGGAAGGTTCCTACAGTAACTACACTGAGTTACATTACATACAAGAACATATATAATGCTGTCTAGCATTCCTTTATGGTTTTGTACCTTTTTGTTTTGGCGTACTTGTATTGTACATACTGTATATAGCATATATATGGCCCTTTTGGAAACAACAGCTTCAACAATTGTCTAAACAACCACGGGGTCAAGCTAGCCTGAGTCGATTCCAAAGCCGAAGCCGAGGATTTGAAAAGGGCCTATGATCGTAGTCGTACATGTGCATGGCTAGAGCATGTGGTCCTTTCTCTGTGGTTTGAGAGTGTTCCTCACCGACACCGTTTTACATGTAATAATAATGTAACATTCAATCATCCACTTCTTGGTGTGTTTTTTTTTTGGGGGGGGGGGGTTTACCAGAAAGTGAACCACGGGTTAAAGTAAAAAGATATCTTCAAGTTTACAGTTGGGATTAGTTATACAATTACCTCTTTTTATCGGATTTAAAATGAACTAATTGAGTATGCCACAAAGGTCGTTGTAATATGCAACGACAAGACTTCAAAATGTAAACAATAAAACTATACAATCAGTGAATCCAAATCTTTTTGAAAACCCTGTATCAGGGAACAGAGTTGTTGGCCCAGTTTCATGGCTCTGCTTACCGCCGAATTCTGCGGTTGATTTATTCGGATCCTACATGTACATGTACCTCGCTCTACCAAACAGCTTATTGGCAACTCAATGCCCAAACTGTTTGATTCTGGTGGTGGTTTAGGTATGGCTGATCCCATGTTGTACATATACAATGATTTCAGACAACAAGATAATTGTGGGTTTTTTTTCTTTTTCGAAATTGCATTGATTTTATTATAAGCTTGGGCTATATCGATTTCTTTTATTCACGATATATTGCCGACAATAAATTGCGATATTCGATATAGTCGCGATTAATTAAGTTTGACATTATCAGTCTTCAAACTCCCAGTGAAAAGTGTAGAAGAGACGGTCATAGCATAAGAGAGGTGTTCTAATGACCCATTCTTCTGGTTTTACTCCAAGCCTATGGGGTGCAAGATGTCTCAGCTAGGAAATACATGGCGATATTGCGATACTTGATCGATAATATCGCGATATATCGCGATATTTCGATCAAAACCAAATCGATATGATATCGAAATCGTTTCCAAATTAATATTGCGATATTCGATAATATCGTGGTATCGCCCAAGCTTATTTTATAACCCTGTATGTGCTAAAGTGAGATTGCTTAGATTGTCTTTATAAAGCATGAACCCTATCTGTTGTTTCATCATGTCTTCACCACCTTTTACAGAAACCGTTTCTGCTCGCATAAAGCAAGCTGTTCACATCCCGTCCATCCACGTGTCAAACCGTTACAAACCACTGTTTGTGCTTAAACGTGAGATTTCAGCTTAGCGCATGAATTTTAGCATGACTGCAGCATCTTTTGCCTGTGTGTTTTGCACGACAGGAAAAAATTGTTATGTTTAATTGAATTGATTAAATTGATTGTATTGAATTAATTGAATTGTCTAATGCAGTTGATATCCTCTTTCGTTTGAAAATAATAGTGCCATACAAAAACGAACAAAACCACAAAAAAAAAATTTTTTCATTTCCTCTTTCTTGTTTTTAATCTTTTAAAATTTGAATGAATAAAGCAGTCAAAAAGGGAGAAAAAAATAGTTCACGTTTTTCAAAATGTGTAGTTTTTTTTTCTTCTTTTTATGGTCATGCTGGTGATGCACAGCGTCTAGTAAATATAAATTGTAACATCTGGGAGGTTCTGGGTCTAGAATAAGAGTTCTAAACCAAAGCCCACATTGTAAGCCTTTTTAAAGAATGTTCACATTTGATGAATTTCATCCCTGATTTTACATCGTGATGGAACATGATGTTTTATCTAAAGATGCATTGTTGTAGTGTAGATTATTTCAATAGGGAGGTTTAGATGCAAGTTACGCGAGCAAATACACGTGATCATGAATGTCTGAAAATTGTGATGTTAAAATCTCCTGTTTTGAGCATATCGTGAACTTGCCATTTCTCACGTCAGAAACAACACAAGTTTCTGATGTTCACGTGTCGTGAACGTATTTGCCTATATGGTTTGTTTTTTGGTTTGTTTATTTGTGGACAACACCAGCAGAGAACAAAAAATCTGACATAACATTGAACTCAAGTTCATGCTTTCAAAGAAGCACATAATGTTTGTCACTGGACACTGTGTTATTCTTGTCATCCACAAGGAAGTGTCTATTTTTAGAGATCAAGGCTGGCTTTAAAGGAACACGTTGCCTTGGATCGGTTGAGTTGGTCTATAAAAAGCGTTTGAAACTGTTTGTTATGAAATGCATATGGTTAGAAAGATGTTTTAAAAGTAGAATATAATGATCCACACAAGTATCACTCAAAATTGCACGGTTGGCCATTTACGGTCGCGAACTAACACGATCGGCCATTTAAATGGCCGACCGTGTTAATCGACGGAGCAAAAAGAAAACCACGCAATTTCGAGGCATATTTGTGTGGATCATTGTATTCTACTTTTACAACGTCTTTCTACCCATATGCATTTTATAACAAACGGTTACAGAACACTTTTCAAAGACCAACTCGACCGATCCAAGGCAACGTGTTCCTTTAACGAGACTGTAGGCAAAGGCATGCTCTGTACAGTCTGCACTATTCTTGTGTATGACACATTGTTGTTTGTATGGACTTTCACAATGCTGGGTACATGCAGTGCATGATTGCAGTAGCTACAAGACGAGAAATCTCCTCTTTGGCTTGAGGCAGTAGAGTCCAAATATCTTGGGTTTAAGTATTCCGAGATTGAAAGTGTAAGATAATCTTTGTTCATGAATCGGTGAGGGCAGTGTCATTTCTGTTCAGTACAGCGCAATCTCTAGTGCAATTGATGTTAATACTAGATGCACACAAAACATATGGCTAGCATTAGCAATGCACAGTATAATATTATTGTATATTGTGTATTTAAAGGGAAGGTACACGTTTGGTAATTGTCAAAGACCAGTCATCTCACTTGGTGTATCCCATCATAACCATAAAATAACAAGCCTGTGAAAATTTGGGCTCAATTGGTCATCGAATGATGAAAGAAAAAACACCCTTGTTGGACAAAATTGTGTGCTTTCAGACAAGAATAAAAGACTTCTACTTTTCTACACTGCCAAAAATGGTATTCTTGAAACAAGAAAAACATCTTATTTTGAGAAAATATTTCTTGTGTCACTCCCTAGAAAAAGTTTGTAGGGAGTGACACAAGAAATATTTTCTCAAAATAAGCTGTTTTTTTTGTTTCAAGAATACCATTTTTAGCAGTATAGCTAGAAGTCTTTTATTATTTTAGTGAGAATTTACCTCTTTCTCAAAAACTTTGTTACTTCAGAGGGAGTCGTTTCCCACAATGTTTTATACCATCAACAGCTCTCCAATGCTTGTTACCAAGTCAGTTTCTCTTTGATTTTTGTTTTGAGTAATTACCAAACGTGTACCTTCCCTTTAAATGCCCATTGCAGGTTTTGTGTGTACTCAAGTGCTAATGCGAACTGTTGGACGCATTTTTACTTGGGCTGCATTTAGACTCTGAATTTGTTTTCACAAATGCCGCAAGAGATGATGTGCACTTAAGGGGACACTGCAGTGGGATGTACATGTACTCTGTAGAAAAGGGCATACTTTTGTTTTGAACAAGTCTATACATTCATACATTATGTAAATGTACGTGTACGTGTAGCCTATGTATAGACAAAAACAATTAAACATTTTAAACTCAAAATTTTTAAAGTTGAGGAGAGCATAAGTACAATCCTGAAGGTTTTGTGTTCAATAAAACTGAAAATGAAAGTGATAATTATTTAATGATAAGTAATATGGAAATCACAATTGTCATATTTGCGGTAGTTGCTTTTTTTAATGAGAAAATTTCTATCCTACCCGAGGAATATTATGATGGTACTTTATTTATGGAAATTGCATTATTGATTATTGAACGACGCATGAATTCACTGAGTTATTTTAGTTGTGTTGTGTGCATCAATGTAAGTTCTCATTTTCTTTAAGAACTGGATTTGTTTTGTTTCAAATGTTTCCTTTTTTCTTCTATAGATCTTTATAAATCTTTGATTTTTTTTGTTTCACATGTAACATTGTCAATTACACATACTCAGTGCCTTGAGTACCTTGTTTGGTAGATACGTGCGCTATATATAAGACTTCAATATTATTTTTATTATTATTGTTATTATTATTACCTTCACATTCACAGTGAACATTTATGTTATTTACTTTGTCTTTCAATCTGGAATTATCTGGAGAGTTGTTTGTTTTTAACTTGTTTAATAGTTTCCAATTTTCTACTATCTTCTAGCGATCTTCTTTTCCATATTGGTGTTGATTATTAAAAAAAAGAACTTTGATACTTATCGCAGATTGGGAAAATTGATAAATAAATAGGCCCTATACACTGCAAAACACACGCTTGCGATCCCAGATTCAAGGAGTTCAGTTTTCAGTTTCTGTCAATCACTCTCTGTTTGTCTTTTCTTATTGCATTGTGTACAAATGTGTAAAGTGGTTCCCCTGGCAACACCTTATAGAGACGGAGCGCTAGTTTTATGAGATTTTTAAAAAAATCGATTACCCTTTTCTCACCCATACAACCAACAAAACAAAAACAAAAAGCAGGCTATAAATGCACATAATAAATGTCAAAGTACATGTACTCTAAACACGTCAACAAAAAAGTCAGTTAAAACGGAAGTTGAAGCAAGGTTCTTTTTTTTAATGCAAGTCGCCAGACACACAAGGCCTGAAGGTCACTTCAAGGTGTGGGCTACAATTTTTTTTTTTTTTTCAGGGGCTGTTGCCACCTACAATGTACTCCTAGGGCTGAAACAGGGTTACCCCTTTTAACAGTCCATAGGGATGTACATGTAGGCTTGGGTATCATCAGTCCAATACCTGGCCGATAGAGCAGAAAGCACTACATGTACCTCCCCAATTTTCTTTTCTAGGATTTTGCCAGGGTAAACACAACGGTGTAAATAGGCAAGCATTTTAGCACCTTGTTTAGATTATACACTGCATGTTGCGTCTCTTCACTAGAATGGTGTTTGTTTACTAATCCAGCGCTTAATACTTGAACTCTGATAATTTGCAAGATTTCAAGAGGTTCCGCTCGCTAGTGGAACAAGTTGGTAAGGTTGTTGTGTGTTATTTAAAGGAAGGGTCAAAGATTGGATAAATTGTCAACATAATGCAGAACCAAAGGAAAGTTATCACGAAAGATACAATAAAAAATCATGAGTGAAAACAATGCTACTTGCTGGAAAAAAACAACTCACTATTTTCATGGTCATTCAATTTTGGCGAATGTACATTTTTTTGCACCCTACCTTTAATGCACGTAAGTAGGACACATAACAAGAGGTCGGGTCATCCCGGAAAATTGTGGATCTCTGTTAACAAACTTTACTTTTATCTATGACTCTTGAAGTTAACCCTCATGCAGTACTCATTCATAACATTTGTGATGAACAAACAAAATGATAAGAACTTGTTTACATCAAGTGTGTTCATAGATAAAACTGTGTACTGTATGCTCTGTATAATAATAATAATAATAATAAAACAGTATTTATAGAGCAAACAGTATTTATAGAGCGCAAATTGAATTGGCATTCCTCAAAGCGCTGAATGATGGGAACAAGGATCAAATGCCATTTTGTAAACATATTTGTAACAATTGTAAGATTCAAGTTGTGGTTTAACATACTTATGTAGGAAAGACGACTAATTTATTTGATTTGATGTTTCCGTGTGGCAGGTGATGGAAGTCGAGCTGAGATGGCGCCCTTTGTGGACCAAGAGAAGGGTATCTCACAGAACATGGCCCTGTATGAGGTAAAGACATAGCCACCAAATGAGGACATTGAATATTCACCAATCTACATACATGTTACTAACATACATTTACATGACCCTACTTTTAAACCAAATCAGCTCCCTGTCATGTCTGGGAAGTACACATCCTGCGCTGCTCAGCATGTTCTAGGGCAACAAGCTAATTCAATCACAAGAACTGTTTCTGTCCTCAACATGTACCCACCTACATGTACCTCTGTGTGAAGAGAAGTAATTACATGTACAGTCACAGGCCTGTTTGCTTCGTTTTTGAAAGGGCAAGGGCACCAAGGCATTTTCTCCTTGGGAAAGGGCACCCTATGGGGAAATTGTAAATTTCTTCTAGAGCATTTCAAGGGCACCAAGGCAGTGACCAGGGGGCATGGAGGCAATTGCCTTCATTGCCTCCGTGGACACAAGTGTCATGACGGGGGTTTAAACCATGCTGTTATTATTAAACCCACACCCTAACACGCAAAATGATTTTGGTCACCAAGATGCACTAAACTGCTCAGCCATGGGGTGCCGCTCCTGTCATGATGTCATGCATCTTAGATGCGTTTTGAACCCATGACCTTCTAGAGCTGAAGTTTAACTGTTAGACCACTAAGGTCATCTTGGCGGTAAGAGGTTGGTTCCATTTCTAAGTGGTACCTGCTGATAATTGCACTTGACAGTTGACATGCTTGTTGGTCTAGAGAAGAGATCTACATGTACCCCATACTCTATACTGTGTGGTGGAAGGTCATCCCCACCTGAGGTGCCTTGTAATGTGTGGGTAATGATCAGTTGCTGAGCAAAGGACTGTATTTTGTTTCGTAAGGGAGAACATTTTGGGAAGGCATTAGATCATAAAAGAAATGGTGCA
This sequence comes from Asterias amurensis, assembly GCF_032118995.1. NCBI lineage: Eukaryota > Metazoa > Echinodermata > Asteroidea > Forcipulatida > Asteriidae > Asterias > Asterias amurensis. Next base: position 24,339,083 of record NC_092650.1, on the reverse strand, counting down.
AAATAATACCCAGAAGTCGGTGTACATGCAGTATTTCCCAGTGAAGTTTTTCAATACACATTGTATTGTACATTGGGTGCGTTCGTTTAGCTCCCCTGGGTTGACCCCGGTGCGTGGCGTTTTTGTTTACCAGGACGAACGTGGGTAATTATCTGCACACACTCGTCCTGGGAAAAAAAAAACGCCACACACCGGGGTCAACCCAGGGAAGCTAAACGAACGCACCCACTGTAAGCACTATTACTACAGTGGCTGGGTCTAATTTTTATGCCCCGCCGGTGAAGCCAGCCCAAGGGGCATATAGTGTTTGCCTTGTCCTTGTGTGTGTGCACATCATCCTTGTCTGAGCGATATCTCAAGACTCCAAACTTGGTTTGTGGATTGGTCGTGGGATCCCCCAGAAGCCTATTGTTTTTGGATCCCCTCGGATAAATATTAAGCTTGTTATGGCTAAAACTAAAGAAATGTTGTCCGAGCGATATCTCAAGAAGGACTTGGCGTATCAACTCCAAACTTGGTTTGTGGATTGGTCATGGAATCCCCTAGACGCCTATTGTTTTTGGACCCCCTCAGATAAATATTAAGCTCATTTTGGCTAAAGCAATAACTCAAAAAGGACTTGCTGTAGCAACACCTATCTCAGCGGGGCATTTGTGTTGTCAACACACACCATTCTTGTTTAGAACTGCTTTTAGCCACAGAAATTAACTAAGCACAACAATAATTATAATGATAATTACAACATTTATAGAGCGCTAAATACAGATGTTTCAAGAACCAATTTGTTTACCCCAAACAGTTCTTGAAAATGTTCACATTTAGGGAAGTTTTGACAGGAGATCATTCCATAATAGCATTGGTGCCGAACTGGATCATACACATTATCGGCCATAGGAGTTGAAGAAAAAGTTTGAAGACAATAAGTAACGAGAAGATGGCTGAAGTTGGATGAGATTGGTGATGTCTGGTGAAGTAAGCGAAAGTTCTTAGCTGTAAGACATGTGGTCTAGTGGAGAACTTCTTGGAGTTGATGAGAAGCCTCCCAACTTATTATTCTTACTTGATTGTTTGTGTTTATTTTTGTCTACAGGAAGAGATCGAGAATCGACCCAAGATATCTTCCCTCCTTAACACCTTGGCTAATTACAAGTCTCTCCCTGAACACACGGAAGAACCTGGAGACAGGAAATCAGACAGGCCGACGACGGTATACTTCTGAACTGTATTCTTGTATTTAACTGGGGGAGGGCTTTGAGAGGCTTGTGGGTTAGGGAGTCAGATGGATGACTAGAGTTTACTTGCATAGGAAAGCACAAGACAGGATCTGAGGCACAATGAAAGGGGGCTCATTGCATTTGTCAAATAGCAGTTTTTCCCCAATGGTTGTATTTTTTATATATGTTTATTGCTGAAACCACTCAAAAAGGCATGTCTGATATTCTTCCTACATGTACGTTAGTCTGTTTTCCGATTATCTTGCCCTCAGAAAATCAGCTAAATTGTTTGCCTCAATTTTTGAACTGTTTATTTACACGTAGTTTCGAATATCAAGCCTGGGTTGCAATGTGTGAATTGACATTCAGGCTTGTACTAAACAACACATTTGAGTTCATAATTATTATTATTATACCCTCTAATTCCTGTACAGAAAGGGGCTCAGATGGGCACCTTGATGGGCGTGTACCTCCCCTGTCTACAGAACATCCTTGGTGTCATCCTCTTCATTCGATTGTCTTGGATTGTTGGTACGGCTGGAGCGCTGGAGAGCTTCTTCATTGTCTTGATTTCTTGCTGTACCGTGAGTAAATTATTTTATTTTATTTTTTAAATAGGCTAATTGTTTTGGGTTTATCCATTTTGGGAGTAATGTCCGTGTGTTATACAGCAGTGTAGTGCACATTCTAGGCGACATGCCTTTACATGTGATTGTCGCACTTTTTGCTTTTTGAGTTTTAAGATGTTTTTGCAAAAGAATCTTTAGATTGATCCTTTTACTAGGAGACTCCAACCACCATAATCATTACAAGTACCGTATTGTTACATTTTTAATAATAAAATCAATGATGCCTCATAAGGAAACTCAATCACTGTTGCTTGAAAGAAACCTGTACCCAAACAAAGGCCCTTTGAAACGGAAACAGTTTTTGGGGTTCTTTAAAGCCATTGGACCCTTTTGATAAACAGTATTGTCCAATGTCCACACTTCGTGTATCACAACTTCTATATAAAACCTGTGAAAATTTAGGCTCAATCGGACGTCGGAGTCGGGAGAAAATAACGGGAAAACCCACCCCTGTATCCACAAGTTTCGCCGTGTCATGACATGTGTTCTTAATAAATCCGTAATTCTCGATATCGAGAATTGATATTGATTTACTGTTTTCTTAAAAAGTAAAGCATTTCATGGATTAATATTTCAAGAGAAGTCTTTCACCATTACCCTCTGTAAACCCTGTAAGTTATTTGTAAATCTGTGAACTTTTTTTTTTTTTTTTTTACCGAAAAGGTCCAATGGCTTTAATGTATACTACAAATCCTAGCACATTGGACATGGTTTAATGTCCCATACTAAGGAAAAACAATTAATGGTAAGTTATCTTGCTCAAAGACAGAACTGCCACAACAAGGACCATTCATCGCTCGGCCGCAAAACAAATAATATTGTATTGTCTTAGCAAACTGATTGAGTAAACTAAACTGAACTGAACTGAACTAAATCATCTTGTATCCACCTGTTGTTGTTTCCAGACTTTGTTAACAGCTATCTCAATGAGTGCCATTGCAACCAATGGCGTTGTACCAGCCGGGGGCTCATACTTCATGATCTCTAGGGCGCTGGGTCCTGAATGGGGCGGGGCGGTAGGTATCCTTTTCTACCTCGGTACCACCTTCGCCTCTGCCATGTACATCCTAGGAGCTATCGAAATCCTCCTGGTGAGTCTGACAAATAAGTTAATGTTGTTGTTGTTCCCGAGTCCTGTGAAAAAATATCACAGGCATGTTACTCGGGTGGGATTCAAACCCACGACCCTTGCAATTCTAGAGCAGTGTCTTACCAACTAGACTACCGAGGTTGCCCGGTAGCTAGAGGCAGTTCGAATCCTATGTTTTGGCAGCGGGTACCGCAATGATAATAGAGATGTTAAATTTGCATCGGGGATAAAGAATATTAATTGGTTTTTACCCATACACCGATGTGTGTTAGCACTGTATACTCGCAGGACTCGTGAAAGTGTCTGGCAACTTCCATAAAAAAAAATTATAATAATATTTTAAAAAGTTGCAGTTGCTGTTGCTGCTGCTTGATTGTTTTGTTCTTTTGTTTGTTAGTTCTTTGCTGTTTTTTTATTGTTTTATTTTTTTTATGGAAGGCTGTATTCGTTGTGTTTCTTCCTCCATTTTCAAAATGGCTATTCTGTTCACTGTGACGGTCTTTTTGCCAAAATTACTTTCCCTCACCAAGCTCCTGGAATTATTCCATCGTCAAATTGCTATCTGGCCAAATTTTATTTGATATTTGGGATCCCAGTTTCAGACTTATTTTGTCGGCAATGACTTTGACCCCTGTTTATGGGTTGTGTGTTTCGTAAGATGTTGATGTTGCAGTAACGGATAGAAATGTACTCTTCTGTAGATATACATCGCGCCAAGTATTTCACTATTTGGTGACATCACAGCGCTGGGCGCCAGCCAGAGTTCTGCAATGCTTAATAATATGAGGGTGTTTGGGACCGGAATCCTCATGATACTCTCCCTGCTGGTGTTCGTTGGTGTCAAGTACGTCAACAAGTGCGCTTTTCTCTTCTTGATGTGTGTCCTGCTGACGATACTCAGTATGTACGTCGGGTACTTCACTCCCCATGAACTTGCGTAAGTTGAACAGGGTAATTACCCAATTTTTTATTCATAATTGTATGGGGTTTTTGTGGGGGGGTTTTCGCGACATTGTGGGTTGGTATTTTTGTTAGTTTAATATTATATGTATATTTAAAGAAGAAGAAACAAAATTCCAGCTTGTCCAGATTGTCAATTTAATTTCTGATTAAATTAAAAAGTTGTTTATTTTATCGAGTAAAGGCCATTGAAAACTACTGATGATGGAGCCTTGATCTAAATTATCACAGAGTTTCTCCAAAACATGATTTTGTTTTCCCACCCAACTTACTAAGATTCAGTGATTGTGCTGGTAGATAACTAAACAACAGTTTTGTTTTTGATTCAGATTCTGTGAGTTCGATAAGAACATAGCCCTGCAGTTTGACTCCAGTGAGGCAAATAACTGTAGCTTTTACAGCGACGGTAACGTGACCGCCCTTGGGGAGATGTACTGCACCTCCAATGAAACAGACGGCTGTAAAGATTACTTTGAGAAGAACGAGGTGCAATGGCAGAACGGAATCCCTGGACTTGGCACGGGGCAATTATTACGTGAGTCATCTGAGGGTCTGAATAGGTCTAAATCGGTGTGGTTGTACAAGGGATGTGATTTCTCCGCCCGGAATTTCTTTTCTTTTTCTGGTTTGATTGGCAGCATATTGCGCCACAGCACATTGTAAACCATTACATGATGCTAAGTTAAAGGAGAAGGCTACGCCAACAATATTTTTATCCAGGTTACTAGTTCACAACTTTTAAAACAATTTTGTTTTATACAATGTAAATATTTTTCTCTGTATACTTTCCTGTAATTTTACCCCAGGTTGCCATGGGAATTTAGTTTCTAAAGAATAAACCAATAATGCATGAATGAATGGAAAAAAAGGTCTAATAATTTAAACGTAGTCCCACATACTTTGCAGGAAAATACTGTATGTTAAAGTGCCTTGAGCGTCACTGAGTGATGGATGGGCGTGGTATATTTATTTTATTTAAGAAGCCACTATTATTATTATATTCAATTATTATGTTATCCTTAATAAAAATGTCCAGTTTTTACCCGAGGGCCAAGTATCACGCCCCGAAAAAAACACCTCATCAATATTTGAAATGATTTCTTTTCAGGTAATGCCTTTAATGAGTACCGTGATTCAGGAGATGTGCTTCCTAGGCAGGAGGGAATCAACAATCAGGTCGTAGCTGACATCACCACCTCCTTCTACGTCCTGCTAGCCATCTTCTTCCCCTCTGTTACCGGTAAGACAATTGGCCTTTTCAGAAGAGCGGGGCCCAAATTCATGGCGCTGCTTACCACCGAATTCTGCGCTTAAGATCACCATTCTCTGACTTTCTGCAATAGCTGTGTAAGCAAAGAATGCCTAGTAATATGAAGCACAACTTCCCTGCTAACCTGTGAAACACGCTTGATGTAAGCCTGGAATTCCCTGCTTCTGTTAGCGCCAATACTGAACGAGTTACAAACACTGAAAGAGTAGCTTTACCCCCTTAATATCAATCCTTCAGGGTTTGGTTTCATCTCTTGCAATATCAGCCATATTGGTTGATTATCAACCACTATGAACTTGATAGAGAGAGGTTTGTCACTGATGAGCTCATAGGCGTTGTCACCTGGGCCAATTTTCACAGGCTACTTGGAAGAAACTGACTGCACTAGGTGCAAAAGGAACACTTTGGTAGTACAATATCCACATTTTTCTTTAATTGCTTGTCATTGTTCGCTTGATTTTAAACTTATTTTTATATCTTGTTGTTTTTGCTGATTATCTGTATTTTAAATGTTTCTCTGTATTAGCGCCATGGAGCATTGTTTTCGATGGATATGGCGCTATATAAATTTTTACTATTATTATTATTTTTATTATTATTATTATTATTATAATTATTATTATTATTTTAAACGGTATCTTACCATCTCAAGGAAGTCGACATATTGATCTTTGTTTTCTTTGTATGGTTTCGTTGTTTGGTTTGTCTGGTTGCCTGTACGCTGCCCTGTTTGAGATTGTTATTTATTTTTTTATTTTTTAATACTGCAATATTAGGCTAAAGAAATGTGCAGTTTACAAAAACAGTCATTAACAGTTATTACAAATAATGTTAACAGTTTATTATTACAAATACACACAAAAGGAAAAATAGTTATTTAGAAATATGTAAGCGCTCTTTTGTGACAGCACAATACTAAAACTTTTTGCTTAAATAAGAATCCACCCTTTGATCATAATCTGCAGAGAATGCCAACAAGATAAACATTATTAGTTTTTTACCCATACACCGATGTGTGTAGCGCTGTATACTCAGTACTTTCCCGAGTCCTGTGAAAAAAAATCACAGGCATTTTACTCGGGTGGGATTCTTTATCCCCGATGCAAATTTAACATCTTTTAAAAAAGATAAACATTGTTCAGTTGACATAAAAGTGCATCATATTGTAATTCAATATAGCTTGAGGCCGTGTTCTGAGACAGCGACTTCGGCTACAGCTACGGCTAGATCAGCGGGTCTGTCAGTGTTGAAGAATAGGCAGAAGCACTCAATCTAGCCGTAGCTGTAGCCGAAGTCGCCGTCTCAGAACATGGCCTAACATTACAGCGATTGCATTAAAGGAACACGTTGCCTTGGATCGGTCAAGTTGGTCTTTGAAAAGCGTTTGTAACCGTTTTTTCTAAAATGCATATGGGTAGAAAGATGTTGTAAAAGTAGAATACAATGATCCACACAAATATGCCTCGAAATTGCGTGGGTTCCTTTTACCTCGTTGACTAACACGTCGGCCATTTATGGGGGTCAAAATTTTGACTCCCATAAATGGCCGACCATGTTAGTTCGCACAGTAGAAGGAAAACCACGCAATTTCGAGGCAAACTTGTGTGGATCATTGTATTCTACTTTTAAAACATCTTTCCAACCATATGCATTTTATAAAAAACGGTTAAAAACGCTTTTGTTTTGACCAACTCGTCCGATCCAAGGCAATGTGTTCCTTTAAACAGTGCCATTGTTGTTGTTATTTTACAGGTATAATGGCGGGTAGTAACAGGTCAGGTGATTTGATGGATGCTCAGTATTCCATTCCAAGAGGGACTATTGCTGCTATCATCACAACAAGCCTCATCTGTATCCTTTATAATCATTTACAAAAGTGGCAACGAGGTCTTAAACCGCAGGATCAAGGTCATGTGTTAAAGGATTGAGCCAAATGAGAAGTTCTTTATCTGGTTTTAAATTGCCTATTAAGACCAACTCATTAAAATTGCATGTGACGATTAATGGTTGTGTACATGTACGCACATGTACTAGTAGATTTTACTTTGATTATCTGTACGTATGTATTTATTGCATTGTTTAATTAATTAATTAATTTTTTTAATTTTTTTATTGTCACTTGCAAAATATAAAATTGTACAGTGAAATGCGTCTTGGTTTTGCGTGTTTAAAAATATGTTGTATAAAAATACACACTAAAAATTTACCATTGATACAAAAATACATTGAAAATATAATATAAACATTCATGAAAAGTATTACAATATACATGTACAGGCGAAATACGAAAGATAAAAACAGCACGATATAAGTAAAATCAGAAATAGACATTATTAAAATCTATCATTAAGAACACGATCAGCGCCTCACATTAGCTTGCACACTGTGCATGAGACCAGACTTGTTTGCCCTACCAGCCTTGGTTTGGTTTCATTGATTTGAATGCAGAAAGATAAACAGGATAATAATAATAATAATAATAATAATAGTAAAACAGTATTTATATAGCGCAATATTAATTGGCATTCCTCAAAGCGCTTAACAGCAAAATGAAAAGCATTACAATAAAACAAAAAACTTATAGGCCTATATTCCCCAATTAAATCCCAAAACAAACAATTATAAAATTAGGCCAGACCAGCTGTTACCTTAATGAAACCATTAAAAATACTACAAACAACTAAAGGATCTGAAAAATTATTCTTTACACTAAAAAGTATAACAAGCAATACAATATTAAAATACCTACATGTATATGCTGAAAATTACACAGAAACTATACACAGTCAGGGAAACAGGTTTTAATTACAGATAAACAGAAGAAGAAAAAAAAAGGGGAAACAAATTATACTTGTTTCAAACATAAAGTATGGCGACCAACAATTTTATGTAAGAATAAAATGTGTTACATTATTTCTTGACTGTGTGACCCTCAGATCTGACCTCTGTTCTATTTTTTGCCGGCACAATAAGAGGAGAGGTTCTACGAGACAAGTAAGTTACATGTACACATTGCCATGAGCAAGTCAGGGTACCAGACATCAAATGAGCAATCCGACATTGCGAAATGTGTTCTTCTTATTTTCTGAACCATTAAAGGGAAGGTACATGTTTGGTAATTACTGAAAACTAATATTTACTTAAAAACTGACTTGGTAACGAGCATTGGAGAGCTGTTGATAGTATAAAACATTGTGAGGAACTGCTCCCTCTGAAGTAGCATAGATTTTGAGAAAGAGGTAATTTCTCACTAAAATAATAAATGACTTCTAGCTAGAAGTCTTTTATTCCTATCTGAAAGCACAAAAATTCGTCCAATAAGGGTTTTCTCTCATCATTTTCTCACAATTTCGATGACTAATTTAGCTCAAATTTCACAGGCTTGTTATTTATGCCTATGTTGGGATAAACCAAGTGAGAAGACTGGTCTTTGACAATTACCAAACGTGTACCTTCCCTTTAAGGGAATCATAACAGCCTCACTGATAAGTGTATAATGCAACAGCATTGCTAGGATGGGCAGCGCGCCACATCGATACCTCTTGTCATCTTGTGTATTTTATGCAAGACCAGAATCAAAATGAGAAAAGACCAGTTCTCATTGGAACAAGCACTAAGATGAGATTGATCTCATTTGTCTTTTCCGAAACTCAAGTGTTGAAAAATATTCATCAGACTCAAAGTTAGTAATTTGTTTTATTGTTGATATTAAAGGTATTAAATGAACACAGTCGGTAAGGAGGAGCCTTTAAATTTGCTTAGAATGCTTTTCTTAGAATCCCTGGCTTCTCGACCTGAATTAATAAATATTTGAATAAATACCATGGTTATCTATCGGCGTTCACCAGTTGCTTTTCTACGATCACATTATTTTTTCTCCTTGTTTCCCTAGATATGGTGAGAGTGTCGGTGGTGTCCTAGTCGCAGCTGCCATCAGCTTCCCATCTGAATGGGTAGTCCTGATCGGGGCCTTCCTCTCCACAGTCGGGGCGGGGCTACAGAGTCTCACCGGTGCCCCGAGGCTCTTACAGGCCATAGCTAAGGATAACATCATCCCGTTCCTAGCGGTGTTCGGCCGGGGGTCTAAGACTGGGGAGCCAACGTGGGCTCTATTATTGACATTTTGTATCTCGGAGATTGGGATCCTCATCGCTAGCTTGGATATGGTCGCTCCTATCATCACCATGTAAGGCTTGCTGAATGTTAACACTTGTTTTGTTTGATGCTGTCGAACTGAGAACTGCGCTTGTAAATTGATTCTGTTTAACATGGGATCTGGCATGCATGTGTACCACCATAATCAGAGGGTCAAACAGTTTGGGTGGTGGGTGGGGGAGTTTGTATGTAAGTTGTCAGACACACCAGGCCTGAAGGTCACTTCATGGTGTGGGCTACAAGACAACTATTTTTCCAGCGGCCCTTGCCACCCACTCGTTGGGCTGAAACAGGGTAACCCCCTTTACAGTCTGTAGGGTAACAGATGTAGGGTTTGCCAATGTAGCCACAGGGGTCAAGCACACTGTAGTCGAGCTCTGGTATTTCTGATCAGTTTGAGTCGTGGGGTCTTGACACTTGTGTCCCTAGTGTCCTCAAGCAAGACTCTTGGTCGCTATTGCAACGTCCTTCGGATGAGACATGAAGCCTTGAACTTAAAAGCTCTTTTTAATATGTTTGATGGATAGTTGTTTTTGTTTCTGACTTGATAGGTTCTTCTTGATGTGTTACATGTTTGTGAATCTAGCGTGTGCTCTGCAGACCCTGCTGAAAACGCCAAACTGGAGACCACGTTTCAAGTAAGAACTCATGCTTGAACCCTTTCAGATTGTTTGGGGAAAAATTATCTCTTTCTCTAAGAGGGGTAGTTTCTAATAATGTTTTATAATATCAAATGCTCTCCAGTGCTTTGAAATCAGCTGATGTAGTCATTAACTTGTGAGGAAATTACAAAAGGTATGCCTTAAAGAGTAGAAATGTTTTTTAAATTAAACTACTGATCTTTCAATACAGGTCTACTTGCAAAACAAAGTGAACATTTCAGTTAAATAATTATTACCATTTTCATACAAGTTGTAAATGAAAAACAGAAAATCAACAAGATTTGAAACATACTTCCCATTAATCGAGTTCCAAAAACCACAGAAACAGTTAGACTAATTTTAAAATTTGCATTTTTTTTCCTTTTTTTTATGGTTACAGGTGGTACCACTGGAGTCTTTCCTTCCTCGGTATGGTCATGTGCCTTGCACTTATGTTTATCTCTAGCTGGTACTACGCCCTAGCTGCCATAGCATTAGCATTCTTTATCTACAAGGTCATCGAGTACCATGGGTAAGGGATAATAACAGACCGATCCATTAGACTCCACCCCATTGCGTTTTGACCAATCATAACCCATTGCACAACCAAAAGTCTGACACTCTCAAGTCCGACATGCGTGCGTGGATGCTTGGCCCGCGCGGCAGAGTTGCGCCGAAAGGCATTGGAGAGGCTCACGCGTTCTTGCTAACACGTTTTCTGTGGGAAGAGCCTAATGGACCAGTGTATTGTGGCTTCTTATTGAGCACGCATATCCGTCAACTCAACCCGATTTTGCAGAAATTTCCCTGAAAAACAACCAATCATTCCATGACCAGTTTTGAAAATCGCTGATTTTGGAAACTTTTTCCCTGTTATGTTTAATGTAATTTCTATATATCTTCATGATTGTTGTACGAAAGCTTCCTGATGGTGGCAACTTTCTTCCTACCATGGTGAATGTAGTTCTAACTACCTCCCTGATACATGTAGGTGTACAAAATCTCCCAAATTGCAAGATTTTTATTCCTTGGACTTGACTATGTTGCAGCCGCATCCTTCGCAATTCAGCTTCTTAGCTGCTAGGAAAATCATGCACCCAAATTATTTTTACAAAAAAAATAGTTTCGACCCTAGGAGAGTCTTTCTCGAAGGCTAAATTATTTTTATTAAAAAGTTTTGTTTCACCCCTTACATTGGTGTGTAATAAACACTGTGTACTGAGTGATTTCAAAGTCCTACAGAGAAAAACAAATACACAGTTTACTCAGTGGGATTCGAACCCATGACCCCCAGCATTCTAGAGTAGATGTCTTCACCATTATTGTTGTGTTTCTGTGAACAGGGCTGAGAAGGAGTGGGGAGATGGGCTGCGAGGTTTGTCCCTCACTGCCGCTAGGTATAGTCTGATGAGGCTGGAGGAACGACCCCCACACACCAAGAATTGGAGGTAGGTCTTACGGTTGTCATCTATAAATCTTCCCTGATCAAGGGTCTTGGTACTTTTTGTTGGACACAAAACACAATGTCTACAGATTGACTTTAAACTTACTGGGTGTGAAGATAATGATAGCGGTAAGCTTCCCTTAAAATATTCCTTACTGAGGTGCTCTAGTTTTTGAGAAATGACTCACAAAAATAAGTTTCCTCTCGGTGAGACGAAAATTATTTTAGTATGTAAAACGATTTTTGTGGTATTGTTTTACTCATTTCTCAAAAACTACAGCACCTCAGTAAGTAATATTTTAAGGTACACTTTCTATTATCATTATCTTCAAACAGTGTAAGTTTAATGTTAATCTATGGACATTGTGTTTTGTGTCACAAAAAGTGGCCCAATCCCTAAACGTTTGTAAGATTGAAAATATGTTCACATACCTTGCATGGTATAAAAACGGTAGCAATGGAAAACTTTCCAAGGAATAATTTTGCTAGAAATGCTTTAGTTATTTAGAGATTAGTATAACAATTAGTTTTGATCTGGCGAGGTTTGGAAACATAAGGTACGAGTGGTGTTTTTTAAATATTTTTATTCTAACTGATGACTGATTGAGCTTAAACTTTCATGAGTATTTTATTTCCTATTTTGGGTCACGTAAAGTGCAGATACTGATGTATAACTGATGGGTATTTTCTGCATGCCTTACAAATAAAAATTATTTTTAAAAATGTACAAATAAACAGGTAGAATAACACATTTTCCCAAGACAAGATGACTAAAGACACTGGACACTGTTGGTAATTGTCTTAATGTCTTCTCACTTAGTGTATCTCAACATATGCATAAATTAACAAACCTGTGAAAATTTGAGCTCAATTGGTCGTCAAAGTTGCGAGATAATAATGAAAGACAAAACACCTTCGTCACATGAAGTTGTGTGCTTTCAGATGCTTGATTTCGAAACCTCAAATTATTAATCTTGAGGTCTCAAAATCAAATTCATGGAAAATTACTTCTTTCTCGAAAACTACACTACTTTAGAGGGAGCCATTTCTCACAATGTTGTATACTATCAACCTCTCCCCATTACTTGTTACCAAGTAAGGTTTTATGATAAATAATTATTTTGAGTATTTACCAAAAGTGTCCACTGCCTTTAAAACTAATATTGCATCATCCTCTTTGGACTTCTTAAATTTCATACTAAACAAATAGTTTCCATTGAAATTTCTTTCTCCGTGCTTTTTTCTAGACCTCAGATTCTGGTCCTATGCAAACTGAACGAGGATTTGACTCCTAAATACAGACGACTGCTCACCTTTGCAAGTCAACTCAAGGCGGGTAGGTCCCAAGGAGTGTACTTTGTTCTTGGTTTAAACTTCTAAAAGAAAAGCTCGCAAATTTGTGAGTGTTGTCCAAAGCTTTTCAACAAATCAGAATTCTCCGATCTACAGGTAACACAAATTGTGTATGCATATGAGTGATTGTCACAGAGGTGAAATCTGGATTTCATTGCATTTCTTGAGTGAAATGGGAAATTACTTTTTTTTGTGGGGGGAGGGGTGGCATTTTTTTTCTTTTTCTTTTTTCTCCTAGTTTGTTTTTCTTTATACTTTTTGCCTATTAAGCTTGGCAACAATAATGTACAAATATAATAATGTGAGATAAGCCTAGTTTCTGGATTAATGGGGTGCCCCAATTTTACCAGCGTAAATGCGTGACGCTCGCTAACTTGAAGCTACACGATCATTCTTACAGTGTTGCAGCTCTTTTTTTTAAGGGTGCACTCACAGGCCTATGATGTGACGCAGTGGTTGATTGGTTTTTCACTAAAAAAAGTCTTGGTGCATCTCATATAGCTGTTCATCATTACTGTGGGTTGCTCACAGTTCAAACATCTCGTTTCCGGTCTTTTTGATGTCATGTTTTGTTCATCTTACTTCAGGGCGGGGTTTGTCACTTGTTTCCTCTGTCATCGAGGCGGATTTCCTGACAAAGTTTGGCGAGGCTCAAGCTGCAGAACAGGTAAGGACACATTGCAAAAGGTTTTGGCTATTATCTGACGGCAAACAAACGTCCACAGGTTTCAGGCATGAGAATCTTCCTGTTTGAACAAGAATTCCTGTTTTTTTCCTTTTCAAATTTGTGGTCTTCGAGTTCAGTGTGAATTTGATATAAAATTTGGGGGTGTTTTGTTGGGGGTATACAGTATTGGTTCCAAGAAGTTCAAGTTGTTGTGTAGTCAGGAAAACCTAATCGCTATCTAAACTGCTATCACCTCATGGACATGCATTTTTAGCGTTCAATTTTTCAGATTTTTTTGGGTACGAAATAGATTTCCTGTTTTTCATCATGGCCCATTCTCATGCCTGAGGTTTACACTGTACATAGAACACACGGTTTAAAGATAATGATGGTAGAAAGCTACTCTTGTCATATATCTTGCTGAAGTGCTGTAGGTTTTTGAGAAATGAGTAAAACCATTTCAAAAAAATAACTTATATCTAAGTGAGACTAAAACTGTTGTAGCATGTACGATGGATTTCACGACTCTCCTCAAAATAGTCCTCTTTGATTTTCACTTTTGATATTTGATGACTAACAATAATTTATTTTATATAACTGACATACAGATCCTTGTCATTTGATTGGTGGAACTTACTTCACGTGACATTCACTGTTACTCCCATCCGCACCGGCGATCAAAAAGACCTATTCGCCCATGGGAAATAGCATTTCCCACTCAACAGTTAGGATCATCCTTGTTCCCAATGTTTTTGAGCAGTACAGTGCAGACACGCCTCTGTTAAAACAAAGGAGCACCCGATCTGTGCATTGTTGCCGCTATGCGGCCCTATATGATTTTTGGTTGTCAGTAATTTGTGTGATTTTTCATAATGTTATACTTTTAAAATACATCAAATGACAAGGATCTATATGTCAGTTATATAAAACAAATATTGAGTGGCTTTAATTCGTATACTATCAACAGCTCTTCGTTGCTCATCTCAAAGTAAGTTTTTGTGGTGGCAATCATATTTTCTAATGTTTTTCATGTAAATATATACTTGTTTTGTAATTTCTCTCTTCAGGAGCTTCGGAAAATGATGGCGGAAGAGAAAGTGAAAGGTTTCCCAACGGTCCTGATTTCTAAAGATATTTCTGAAGGTCTGCACGCATGGTATGTTGCATTTCTACTCGTGTCTCAACTTGTAATTGCTCCCAATAAAATGAGTCAAAGGTAGACTTTATATTTTTGTAAACGAGGTTGTTCATACCTCTGTTACAAACTGCCTAAGATTTTGTTTCAACAAGTACTTCATCAGATGCAAGTTTTTGTTGCTACTAAAGCTTTTTCAGTTTTTAAGTAAAAAGTGGTCTACATACATTTTGTAGGAAAATGTCTACAGATTTACACTTAACTTACACTGTTTGAAGATAATGCTAGTAGAAAGCTTTCCTGAAAATATTACTTGCTGAGGTGCTGTAGTTTTTGAGAAATGAGTAAAACAATGTCAGGAATTATTATTTATTATTATTATTAGGAAAATATTTTTTGTCTCAGTGGTCAAGAGACGAAAATTATTTTAGCATGTAAAAGCGTATTTTCATGACATTGTTTTACTAATTTCTCAAAAACTACAGCACCTCAGCAACTAATACTTAGGTACGCTTTCTCCTTTCATTATCTTGAAACGTTGTAAGTTTAATGTAAGTCTGTGGACACTGTGTTTTGTGTTATAAAAAGTACCCAAATCCTTTAACATAGTCATCTTCTATTCTTGTTATTCTGACTTTCAAAGGCCCCTACAACTTTCCTCTGTCGGGAAAATAAAGTTTTATCTATCTATTTAGAACAGCTGCTACACTGGACAATTTAAATTCCAGCCTCAAAACCCACCTTTTTCAAAATGCATTCTCTTCGTAATTTGTAATGTTTTGTAAAGCGCATCGAGGTTTGGTACAGTTATGTTTTGTACTATAAACGAATTCAATTCAAAATTATACTTACTTAAATCTCAGATTGGCTTAACGCCATCTTACATTGCAAATCGTTTTGTATCTTATGCCCCTTCTCACACTCTTTGTTCTTCTGTTAAGACCCTTTTACCTTCCTCATCACATGGCGATAAACTTTGGAACGCTTTACCTATAATACTAGGTGCTGTACATGTGTAGTTCTCTTCCATTGTTTAAAAACTTGCTGAAAACTCACTTAGCTTGTAACATGTTTTAGACTCAGATTATTCATTGTATAATTGTCATTGTATTCTATATTTCTCTTTTGCTGCTTATATGTTTTGTGTTTTATTATCGTCTCAGAAAGGGTCTTGTACACTAGATAGATGGCACTTCGTGTTATTATCATTATTATATACATGAAACACTATTCTATTATTATTTTTATTATTATTATTATTATCTATCTATCTATCGTACTTTCCACAGTGTGCAGATGGGTGGATTGGGAGGTCTAAAGCACAACACTGTGGTCGTAGGATGGCCTTATGGATGGCGCCAATCTACCGAAGATAAATCATGGAAAGTATTCCTCGGTGAGTTTTTTTTTAACGACCAATGGCATACGTTGATCAGGGGTCCAGTTTCATAGAGTGGCTCAAACTCTACCAGTCTCCTGTTTAACAGTTATCGTGGCGTGTCGTTGCCTAGCGGTTAAGAGCACCGGATTCAAGCTCTGGTGTTCGATCATCAGAGTGGGTTCGGATCCTGGTCGTGACACTTGCTACATAAAGTTGGGGAGGTAGTGCTTTATGCTCTTCCAGCCAGGCGTCTGATTGATGATACCCAAGCCTACATCTGTATGGACTGTAAAGGGGTAACCCTGTTTCAGCCCTTGGAGTAGGTGGCAATGGCCCCTGGACAAAACAGTTGATTGTAGCCCACGGCCTGAAGTGGCCTTCAGGCCTTGTGTGTCTGGCAAATTGCATAACAAAAAATATATAAAAAAAAAAACCTTTGGGAACCATAGCAGCCAGAAATGGCTTGTACCAAAATGCCCATTGCGGCTCCAAACAGCTGCAATATCTGACCTTCTTTCACTCAAACAAAAAGGTCAGGACAAAGGTCATAATTTGAATTGACATATTCCAATGTTTTCAATGTAAACTTAGTAGATATATTTCTGCAACAAAAGCGAAATTCTGTTTATGTTATTTCTTTTTCCAGACACGTTTGTAAGACATAATAGTGTCAAAAACTTAAAATAACATATTCCAATGTTTTCAATGTAAACTTAGTAGATATATTTCTGCAACAAAAGCGAAATTCTGTTTATGTTATTTCTTTTTCCAGACACGTTTGTAAGACATAATAGTGTCAAAAACTTAAAATAACAGCCATGTTGGGTCGTAATGATTATATAAATATGTGAAGCAGTTCTATGAAATTGATCCCTGGAGGCAACAGAACATGCTAGCACATACCTCCTCTCTTTTTTACATTTTGACATTTTGAGAAATACATAGATTATACGCCCTAATAAGATCTTTTTTGAAAGCTCTTATTCTCATCTTTTTGTTGAGTAAATAAAAACCCAGTTATGATTTGTGGTAGGAAGTGTCTGCACAGTGGTTTAAATCCCTATGTGACCCTGACAAGTTTCTGTACAATAATCGGTCAAAATACCTTTATAATCGGTCAAAATACCTTTGTAATATCTCAAGCATGTCTCAATGTCATCATTAGGTAGATAAAACGTGGTTGTCCATTAGAATAATCCACAATTTATCGATCCGTGTCGTGATTCACGAATAATTGTGACAATTTTTATGATGTGATTTTGAAGTCAACAGAGGGCGCTATATCTTCTGTGTGTAATGTTAATGTAAACGATGTTTTGGGTTAAAAACAGCAGTCTGAAAACTAAGTTTTTAGGAGGGAAGGCAATCTTGCAGGATTTCGGCGCTATTTTATTTTCAAAGCTAAGTAGTCACTCTACCATTTTATGGAAACAAATACCAAAAATATGTTGGCCGTTGGTGGCCGATTGGGAAAATATCCAACGTTTTGATTTTGGATTATTTTCCTTAATTTTGCGATGTAAACAATTGCTTTTTTGAAAATTCTCATTTTCAGAAGTAAAAACTCATTTTCGCTAATTTACCGTGAATTTCTAGCCACAACAAATGGTTACTTTACTAATCTATTACATATTTTTAGCATTTCGTCCAGGCCCTTAATGGCTTATTTTAAAGATGTGTGGCGGTATTTTTTTTTTATAAGTAGCATTTTTTGACATTTTAGTCGACGATTTCAAAGCATTTTTGCCATATCACCAAAACTTCAGTCCGTATTTAATTTTCTACAGTGCGAAAGGTCACTTATACAGGTAATTTAAAAACAATATTTGTTTTCTCAAACAATTTTTATATGCCTACCCAGGTATTTTTTTTAACATAAGGGTTTGTGATTTTTGCTGAATATAAACGTATGTCACAATATACGAACTACAATTCCTTAAAAAAACAGGGTAATAAATTTCAAAAAAATAAAAATTCTTCAACAAATTAGTTCTCCTTGTTTAAGTCACCAAAGATATGTAGTTATCTCAGAAAAAAAAATCGGACCTGATGTCTGGGTCTTAAACCACTGTGGTCTGGTTTTTCGCGTGGAGCGTCACAGAGATCTCATAGTGCTCATTGTGTAAAAGCTGCAAGTTTCCACCCATTTGCATTTACACGCTCCCATAATTAACTGCACACTAATTATTGCCTTTTTTTTAACTCTTTCCTTTTTCTCAGATACCGTCCGTGCCGTGTCGGCATCCCACAATGCATTGCTGGTACCAAAGAACGTGTATAACTTCCCTAGCAACAAGGACAAGTTTGAGGGCGGCACCATTGATGTCTGGTGGATTGTTCGTATCCTTTTCAAAACTGGGCCAAATTTCATAGAGTTGCTTAATGGCTGACTTTGCAATTACTGCGCGAGTTTCCATTTTACAGCTCTGCTAACCAAAAGCACACTCTCAGTGTTTACTGTATGAAACTGAATGATATAACAATGCAAATCCTCATCAGCTTGTCCTTGTGAAGACATGGCTGAAAGAGTTTATTAAACAACTGACAGATTAGAATACAAGAATTTTTGTCAAAATGTTACAACTGCCATAAGGCCGTTCCAAGTGTTTCTGTATTTCTTATTTTTTGAAAATTTAGATTCTTGATTTTTTATTATTGCAATATTTGTATATATATATATATATATATATTATTTTTTTTAAGACAAAGTGAAAAATCATGGTTGGTTGGTCAAACAAGTTTGGGGGAAACAGTTTTAGGCATTAGGAGCGTTTAAATGCAGTAGTTTTTCTGACAGACTGAGAAATACAGCAGCCCAAATGAAAATTTCTAGTTGATATTTACTCCGATATATTCTTTTGTTATGGGATTTAAAAAAAAACAATTTAGGGGCACTTCACGTACATACAGCAACTAATTTTTTATAAATATGTAAACAATTTTGATGACTTAAGATTGATGCATTCGAAAGCATAGTTTTCCTTAACAGCGCCCTCTACAGATGACGGTGGGATGTTGGTTCTTCTCCCCTTCCTTCTTCGACAGCACAAGGTCTGGAAGAACTGCAAAATGAGGATCTTCACCGTGGCACGTATCCTTTAAAAGACTTAAGACAAGACTAAGGGAATCATTGTAATCTTTATGGAAAGTAGAATCTACTGTCTGATTTTAATTTTCAACCAAACTCTTGTTTAAAGGCGACCCCTTTGGTAACTGTCAAAGACCAGTGTTCTCACTTGGTGTATCCCAACATATGCATAAAATAACAAGTCTGTGAAAATTTGGGCTCAATTGGTCGTCCAGTTGCGAGAGAATAATGGAAGAAAAAACACCCTTGTCGCATGAAGTTGTGTGCTTTCAGATGCATTGAACCTCAGCTGAGGTCTCAAATTAAATTCAAATATTTTAGTGAGAAATTACGTCTTTCTCAAAAACTACGTTACTTCAGAGGGAGCCAGTTCTCACAATGTTTTATCGACAGCTCTCCATTGCTCATTACCAAGTAAGTTTTTATGCTAGCAATTATTATATGCCATAGTTGAGATGAACTTACTAACTTGGTCTGACTTGGTCTGACTTGGTCTGACCCTATTGCTTGTGGACCCAGGTTTAAAGGATTTGGGTACTTTTTCAAAATGTCCACAGATTTACTATAAACTTACATGGTTTGCAGATAATGACAGTGGAAAGCTTCCCTTAAAATATTACTAACTAAGGTTCTGTAGTTTTTGAGAAATGAATAAAACAAGTCACAAAATAATTTAAATTATTTTTAGCATGTAAAAAACCCATTAACCAGTTATGGTATTTTACCATAAACATAGCATAACTGGTTAATATGTTTTTACATGGTAAAACTGAGACGAAAATTATTTGTTTTACTCATTTCTCAAAAACTACAGCACCTCAGGAAGTAAAATTTCAAGGGAAGCTTTCTCCTATCATAATCTTCAAACTGTGTAATTTTAATGTAAACCTGTGGACATTGTGTTTTGTGTTAGGAAAAAGCACATAGACCCTTTAAAACAAATCACTGGTAGATTTATACCTTGGACCCTTAACTCCGAACCTTGCCTCATACAGAACTTGAGGACAACAGTATGAAGATGATCAAAGATCTCAAGACGTTCCTCTATCATCTTAGGATTGAAGCTGAGGTAGAGGTGGTTGAGATGGTAGGTTATCCTTCAAAACGAACTTCATAATAAAGCTATAGTCAATGCGTGCCTTTGTCAAAGCTTCACCTGCTATCTGGAAAAAGCTTCCTGCAACACTACGTCAAACATCATCACTGGACATATTTTTAAGAAGAATCTGAAAAATCATTTGCTTTGCTAGCTTCTCTTGTGGAAGTGTCGTGGTTAAGAGCAACGAATTCAAACTCTGGTGTTTCTGATCTGCAAAGTGTGGGTTCGAATCCCCCGCCATGACACTTTTGTCCTTAAGCAAGACACTTAACCATTGCTTCGTCCTTTGGATGGGACATAAAGCCATTTGCCCCATGTGTTGTGTAACGCATGTAAAAGAACCAAGTGCACTTATCGAAAAGAGAAGGGGTTTGCCCCAGTGTTCCTGGCTGTGGCTGCTACATGTATATGCGCCGTAGCACCTTCTAAACCCTTATAAGGTGCTAAATAAATGGGTCTCAGAATTCATCAATGCAATAACCTATCTTTCTGAAAGTTTGTGTATACTCAGCGCCTTGAGTACGTTGTTCATTAGATATGTGCGCTATATAATACTTTGATATTATTATTATACAGTGCTAACACACATCGGTGTATGGGTAAACCCAAAATAACATTGATTCGCAGTTATGATCAGTCTTAGCTCTTTGTGAAATCAAGCTCAGATTCTTCTGGAAAATTAAATTATTTTTACAAACCTGAACACATTTTCTTTCTATATGTATTTCTCAGCCGGACGGTACGATTGCAGCATATACATTTGAAAGGACGATAATGATGGAGCAGAGATCACAGCTCCTTCGCCAGATGAAACTCAGCAGGAAGGAGAGCCGTATGGTGGTATGAAAAATAATAATATTATTATTGTTTTTTTATTTATTTATTTGTTTATTCGACCACAATTCAAACACAAACGAGGCAAATTGAAGAACAGAAACAAAAAGATAGGACTATAGGCCCGACTGAAGAAACATACAGAATAGTAAACAACACACATTTCTTGTTATTTTTCTTATTTACTTTTTTATGTTATCACAGCATGGTAAAAGAAAGATCACATTTTCATTTGTGCTGGTAGCTCCTTGAGTCGGGCTATGCCCTTTCTCAGGAATTATATACTTTCTCAGGTTACGCGAGCAAATACGTTAACGTGGCCGTCAGAAAATTGTGTTGTAAAAATCTCATGCAAAGTAGAAACAACACAGTTGATGTTGATGTTTACGCTCATGTGTTTGTTGCCCAACGTCATGCTTGAGCAAGAAATAAGCTCGAAGTGGTGACGCCACCTAGAAACAACACAGTTTGTTGACTTTTACGCTCATGTGTTTGTTGCCTAACGTCATGCTTGAGCATGAAATAAGCTCGAAGTGGTGACGACACCTAGAAACAACACAGTTTGTTGACTTTTACGCTCATGTGTTTGTTGCCTAACGTCATGCTTGAGCATGAAATAAGCTCGAAGTGGTGACGACACCTAGAAACAACACAGTTTGTTGACTTTTACGCTCATGTGTTTGTTGCCCAACGTCATGCTAAGCTTGAAGTGGTGACGACACCTTGAAACAACACAATTTGTTGACGTTAACGCTCATGTGTTTGTTGCCCAACGTCATGCTAAGCTCGAAGTGGTGACGACACCTAGAAACAACACAATTTGTTGACGTTAACGCTCATGTGTTTGTTGCCCAACGTCATGCTAAGCTCGAAGTGGTGACGACACCTAGAAACAACACAGTTTGTTGACTTTTACGCTCATGTGTTTGTTGCCCAACGTCATGCTAAGCTCGAAGTGGTGACGACACCTAGAAACAACACAGTTTGTTGACGTTTACGCTCATGTGTTTGTTGCCCAACGTCATGCTAAGCTTGAAGTGGTGACGACACCTAGAAACAACACAATTTGTTGACGTTTACGCTCATGTGTTTGTTGCCCAACGTCATGCTTGAGCATGAAATAAGCTCGAAGTGGTGACGCCACCTAGAAACAACACAATTTGTTGACTTTTACGCTCATGTGTTTGTTGCCCAACGCCATGCTTGAGCATGAAATAAGCCCGAAGTGGTGATGCCACCTAGAAACAACACAGTTTGTTGACGTTTACGCTCATGTGTTTGTTGCCCAACGTCATGCTAAGCTCGAAGTGGTGACGACACCTAGAAACAACACAATTTGTTGACGTTAACGCTCATGTGTTTGTTGCCCAACGTCATGCTAAGCTCGAAGTGGTGACGACACCTAGAAACAACACAATTTGTTGACGTTAACGCTCATGTGTTTGTTGCCCAACGTCATGCTAAGCTCGAAGTGGTGACGACACCTAGAAACAACACAATTTGTTGACGTTCACGCCCATGTGTATGTTGCCCAACGTGCAACTTAACCTCCCTACATGTATTATTCATTTGACCACAACAATAACAATACAAAACAAAACTTGTAAATGTGTACAATAAATGCTATATGTATGTTTTCAACCCAGGCACAATCGCTCGTTGACGAGGCTCACGTTCCGAAGGTGATTAAAAGAGACACGTCCAACGACAAGAAGGTGACCTTCTCAGAGGAAGATCCGACCTCTTCCCCCTTTGACAAGCCGGAGTTCTTAGAAGATGGAGAAGAAGATTTGATATATGAGGCACCAAGCAATGACACAGTGGAAGGAGAGACCGTTGAAGACAGTGCTGAGAAAAAGCCAGCAGATGCCTCCAATGTTAAGCCGCAGTTGAGGAGGGAGCCGTAAGTTTCTTAAAAAAGTGTTCTGTATCTTTTGTAGATCCTGTTTTTGGCCATGAATTGATTCACTACTCACTGTGAATGAAGATGTATGTCATATCATGGAGGAAGGAAGAGAAGGAGCTCGAACGAAGGGACTTCAAAAGTCGAACCCGTGGTACCGCGGTCGTTTAACGACACCTCATAATCACCCACATACCTTATACAGACAATGGGCGACCTGGCGTATGTGAGTTTGCGCGTGCGCACTTGGTTCTTGACTCAACCATGGTGTCGTATGTCGTATGGATATAATACAGAAAAAAAATTGTGTACACTTGTGCCCACCAAATCGAAAAACACAATTGAATATCAACCACCCTCATGTGCTAGTACCAAAATTTTGAACCACCGCTAGTGACCGGAAAGTCACAAAAAATGTAAAAATATGCCATGATGTTTCAGTGAAATACCACAAACGGTAAATGAAAATTGGTATATTCACAATTCTTGTCTCCAATGATTCAACTTTACACGAAGGCAACGGTGCAGCACAGCGGTACCCCGTGTTCTGTACAAAGAGATCTAATCCTGCTCGTTAATCGGCCGTCCTGCTGGAGGTCTCCTATCTTTTTCCACTGGTTAGACGGGGGCATTGTCAGGGTATTCTTTTGTTACTCTGCGGTTTTGCGGGTCGTTCGAGCTCCTTCTCTTCCTTCCTCCATGGTCATATTTACCTGTAGAAGTTTCAGCTTCATCAGTCAGTTTTTGAGAAAAAAAGTGAAAATCACAGAGTAATGTTTTCATGAGACAAAAATTGTTTTTGTGAAATTATTTTACTAATTTCTCAAAAAACTACAGCACCTAACCAAGTAATATTTTTATGGAAGCTTTTTACCATCATTATTGTAAAACTGTTTAAAGGCAGTGGACACTATTGGTAATTGTCAAAGACTAGCCTTCACAGTTGGTGTATCTCAACATATGCATAAAATACCTAACCTGTGAAAATATGAGCTCAATCGGTCATCGAAGTTGCGAGATAATAATGAAAGAAAAAAACACCCTTGTCACACAAAGTTGTGTACGTTTAGATGGTTGATTTCGAGACCTCAAGTTCTAAATATGAGATCTCGAAATCAAATTCGTGGAAAATTACTTCTTTCTCAAAAACTATGACACTTCAGAGGGAGCCGTTTCTCACAATGTTTTATACCATCAACCTCTCCCCATTACTCGTCACCAAGAAAGGTTTTATGCTAATAATTATTTTGAGTAACTACCAATAGTATCCACTGCCTTCAAGTGTAATGTAAATCTGTGAAAATTTGTGTTCTGTGTCGTACTAGTTTAAAATTTCCCAAACCCTTAAAAAATATATGGAGTTCAAGTATTTATCACAGGGCACTGCTAGGGGTTAAAAGATCGGGTCCATAAGAATGTCATCTTATCTTCCTGAATCTTTTCTTGTAGATCTGTTAGTAATGTTGAGCGAATGCACAATGCTGTGAGGTTGAATGAGGTCATCGTGGATCGCTCCCACAAGGCTAACCTAGTCATCCTTAACCTTCCCGGACCACCAAGGAAGAAATACCGAGAGCAATACTGTATCCTTGAAACGTTTATTAAGATTCTGGTCATGACAGTATGACAATCATAATTGCTTCTTATATAGCGCTCAGGTCTGTCACTCACTGATGCTCCTTGATGCGCTTCAACATTATGACTCCCGGTCACTGGGCCATTTAATTTCAATCCTTAAATCATCTCAGCTTCCTTGAGAGCTACAGCCTGTGCTGCCAAAACATGTAGCGCACTAAGCTAAATCAATCACAAGAACCATCTCTGCCCTCGCAAGTACCCATTTATACCCCAGGCTGAAGAGAAGCACAATTATTGTATAGTGTCTTGCTCAAGGACAAAAGTGTCATCACCGACTTAGCCTCCAGGCTTTGAATGTGATGCTCTAAACCACTCAGCCATGATACCCTATGAGGTGTGTTGCTCAAAGCTGCTTTGTTTCTTGCAGCTCATTTGAACCTCACTCACTTCTTACTTCAAGACATTTTTTTCTCAATATCATTATTATTGGTCATTTTTACTCTTTGCTTGTATTGTTCAACTATAAATTTGTCCAAATGATCCTGTCGTTTTTAACTGTGAGTAAGAAAATAAATAGTTCAACCTTTCAGGTTAGTGTAGTGGTATCTTTACCTGCCTTCCACCTCTAAGACCCAGGTTCAAATCCCACCAAGGGCACTATGGGGATTGGGTTGTCAGTCTCTATCTGACTTCGTGAGTTTTCCCTGGAAAAATTCCCTTGGATTTTTCTCTCACATCTAAAACTGAAACTTCCTTCCTTGTCTTCTCTCCATTTGGTTTCTTGACTAGTATAGTGAATACATTTGCTTTTCTGAGAGTCCTTGGCTTCACAACCAGAATTAATAAATGAAATTAAATAGTTATCAGTTTAAGGTTTGATGGTTCCTTGACTGAGCTTATTACAGATATGGAATATCTTGAGGTGTTGACTGAGGGTCTGGAGAGAGTCTTGATGGTACGAGGAGGTGGAAGAGAAGTCATCACCATCTACTCTTAAGACATGTATCAATTCAAAGATCCACCCATGAAGTAAGTTGTTATACACGGTGTGTTTTCTTAACAATAAGGGGGCGTACCAAAGCGGTCTTATGTTGGTGGTCTCGTTTGTTTGTCAATATAATAGAAATAATAAACAAAGCTTATAAAGCGCTTACATCCATGACTGGACCACACATTAAAATAACTTTAAAAAGAGGCAAAAATAACCAAAGAGCATAACAGATTTCTAAAAATATAGATCACAAAATGAACCAGCCAATAATTAAAACCACACATCACGAAACTTATGAAAAAGCACCACTTTGTTCGGGGTAGCCAGTCAGAAGCCGCTCAACATGTTAATTCCTTATATCCAGGAATCACTTCAAAGTTTTAAGGTACAACCTGGGCCAAGTTTCATAAAGCCTGCTAAGCACAGACAAATCTTGCTTAACAGAAACTGGATACCAGCCAAAGGTCCAGTCCAGTGCCTTTAACCAGACATTTTGCTATATTAAAAAATAAATACACTCGATAGGGAACCAGTTACAAGCAATGCTCATTACATAACATAATCAGCTGGAATCCTGTTTAACACACAAAATATTTGTCTGCGCTAAGCAGTTTTAGTTTTGCTCAGCAGTCTCATGAAATTGTTTTTTGATATTTTATGTAATTTTGTGTTGTTTATTTCAGAAGTTGCTACTGAAATGAATAGGAACATCACTACAGATCCTTTACCCACAGTTTCAAAGCCTCCCATGAGTGACCTTCAGCTGCGGAAAACCTCTAAGGCCCAAGTTTTGTTTTGTTTTGTTTTGATTCTCAGTTAACCTATGGTGCCTTTTCAGTTTCATCATCGTATCTGTTTCTTTGTTAGTTCAACTCATAGTGTATCCATGTAAATAGTTTTGGGCTTATCAGTAAAATAATGCAGAACAGCACACCTTGTATTATCTTCAAGCAAACTTGAATACTCCCATCTGATTGGCCGATTCAAAGCAACAAGAGTGTGATATAAACCTATAATGAACGGACCATATCAAACCATGTTCTAGAATGCACTCGTTAACTAATGATAAGAATAGTAACCAAGACCCCCCCCCTTTCTCGCTCAGAATTCTTCCCCCCCCCCGCCCCACCCCCATGAGAGTGATAGTTTTAAACATTACATAGCCCCCCCCCCCCCCACTTTCCTGCCCGCATTTTCTGTCGTTCCCCCTGCTTGCCCTCCCCCAAAAAATACGCCCCTGACACTGTGTAAGATGTGCAGCTACCTCAATACCGCATCAGTATCAGAGATGGTTGCAAAGATATTTTTTTATGGTGTCAGTTTTGTTAAAATCAATATTGTACAAAGTTGTCGTAAATTCGTTGTGTCTGTATGGCGGAAATCATGAAAAATACAACACGAAGAATGCTGTTTTTGTAGTTATATGTGTGCCTCTACTTGAAGCACTCTGCATACGCTGCCATTCACATCTCGCATGAAAATGCTCAATGCAAACATGTTGATCTTGGCGCATAGGCCTACTTGTTAAGATACAATACTTTGACATTTTCAAGGTCGTGGCTGTTAAATGTAAGTGCTATTTTAGGAGACAATTTTTTTGCATTTTCATGACACAATGTACCTTGTTTTATTTATGGTCTTTTTTTTCGACAATGGTTATGTTAAAGGTGCTGTTAGTAAGTTCGCTTGAAAAGTAGCTATTTTAAAGATTTAAAAAAGTAGATAAATAATTAAATAAAATCAGCATTTTTTAATGAATTTTAAGTGCAAATGTATATTTTTAAGTAGTTGTTAGTATGTAAATAGGGTTTGTTTGTGTTGAAAAAGATCTGTACAAAATGTTTGCTAATTAATTTGAATGAGTTGAGTATTTTAAGGACACAAATTAAGGTCTCTGTCTGCATATATTAATGGTGCTATGCTTGTTAAACACTCCTTAATATTACCCAAAGGCATGTTTTCTCATTAGCCCCAAAAAAGGATCATTTTTGTAGTTCATAAAGTTGATGTTATGCATTAATGTTATAATGATAGTAAAACCATTTTTGTATAGTGAACATATCTACGAGTTCCTTGCGCCGTTACAAATTCAACAGACAGTGTCTTGACTCGGGTTTTGATTGTTCTGATGTCTTTGCCTGTATGACAACATGGTATTTGTTTCATAAATGCACAGCATTTAAAGGAACACGTTGCCTTGGATCGGTCGAGTTGGTCTTTGAAAAGCATTTTGTAACCGTTTGTTATAAAATGCATGTGGTTAGAAAGATGTTGTAAAAGTAGAACACAATGATCTACACAAATATGCCTCGAAATTGCGTGGTTTTCTTTTAACCTCATCCACAAACACGGTCGGCCATGTATGGGAGTCAAAATTTTGACTCCCATAAATGGCCGACCGTGATAGTTTGCAACGTAAAAGGAAAATTGTGCAAGTTTTAGTGACACTTGTGTGGATCATTATATCCTACTTTTAAAACATCTTTCTAACCATATGCATTTCATAACAAACGGTTTCAAACGCTTTAATAGACCAACTCGTCCGATCCAAGGCAACGTGTTCCTTTAATTGGACATGGGGCTTAGTTTTAATAATAGGGTGTTGAATGAGGTCCATGTGTAGAAGGCAGATTTTCAGGTTTGTTTGGTGACTGCTGTATATATTCGGACAACCCTATATTCCGAAATCCTGCATGTTAGGGTTAGTGGTATGGTTAGGAATAGGAAAACTTGGGGTGTCGGAACATAGGGATGTTGGACCTTGTGCAACCGTCTGCACTCATTTTTTTATTTACAGCCAGTCTTAGATATGATTTGCTGTGAGAATGCTAATGAGGTTTCTATACCAAAGTTTTTAAGCTATGAAAATATATATGTAGAAGAAAAACAAATACTGTCTGAAATGCTAACGAGCACAACTTATTTTGTAAAGATCAGGCTGTTCAAAATACTAAAGTAAGATAGATTTGATAGATTTCAACAGATAGATGTCGGAGGACTTCATCATAACAAAGAAAAACCTGAGTAATAAACAAACTGCTGTGACTTCTGGCTGATCAACAACAACCTAAACATTTTTCAGTGATTTTGAACTCAATGTGTTCTGTTAGTGGTGACTCTGCACGTTAATTTCTATTAAACATCTAATTAATTTCTACAATGTTTATCAACTAATTCAGATGTTTTTATTTTGTTATTTAAAAATCGAAAACTGATAACTGATAACTGTGTAATATTTAACTTCTAGTGTAGTAATTTGCAAATGTATTTGAATGTGTATATTTTATACTGTCCTTGATCTCTGTGTGTTTATTTGTTATGTAACTCTATTTATTATCTGTAATTGTAATGTAATCGTTCTAGACCAGCATAGCGGAGCGGCCATCTTGTTTCTCTCATATTTCAGTTAATAGACCTTTGTTTTGCAATGTCACAGCCCAAAGCTTCTGCCAACTAATGCAAAGCCATAAATGCAGCGCAAAAACAGAAAGGTATATTAGTGTTAATGATGCAATGAGAATCGGTATGACAAAGATGGCACCTTCAGGATGAAATGGGGTTTTTAACAGCTTTGGCTAAGGCTATGGCATGAGAAGGCCTATCAGTGTTTTGCTGCAGCCAACAGCCAGAGCCACGTCACTTGATTCGGGCACATTTGGTTTTTCCTTTCTTTTCTTTTTATAATCAGTGCATTATGCATGTGAGAAATCTGTGTGCTTTATACTGTGTAGATTGACTGATCAGTTACTTAGTTTTTTTACTTATTTTATTTGACTTTTCTGAAATGGACAGTTGAAAGCGGATTTATTTCTAGTTATTGTGATTGGAATTTATTCAAGTTGTTTGGTTTTACTGTGTGTGAAAAGAGGTTGGCAAGATTATCTTTCTGTTGATCAGTCTTAGTATAAACTATTTCTTCATAACCATCTCACCTAATATATTTTTTATGATTGAAACATTCATTATTTTTTATTATATACTTTCTTTCTTGATTATGCTATGCAAGTAAACATAAAATCACTTTTTGTTCTTTTTTTATTTGAAAGATCTTTTGGGGTGTATACTGCAAAGTAACACACTTTTTAATAACTTTGTTTTTCTTTTTCGCTGGCAGTAGCTCTGAAATAATTTGTTTAACTTATTTTGGCAGAAGGTAGCTACTACGATTTACAGTTTGGCTTTGAAATCGGTTTCACTTTTACTTCTAGTTTTTACAAAATGAGGTTTGCAAAGTGGTGGAATTTGATATTCCTTGCTCTATGATTCGATCAAGTTATCACTATATGGAAAGGTTTGCGGTAACACCATGTAATGACTATCTCTAATGAGTTGGGGTGGTTCTGAAAAGAACCGTTGGTTTCAATTTACGTTTCGATCAGTATGCTCTGATTGACTTATGGAGAAAGTTCCAGAATATGATCAGATCATACTGATCGAAACGTTTCTCCAGAAGACAATCAAAGCAACCTGATCGAAACGTCGAGTTGAAACAAACGGTTCTTTTAAGAACCACCCCAACTCATTGGAGATATAGTCATTACATGGTGTTACCGCAAACCTTTCCATATCGAAATGCAAAGTTTCAAATCCTACGTAAGCTATCACAAGTTGAAAAAGGCAAACTATTGGTACACTGTAAACAATTTCTCTGTACATTTACAGTAGATTGAAATGTCAATTTTTGGGTATAACAACCATTTGAAAAAAACTATACTCCCATGGAATTAGTATGTGTTTCATCTGTTGGCTTTTTAAACATACCAGAATGTAAAATTATTTGCCAAGTTCATTCTAAAAGTTTCAATTTTAGGTCACAATTGTTGATGTCTCGATTTGATCACCAACAAAATTGAATTAAAAATGATATTCCGGTTTGTTAGCCACAATTCTTCATCTAACAACATTAATAATGCACTGAAGTAGTCATGTGATATAATTTTATTGGGGAACTACCAATCACAACTCACCAGAGTCGTCATGTGGCTCAGAAACTTTCCCAGGTATAAAGTTAAGTTAGAACTGTTGCATGGCTGAACAATACAATGGCTGAGTAAATACACAAAAATATGACTGGATAGAAGGGAAATGTAATTTTTATACAATTTTGTTGTTGTATCGTTCTGGTTGTTACTGTTCAAATCCTACTTTAAAAGTATATTGTTTGTAAAAGATCTTTAAATCAATATGCAATTAAATGGACAATGCTGATTTTGTAACTTGAAGTATCTTTCGGTTTTTTAGGCCCTATTGTAAAAATGTTGTATTGCTTTGCTTGCTTTAAAGACACTGGACACTATTGGGTGTTGTCAAAGACCAGTCTTCTGACTTGGTGTATCTCAACATTATGCATAAAATAACAAACCTATGAAAAATGGAGCTCATTTGGTCGCGAGATAATAATGAAAGAAAAAACACCAATGCAATTTCACCGGAAGTTATGTGCTTTTAGATGGTTGATTTCGAGACCTCAAATTCTAAATCCGAGGTCTCGAAATCAAATTCGTGGAAAATTACTTCTTTCTCGAGAATTGTGTCACTTCAGATGGAGCAGTTTCTCACAATGTGTTATACTACCAACCTCTCCCCATTACTCGTTACCAAGTGAGGTTTTATGCTAATAATTATTTTAAGTATTTACCAATAGTGTCCACTGCCTCCAATTTGTTGAGAGTCCAGGATGACAAAAACCTATCGTTGGAATTTAGCATTCCTTCTATTTTGATTGTGAGATTCCATGCATTCTTGACCGATATGGACCATTGCCGAGTTGAGTATGTATTAATATGTAAACTAGCCGGATAAGGCACCTCTTTGAAAATGCTGTTCGACAGCCTACAATAAGTAAGCCTTCTCCGAACTGGCAGGTAAAGTTATGGCTATTGGCTACGACTGTTTCTAAGGATGTTGCTAAATACCTTATATGATTTCAACGCGAAAGCCGTAGCAGTACTAGCCACACATTTAGTTGCGATAACGTAACCCTCCTATTCGCCGTCGGCAGGAGGGTTACGTTATAGCAACTGCCACAAATCCAGACACGACTATTATTACAAAAACGGCATAAGACTGCTTGTTGACCACCTGAGCGAAGCATGATAGACGGTTACAAATCATTTCCGGTCAATTTTATCGAATTGTTTAGATTAAAGAATATCTCAATGAGCTTTTGCTTAAAATAAAATTGGGGAAACCTGACGTACAGGTGAGGAGTCGCCCTACTAAAAAAGGAGGGGAGTTCTGTGTACATGTATAGTCCTACTCCGCTAACACCTACTGCCTTTGGTTCACACCCACCTACATGCCCGGGGCTTTCACACCCTACCCCGGCCGGAGGGACACCTGTTGTGCGCTGAGCATGCTCGGTCGGGAGCGAAGCTGGAGATGTCTATGGAATGTGTGGTATGGGTTTTCTGAAGATGTGGAGTCATGTAGGGCAAGATATTGAGGACATCAAATGGTAAGCGAAGACCTATACCTGGCCCTTTCATTTTGTACACTACAAAAAAAGGCGGGGGGGGGGGCAAACCTAGTCTTTAGTCAAGGCGCACGCGGCAGCCAAGATTTTAAGCACGACCCAGATATCAAACACGAAAAAAGACCAGCGCGAGCGGAAAAGCCGCGGCTTCGCCGCTCGCACTGGTCTTTTTTTCCGTGCGTGACTCTGGTGCAGCCGCCGCCACCGCGTGCGCCTTCATTAAAGGCATAGGGAAAACTCCTTTTTTTACGACCGAAGATGTCCTAAACAATTTTAAGGAGATATAGTCTGTATACTAAGGTCCAGCAAGTGGGTCTATAGAGAAGATCGATAAAGTTAACCCGGTTTCTCTAAGTTCCTATGCAATTTCCCCACCCCCTCCATTCCAACTGACGTTTCATGTGGCTTTTGCAGGATTATATTTGGTCGACGCTAATGATGCTGTGTAATGTAGCAACTGGTTTATGTCGTGGACTTATATTCAAGGGGTTGAAGTAATTCATTGACTTGTTTTTAAAGTGTCGCATTGCGTAAATGCATGCTGTTTTCCAGGCCACATGGGAAAATCGTTAATACTGCACAAATGAATATTTGTTTTTGTTTTTTGGAATGTGCATTCTTCTAACACATTGCCTTGGATCGGACGAGTTGGTCTATAAAAACGTTTTTAACCGTTTGTTATACAAAGCATCTGGTTGGAAAGATGTTTTAAAAGTAGAATACAATGATCAACACCAGTTTGCCTTGAAATTGCGTGGTTTTCCTTTTTACTGTGCGAACTAACACGGTCGGCCATTTATGGGAGTCAAAACTTTGACTCCCATAATGGCCGACCTGTGTTAGTCGACGAGGTAAAAGGAAAACCGTACAATTTCGAGGCATGTTTGTGTGGATCATTGTATTCTACTTTTACAGCATCTTTCTACGTATATACATTTTATAACAAATGCTTTTCAAAGACCAACTCGACCGATCCAAGGCAACGTGTTTCTTTAAAAGTCAAGTTGGAATACATAACTTTAACAAACCATGTTAACTTCATGCTACTAACTACTCAAACAAAACCGTTAACAGGTCATTTCTTATGTACAGGTTTTTTTTAATGTAATTTCCTTATTCGTAAAGTGTCTTTTTGTCAATAAATTATTTCTCTGAAATTTTATCCAGTGGCCTATCTATCCATTGTTAATCCACAAATCCTCAAAGTTTCAGCATTATTATTGAATATTTTTTATTATACGCAATTTCCAAAAACTTAAGAATTAGGTCTACTCGAATCTTTTATTTTAACAAAATCTGTACACAATGCACACGTGTTAGTAATTGGAAAGGGGAAAATACTTGACAGTTTTGTTCCGATTTTTCATCCATTTAAATAATTTGTACAAAGTCAAAAGAGGTCAATAACTTTACATTACGTCCCTACAAAAATCGTGTGACATAAATACTATATTATCTCATTTTACAAAAGAGCCACACAGAGTCTTTTAGCAATCTGCTCACATCTCTTTGAACTATTACACAAACAATTATTATGGAAATTTGAATTTCCCGCCCAACCAATTTTTGACAATAAAAATCATAATTGTAATTTTGATAAGTTTCGGTGCACTAATTTTTGCGCGCGAATTTTAACTTTATTGTGATCATATGAAAAACAATCTGACACTATAAAAAAACGACCCTGCTTATACTAAATGCTAAATATGACTTCAGTCTTTGAACTTAGTGAGTATTCAGAGAGCAGTTGCTCCACCGGGCAACATGCTGGCCAGTTGCCCTGGTTCCATTTGCAGACTCTGCCCGACGGATCGGCTCATCCGTCGCTGTGCGAAACTACCCTGCGCATGGAGCTGTTGAGCTGCCTGGTAGAGTTGTAGCAGTTTCTCGTCCCCGTGTTGATCGAGGCTGCCAGCGTCGGGATACAGCTGCCGTATTGCTGCACGGACGCGTTCCCTGACGTGGGGTTTGGGTGGTAGAACTAGCTGGACGCCGCTCTGAAGACTAAACTGCAACTTAGGGGGGTCGTCAACTAGTCAAACAGAGGAAAATGGAAAATAGAAATGCAGGTGAGTTACTTTGAATTCGATTTTAAATTCTTTAAAAATTATGGCTGTTTAAAGTATTAGCACAACATCGATAAACATGATTGTCCAAAGGCCCATACTTCGTGTATCACAACTTGAATATAAAATATCAAACCTAATTAAATTTAGGCTCAATCGGTCATCGCAGACCTTCCAAGTCTCACGCATTAGGCGTAAGACTCACGCATTTAGGCTCTGTCTCACGCTCACACGCACAGCAACCATTTTCTCACGCATTGGGGCCAGACCGGGAAAAAAAATTAAAAATTGAGCTTTGAAAAATCTCACGCATAGCTGGCCTCTGGACATGGCATCTCTGGAATTGTGTATGGTTGTGTATATTCCCATTGACTTGTGTATGGTTGTGTAGTTTCCCATTGGCTTGTATATGGTTGTATAGTTTCACATTGACTGGTGTATGGTTGTGTCAATTCCCCTTGACTTGTGTATGGTTGTGTATATTCCCATTGACTTGTGTATGGTTGTGTAGTTTCCCAACGACTTGTGTATGGTTGTGTAGTTTCCCATTGACTTGTGTATGGTTGTGTAGTTTCCCAATGACTTGTGTATGGTTGTGAAGTGTCCCATTGACTTGTGTATGGTTGTGTAAGTTCCCATTGACTTGTGCACGGTTGTGTAGTTTCCCATTGACTTGTGTATGGTTGTGTAGTTTTCCATTGACTTGTGTATGGTTGTGTAGTTTCCCATTGACTTGTGTATGGTTGTGTAGTTTCCCATTGACTTGTGTATGGTTGTGTAGTCTCCCATTGACTTGTGTATGGTTGTGTAGTTTCCCATTGACTTGTGTATGGTTGTGTAGTTTCCAATTGACTTGTGTATGTGTGTGTAGTTTCCTATTGACTTGTGTATGCTTGTGTAGTTTCCCATTGACTTGTGTATGGTTGTGTAGTTTCCAATTGACTTGTGTATGGTTGTGTAGTTTCCAATTGGCTTGTGTATGGTTGTGTAGTTTCCCATTCACTGGTGTATGGTTGTGTAGTTTCCTATTGACTTGTGTATGGTTGTGCAGTTTCCCATTGACTTGTGTATGGTTGTGTAGTTTCCCTTTGACTTGTGTATGGTTGTCTAGTTTCCCATTGACTTGTGTATGGTTGTGTTGTTTCCAATTGACTTGTGCATGGTTGTGTAGTTTCCCATTGACTTGTGTATGGTTATGTAGTTTCCCATTGACTTGTGTATGGTTGTGTAGTTTCCCATTGACTTGTGTATAGTTGTGTAGTTTCCCATTGACTTGTGTATGGTTGTGTAGTTTCCCATTGACTTGTGTATGGTTGTGTAGTTTCCCATTGACTTGTGTATGGGTGTGTTGTTTCCCATTGACTTGTGTATGATTGTGTAGTTTTCCATTGACTTGTGTATGGTTGTGTAGTTTCCCATTGACTTGTGTATGGTTGTGTCAATTCCCATTGACTTGTGTATGGTTGTGTAGTTTTCCATTGACTTGTGTATGGTTGTGTAGTTTCCCATTGACTTGTGTATGGTTGTGTAGTTTCCCATTGACTTGTGTATGGTTGTGTAGTCTCCCATTGACTTGTGTATGGTTGTGTAGTTTCCCATTGACTTGTGTATGGTTGTGTAGTTTCCAATTGACTTGTGTATGTGTGTGTAGTTTCCTATTGACTTGTGTATGGTTGTGTAGTTTCCCATTGACTTGTGTATGGTTGTGTAGTTTGCAATTGACTTGTGTATGGTTGTGTAGTTTCCAATTGACTTGCGTATGGTTGTGTAGTTTCCCATTCACTGGTGTATGGTTGTGTAGTTTCCTATTGACTTGTGTATGGTTGTGCAGTTTCCCATTGACTTGTGTATGGTTGTGTAGTTTCCTATTGACTTGTGTATGGTTGTCTAGTTTCCCATTGACTTGTGTATGGTTGTGTTGTTTCCAATTGACTTGTGCATGGTTGTGTAGTTCCCCATTGACTTGTGTATGGTTATGTAGTTTCCAATTGACTTGTGTATGGTTGTGTAGTTTCCCATTGACTTGTGTATAGTTGCGTAGTTTCCCATTGACTTGTGTATGGTTGTGTAGTTTCCCATTGACTTGTGTATGGGTGTGTTGTTTCCCATTGACTTGTGTATGATTGTGTAGTTTTCCTTTGACTTGTGTATGGTTGTGTAGTTTCCCATTGACTTGTGTATGGTTGTGTAGTCTCCCATTGACTTGTGTATGGTTGTTTAGTTTCCCATTGACTTGTGTATGGTTGTGTGAGTTCCCATTGACTTGTGTATGGTTGTGTAGTTTCCCATTTACTTGTGTATGGTTGTGTAGGTTCCCATTGACTTGTGTATGGTTGTGTAGTTTCCCATTGACTTGTGTATGGTTTTGTAGTTTCCCATTGACTTGTGTATGGTTGTGTAGTTTCCCATTGACTTGTGTATGGTTGTATAGTTTCCCATTGACTTGTGTATGGTTATGTAGTTTCCCATTGACTTGTGTATGGTTGTCTAGTTTCCCATTGACTTGTGTATGGTTGTGTTGTTTCCAATTGACTTGTGCATGGTTGTGTAGTTTCCCATTGACTTGTGTATGGTTATGTAGTTTCCCATTGACTTGTGTGTGGTTGTGTAGTTTCCCATTGACTTGTGTATAGTTGTGTAGTTTCCCATTGACTTGTGTATGGTTGTGTAGTTTCCCATTGACTTGTGTATGGTTGTGTAGTTTCCCATTGACTTGTGTATGGTTGTGTACTTTCCCATTGACTTGTGTATGGTTGTGTAGTTTCCCATTGACTTGTGTATGGGTGTGTTGTTTCCCATTGACTTGTGTTTGGTTGTGTAGTTTCCCATTGACTTGTGTATGGTTGTGTGAGTTCCCATTGACTTGTGTATGGTTGTGTAGTTTCCCATTTACTTGTGTATGGTTGTGTAGGTTCCTATTGACTTGTGTATGGTTGTGTAGTTTCCAATTGACTTGTGTATGGTTTTGTAGTTTCCCATTGACTTGTGTATGATTGTGTAGTTTCCCATTGACTTGTGTATGGTTGTATAGTTTCCCATTGACTTGTGTATGGTTGTGTAGTTTCCCATTGACTTGTGTATGGTTGTGAAGTGTCGTATTGACTTGTGTATGGCTGTGTAGTTTCCTATTGACTTGTGTATGGTTGTGTAGTTTCCCATTGACTTGTGTATGGTTGTGAAGTGTCCCATTGACTTGTGTATGGTTGTGTAGGTTCCCATTGACTTGTGTATTGTTGTGTAGTTTCCCATTGACTTGTGTATGGTTGTGTAGTCTCCCATTGACTTGTGTATGGTTGTGTAGTTTCCCATTGACTTGTGTATGATTGTGTGAGTTCCCATTGACTTGAGTATGGTTGTGTAGTTTCCCATTAACTTGTGTATGGTTGTGTGGGTTCCCATTGACTTGTGTATGGTTGTGTAGTTTCCAATTGACTTGTGTATGGTTTTGTAGTGTCCCATTGACTTGTGTATGGTTGTGTAGGTTTCCATTGACTTGTGTATGGTTGTGTAGCTTCCCATTGATATGTGTATGGTTGTGTAGTCTCCCATTGACTTGTGTATGGTTGTGTAGTTTCCCATTGACTTGTGTATGATTGTGTGAGTTCCCATTGACTTGAGTATGGTTGTGTAGTTTCCCATTGACTTGTGTATGGTTGTGTGGGTTCCCATTGAATTGTGTATGGTTGTGTAGTTTCCCATTGACTTGTGTATGGTTGTGTAGTTTCCAATTGACTTGTGTATGGGTGTGTAGTTTCCATTGACTTGTGTGTGGTTGTGTAGTTTCCCATTGGCTTGTGTATGGTTGTATAGTTTCCCATTGACTTGTGTATGGTTGTATAATTTCCCATTGACTTGTGTATGGTTGTGTAGTTTCCCACTGACTTGTGTATGGTTGTGTAGTTTCCCATTGACTTGTGTATGGTTGTGTAGTTTACCATTGACTTGTGTATGGTTGTGTCAATTCCCATTGACTTGTGTATGGTTGTGAAGTGTCCATTGACTTGTGTATGGTTATGTAGTTTCCCATTGACTTGTGTATGGTTGTGTAGTTTCCCATTGACTTGTGTATCGTTGTGAAGTGTCCCATCGACTTGGGTATCGTTGTGTAGGTTCCCATTGACTTGTGTATGGTTGTGTAGTTTTCCGTTGACTTGTGTATGGTTGTGTAGTTTCCCATTGACTTGTGTATGGTTGTGTAGTTTCCCATTGACTTGTGTATGGTTGTGTAGTTTCCCATTGACTTGTGTATGGTTGTGTACTTTCCCATTGACTTGTGTATGGTTGTGTAGTTTCCAATTGACTTGTGTATGGGTGTGTAGTTTCCTATTGACTTGTGTATGGTTGTGTAGTTTCCCATTGACTTGTGTATTATTGTGTAGTTTCCCATTGACTTGTGTATGGTTGTGTAGTTTCCCATTGACTTGTGTATGGTTGTGTAGTTTCCCATTCACTGGTGTATGGTTGTGTAGTTTCCTATTGACTTGTGTATGGTTGTGTAGTTTCCCATTGACTTGTGTATGGTTGTGTAGTCTCCCATTGACTTGTGTATGGTTGTGTAGTTTCCCATTGTCTTGTGCATGGTTGTGTAGTTTCCCATTGACTTATGTATGGTTCTGTAGTTTCCCATTGACTTGTGTATGGTTGTGTAGTTTCCCATTGACTTGTGTATGGTTATGTAGTTTCCCATTGACTTGTGTATGGTTGTGTAGTTTACCATTGACTTGTGTATGGTTGTGTCAATTCCCATTGACTTGTGTATGGTTGTGAAGTGTCCATTGACTTGTGTATGGTTATGTAGTTTCCCATTGACTTGTGTATGGTTGTGTAGTTTCCCATTGACTTGTGTATCGTTGTGAAGTGTCCCATCGACTTGGGTATCGTTGTGTAGGTTCCCATTGACTTCTGTATGGTTGTGTAGTTTTCCGTTGACTTGTGTATGGTTGTGTAGTTTCCCATTGACTTGTGTATGGTTGTGTAGTTTCCCATTGACTTGTGTATGGTTGTGTAGTTTCCCATTGACTTGTGTATGGTTGTGTACTTTCCCATTGACTTGTGTATGGTTGTGTAGTTTCCAATTGACTTGTGTATGGGTGTGTAGTTTCCTATTGACTTGTGTATGGTTGTGTAGTTTCCCATTGACTTGTGTATTATTGTGTAGTTTCCCATTGACTTGTGTATGGTTGTGTAGTTTCCCATTGACTTGTGTATGGTTGTGTAGTTTCCCATTCACTGGTGTATTGTTGTGTAGTTTCCTATTGACTTGTGTATGGTTGTGTAGTTTCCCATTGACTTGTGTATGGTTGTGTAGTCTCCCATTGACTTGTGTATGGTTGTGTAGTTTCCCATTGTCTTGTGCATGGTTGTGTAGTTTCCCATTGACTTATGTATGGTTCTGTAGTTTCCCATTGACTTGTGTATGGTTGTGTAGTTTCCCATTGACTTGTGTATGGTTGTCTAGTTTCCTATTGACTTGTGTATGGTTGTGTAGTTTCCAATTGACTTGTGCATGGTTGTGTAGTTTCCCATTGACTTGTGTATGGTTCTGTAGTTTTCCATTGACTTGTGTATGGTTGTGTAGTTTCCCATTGACTTGTGTATAGTTGTGTAGTTTCCCATTGACTTGTGTATGGTTGTGTAGTTTCCCATTGACTTGTGTATGGTTATGTAGTTTCCAATTGACTTGTGTATGGTTGTGTAGTTTCCCATTGACTTGTGTATAGTTGCGTAGTTTCCCATTGACTTGTGTATGGTTGTGTAGTTTCCCATTGACTTGTGTATGGGTGTGTTGTTTCCCATTGACTTGTGTATGATTGTGTAGTTTTCCTTTGACTTGTGTATGGTTGTGTAGTTTCCAATTGACTTGTGTATGTGTGTGTAGTTTCCTATTGACTTGTGTATGCTTGTGTAGTTTCCCATTGACTTGTGTATGGTTGTGTAGTTTCCAATTGACTTGTGTATGGTTGTGTAGTTTCCAATTGGCTTGTGTATGGTTGTGTAGTTTCCCATTCACTGGTGTATGGTTGTGTAGTTTCCAATTGACTTGTGCATGGTTGTGTAGTTTCCCATTGACTTGTGTATGGTTCTGTAGTTTCCCATTGACTTGTGTATGGTTGTGTAGTTTCCCATTGACTTGTGTATAGTTGTGTAGTTTCCCATTGACTTGTGTATGGTTGTGTAGTTTCCCATTGACTTGTGTATGGTTGTGTAGTTTCCCATTGACTTGTGTATGGTTGTGTAGTTTCCAATTGACTTGTGTATGGTTGTGTAGTTTCCCATTGACTTGTGTATGGTTGTGTAGTTTCCCATTGACTTGTGTATGGTTGTGTAGTTTCCAATTGACTTGTGTGTGGTTTTGTAGTTTCCCATTGACTTGTGTATGATTGTGTAGTTTCCCATTGACTTGTGTATGGTTGTATAGTTTCCCATTGACTTGTGTATGGTTGTGTAGTTTCCCATTGACTTGTGTATGGTTGTGAAGTGTCGTATTGACTTGTGTATGGCTGTGTAGTTTCCTATTGACTTGTGTATGGTTGTGTAGTTTCCCATTGACTTGTGTATGGTTGTGAAGTGTCCCATTGACTTGTGTATGGTTGTGTAGGTTCCCATTGACTTGTGTATTGTTGTGTAGTTTCCCATTGACTTGTGTATGGTTGTGTAGTCTCCCATTGACTTGTGTATGGTTGTGTAGTTTCCCATTGACTTGTGTATGATTGTGTGAGTTCCCATTGACTTGAGTATGGTTGTGTAGTTTCCCATTAACTTGTGTATGGTTGTGTGGGTTCCCATTGACTTGTGTATGGTTGTGTAGTTTCCAATTGACTTGTGTATGGTTTTGTAGTGTCCCATTGACTTGTGTATGGTTGTGTAGGTTTCCATTGACTTGTGTATGGTTGTGTAGCTTCCCATTGATATGTGTATGGTTGTGTAGTCTCCCATTGACTTGTGTATGGTTGTGTAGTTTCCCATTGACTTGTGTATGATTGTGTGAGTTCCCATTGACTTGAGTATGGTTGTGTAGTTTCCCATTGACTTGTGTATGGTTGTGTGGGTTCCCATTGAATTGTGTATGGTTGTGTAGTTTCCCATTGACTTGTGTATGGTTGTGTAGTTTCCAATTGACTTGTGTATGGGTGTGTAGTTTCCATTGACTTGTGTGTGGTTGTGTAGTTTCCCATTGGCTTGTGTATGGTTGTATAGTTTCCCATTGACTTGTGTATGGTTGTATAATTTCCCATTGACTTGTGTATGGTTGTGTAGTTTCCCACTGACTTGTGTATGGTTGTGTAGTTTCCCATTGACTTGTGTATGGTTGTGTAGTTTACCATTGACTTGTGTATGGTTGTGTCAATTCCCATTGACTTGTGTATGGTTGTGAAGTGTCCATTGACTTGTGTATGGTTATGTAGTTTCCCATTGACTTGTGTATGGTTGTGTAGTTTCCCATTGACTTGTGTATCGTTGTGAAGTGTCCCATCGACTTGGGTATCGTTGTGTAGGTTCCCATTGACTTGTGTATGGTTGTGTAGTTTTCCGTTGACTTGTGTATGGTTGTGTAGTTTCCCATTGACTTGTGTATGGTTGTGTAGTTTCCCATTGACTTGTGTATGGTTGTGTAGTTTCCCATTGACTTGTGTATGGTTGTGTACTTTCCCATTGACTTGTGTATGGTTGTGTAGTTTCCAATTGACTTGTGTATGGGTGTGTAGTTTCCTATTGACTTGTGTATGGTTGTGTAGTTTCCCATTGACTTGTGTATTATTGTGTAGTTTCCCATTGACTTGTGTATGGTTGTGTAGTTTCCCATTGACTTGTGTATGGTTGTGTAGTTTCCCATTCACTGGTGTATGGTTGTGTAGTTTCCTATTGACTTGTGTATGGTTGTGTAGTTTCCCATTGACTTGTGTATGGTTGTGTAGTCTCCCATTGACTTGTGTATGGTTGTGTAGTTTCCCATTGTCTTGTGCATGGTTGTGTAGTTTCCCATTGACTTATGTATGGTTCTGTAGTTTCCCATTGACTTGTGTATGGTTGTGTAGTTTCCCATTGACTTGTGTATGGTTATGTAGTTTCCCATTGACTTGTGTATGGTTGTGTAGTTTACCATTGACTTGTGTATGGTTGTGTCAATTCCCATTGACTTGTGTATGGTTGTGAAGTGTCCATTGACTTGTGTATGGTTATGTAGTTTCCCATTGACTTGTGTATGGTTGTGTAGTTTCCCATTGACTTGTGTATCGTTGTGAAGTGTCCCATCGACTTGGGTATCGTTGTGTAGGTTCCCATTGACTTGTGTATGGTTGTGTAGTTTTCCGTTGACTTGTGTATGGTTGTGTAGTTTCCCATTGACTTGTGTATGGTTGTGTAGTTTCCCATTGACTTGTGTATGGTTGTGTAGTTTCCCATTGACTTGTGTATGGTTGTGTACTTTCCCATTGACTTGTGTATGGTTGTGTAGTTTCCAATTGACTTGTGTATGGGTGTGTAGTTTCCTATTGACTTGTGTATGGTTGTGTAGTTTCCCATTGACTTGTGTATTATTGTGTAGTTTCCCATTGACTTGTGTATGGTTGTGTAGTT
The DNA here is from genome assembly GCF_032118995.1 of Asterias amurensis. Lineage (NCBI taxonomy): Eukaryota > Metazoa > Echinodermata > Asteroidea > Forcipulatida > Asteriidae > Asterias > Asterias amurensis. The sequence continues at coordinate 24,296,533 of NC_092650.1, read as the reverse complement.
TCCCATTGACTTGTGTATGGTTGTGTAGTTTCCCATTCACTGGTGTATTGTTGTGTAGTTTCCTATTGACTTGTGTATGGTTGTGTAGTTTCCCATTGACTTGTGTATGGTTGTGTAGTCTCCCATTGACTTGTGTATGGTTGTGTAGTTTCCCATTGTCTTGTGCATGGTTGTGTAGTTTCCCATTGACTTATGTATGGTTCTGTAGTTTCCCATTGACTTGTGTATGGTTGTGTAGTTTCCCATTGACTTGTGTATGGTTGGCTAGTTTCCTATTGACTTGTGTATGGTTGTGTAGTTTCCAATTGACTTGTGCATGGTTGTGTAGTTTCCCATTGACTTGTGTATGGTTCTGTAGTTTTCCATTGACTTGTGTATGGTTGTGTAGTTTCCCATTGACTTGTGTATAGTTGTGTAGTTTCCCATTGACTTGTGTATGGTTGTGTAGTTTCCCATTGACTTGTGTATGGTTATGTAGTTTCCAATTGACTTGTGTATGGTTGTGTAGTTTCCCATTGACTTGTGTATAGTTGCGTAGTTTCCCATTGACTTGTGTATGGTTGTGTAGTTTCCCATTGACTTGTGTATGGGTGTGTTGTTTCCCATTGACTTGTGTATGATTGTGTAGTTTTCCTTTGACTTGTGTATGGTTGTGTAGTTTCCAATTGACTTGTGTATGTGTGTGTAGTTTCCTATTGACTTGTGTATGCTTGTGTAGTTTCCCATTGACTTGTGTATGGTTGTGTAGTTTCCAATTGACTTGTGTATGGTTGTGTAGTTTCCAATTGGCTTGTGTATGGTTGTGTAGTTTCCCATTCACTGGTGTATGGTTGTGTAGTTTCCAATTGACTTGTGCATGGTTGTGTAGTTTCCCATTGACTTGTGTATGGTTCTGTAGTTTCCCATTGACTTGTGTATGGTTGTGTAGTTTCCCATTGACTTGTGTATAGTTGTGTAGTTTCCCATTGACTTGTGTATGGTTGTGTAGTTTCCCATTGACTTGTGTATGGTTGTGTAGTTTCCCATTGACTTGTGTATGGTTGTGTAGTTTCCAATTGACTTGTGTATGGTTGTGTACTTTCCCATTGACTTGTGTATGGTTGTGTAGTTTCCCATTGACTTGTGTATGGGTGTGTTGTTTCCCATTGACTTGTGTATGGTTGTGTAGTTTTCCATTGACTCGTGTATGGTTGTGTAGTTTCCCATTGATTTGTGTATGGTTGTGTAGTTTCCAATTGACTTGTGTATGGTTGTGTAGTCATTAACCGTTAGTTTTAATTACTCTGAAGAGGTTTTTGATGCATTTTGGCACACTTTTTTGTCCACAATTAAATTTCTGAATTTGTTTGTATAAAAAAAAAAAAAAAAAAAAGTTGGGCGGCGATTTCGAAATGCCTTCTAAAACTGGCATTGGTTCTCGGGGGGGGGTTGAGCTTTGAAAAATGTCACCCATAGCTGGCCTCTGGACTTGGCATGTCTGTCATCGGCGTCGGGAGAAAATAGCGGAAATACCCACCCTTGTTTCCGCAGTGTTATGACATGATTGTCTTTGAAATAAATCCGTTATTCTCGATATCGAGATTTTATAATTGTTTTAATTTTTCTCCAAAAAGTAAAGCATTTCATTGAATAATATTGCAAGGGAAGTCTTTCACCATTACCTTCTGTAAACCCTGTAACCTATTTGTAAATCTGTGAACTTTAAACTTTTTGTTCTGTTCAGAAAGTGTCCAATGGCTTTAAATAAACCAATAATTTTTAAACAATATGGCCTATGGCGTGTCGTTGCCGAAACCCTAATATTTGTTTCTGATCAGCAAATGGATATGTTTTTACTTGTTTATGCCTCTGAAGAAGGTTCCGATTGGATCGAAAGCTACAGCCCATCTACCCTAATTATTGTATAATGTAAATTAATGATAATTTGTAGTGACCCACCTGAAGCCCCAGTGACCGTCTTAATCTTGACACCAGCTACACGTGGGGTTGATGGATGACGTTTCCTCTTTCGTTTCTTCTTCTTAGTTGGTTCAGTGGGTACCTCAGACCTACTGGGTTTCTTACTTGGAGCAAACCTCTCCTTGCAAAACCTTGATTAATTAATACAAATCAAAATGAACTAACATCTCACAAATTGTCACAATAATGTCTTCAAGACATCACTTCCTGAAAGTTAGATGAGGTGGACTGAATGGGCACCTCTGTAAAAGGACTTTGAAAGTTGACAGTTGCGACTTGCAGATCTTTCTGAAAGTCGCAGTAATTTTAGATTCATTTTCTTTCTAAAATCGCATTGGCATGAAGTATTCAGACTTGGTCTGTCAAAAGTTTACTGGCTTTACACAAAACTGCTGGCCTCCGGCCTGTGATCTATAATGTAAAATCGCTAACCCTGTGACATTACACACAAGTTTGCTTTGATCCCATAAAGTAAGATGAGCTTAGTTTGTGCCATTTCGAAAATTATAAAACTGATAAGAGACGAGCTTACTTCTTCCAGCAGTAGAGTAAAACGGTGAAGATGGAAACAGCAGCATCATGGAAGATGCCTCTCTCGATCAAACCATTCGCAGCTATGTCTAAGATTTCATCCGCCACTTCTTGAGTTATATTGATCTGATCATAGAGAAAAAGTAAACACTAAAGAGGAAATACGTAGGTAGGCCTATATAGATTATATATGACAGAAAGGCAATTGGTTATATATGTATCTAGTTAATAAAGGAGGTTTATTATCAATGTGAAAGCAAATCAAAATCTTGAAATCTACTTTTATTTCACATCTTTTCTCCCAAAAGCATTTCTTAGAGTACCCAAATAGGATTTAACAATTGACCACCTTGTCACCCTTAACCCCCCTCCCTCCTACACCGGGTGTCCCACATTTAAAATCCGGACTTTTGGTATTACACTCGCATAAGATTGTCTTATAACATCAATAGTAAAAGGTATAACAATAGAAATAGCGCTGAAAACGCTGCATGGACTTGTATAAGAAAAGGGCAAACAGAAACTTGTCCGGAAGTGCTCCAAACTTCTAGAACAAAATAGTGCAACCAGGTTAGTTTTGGCACTGGCATGCTGGTATCACAATTCAATTCAATTCAATTCAATTCAATTCAATCAACAGTTTTTTCCATACTGGTGAAAAAAGGGAGAATAATAAACGAATTAAGTACAATAGAAGTCGCAGTTGTCAAGACCTGCTGGTCAGGAAGAATAACATGGGGGCATTTACAGAAGCCAAAAAGGCGTGTTTTGAAATGCCTGACCAATCTTATGGAAAAGATTGTTTGTTGTACCTGAACTTTTGGCGGGACCTGTGAGTCTATGTAGCAATCAATGAGTGCCTTGGCTTTACGTTGGACCATTTCCTCGTCATCAATTGTGTATGTACCACTGGCTGCTGCTCGCGCGGCTGAATCTGCTAGCTCTTTAAATCTGTAAAGTGAACCAAAATAATTCTCTTAATTGCTAGATTGAAAAGGTAAGGTGAAATCAAGGATAAATTCATTGGTTTTGAGCCTTTCTTGTAATGAAAGTAATGGGTCCTCAAAAGCAACTGTAAACCCGGGCCCAACTGCATGCTTACAACAAAATTTTATTTTACTCCAATTTTAAAGACAGTGGACACTATTGGTAATATTGTCAAAGACTAGTCTTCACAGTTGGTGTATCTCAACATATGCATAAAATAACAAACCTGTGAAAACTTGAGCTCAATCGGTCATCGAACTTGCGAGATAATAATGAAAGAAAAAAACACCCTTGTAACACGAAGTTGTGTGCGTATAGATGGTTGATTTCGAGACCTCAAGTTCTAAATCTGAGGTCTCGAACTCAAATTCGTGGAAAATTACTTCTTTCTCGAAACCTATGGCACTTCAGAGGGAGCCGTTTCTCAATGTTTTATACTATCAACCTCTCCCCATTACTTGTTACCAATTAAGGTTTTATTCTAATAATTATTTTGAGTAATTACCAATAGTGTTCACTGCCTTTAACAAAAACAATTAACACACATAATAAGTTATTTTCTCAACTTGAATGTGGTCTACATTATGAGTCATTATGTACTGGATAACTTTTAAACAAATTAAGTTCAAAATGTTTGAGTCTGACCTTTCAACCTCCGCCCAGAAGCTGAGATCATTCTGTAGCTTTTCCACAATGATGACTTTGTTACTGATCATTCTCCTGCTCTGTACACCGGTCTGTTTCTGTTCTGTATCCCCCAAAATTAAAATAATAATAATATGGTTTATATTAATAATAATAATAGTAATAGTAATGATAACAATAATAACACAAATAATACTCTAGCAAATGTTACAATTATTGCGGTATTTTCTCCGACCTTTTCTTTATGGGGGGAGGGGGGTTAAGAGTAAATACCAAATTACTTTTCTACTCAGGTAAATTCTTCTCGTCATTTTGAGAATCAATGTCCAAGAGTGTTAGCATTCACAAACATAATCACTTACATAACAGACGTAATACGCAAGGTTGTCACACGAGTGACAAATTTTACAGGCAACTTTGGAGGCAACCAACTGCGGTGCATGCTGCAGGACCACTTTGGTAGCACATGAGTAAACTTTTTAAACTGTGTTGTATACGATCTCCAAGAACAATATGTGAACATTCAAATGTGAATATCTTCTCTTTTTGGAGATTGCCTTAAACTGAATGGCTGCCTGTAAGTTGCTTTGTGTGATAATATGACCTTTAGGGCATTGTCATATAAAAAGTATCTACAGGCCAACCAGCTGCATGTACATGCTATAACGGACCACTTTGGTCATTTTTGAAACGATGTCTTAATCGGCCCTTAGGAATAATAGCGTGAACTTTCAAATGTGAATGGATTCTCTTCTTGGAGATTGTTGCCTATAGATTGCCCTGTGTATCATGACCCTTGAGTCTTAAAGAGCTCTTACTCTCGAGTTCTCGTTGAACCTCTTTAGAGAAGAATGTCTTGAAGGCGTTCAGAGTGGCTGTGCTCATCAGACCTCTGCGGAATGACGTCACATTGTTGATAAACATTGCCCACAGAGCTTTCTGTACACAGAGCATAAATAACAACAAATTATTCAATTGTAGAATCTGCGTTAAGAATATAATTTTGACAGGGTTAGGTGTTTTTAGTAACTTTCTGTTCATTTTTGTCGAGGTTTGAGAGATAAAATTTACTGTTGTAGTATGCATTTTTTAAATACCTTAACTGCTTCTATTACGGGGCTGGCAAATCTTTTGCAGTTGCATATAAATAATAATAATATCGAAGTCTTATATAGCGCACGTATCTACCAAACAAGGTACTCAAGGCGCTGAGTATATACAAACTTTCAGAAAGATAGGTTATTGAAGTGATGAGTTTTTAGACCCAATTAGTTAGCACCGTATAAGGGTTTATCAGGGGCTACGGCGCATACAACAGCCACAGCCAGGAAGACCGGGGCTAACCCCTTCTCTTTTCGATAAGTACTGGGTTCTTTTACATGCATTACAGCACACATTGGACCAACGGCGTTACGTCCCATCCGAAGGACGAAGCAATGGTCATGTGTCTTGGATGATAAAAGTTTTAGGATTATTACAGTTTTTTCAGTTGAATACTTCCACTTTCAGTTTCACAAAAATATGTGACTGACATTTATGGATAGAGCTTATTAAAGTAATATATTAACTTATCAAATCCGCATCATAAATATTGTTAGTTTCCGTTTCACTGGAAACAAATATTTGATTGTAAGCCACAATGGAAACTGACTGGGTAAATTTTAAATGAATTGTCGTTGAACAGAGACAAATTTACTAGAGCAGAATTTGAACCAACGACCTCCGGATTAATGTGCCGGTGCTCTACCAACTGAGCTATCTGACAAATATTTAACTAACATTCTTTTGTCTCGGAGGAAGTCTCTGTTCCTCATCGCCACTTCCGTCTTCATTCTCCTCATCGGACGCCTCCTCAGGGAATGTGTCTTGATATTGCTCAAACCTATACAAGATATAAAAGGTTTCTTGGGTGGTAAGATGGAATCGGTGAAGTAAAAAGATATCAAAAGGGAAAAGATCGATTCAATAAAAGTCAGTTCAAGTCAACCTTTGTTTCAAACTACACTCTTCTGAAAACTTTTGTTTATTGAGTGAGAAAATATTTCTCTCTCAAAAAACTAAGTTACTTCAGAGGGAGCTGTTTCTACAATATTATACAGCTAACCGTTGCTCATTATATACCAAATAAGTATTTATGCTAACAATTATTTTGAGTAATTACCAATAGTGTTTCTCGCAATAGTATACAGCTCTCCGTTGTTCATTACCAAGTAAGTATTATGCTAACACATATTTTGAGTAACTACCAATAGTGTCCTAAGAAGCAAGATCCATACTTGATGGATGGCTTACCATTTCTCCTCAAGGCTTTTAGCCACACATGCCTGGGCAGACAACAACATCGGTGGAGTCACTTTCTCCAAGCTTGGAATGTCTTGAATGATCTCTGCGTCACACTGTAAGGCACCACCTAAAGCAGCAATAAGATGTGTTATAGTTTAGTTTAGCCCTTGCTCTATGGTTTAACTCTGCCATCAGTTTTAATATCTGACAATATCACAGGCGGCTCTAGAGATCGTAACAAACTAATTTAACCTAAAAAAGACACCAACTCTCTTAAAAATGCAATATGCTAATGATGATGTCAGATGAGGGTTCAGTTTTGCGACACCCCCCCCCCACCACCACCTAAACAAACACCCACAAAAACCACCACCACCACCAACAACAACAGCAACAACACAAAAACAACAACAACAACAACAACAACAACAACAACAACAACAAAGAACCAAAACAACATCAACACCAACAATACGTACCTCTAAAAAAAAAATGTTCAACCTTTAATACTGCTGAAATCGGTAAAGAATAAATCAATGTATACCTTTATTTTGTTGTTTGGTCTGGTTTTACATGTCTTCAGATGACTTTTTGTAATGATACTTTTGTATATTTCTTTCACAGTCACAAAGGTTTCAAACATAGGCTGTTTTGGTATAAAATTGAGCTTTTTGATCAATTACCAAAGTCGGTGGCTTTGCAAAAAAATTTGCGGACAATCATGATGGTTCTTGACTGTCGACCCTTGGCATCCCTACTAGTCGACTTCATGTTGTCGACAGCCTGCCAGAACAGAAGGGGTAATTCAGCCTTCTTCTGAACCAAGAACCGTTTCAGAAACTCCTGGTGGCTGGTGTCACGGAGAACATCCTGAAAGGTTCTATATCCAAGAATCCAAGAAGAAACAATGTGAAAGAGAACGGTCTTTGTTTAAATGCATTGTTACGACCTGGTCCATATCTCTTTTGAGCTGTTTAATTGAGCACAAAAAGTAGCTAAGCATAAACAAATGTTGCTTACCAGAATAAGATTACCAGCTAAACTACCAGATGTCACATATACATTATGTGACTGGTATCCGGGCTAAGCACGCAATTGTTAAGCAATATTAATTTTGACACAGTTAACCATAGAGGAGCGATTTTCTGAGATGAACGAACAGTAACATTTATAGTTCGGCGTAAATTAGTTGTGTTTTTTTTATAAACATTTTTGGCAAGTACCGACTTGGTAATATCTAAATTTGGAAGATCCTCTATGTATACTGCACTTGTTACATTTTTTTTAACAATTTTGTTCTTTCTGTTCATATAATATTAACATATTAATTGCAAAATGCTGCTTAGCAAAATAATACATTAGCGAAAAAATAGTATGGCATTGTTGTCCCCTTCTGAAGGGTACTTTCAATTTTTAAAAATCTTCACGATATATTGTCATATCGGCGATATTTACCTGACGATATATCGCCAGTCAAAATTGTCGATATCGTCCAGGGTTACATGGCACCAATAAGAATTATCTGAATAGCATTTAATTATGGCTGCATAATAGCAAGTGCATGCTAAACAAAATCCTCACGATCAATTCTTACTTTGGTCTCGGCGGTCTCTGAATCGTCCTCCCATCCTTCCTTATAGCACGGCAGACTGCCTTCCCACCAGCTCCAGATGAGTCTTCATCCGCCATGTGTTTACTCTCTCGTGATTGTAAGACTCGGTGTATCCCTACATCTCGCCGTCTTATCACGTCATAAGACTGCCTTGGTTTGACATCTTTAACCGGCTTCGGTTTGCCTTTTGTTTAAAAAGAACATTACAGAAATGGGAAGAAGAAGAAAAATCGTTTGTAAAGATCACAGGTTTGCATCAAACTTACACGGTCAAATGATGATAATAGTGTTGACTGTTGAAATCACCCCGTGAAATATTTGTGTCTAAAATGTCATGTTTGATGAGGAACAAATAGAACTACTTTCCCGTCTGGAGTTTATCGCTCAGTGCGGGTTTTATTCATTTTCGCAACAATAAACGCGTCATCTTTTTTTTTTTTTTTTTTTTTTTTTTTTTTTTCTCACGACCCAAATGGCCGATCGATTTCAAACTTACAGGTTTTTGTTATTATGTGTATGGTGGATCAGATAAAGTGCTTCCACTGCAGCAACTGTTTTGTTACACACAAAAATATTTTGTAAACAAATTTGAAAATGCTGTAAATTTTGTAAAGAATATGTTGGCTTTTAAAGGGGTTTACTTTTTGAACAAACTATTGTTTTACCCTCTCTAATCAATGTTATTTAAATAGAAACAAAATTGTGAATAAACTGACGTTTTCTGTACACAGTTGTAAGTTTTCGTCTGAGACTTCCTTCGTCTTCACTGTCGCTGTCAGGGTCACTTGGGTCACTTGCTCCAGCTGAGTCAGCCACTAAATCAAAACACAGATTTTGATTCTTGGTATAATAATATGCAAATAGAAATATGTGTTTCCGAGACCTTACATAGTATTTCCATATACCTTAAATGAGCCGTTTGACAGCAAAGATTGGTGATTACAAAAATAATATATAAATGTTATATTCGAGACCTATTATATTTCCAAACTTTAAATGAGCTGTTTGACAGCTTAGATTGGTGATTACATGCCTGCATAGATAGATTGGTAACATAATTATTTATTCACAAAGGTCATCACAGTATTACACACAAATTAATTGCAACTCTACTACATCATACAAATCAAGATGATCAATGCACCCGTAAACACACACAAATGGTAAAACAAACTCATGGGAGTGACACCACTAATTTCGATTGGTAAACTGCTGATGAAAAAAAACATTGTGCGCTTAATTCTAATCTCAATTATCACATTTATGCAGATTTTTTTTTCATCGATACATCATTTATTATTTATTATATTATATTTGTTGACCAAACCAACAGCGGACGAGCCGCCAATTACAGGAAAGGATAATACACAAATTAAAAATATTCATATAGACTAAATAAAATAATATGTATGTACAAAGTTAACAATTAAAAATAGAAAACATCTTCGGAAAGAAAATTTAAGCAAAATGTGAGAAATAAAATAAATTAAAGTTGGGAACAGAAACAATGTTATGATTCACTGAAACACTCTACATTTATTTTCTACTATAAACTGATCAAAAACATGAAGATGTTAAAAAGTACTGATTATATTATTCCAAACTTATGAGACTATACCTGCCCTTGAGGCACTTTCTGCCAGTTGAAGTGCCCTCCACATCCGATACGGGGCAACAGCATTGACAGTTCCCTCTTCCAGCTCCGTCTTGCCCATCCTTCCACCATCGGTGTTCTCCCGGGCAATATTTACAAGCTGGTTGATTAAGTGACTTGATGTCTCTATCTTAGGCAGTGAGTCTGTACTGCCCTTTTGCGGGAGGTAGTCGGGGAGACCTGCGGTAGGCCGGGCCTTGGTTCGTGAGTAAGCGTCGAGTCGGTAGTTTTTACGGGAAGTCTACAAAATAAACAGAAGTATGAACACAAATATATGTATATATATTTTGTTTAAACCCCAAAGAATCAAATAATGTGTGATCTCTCTCATTGTTGTGAAGGGTTGACATCATTTTGAATTCAACCAGAACTATCTCATGAAATATTAGATGTTGTTGAAGACTTTATACATACCGTCTTTGAGAGAAATTCCTCTCGGTCACTCCTTTGGAAATCTTGGAAGCAGTCTTTCAGGGCTTCACAAGACAAGTTCTGAGCGTGAACCAAGAGCTCGTCGGCAATGTCTCGAGGGAGCTGCTCGCACAGTTCCTTTGCCAACTGGTCTCCAAGAGAAATGTAACATTCTCCGGTCTGGGTGAGAAAAGAAGCTTTGATCTGCCTGGCGAGCTTATGCCTTGACAGGCATCCCTCGATGTCACTGATATATGTCCCGGTCATTAGGTACTCCTGTGAGGTGAGCCAGAATTTGAGGTAGCTGAGCTCAGTTTCAAACTCTCGTCTCTGGAGGAAACTGAAGAGCGGACCTCCAGCTAGTTTGTCAGCTGAGATTGCACCAATCAGTAGTCGATGTTTCTCACGAAAGTTGGTCTCACCTAGACCATAGCCTTTGAAGAAGGGCTTGGAGATGGACAATGCTTCCAGGTGCTTCAGATGCACTCCTGCTTTGATGTCAGGAAGCTTTGTCCCGATTGAGAATGTATTTTCTCTTAGACTTTCGATGGCGATTCTCGGTCCTAGCTGAGCTGGCGAGAGGATGGGTATCCTGGACAATTTCTTGGAATCATGTTTTAGCTTTTCCTGAAATGTCAAAGTGCTGTAGTCTTTAGTTGGCCCAGCGTCGACTTCATACTCATCACTCTTGATTCCATACTTCCCAAGATGGTGACCGAGACCTAGCTTTTCAGCGTCTTTTGGCCCTTTACCTCTACGATTTGCATAACTAGATTTATGCCACTTGCCTCTGTGAACAGCCTCCAACATGGCAAGATTGGCTCTGGTAAGTTGGGATACCTGACGTCCAGAGAGCTTTGAGACAGTTGAACCCCTGCGGCCACGGTGGTAACCTTTTGCAAGTGGATCAACACCTTTTCCATCCTTCTTCCCATGTTTCCCATCAGTGGCATCTGGATCTTCTGCAATGACAGACTTTCTTCGATGTCTCTTACTGGCCAATCTCTCAGCCTTCTTTCGCTCTTCCTGCTCTTTGTGAGTTTGTAGAGCCGCAATATCTGCCTCTAGCTGCGGCATTCCGAACGAGGCGATCTTGTCAGCATCTACAGACCCTTCTGAAGCCACTGACCCAGTCCCACCACCAGCCGAGTCTAGTGATTTGACCATCATTGAGAAATCTGCAAGCCTGAATTCCTTTGACATAGCTCGTGCTCGACGTGGAGGTTTAATAACCTTCTTGGTTGTCGTTGTCGTAGTACCTCCACGCGAGCTACTGAGGCTACTGGAAGATGGAACTAACCCAGTGCCTGATGGTAGAGACATCCTTCGCAGAGACGGTGTGTGTATTGAATCCCCAGACACGGAGCTTCGTCCAACAGATGAGCTCGAGTCGCAGCTGATCTGGTACGGCACAGCCACGCTGCTGCGACGCTTCCGCCCACCCTGCGGGAATCTTGGAGCCTTATCCTCATCGATTGAGGAAAGGCCTGGTAGATCCATAGACAATCTCACCGGGGATGAAGGAGATGTTCTGCCATCGGTTGTAGTCGTGTCTTTTTTGTCCAGATCAAGGTCAGTAAGAGATTTATTTGGACTCCCTGGTATCTCTGGACTCTTTCGACTTTGATCTTCTTGTTTATCCGGAGACTTGGTTCTTGGTTCTTCTTTTTCATCAAGAGATTTACTTTTTGGTTCTTCTTTTTCATCAAGAGATTTACTTTTTGGTTCTTCTTTTAGTTTGACATCCAGAGATTTACTTCTTGGTTCAAGAAACTTACTTCTTGGTTCAGGCGTCCCTTCAAACAGAAATCATAAAATAAACTTTACGTCAAACGGTTGGTGTCATTAAAGATGATACAATTCCATTTCAAATTCCAATCGTGGAAGATTATAAAGCTATGAAAACAAGATTAATATAAATATATCACACAACTCTTAACGTACAAACAAGTTTTAATTTGACTCCAGACGATTTCCTTTCTTTGCTTATTCTACTGACTTGAACTATACTCTGTCACTATTGCAGTACATACTATTGCATCACTTTGTTCATGACCGTTTGGAAAAAGGTGGTGATTGATAGAAGAAAAAAATGAGTATAAAAAAATACATTTGGAAAAAAAGGGACACATAGTAGTTCTCACCAGTACCAGGCACAGATTCTTCCCCATGGGTAGATTTCACTGGACTGACGGAGACAGATCTAAGTTGTTCTGGTGAAGGAGGAGGGGAGACGATCAACCCTCGACTCTCTACGCTAACAATGCTGTCCTCCTTCTCATCTTTCTCTGAGATTGTAGGCAGCGGGAAATCCTCCGTCTTCCACCCTCCCCCTCCACTGACATCAACAAGGTCAGTCTCATCTCGAGGTTTGCCACCAATAGTCTCGCCAGAGTCTTCAAGTTTCAGGATAGCTGCCATCTCAGATCGTCGCATACCAGGAGAGCTGAACATCGACAACAAATTGAACGCACTCTGTTTCTTCAACCTGCTCCCAGCACGTACCACCTGTTTGGCTTTCGTGGAGAAGTCGACTGCGTTCTCATCTTCACCATCTCCAACGAGGTCTGACAAACTACGAACACGGACTGCAAAGCTGTCGGGTCTGTAGACTAGCACCTCTCCTCGGGCACGAGGTTGATGTCGAAGCCATTTGGCCTTGGCGTGGAGGAGGTATCTAGGCACCCAGTAGTTCTGAAGTGTCTTGAGGAAGAAACCTTGGATGACCACGAAGGCATCTGGAGCTATGAGCCATTCATGGCTTACACCGTAGAGGGAGCCCCCTGTGAGGTGAGATTCTACCTCCACACCGCTGACGATAAAATGGCTCTGTCGACGCTCTCTTTGATGGGGTCTGGGAGCAACTGATGGAGGACTCGGCTCGTTCTGGTCTTCTGTCGTGCAAATAATGCAAGGTTTTATTAGATTGTGACATATATGTGTACAATTTATGGAACCATAAAGGAATTAGTGGAACACGGTTGGGTGCAATTTAGGGGACGAACAACACTTAGTAACTTTGTATACATTGATAACACACAGCGGTGTATGGGTAAAAACAAAAACAAATCATATTTTTTTATCCCCGATGCAAATTTCCATATATTATAGGCGTACTTTGTAACTTGGTGATGTGAACCTCCAGGAAATATTTTTGTACTTGGGTTTAAAACTCAAAATCTAAAGGTTTTTGTTTGAGGGTTTGATCACCATAAAGTACTTAAATTAATAGCAAAACGTCTGAAGGCACTCAAATAATTCATAAATAAAAACAAATAAAAAACAAACAAATAAAAACAAATCTGCAGAAGTGAAAGTAACCTGGTTTGATTGAAGCGAGCCACTTAGCGTGTTCGGGCAACTCAAACATCCCACCATGTTTGAAATATTTTGCCTCCATCTGCCGAAACAGTTCCCGATGCTCATCATGGCAGTTGGTGGTCTTCCTGAATCGCTCAGCATCCAACCAGAAGTGAAGAGCTTTCTCTCCCGCCGTCTGCTCCAGGAAAAGACGGAACTTTCGCATCCCTGAGACTCGGCTCAGCCATCGGTACATCAATCGCCTGTCAAGCATTCTATCTTTGGCACCTTTAAGAATATTTTTCAGGTAAGATGTTTAAACTTGGCATAGTGGGAAAACAATTTTATGTAAGGACTAAGGGGCTTTGTCAAACGAGGCAACTTTTACAGGCAACTTGGAGGCAACCAACCGTGCATGCTTTTCATAGGACTCGTTACTTTACGACAGGTAGACTTTTGATGTGTTACGGGTACACTTTTATGAAGAAACCCAAATTTATTTCACATTTTGAGTTCGGGGCCAAATTTCATAGAGCGCATGCTAAACGGCTGATTTCGTGCTTACTGTGCGATTTTCAGTTCATATAACTCCTAACCCTAAAGCACACGAAAAGGCATAATAACCTTCCCGAGTGTGCTTATTGCAGGAAAATGAATGACGTCACAATGCAAATCCATGGTGAACGTGCAAGCTGCCCAAGTTTCTTGCTAACCTGTGAAATACGCTTAGCACATTACTTGTATGCTACATACAGTAAGCACGAAAATTTGCTCACCGTATGAGCAGCGCTAAGAAATTGGGCGCAGTGAGCCGGTGTACTAATAAACCGCTCGGCCAAGACACCTTAAATATTTCAAAAAATTGTTTGTCTTATTTCAAATACCTACCGGTTTGATCAAACCCATAGGGACAGGATAGATGCAACTGCGTCTTCTGAAGTTGCTTACAAAGAAGATATTCCAAGTATAAATCTGTCTTGAAGAAGAGGGGCGCTCTCTGGGTACGCAGCCATCTCATGAGCTTCAAACGATCCAGACGCTGTGTCAGATCATTTAGAGTAGTTCTGTAGGTTATTCACTTTTTACAAAATCCATTGGCATATTTTTGTTAAAATCTTTTCTTACTAATGTGCAATATACAAAATTTGTTATAAACCACCCCATTATAAAGCAAGACTGCCTATATAACGCTCGATAGCTCAGTTGGTAAAGAGCGTCGGTGTGGCAGGAGATTTACGCGAACTGTGTACAAACTTCATCTGATAGCACCCTCTTTTGAAACATCCTTCTTCAAAAATCTTCGGTTGACAGGTTTCCCTTGGACACCAGCGCGTTAAGCCGGTGGTTGGTTCACATACCGCTCTAGTAATTATTTTCTTTGTTCAACCCCAAGTCATAGACTTAAAAATAACACAATAAGTTAAAACAGATCATTCATTGCCAAGCACCGAGCACAAAGCAACAACGAACCAATCTCTCGCATTTTTCGAAACCGCGACTTGGGCAATTTAAAGCTCCGGCTCAGTATTTATAAACCTCACTTTTCGAAAATGACTTTCGAAACTTACATACTGAGTCCGCTTGATTGGTGGATCCAACTCGAAGGTCTGCTCAGAAAAACGGTACACTAAACGTTGGGAGAATACCTATACGACACAAGAATATATTTTTGTTTTATTAAATATTTTCAATGTCAAAAATTAAATTGATTGTTTTTGTTCATAAAGTATTGGTTTATTCGCAAGTCCAATCGGCACTGAAATACTTCTGGCATAGTTGCATTTTAAAAATTGTATTGGAGTGGGTCTACAAGTTGGTTTATATGATTTTAGGCATTGCATGGTGAGGTTTTAAAGGAACACGTTGCCTTGGATCGGTCGAGTTGGTCTTTGAAAAGCGTTTGTTATAAAATGCATATGGGTAGAAAGATGTTGTAAAAGTAGAATACAATGATCCACACAAACATGCCTCGAAATTGCGTGGTTTTCCTTTTACCTCATCGACTAACACGTCGGCCATTTATGGGGGTCAAAATTTTGACTCCCATAAATGGCCGACCATGTTAGTTCGCACAGTAGAAGGAAAACCACGCAATTTTGAGGCAAACTTGTGTAGATCATTGTATTCTACTTTTAAAACATCTTTCCAACCATATGCATTTTATAAAAAACGGTTACAAACGCTTTTGTTTTGACCAACTCGTCCGATCCAAGGCAACGTGTTCCTTTAATATTTGGCTTGCAGTAACACCATGTGCAGTGTATCTACCTGCCAGGTAGAGTTTGTTCTACTACTTAAGTTTTTTTATTTTATAGGATTGACTAGTTTCATCCGACCGAAGAACTGACATGCACTGATTTGATTTTTAAGTCTACTTTTTATTTGGCAACTTTTGCCGTCAGGGATTTCAAACCAATCCTGAAGACCAGTTACTGCCCCTCTTCTCGATGAACTATTAAATTAAACTTGTCAACAATCAAACAAATTCTCATAAACTTGTTGTCAGAAGAGTTCTGTAATATAATATTTCTTCTTTTCGTCATATAAAATGTTTGTGTACTCACCGGTAACGACAGGAATGTATTAAAATAATCGACAAAAGTTTTGTCACACAAGAACCGCGCAAACTCTGCTTCCGTCGGGACATCCCCTGAGATGAAAAAAACAAATAAAATAGTTGACAATTGCATTGACTGACAATTAAAAAATGACAATTAAAAAATTGTCACTGCATTCGCCTTTACTGCGTCTTCTTGTTGTCTTCTTTTTGAGAGCTGTTTGTATGTCTGAAAGAACCCGTGGTTTAATTTAAATGAAAAGACAATAATATTTTGTCAGTATTCCATTACATCTCTGTCTGGATTGTTAAGTCTCTCGTCTTCAAGAAGATGATTAGTTCAAGAAATTAAGTTCTTATCGGGCACTTTCTTTCATTATTGTTTAGCCACACATGATGGAGGGAATCCATCCAACGCATATGGAGCCTTTTGTTTAGTTTTAAAGTTCGTGTTATCAAGTTGTTTTTTTTTTAATTAACTTCAACAATCCTTATACAGATGAAGCTTACCTTTTGGAAGAGTTTCTGTCGTTCTGTGTTCGTTGTCCATCGTTTTGTTTTTCTGCTATTAAATGTTTTCCATTTGGCAAATGTATTAATTCAGTCTCTTTTAAGTTTTAGTGAGCACTTGAGATTTTTCCATGGAGCTGGTGTGCCTCGGATGTTGGCTTGCAAAATGACGGACACACATATAGTGCAAACGAAATATCTGTTGAGCACGTGTCGTTGCCCACAACAAACATTTTCCGCGCAAAAACACAAAAAGTTGAAAGCCTCTGTGACGTCAATATTTGTAATTCTCTTCTTTTTTAGTGCGCGCGCACGCGCCAGCCTTTTTGAGACTGGAACGTTGACGTCATAAGTTTTGCATAGCTCTATGGTTGCATCGCATCTTCCGATTCATAACGCAAACTCTGCAGAGGAACGAGCGCTGACTGACTGTGTACGCTCACGTTTTCACGCGTCATAGGAACAGTGTTTCCTTTTGCCTCAGTGAGAGGGCGCGCGCTTTTTGGCCAAGTACCTTAGCTCAGCTCAGTGATGGCACTTCTGGAGAGTTTTTTGCTTTTGAATGTTATTTGGAATGGAAGACTTGCACTCTTTTACTCTCTAAATGTAAAAGAGTGAAAAAGTACTGATGAGGGAACTCTGTTTCGCGTGGTACTCTTTTGGATTGAAGTTTGCATATTTTTAAAGTTATTTTTCCACTCTATGTCCTTGAGTGAAACCCCTCTAAAAGAGTGAACTCACCACTCTTGTTAAAGAGCCATATGAGGGACAACTCGAAATGTAAGGAGTGGTGTGTTTCACGTGTTTACATTGAAGGCAGTGGACACTATTGGTAATTACTCAAAATAATTATTAGCATAAAACCTTTCTTGGTGACAAGTAATGGGGAGAGGTTGGTGGTATAAATCATTGTGAGAAACAGCTCCCTCTGAAGTGCCATAGTTTTGGAGAAAGAAGTAATTTTCCACGAATTTGATTTCGAGACCTCAAGTTTAGAACTTGAGGTCTCGAAATCAACCATCTAAACGCACACAACTTCGTGTGACAAGGGTGTTTTCTTCTTTCATTGTTATCTCGCAACTTTGATGACCGATTAAGCTAAAATTTTCACAGGTTTGTTATTTTATGCATACGTTGAGATACACCAACTGTGAAGGCTAGTCTTTGACAATTACCAATAG
Source organism: Asterias amurensis (assembly GCF_032118995.1). Lineage (NCBI taxonomy): Eukaryota > Metazoa > Echinodermata > Asteroidea > Forcipulatida > Asteriidae > Asterias > Asterias amurensis. The sequence continues at coordinate 24,278,903 of NC_092650.1, read as the reverse complement.
TGTCCAATGCCTTTAAGAAGAGAGCTTCTGGCCTGTTTTTGTCCAGGGTGCTGAGTTTTATCATTCGTGAGTTTCGTCCTCTAGACGGCTCTATTCCAACAGTATGCAACACTCAGAGTTTTTAGAATTGCTTCAATGTCTAGCCCTTTTTGTTGGCTGTCGATTTGTTGATTTTCCTCCATGCCCAAGGGCAGATTTAGATTTTCTGGAATTTGTTTGAAATCTTTGGCCAGTCAAATAATGTGATTTTTTAAAAGTCCATTGACACTGATTTGGATCTGATTATAAATTCCCACGTTTCTCTTCAGTAACACAAGATTAACTTGGTTGTTGCATGCCCTTCATTCCCTTGGCTGTTGTGCTTGTTGTAAACAAAATTATTTCTCTTTTGTATTATCCCCCACACCCCCCCCCCCCCCCCCAACACTGGGCTGCCTGCTTCAATTTGTTTTGTACAAGTCATAAATAAAACCAAAAAAATAAACTCTTCTCCGCCCTTCAGTTTTAAAATCCTTTAATCAATTAATAACTAACTCGGGGAAACTGGAATCAATTGCCTTGCTATAACACTTCTTGTTTAGCATTGATTAATTGAAGTGATGAACTCTTCGTTGCAGACGAGAGAAGCATTGCTGGTTAAAAAATTACCAAGTAGGCCTAAGCTATAGAACACGGCCGGGCGGTGGGTGGTGGCAAGGCTGCAAAGGGAAGACAAACTTTTCTGACCGTGCAGTTGGAAGGGCGCCACCAACTGACGACAGGAATTGTGAGTACGTTATGAATGCAAGTTCAATCCGTCGTGTGTGTGTGTGTGTGTTTGCACTGCCAACAACGTTATTTCAGGACATGTTTGTTGACAAAGATATGAAAATGCAACCGCAGTGCTTTACGAGTGCATGACTGCTTGTAAACAATTCCTCCATCGAATATTATTATATATTGTTTGTACTTGTTACAAAATGGTGTGACTTAGATGCAGTAAACCCGAGCACATCCAGAGACCAGGAAGATGTCTCAAAACACGTACGGTGTAACAGGAGAAGACCAAAGCGACCAGAATGCACGGCTCACCAACAAGCACATTAAAACTTTGAGCTTTCTGCAGGATGTTGCCAGGGAAAACAAAGAGTTAAGAGCTCGCCTTGACCAACTGGAGGTACATGCATTGAACGAGACCGTGTGATTAGGTTATTAGAATATTTAGGGGTCTTGAAAAATGGTGTTAAAAAGGGTACGACAGATCTTCTTATGGTATTTCGTTTTCTTGATTGTTGTTGCTATGCTGAGCTAAGCTAAGGAAGAAGGAAGGTTCTGCAGACCGAGACTGCAGTGTCATTTTCAATGTCATTGTCCAGCTGTCAGTCAGACTATAGTCATCAGTCATTGTTAAATAAAATCATAACTGATATTAGTTGATACTTATAATATAAGTTATAAATAAGGGGTAACTTACTTTCTGTATGGCGCCACCACCTTTTCACTAATTTTTACAAAAAGGGATATCTCATTTTAGGTAAATAAGATACCATCTACATGTACATCAACTGGACCTATTTCATATCGAATGAAAAAAGTGGTGGCGCCATACGGAAACTTTTCAGTTATATTTAAGTATCGTTGTAATCATCACGGACAAATACAAAAATCTAGGCCTATCAAAATTAACGCGTAATCAAAACATTTGGAGCCATCACTATTTATTTGGAGCCAACTAATCAACACGCAAGTTTTGAAAATTAAACCCGCACCAAACATCGCAACGCCACGAACAGCGTTCAATATGCAGCCTGATATAATTTGTTGCAGTCATGTATATCAATTAACCTGACAATCAAGCAATCTGAATTTGAGGATTAAGAGTTGGATGTTAATTTTGTTTTTTACCCATACACCGATGTGTGTTAGCACTGTATACTCAGTACTTCCCGAGTCGAACCTACGACCCTTGCAATCAAGCAATCTGAATTTGAGGATTAAGAGAGGTTGGATGATTAATGGAATTTAATGCGGGAGTTACTGGGATTTTTTTTCATGTCCCCTTCAGTTGTATCACATCCCTAGGGTCAGATCAGGGGGTAACTTAAAACCAAGAAACTGGGGCGGTTTTCCTTATTGAAAATGTGTTTGATTTGTCTTCGGTCCTACCACATATGATCAAAGAAATGAAAACAAATTAAAAGGGAGTAGGCCTACAGCGCCCCAGTTACTGGGTCTAGGGATACCCAGGCCTTGAACTTGGCTCTCTGAGGGGCGCGGCAGTTTTCTGCAAATTTTAAGGGGCACTTCGAAGGGACACTATGAGGGGATTGTATAGCCCTATGATGCATTTAAAGGAACATTGCAGAATTGGTTTCTGTTAACAAAACAGTTGCTGGCAATGTAAGCACTTTATGTAATCCACTATTTTATATACATAAACTGACAATCCCATAGAAGTTTGAGATCAATCCGCCATCTGGGTCACGAAATAATAGTGAAAAACCGATTACCAATTTTGCATCGCATCGATGCCAAAATAAAAATGAATAAAACGCTCACTGAGCGATAAACTCCAATTTATTAGTTAGATTATTTATTTCTCAGCAAATATGACATTTCATACACTAATATTTCAAGGGATGTTTTCAACTATCATCGTCATTAGACCGTTTAAGTTGGATGTAAATGATCTGTGTTCTTCACGATTTTTTTTCCTTATCAATTCTGTAACGTTCCTTTAAAATGACGTCATTTAAGTAGGTCACCCTCACCTAGAGGTCAGAAGGAGTTTGCTCATATTGGCCAATCCTGTGAACTGTATTACTGTAGTGTGTTTCCATCGTCTCATCATCAGTTTATTCTTAGAGTGACTTGATGACATCATTGCATGGGCTGTTTGAACTTTGCAAAGGGCACCACGGCAAAGTATTGGTCTTTTAAAATATGTATAGAATAGAAAAGAATATAATTAAAGATGATAAATTCAAATTCTTATATAATTTCCTTTAATTTTCAGGAGGAGTTGAGTCAGTGTGGAGAGCTGCATGCACTCGGTAACGATGCTAAGGAACGAATCAAGAAACTGCAGCAAGATTTCAACAGACGTCTGGATACCAACAATAGGACACTGACACAGAAACACAAAGATGAGGTAAGAAACACCAGTTATCAAAACTCAATGTTTCTATAAAAGCAATGTGTCATGTTTTTATTTTATTATTTGAAGGCAAGTCATCAGACACACAAGGCCTGAAGGCCACTTCAAGGTGTGGGCTAAGGTGTGAGCTTGAATCCGATGCTCTTAACCACTCGGCCATGACGTGTTGTTTCTGATCGAGGATCTACAATCTTTTCCTTAGGAGACTTTAAAGGCAGAGGACACTATTGGTAATTGTCAAAGACCAGTCTTCTCACTTGGTGTATCTCAACATGCATATAATAACAAAATTTGAGCTCAATTGGTCGTCGAAGTTGCGAGATATGAATGAAATAAAAAACACCCTTGTCACACGAATTGTGTGCTGTCAGATGCTTGATTTCCAGACCTTAAATTTTACATGTGAGGTCCGAAAATCAAATTCATGGAAAATTACTTCTTTCTCGAAAACTACGTTACTTCAGAGGGAGCCGTTTCTCACAATGTTTTATGCTAATAATTATTTTGAGTAGTTACTAATAGTGTCCACTGCCTATAATAATTTGTTTTGTCAGTGAAGCTCAGTTTCAGAAGCTGACTCATAGACATTAAACAAATTTTGTAATAAGGCCTTAAAAAAAAAAATTGTTGGATTGCCCTATCCTGACCGACCGTAAAAGTAGCAAAATCTCTGTCGCGTTTTCTTTTTTTTTTCTTTTTTTTTTCTTCCTATTTTTTACTTACCTAATTTGATTTCATGAATATTTTATGCTTACAAAATGGTAGATTAACTAGATTTGACACAAATATTTGTTTTTGACTGACTACTTACGGTCACCAATAATTATCCAGTGCAACAGTCGTAGTTGCAACGTTCACAAAAATGCAACGTACAAATGAAATGACTCTTGGAAATTGTTTTTGAAGGAATTTGCCAAAATAAAGACGCAAAAAAATGTATAAGATGATTTATACCTTGCTTGTGTGACAACTAGATCTTTCATGAAATGTTTATGCACTTTTGGGCTTGTGTGACAACTAGATCTTTCATGAAATGTTTATGCACTTTTGGGCATTCTTTTACACCTGAATTTTTTTTTTCTTTAAATAAAAAATCCCGACTGACCTACCCAAGCATCAAATTGGGTGAAAGGGCAATCCAACATATTTTGTTTGTTTAGGGCCTTACTTGCGTGTATTTTTGTGTGGTTCTGTTTCTGTGGTTCTTGACAGTGCAGTATGATCCATGAAGGCAACATTTAACCTGCTTGTAGAGATGATGAAGAAAACTTGGCTTTAGATGGGGGAGGAAAAATCAAACAGGAAATTCTTATCAGGTTGGGACTGAAAACCCCTAGTACATGTTGGGAAAACAAACACACACAATCAAGATTGAAAACCAGTGCATTGCTAAAAATGTAAGTCCCAGTTCGTGATTCATACCGGGGTCACAGATAGAATAAAAAAAATGGCAATTTAATAATCATCATTATAATAAAGAAAAAGACATTTATTTAAAGAATCTTGCTATCCCAGAGAAAATCATGAGAAAATTTAAGAAAAACAAAATCTGGTTGACTGTGAACTGAATTGCCCGAGGGAAGTGTTACTTGGCCCTTTAAGAATGTATTGGATCATTAAGGGAACTTGAGACGGATCACCAAAATGTAAATACTTCCTTTTTGTATCAAGGCTAGAAACCACTGTGTATCCATGAAGGAAGGACATTTCCTTCCTCTATGGTGTATCAAGGAATTATAAACATGCAGCCATTATTGAGAGGTTCTGAGACCACTGGATGTGAAGTGAGCCCTCTGTTGTCCACCAAGAGAGAGAAATGTGTACTTAGTAAATTGAGCCATAGCCTGAACATCTGAAGTCACACTTTGAGGCTCGTGAATAATGCCAGAGAGCGGCCTCCAGCTGGCGTGTATCTTCACCTTTCACCTATATTCATTTCACATAGAGATATGCACAACTTCTACACCAACATTACATGCACAATATGCATGCACTGTACATACAAACATGTACATGGACACAGCATGCACGCTTTCCATATCTGTGTTTTGGTTGGTCGTCTGAGGTGACTTCAGACCAATCAAAACAAACCCAGATACGGTAGCTTGTAGTCACTGCATTTATCCAATGATATCATTGTATCCAATGGAATCACTGGAGCTGAGTAGCATGTACCCGTCTTTATCCTTGCGGATAAAGACAGGGGCCCAGTTTAATTGAGGCACTGAAATAAGCTTGATCTTCTGTAAACAGTGCCTTAGTGAATTGGTAAGGGGTAGGGAAGGAGTATTCATTGGGGGGGGGGGTTTGTATGGGGTGTGTAAAGTCAAGGCAAAAGGTTAATTTCAAGGTTGCATTATCATTTCTGTTTTACTTCAGCAGGAAATCTTTGTATGTTATGAGAATTTAGGGCCTATTCAGAATGAGGGTGGGGATGGTAGATAATTATTTATGACACTTCCCATTTTCATGTTTATAGTTTTCCTTTGGAAACTTATCTTTTAATAGTGCTGGGCGAATAGTGAAATTTTGTTATTCGGATACCGCTGGCCAACTATCCGAAATTAACCGGATATTCGAATAGTTTTTTTCGCCGCTAGAGGGCGCTATAAAAAAAATAAAAATAAAAAAATATTTAGAAAAATATTTTTTTTTGTCGCTAGAGGGCGCTGTTCGTTCGTGAATGAGATCTTCTGGGCGGATTGATATTAGTTTTAGACAGTGTCACTCGGTTCATTCATAAAAATGACCGGATCTAATTTAAAGATGGCGATTTGCTTTTTCTTTTGATCGTGGATGACTCTACGTGAAGGAAAACTTTTGTAATCTTTGAACAAATTACGTCAGAAATGTCATTGTTTTGACTCTTCACGGAGGTGAGCATAGTTAAATACTTAATTTATGCTGTTTTATGCTGTCTTAATAGAAGTTTCATTAGGATTCAGACAAAACATTCATGTCAGTTGTCGCCCGACGTCCGCGGATATTCGGATATTAAAGAATATCCGGTTACTTGGTTGTAATTACAGAACTATCCGGTTTATAAATAGCTATTCGCGCCCTATGCGGATATCCGGTTAAGAAAAAAAAGGCATTCGCGGTTACGGATAGGAAAACCTATTCGCCATTAACCGGATATTCGAATTATTCGCCCAGGCCTATCTTTTAAGTCGTGAAATTTTAGTTTTGCAAACCAAATTGTTCGCCATCGCGTAAAGTAATGTATCCCTCACTGTGATTGCTTTAAATGATGGGTGCTTTCTTAGCAGGGAATTAGGGATCTTCAACCATTTGAACAAACCATGGGTGCCTTGCCAGATGCAGGACTGGAATTTCATGGTTGCCCTTGTCTTTGCCTTGGTGCCCCTTTAAAACCTGCCGTAGTTTTTGAAAAATATTTTCCAATGGAACCGCCCTCTGCAAAATGAAAATGCCCTCTCAAATCATGAGCCTGTCAAATTGTGACAGCAATTATTTTTTAACTATTCTGAGACATCAGCTTGCGTTACCATTGACTTATATTTTGTACAGTGTACATGTACAGTGTAAATGACCCATAACAATCAAGCACTGCACGGGCCAGGGGAGAAATTGACACATTTAAAAAAAAACATTTGTAGATAGATGGATCAAAAGTTTGGCAATGTGTAAAGGGGACACAGAAAAAGCCTTAAAGAATAAGAGTTGGTTGGCCTACTTATCGAGCAAACGACTGTGTTTATCAACAATAATTTTCAACGGAACCCTTTCATCGGATGTATTGGTGAGGTCAAACAATGGAAACATGCGTGTGTGTAGACGCACCACTCACATTTTGCATCCAGTGAGTATGTGCTCGTCAGTGAGGACGCACTGTTTGAGCTTGAGGGTGAAGTCATATAACAAGTAACAGTTCAGTTACGACAATTAGTAGACTTTCTCTTTTACAGTTCCTTATTTACACCAAAACAAGTGAAAACTAAAACAAAAAGTCTGAAGAAGGGGGGGGGGTGGAATGTTTGCACGACCATTATTGATGAAACAACAGATTAAAACAAAAAAATACAAAATAAATGTAATTCTTAAAAGAAATCTAACCAAAATCTCGATATTTATAAATCAATTATTTAGTGTTTTGTCAGTGAAGAACAAAAAGCACCTGAGTTTGCAAGATCTGCAAAGAGTTACTAAATAAAGTAGTAATATATTGGGCAACGATTTTTTTCTTTTTTTTTAAATTTTAACAAAAAGTGTTCCCATGCTCTTGGCTGTGCTTGCACGTGTAGGGATTGCAAACTTAATCAATTAGTGTAAGACAACTTGTTCGTATTATATTTTTACATGTCTTTGACAGTACTCACGATACATGATGTCATGCATTTTTGTTCCCTATGTTTTTAGTTGAAAGAGAAAAGGCATGCATTCTCCCTGGAGAATTGTACACCGTTTTACGAACTGCACAACATTTTACATGAAAATATGCAAATTAGGTACTCAATTCATCCGAATAATTTTGAAGTAAAAACCAGTGTTTTGCCATGTGGTGTTTACCCATCTAAAACTTGAAAAAAGTAGTGATGTGTTAGATAAATATGTCCCAACACTGAATAAATTTCTCTTAAATTATTCAATGTAATTTGAGAATTAGGCCACTAGTGCTAATATAATTACGCCTGTGTAATTCACCCTCTACAAGCAGTGTGTGTGTAGCTTAGATCCCTTCGTTGCCTTTAATATAGAGTACGTTGACTGGTGAAATTGGGTGATTCACCAAAACACTTACAAGCACAGCTGAAAAGTCAATACCACCTAGCATTGGCCTGCTGATTGCAGCCGATGGAGTCCCAATGAGGGGGGAAAATGGACATTGTACATCTCGACTGAAGGGTGCTCCAATCGGAGGGTCCGCGGGAGGGAGATCGGCGAGAAGATAGAAGGAGAACTTGAAAGGAAGAAGACAAAAATATTCAAGTCAATCTTGAGATGTATTTTTTTTTTTTTTTTTTTTTTTTTGCATTTTGTTGACTCGGCAGTAATTGACAAGTGTTGACTCTGCCATTTCCTGTGCGTTCGTCTCTCGTTTGATTTCTGATTGGAGTGTAGTATGAGACGATTGGGTTCGGGTTTTGTGGGGGGGGGGGTCGGCTCGAATGGGTGGGGTAAGGGTGGTCAGGAAAATGGAGACCCACCAAAGTCTAGTGCAGAACACCAGGTATCATGCCCAGTGATGAGCGTCAGTTTAAATCCTATAATTAGCAATAGGTAAAGCAATAACAACTACATGTACATCATAATTGACGAAACATACTGTTAGTTATAAAGTCAAATCCCTGTCTTGAGAAGCTTCTGTGTATTTCCTGACCGTTTTTACAGGACTCATAGTATCAACATCGAGGTACAGTGTACCTGAATGTTATCCAAATAGAGTCTTTATGCCGATGGCAATTATTACATCTCTTAAGGGTTGAGACGATTCATCGGGGAATGGTTTTTAACAATGTAAAATCCACTTCCAAAATGCGTTAAATGTTAAACCAACAGCTTAAAAATAACACACATAATACAAATTGGCATTTTTTTTTTCTCAGAAGCCCCAATATGCAAATTTTAATATTTTTTTAAATAAACCTACATGACTTTTTGTGAAGAAAAATTAATAAAAAGTTATTGATAAAAGTTATTACTCTTAATAATTTATACTTGCATATCGGCGCGATACGCTAGCGCAGCTTGTGCATTGAGGGGAGAGCCCTGCTGTGATATCAATTAAAAAGGATCTAGTCTGGTATGGAGTTAATGAAATACATGTACCCAGGCCTGGTTAGGGTTCTCTCTCTGCACAGTCTAGCGTATCAGGCCGATGCGCACGAATTAGAGGCTGATACACACTAATTAATTAATTAAATCAAGTTCAAAACAAAATTTTAATCATTAAACGAAATCATTTCAAATGCTCCAGATGATAATAAATAAAAGTGCACTGGGTTCTTTTACATACGTTTACACAACGCATGGGACCAATGGCTTTAGGTCTCATCCGAATGACGAAGCAATGGTTAAGTGTCTTGCTTTTCAAAGGACACAAGTTTCACTGCTTGGGATTCGAACCCACACTCTGCTGATCAGAAACACCAGAACTTGAATTTGATGTTCTTAACCGCTCGGCCACGACAATTCCACATTAGAAGTGATGTCACTGCTCAAGGGTCAGATCATCTCTGTATTATGTTATCTTAGACGTCACTCCTTATTCAAATTGATGCCCAACAAGTTTTGTGCACATACTGCCCGAAAGATTACAGTAGAGGGCGGTACACAGGTATATTATATAAAAAAGTGCACTATCGTATTTTCAGCTGAAACAAAAATATAACTCTTCTGTGATAAGACTGGGCCCTTGTCTTCACACTTGACCTGACTCAAATGTAGGCTAGGCTCAGTTTCGTACAACCCAAATCATGGAGGAAAAGATTCAAAAACATTCAAAAACAGACTCACACCATACAATTAGTTCTGTTGTTAACACCATCACGATAAAAAAAAGCAAAAAAAATGGTATTACAAATGTTTACAAATTTGACTCTACGTGTGCCAGTTGTCATACACAAAAGACACACGTAAGCTCATTGCGTAAACAAAGACAATCCTAATGGACAAACTCGTAATCATTACTAGCCATGTGTGAAATTGGAGCCGTTGTAATTAAGCCCATTGTGACGCTGCTCTGAACAATAGCAAGAAGGATTAGTTTACTTACTAGTGAACGCATACGCAGGCCTTGAACTTCGATCATAATGGGGCACAGCAATCTCTCTCTGGTATTAGGGGCACTCTATGAGGAAAATGTACATTCGTACAGGAACCATGCAAAGGGCACCACGGCAAAAGCACAGGGCGCCACAGGAAATTGCTGTGATTTTTTTTAGGCCTGTCCTGCTTTCTTAAAGGCAGTGGACACTATTGGTAATTACTCAAAGTAATTATTAGCACAAAACCGTTCTTGGTGGCGAGTAATGGGGAGAGGTTGATGGTATAAAGCATTGTGATAAACGGCTCCCTCTGAAGTAACGTAGTTTTGAAGAAAGAAGTAATTTTCCACGACTTTGATTTCGAGACCTCAGATTTAGAATTTGAGGTCTCGAAATCAAGCATCGGAAAGCGCACAACTTCATGTGACAAGGGTGTTTTTTCTTTCATTATTATCTCGCGACTTTGACTACCAATTGAGCTCAAATTTTCACAGGTTTGTAATTTTATGCATATGTTGAGATACACCAAGTGAGAAGACTGGTCTTTTACCATTACCAATAGTGTCCAGTGTCTTTAAATAATATTAATAGTAATAGAATAAAGACTTGTAATGTGCACATATTCACCTTGCTGGTTGTTCAAGGTGCGGAACAGTACAAACGTACATAGGATTTGAGGCATTGCATGGTGAGGTATCAATGTATATATTAGGTTTGCGGTAACACCATGTGTGTATCTACTTGCCAGGTAGAGTTTGATCTTAGAAAACTGTCTTGCTTTATTCTACTACAAAAGTACTGTCGCTTGGGAACAGTACAGAAGCAATGCTTCACACTTGTTTCTTTGTTGAAATCATAAAAGAATTTGTTTTAGTCAATCATGCTCTTAACAAAAAAACTAATTATATGCATACTTACTGTAAACCTGTTAGGTCTATATTTATATCTCCTAAAAACTACTGTTTAAATCTTCCTTAAAATACAAATCTTATAAAACAGACATTGAAGACGTCAATAAGAAATAAGTTGTTTGTTGAATGGAATTGAAAACAAATAAGAAAAGTTTACCACCCCCTCGCTGAAAGTTTCTTGCACAAAGCCCACGCCGTGATTGCAAACAAGCACTAGCCACACGAAAGTTGCCTACTACCCAAACCAAACGATTTCAAGTCCTGCAGCAAAAAACAAAAAGTCAATGTCTGTGCTCCTAGCTATACTCTCCAGAACAAGAGTAAGATGAAGACGAAGAAGAAGACGAAAAAAAGAAGGAAGAAGAAGATATCCTTAAATTCAAAACATCTCTCCCTCCCTTTCCCATCCACAATTTGCGCAGACTGTGTGCACAGTTGAAAGGGCGATATTTACACTGATGCTATACCCAGCAAGTGAGTAATTAAGTCAGGCCCATATTGACTCTATGCGAGGAATGTGTGTTAATTGACAGGCCGTGGTGACATGCACAAGAGCTTGTCCTCGGATGCCCTTAGATGTGTCAGTGCACTCACTGACCCAGCTTCTACTCTTTTTTTTTCCCCCCTCTCCCTTCTTTCCTCCAGCTCGCTGAATATTTTATTATTTTTATACTGATTTTTAACGAGGTCCCAAAAGCCTGGCCTTGTTGTGGGATCAGTCACTGTAACGTTTTGACTTAAAAAGTTGGAATCGTATTACAGCAAGGAATACTCTGGTGTAATACTCTCGTTTGAAATAATTTTTTTTGTGATTCTAGGTTTTGTTTGAAATTGTCTTGCCGATGTCTTTATTAATTATTTATGTTGTAATGGAAGTATTAACAGGCTTTCATAGCCAATTGCTGTTGAATTTGGTGAATAATTCATTTGCTTTTTTTTACCCGTCTTGTTGAGGTTTATGTTACTACCGTCTCGTCCACACATCGGACATTATAAGATTTGACAGGTTTTCTTGGAGTCTATGTCGAGGATGATGTACTATTTAACACCTAGGTCCCAAGGATTTTGTTATAAATTATTGGAACCCACACAAAAAATGTCTGCATAAAAATTGTCTGAAAACGTGATTGGTGGCAAGAATGTAAAAGCAGGCACCATTATATGAAAGCATTGCATACTTTTGCATGATATCTGAAAATTAAAAATAGTTACTGTTTATTAATTTGTTATACATCAGGCCTAGAATTTCATCTTAGATAGGGCAGGACCGCTTTGCATAAATGCAAAGGGCACTTCTGTTTAAAATCTTGAAGTCAATGGGAAACTTTTGAAGGGGCATGAAGGCCAAGACCCTGGGCAACGGGGGCAAGGGCTTCCCTGGCCTACATGTAATTCCAAGCATGATAAATCCCACCAAAAAAGAGAGACCCAGGGGGAAAAAATATCAAGACTGTTTTGTTTTTAACTTTTTCCTCAAAGCTATGAAGTGCCTTTGAAACTACACGTTTATGTGATCCCCCTCACCAAAATCTTTAAGTTTTGCAGACAAATCAGACACATTTAGTTCTATGTGATAAACAAGGACTTGTTCCAAGTTGACTAATTAAAGTTGTAGAAACATACTATGGTATTGTTAGCGTGTATGATCATCTGTGTTGGTACAATTTGGTTTAACTCTTCATCTCAATACTGAAAATAATTTCATACCGGAATTTAAAATTCATACCTGAATTTTTCGACCGACACTTTGGTCTTGCGGGCACGTGATCCCAAGACCGCGTCATAGATACTATGGTATTATTACAAGAAATGCAGACTCTCTTCTTAAAGTTTGCCGAATGCTGATGTTTGCATCAATATTTCTTCTTCTATTCAAAATTCCTCCTTTATTGACGCATTAAATAGTTTACATGAGAAAACTATACTTAAGTAGTTGTACTTTTTATTCATCAATGTCCTCTCCATTTTGTTTGTTGTATTATACTTTGTTAGTCTGTCATGTCATGTATGTTGCCCATTTATGTAACAGGATACTGATATACAACAGCTTCAGCTGATCTTTATGTCCAGTAAAAAGATGTTGCAATAAATAAATAAATGGCCTTCAATTAGACACTTGTTCTCATGTACAGGATGAATCCTGTTTTGAGCTGAAGTGTCTGTTTAATATCAATTCATTACTAGCAATCTTTTTCAAACGCACTTCCGGTTGCTGATTTTTCCACTCTGGAAAATGGCGTCCAAAACTGCCTCAATGTCTTTTTTTTGTACACCACTGAAAATAGGAGGAATTCTTTGACTTCTTTAAAAGAATATTAGAAAGACAGCATAATTCTACATCACACTTATGTAAAATGATTAGTTGTTGTTGAACATGTTTAAGATGAAAGCTGTTTTGTTGTTGTTTGAGCAAAATTTATCACCAATTGTTGTGAAAGATGGCAGTTTCTAACTCACTGTAAATACAAACAGCGCCACCATGTGACAGTCCTTAAACAAATTGTTGAGGAAGGTTCTGGTCCAATTATTAATATCGTTTTCTGATGGAACCTTGTTACTTGGCGCTTATTGTCAGGATTGAGGAAGACAATCAGCAATCATAATCCTTCTTGCATATGTTATGAGCATTCAAATTATGCGTCATGCTTGAATGCTATAATGAACCCTCCCCTCTACTTACAGTCTGTTTTCGCTTTCAACATATTGCACAAAATCACATACTGCACAAAATCACATACTGCACAAAATTTGATGAAATTTAGTTATTTGGTTGGGGTGGGTGGTTAGTATATAAAGCACTTGCCTCTTAACAATGTGGCCCCGGTTCGATTCCCATCCATGGCCACATGTTAGAGTTGTACATTGGTTCTCTCGCATGCCACAAGGGTTTTCCCCCGCCCCAACGGTTTCGCCTCCCTCCTGATGTGGTTGGCTGCCATGATGGATGCCAATTGCATCCCAACAGCTCTAACACAATGTAGCTGCACAATGTCACTTCCCATCCATGGCCACTATTGGTTCTATCCCATGCCACAAGGGTTTTCCCCAAGACCCTATGGTTTCCTCCCTCCTGAAGTGTTTGGCTGCCATGATAGGTGCCCTTGCATCCCGGCAGTTCAAACACAATGTAGCTGCGCAATATCACTGTGGCCATGGTTCGATTCCCATCCATGGCCACTATTGGTTCTCTCCCATGCCACAAGGATTTTCCCCAAGACTCTATGGTTTCCTCCCTCCTGATGTGGTGAGCTGCAATGAATCATGGTGATGGGTGCCCTTACATCCCAGCAGCTCAAACACAATGTAGCTGCGCAATACCAATGTGGCCCTGGTTCGATTCCAATCCATGGCCACGTGTTGGTTCTCTCGCATGCCACAAGGGTTTTCCCCAAGACCCTACGGTTTCCTCCCTCCTGATGTGGTTGGCTGCCATGATGGGTGCCCTTGCATCCCAACAGCTCTAACACAATGTAGCTGCGCAATACCAATGTGGCCCTGGTTCGATTCCCATCCATGGCCACATGTGTATAACATTGGTTCTCTCCCATGCCACAAGGGTTTTCCCCCAGACCCTACAGTTTCCTCCCTCATTGTGTGGCTGGCTGCCATGGACCCCCCCCCTTGCATCCCATCATCAGCTCAAACACAATGTAGCTGCCTAATACCAATGTGCCCCTGGTTCGATTCCCATCCTTGGCCACATGTGAGTAGAGTTGTGCGTTTGTTCGCTCCCATGGCTGCCATGGGTGCCCTTGCATCCCAGCAACCCAAACACCATATAGCTGCGCCCTTCCCAATTTAGCTTCTCTGAGCTGCAACAAAGTAATTAATCACAAACGCAACTGACTGATTGTTAGATTTTTAAATAGTTCCTGTTTGAGCAAAGATTAATTTACCGGAGCAGGATTTGAACCAATGACCTACGGATTAATGTGCCAGCACTCCACCAACTGAGCTATCTAGCCTTATGAGAGATCACCCTATTTGGTCAATGAGTGTTCGGTGGCTTTTGACTTGCACCTCCGAACAAAGATGCTGAAGTTCAAATCCCGCTCCAGTCAATTTGTCTTTGTTCAAAATTTAAAGAAGTGAGAGCGGTTTGGGCCATAAACAATGGTATTGTGGCCTTAGGGTGTTGTTGATACATCATTCTGTTCGAGCTACCTTCTTCCCACATATTCATTTATCTGCCCTACATTTGGGCACCTTATTCTGACCTCAACCTCTTCCCCAGACCTTTCCTATTATGGTCTACCCCCAATGTATCTCCCTAGACAGATACCGTACTTATCAATTGTCATGGCACCAATCAGATTTTAATGTGATATGCTATTACTCAGGAAGGAAACAAATCATTCTGTCACTGAAGACAGTTGTATGTTTCCTGTGTGAAGTCTGGGATTCAGACTCGTCGCTGTTATTAAAGGATGGGTCAGCATGGCTTGGAGAGAATGAGACTCGGATAATTAAATCAAGGAATCAGTCA
The DNA here is from genome assembly GCF_032118995.1 of Asterias amurensis. Taxonomy (NCBI): domain Eukaryota; kingdom Metazoa; phylum Echinodermata; class Asteroidea; order Forcipulatida; family Asteriidae; genus Asterias; species Asterias amurensis. Next base: position 24,263,642 of record NC_092650.1, on the reverse strand, counting down.
CTTTGATGTTTACTCCGTTGAAAGTTTGTTGATGAAAGTTTGTCGTGATGAAAGTTTGTTTCAATCATGTCATGACACCCTGTCTGATTCATAAAGTGAAGTTACACATAGAGGTCTCATAGGTCTGTTGCTGATTGTTTTAAAGTCTCAAAAAGTAGAACTCTCAAACTTCAACCCAAATCTTAACCCTAACCTAAACTCTAAGTTTAACCCTTTCCCAACCATCTGTAATGACTCTAATTCTTGTAAGCCTAACCCTTGTAAGCTTATCTTAACTCCAAACCTTACCCCAACCCTTACCTTAATAAACCCTCAACCCTTGTAACCTTTGTAACCCTGCTCCCAAACCATTAACACCAATGGCACAGGTCCCCTATAAACCCAAGTAACCTTAACCCAAATGTCAACCCCTAGACCTATCGCTTACTCTAATCCCAACCCGTTAACCTTACTTCAACCATTAAAACCAAACCCTACTCTTACCTAACCCGAATTCAATGGTTGTAACCAAACCCAAACCAAATCATGAACCCCTACAACCAAAACCCTAACAATAACCCTAATACTAAGCCAAAACCACAACCCTAAGCCGACAAACCATAACCCTAACCCTATCCATTACCCTATAAACCTAACCCTTAATCAACCATAAGCCTAACCATAACCCGAACCCTAACCATAACCCTAACCCTTACCATAACCATAACCCTAACCCAAACCATAACCCTAACCTTAACCATAACCATAACCATAACCATATGAACCTAACCCATGGTGACCATTCTTCAAATCTTTAAATATAACATTTATAAGCAGTTTCTTTCTCAAAGTGCTATGATTTAAGGTAAAGCTCGCATGAACAGTCCTTGTACCTTTTCAAAAAAATAATATAGCGGAATATAAATTCTACTCTTCCAATAGCAGATGCAGTTCCTTCCCTTTACGAAGTAGTGACTGGGCCAATCCTTGATCTCAATCATAGCAAGACAACTTGATTTGTTTGTCTTGTTCTGGATATATCTATTATGACAACCAGAAATGCCTGAAGACACTCTTAGATCGGTGTACCCCTTCGCGTTTGACATCAGGGAACCACGCTGGCATCACCCCCATGTGATTTCACATGGGTTCTATTATTTGATTTTTCCTGCCACTTTTTCCCTCCCCCTCTTGCCGACGTGTGTCTCTTCGTTTTTATGAGAATTGGTCGTGGTGACAAGATTGCCCGGGAAGAGTGATGTTACAGAGGTAGTTTTTGTAGATCAGGAGGTTACAATATTGCCTGAAGTGCGTCGACCCTGCTACGCTCTCGGAGTTGTTTGGTTGACAAAAACACCTGCAAAGAGGCTGAGGAACACGTAACAGTACAATTAAAACCAGTCCTGAATATTGATGTGTCCTGAAATTGCCTTATTCTACAACAAGGGACAAACTATCTCTGCTATTGAAACCTAACTACAACACAATGCAGCTTGATTATCAAATGTTTGTAAAACTGTCAAGAACTGTTTGAAAATGTTTCATAAAACACTTATAGGCAGTGGACACTATTGGTAATTACTCAAAATAATTATTAGCATAACAAAAACGTTACTTAGTAAAGAGTAATGGGGAGAGGTTGGTAGTATAAAACGTTGTGAGAAACGGCTCCCTCTGAAGTGGAGTACTTTTCGAGAAAGAAGTAATTTTAAACGAATTTGATTTTGAGACCTCTGATTTAGAATTTGAGGTCTGGAAATCAAGCATCTGACAGCACACAACTTTGTGTGACAAGGGTGTTTTTCTTATATTAATATCTTGCAACTTTGCTGACCGATTGAGCTCAAATTTTCACAGGTTTGTTATTTTATGCATATAATGAGATACACCAACTTTGAAGGCTAGTCTTTAAAAATTACCACGAGTGTCCAGTGTCTTTAAGAAGAAAACTATAGCAAACAAAAATGTGCTCAGCATAACCTTTTTTTCAGTGAACCAGTAGACTGGAGGGAGTTATAATACTACATATTATTGGGGTTGGCTCAGTAGCTGATAACCCATTTCCATTTGGCAACCTTTATTTGCCAATTCCGTGTACCTTCACTCTTTCAGTACACGCCAGACACCAGATTACGATTTTTGCAATTTATTAACTTCACCACTTGTCAGCCCCTTCTTTATCCCCAACCACCATAGGAACAATTTTGCAAATCTAGGGAGAGAAACTTCTCGGTCGTCTTAAAATTAAAGATGAGCCATTTTTGTGTGTGTGAGAGAATTTAAAACTCCACATCAAAGACTAGGTGAACATTTAATGGTGTTGTGTTACCGTGCCACATTTCAGTAGAATAGGGGGAAGAAAAAATGTATTCCTTGAAACGGGAAGACTGTACTGTTAGCAATAAGGAAATTGCAGCGCCCCCTTAGACCATTTAGCCTGCGGCATTTCTCCCCTTAATGTGTTTGGGTTTTAATTTGAGCAGAAACACAGTGCTCTCAATCTTCCAGTTCCAGGCTGGAATGATTTTTTTTTTATAGTTAACACCTGTGCAAGAGCAACGTCAGGCTCATCAGTTACTTCCACCTCACTCCAGACAGTACAACGCCCCTCTTTCTCATTTTGTAAAATTGACAGACAATTTCAACCAAGTTAGGTCATTCACAGAAAAAAGATCCCCTGGCCATCGAAGCTCAAAATTGACTTTGGTGGACAAGAATACTCTTTTTTTGTCCCGTCTCTTGTTTTTGAAGTGAAGAGGACGTTAAAACAATGTTTGCGTTTGTGAAGAGCTTCAAAAGGTAAAAACCTGAAAGCTCCGCGTCGAGTACATCATGTTTGAAGGTTTAGACACGAGAAGAAAGCTCTGGAATTTGTTCAAATGAAACGAAGAGACAATTTAAGACGATAACTTCAGATGTGATTTTTCCTAAGAGGCCTCTCCTTTTCCCGCCCCCTTTCCCTGGGTCTCTGAACCAAGAAATATTGTGTTCCATAGAAACAGGGAGAAGCAATAATTAAAGTGTAAACTGATGCGTCTTCATGGAGACAAAGTCTCTCCCTGCCATGGACTCGTAATTTTATTATTAAGTTTGAATCGTAAACTTGGGAGGAAAAGCTGTGATGGTGTAGGTCTCAAACTAATGATTGAATGTTCTTATATCGCCTGAAATCAAACCACCTCAAATATTAATTCAAAAGGAAATGAGTAGCTGGAATTCGATATAATTTTTCAAGAAAAAGGAAAGAAAATGCCCTGTTGACAGATTTTCTATCCTAATTTCTCTTTTCTTTTTTTATGAATGTAAGATCGGCACGTTAAAGTTGAAGCTTCTTTTTCACTGTTTAACTGTAAACAACCTTTAGGGTCCGAAACCTGACGAAGTTTTGTGTTGAATGTGAGATTAAAGTGAGATTTCCTCGAACAAATTAAATCCATACCTCATTTCAAAGGTTTGTAAAAATAGAAATAGTAAGGAGCTGAGTGGATGATGAGGATATATTTGTTTTTAAAGTACAAGTTTATCTCCCGAGGGGGTGATCTTTTATCCTGTTCTTTTGACAGCCGCAAACAGTGGGTCAGTGGAGAATTTGAATCAATTTGTCTGACCTACATACGAGCTGATGAGTTTGTATAAAGGCAAACACTAAAGTACAACCCGGAGACAAACAATTGGTTAAAAAACTGTTCTGTCCCTTTAAAAACGGAGTCCGTAATTGGAAACCAGTGGTATTGTCAAGCAATGTTTACCCAATTGGTTATGCCAGATGAGCCTGTTCTCTCAGCCAATTCAGGAAAGCATTCTAGATTAAAAGATGGGTACATCTGACCATGGTTACAGCGTGGTTACACAGTTCCAGAATCGCCTCCCTCAGTCCCTCCTCATCATCAGCATGCAAAAGCAATCATGGAAAAGCCATCTACCCGGCCGTGTCCTCATTTTGAGGTCATCTATCCAGATGCAGTGATCTGTTTTACAATGCATCTGCAAGCAATTAAGATGTAGAAAGGATGCCTAGGTATACTCAGCCAAGTAATTTCCCACAGACTTCCTCCCCCTTAGCTTTGAAATACATTTAGCACCAAGGAAGGAAATTTAATTAGAAATGGCTAATGGCTGTGTGGGGGTAAAAAGATGATGAGCAACCATCTATATGTAGGTCGTGCAGAGCTCAGTACACCTATACATGTACACAACGAGTACATGAGTGCACACGCGCACCTCCTTTCTCTCTCTTTCTCTTGCTGAGAGGTGATGAAATTAATGAAGGGGCGCTGTGTGAATATACATGAGCCCAATATGTGTTTACTGACTTTTGTATTACTTAGCTCTCTTTAATTGCATTGGTGTATTAACACTTTATTCCCTGTTACGGAGAACGGCGTTGCATGGCTGCAAGATCAATAACTTAAATGCATTCAATGGCTTGTTCACTAAGAGCTGAACACTTAGAGCCAGTTGACCACCAGTTTTGCTTTGCGCTGTCGTCAATAGGGATGTTGTTTTCTTGCATGACTTAAAGCAACGGAGAGACGTTTAGGTGTGATGTAATTTAGAGAGCTGTACGATAGAAATTTAAGCTTTACCAAGAAACTCTGACAACCTACTTTTATTTTGAGTGTTACAGAAGTTTGTAACCTTTGACCTCAACACCCCCCCCCCCAAACAACAAAAAAAGAAATAGAAGAAGAAAATGAAGGAGGAAAAAAGGAGCAAGAAAACCCCAAGATTAAAGCAAATGTTTCTGGTTAAGCGGTTTCTTCTGCAGAAGTCTTGAAATTGGGTCTTGGAGCATGGAGGTGCATTTAATTAAGCAACTGGCACGATTTACTTGGACTACTTTGCAATGTGTGTACAGTGCGCTTCTCTTGCATTGGAAGGCGTGATTGCAATGTCTAATGGGGCCTTCATGATGTTTCCATTACCAGAGCAAGGTGTAGAAATAATGGACTGGAATTAAGAATTCAAGCAAGCTACCTCCCCCCCCCCCTTTTTTTTTCTCTCATTTTCTCCGCACATTTTGTTTGAGTCCATTTGAAGCGGAAGTCACAGTCAAGCTCATGTCCTGAATCGGATTGGTTGTAATTACTCTGTGGACATGGGATTATGTCAGCAGCTGCGGAGAACGAGGGGGGAAAAGGGTCTGATTTGAAGAAGAGTTTGGAAATCAAGAATGTAATGTCTGGTTTAGGCAAGAGGTGTAAATTTCTGGATTAACAAATGAATACATGGCTTTCATAATATCATACTATCTTGGCAAATGTGAAGGCCTTAGGTTGGTTTCATAAAGAGTTAGGACTAGTCCTAAGTTAGGACCAGTCCTAGGAGATATCAAAAACTTAAGGCTAATCCTAAGTTAGGACGGGTAACTCGTCCTAACTCAAGACAAGACTAGTCTTAATCTTTGTGACATCCACCTCTGGAGTTTCATCTTTGAGAGGGCAAGGCTTTGTTAATTTTGCAAAAAGGAACTTTCATTGGAAAGTCTTAAAGTATGGAAGACTGTTGAAGGCCAAGACGAGGGGCAACAAAAGCCATGGCCTTACCCATGGCTGACCTCTGTGTAATTCTAGGCCTGTCTGTCATTTCAGACTATACAATATTAAATAAATTGTGGGAGTTACTTTTTGTATATGGACATGAAATAGGTATCTCATTTAGAGCAAGACAGTTCTATAAAGCAGGCGTTACCTGACAAGTAGATACATTCATGGCGTTACTGCAAACCAAATATATATGAGTGTCTCATTTAGTTTTGCCTTAACCTGTTTGACCAGTATCCTCCACTTAAAGTCAAGTTATATTAGTGGTTGGATTTGGGACTGCACTGGTGCTGTGTAACTTTTAGGCCTAAAAGTACACATTCCATACTATGAGGGTACAACAATTTCAAACACAATTGTCAAAACAATCAGGTTAGCTGGGTACAATCAGGTTAGCTGGGTTCATTTAAAGTGTCCGCATACACTGTCTCTCTGAGCAACCAAAAAGAGCTGGGGTCATTGCATTGAACCACTGGTCAACTTTTGTCTAAGATGCAGATGAACTATTTCTTGATGTTTGGAGTTAAAGGAGGAAAAGATTATCTCGTGCAGAACATATGATGCGCTGTAACCATCTTCATTTAGCATACAGCCTAGAGCTTGCCAGTCGCACCATAAATAATGTTCTCAAACTAAATTAGACACTTGTGAGTCTACAATTTGTAGCAGTAAACCAATGTTTGATTTGGTTATTTAATATAGAATAACAGTATTCCTGGGAAATTAATAATCACGTTCTCAGTGGGTGAGTGGGTTATGTGTCTGGAGAAAGTTTTGCATGTGCTAGTGTTGTCAATTGTGGTGATTGCGATGGTTCAAAATCAAATGAACCTGTGAAGAATATTCTGATAAGAAATGAGGAAAGTGTTGAATTCGGTGAGACGTCTTGATTTGAAAATCAAAACTTCTTGATGATAATGAAATAACACTGTATATGAAGAAGCATGTTAGGTTTGATCTAATTTTGTTATATAAACCCAGCTTTTTAAAGGCTGACCAGAAACAAGTTTCTGAAGAAAAACATTCCTGACCCAAAGAAATTTGTGTAAAGCTATACAAAAAGCGTTCTGTACTCAGAAACATTTCATGAGGTAGTTCATCTCTTGAAAGCCAATGTTCTTAAGATGACAGCCTTTATATTTCAAAGAAAGGAACTTAGACCTTGTTATTTTATTGAAATTAGTGGATTGGTACCCTTCAACCCTAGTCCACTTTTTAAGAACTCTATTGTGACTGTAAATTACAGGCCTTAGATTTAATTCTGGAATGGGCACCGCAATTTTTGCTGTGATAAGGGGCTTTTCTATGAAGAAAATGTAAACTTGTATTAGGAACTTTGCAAAGGGCACCACAGGAAAAGCACAGGGCACCAGTCCAGGGTTGTAGCTAGACAAATTTTAGTGGTGGGCAATAAATCAAATTTTGTTGGAAGTCTACCGAGGGCAAGGGGATCAACAAAATTATTTATATTTAATTATGGGGCCATTATTGCTGAGGTGGGGCCTGGGGTCGATTTCACTAAGAGTTGGGACTAGTCCTAACTTAGGACTAGTCCTAAGAGATATCAAAAACGTACAGCTAGTCCTAAGTTAGGACTAGTAACTCTTCCCAATTCAAGATAAGACTAGTCCTAACTCTTTGTGAAATCCACCCCAAGTTCTCAAACTGTTTGTGTTATGGGGCCGTGCTATAAGTTGAATGGCCTTTGGATTGTGTTCTTTCTCACTCCTTATCATTAGCTGTGTCTCAGACCAGTACAAAGTGGACAATATTTGAAATCTGTGCTGGGCGGCATAATGTATTTTTCTCAGAGTGCTGGGAAAATATTGTGAGTCCTGGGCAGGCCCGCCCAGCATCGCCCACCGTGGCTACGACACTGGGCACCACAGCTATTGCTGTAGGTGCTGTGAGTTCATTCAAGGCCTGCTGTTTGTCAGTTGTAAAAATCTGCTGGCTTGAAATTGAGCCTAAACCAACCCACAACTCTCAGTTACAGTAAGGTCAGAACAGCTACGTCACTGCAGGACAATCAAGTTTGCGAAAGAGAAAAAAATACACTTAACCAATGACCAGAGCTTTTATATGTTTCTGGTCCAGACTCACCAAATTGTTCCCTTGAGGTCTGTTATGACAATCAAGTTCCAATTTGATGGCACTTCTTACTTGGGAACTGTGTGCTTACGGCACCCTGTAAGCTCTGTCGTAATTCTATTGGTTGGGAACCGTTGTAATCAGCAACTTACCTTCCTCTTTGGCAAACCGAAAGATATACAAACAGCCTCATCCCTTCGTTTTTTTAAAAGTTAAAGTGCACAATTATAATTGTTTGTGTGTGTACTTCTGTTCTTTGTTTTGGTAATTCAGATGTAGTTCGGTCCTGGCTCTGTGAGATTTGAATGTTTTTAATAAACCAGATAAATAAAATATTTAAAGGCAAAAGACACTATCGGTACTTACTCAAAATAATTATTAGCATAAAACCTTTCTTGGTAACGAGTAATGGGGAGAGGTTGATAGTATAAAACATTGTGAGAAATGGCCGCCTCTGATTTCTAGACCTCAGATTTAGAATTTGAGGTCTTTAAATCAAGCATTTGAAAGTACACAACTTCGTGTGACAAGGGTGTTTTTTTTTCTATCATTATTATCTCGCAACTTCGACGACCAATTGAGCTCAAATTTTCACAGGTTTGTTATTTTATGCATTATGTTGAGATACACCAAGTGAGAAGACTTGTCTTTTACAATTACCAATAGTGTCCAGAGTCTTTTAGGTTTGAAAGTTTTCAAGATGATTCAGAGGAAGTTGTTTTCTCTCCTGAACAACGCTATAGGTACAATCATTAAAGTCAGAAAAACAAAGCAGCATTCTCAAAACTTGAATCATTTTTGTTTAAAATTGTGCTTTTTAATTTAACCATTACTATTTACAATTTCTTCAGAGAGATTTCTGTAGAATTGTTGTTAGTTAGATTTGCAAACAAATGAGGAATATGTTTTATTTGTTTCGAATCAACCCCCCCCCCACCCCACCCCCTCATTCCCGCGGGTAAATGTACCTATCTTAACCCTGTCACAAGTATTGACAACAAATTGGTACACACATTTTTTTTTTGTGCCACAAACATTTTTTTCTCTAGCTTTTGAACTTCCGAACTGTGGCGTCTCTGCAAGATGTCTTTTATGCGTTGCCAAAACAGGGCTTCCTAATTCATAACTTAATAACAACGTGCCTGGCATATGAAATTAGGACTGCCATCAAACAAGTTACGGCAATCAGATATATTTGTGGATAACCCCCCCTGGCCCAAGAATCCAGAGAGTATATGGCTTTACTCACTGACAGGAAATATCCTTTTAATTTTGAGGTTGTCAGTACACTGAATTTGACACACCAGTCATAGTATTGCATTTCCTTTGATGGGCAGACTTCATGTTCATGTTCCTTCAGTCCCAGTACACCCCCCCCCCCCCTAACGAAAAGGAGAGGCAGACAAACTCACATTAAAGGGAACTTAACATTGCCCCCCCCTCCTCGAATTGTTAGTATATACCTAGCCTGTTTTGTTTATTTATCTGTCAATTTCAAGTATCAAGTGATGGGCCACCAGAGAAAATTACTGTAATTTACTTCAATTAGTTTATCAAACAACAAAAAATTGGCCCAAACTGGATTTTAAACTGTGACCCGAATCAGTGTCGGTGCTCTTCCAACTATGCTCTCGAACTATTTTGATGGCAGTCTCCCTTTACACAATTTATCTTGTTAATAGATTGAAATTTGTATCGTCGGGATAAAGAATACTTTCCTTCATCCGTGGTTTAACCCATACATGTATGATGTGTGCTTGCACTGTATACTCAGTATTTTCCATAACTCTGTCAACAAATCTCAGGTGTATTACTTGGGTGGGATTCAAACCCACGCCCTTTGCAAATGCTAGAACAGTTTCTCGCCAACTAGACTACCGAGATTGTCGGGTACCTAGAGGCAGTTTGAATCTTACATTTGAGCAGCGCGGGTGGTGTTGATCAACAAGATTAGCGATTCATTAGTGATTGCCTGGTAGTGATTGCCTGGTGATGGTTGTACCATTCTGGGCCCAATTTCATGGCTCTGCTTACCGCCGAATTCTGCGCTTAAGATCACGATTCCCCGCTCACATGCAAGCGCCGAATTTCTGCACTAGCCTTGTAAGCGTAGAATGCCTAGTAATGTGGAGTATGCACGATCAGAAGCCCTACTTCGCCAATAACCCGTGAAATAGGCTTGCCGTAAGCACTCAATTCCCTGCTTCCGTAAGCGCCGATTCTGTGCTTACGGTAAGCAGATCCATGAAATTTGGCCCTGGTCCTTGTTCAATGGTTGCACAGAAATAAGGGGTTAATAAAGGGTTAAAACTTTAGCTTTAAGAGTTTTTGATTTAATATTAAAATAATATATTGTCAAAATTACATCTGACATACTAAAATGTTGGAACTCTGTTCTAATGAGTTGAATTTTACTTGACAAAGAGTTTTCACCGAGCTCAAAGTGTTGATTTTAGCAAAAAAATATTTTTTTAGTGTACTGGAGCTTTTCAGACCTTACTAGATATTTCATTGCAGAGATGCCAAGTCCAGACTCCAGCTATGCGTGAGATTTTTCAAAGCTCACCACACCGGTCTGGCCTTAATGCGTGAGAAAATGGTTGCTGTGAGTGTGAGCGTGAGACAGAGCCCAAATGTGTGAGTCTCACGCCTAATGCGTGAGATTTGGTAGGTCTGTCAGTTGTAACTGAATTTATTTTATTTTAAAGATAAAACGGTTCTGATAAAGATGATTTGTTTGCTTATTCATTTGACAAGTATCTTTAATTTTTTTTACAACATTGACTTTTGAGAAACCTAAACATTTTGTATCAATGGAGGATTCTCAGCCACTTCATTATCTTCCATATGCAGTGTCTGCTGCCCTCTATTGTAAATTCATGGCCAATGAGAAAGATAAAAACACTTAACCAAACAGTGTGATTGTTACTTCATTGAATAACTCCCTGGTATTGTGAAACCAATGAGCCTTTTTAAAGGCAGTGGACACTATTGGTAATTGTCAAAGACTAGCCTTTACATTTGGTGTGTCTCAACATATGCATCAAATAACAAACCTGTGAAAATTTGAGCTCAATCGGTCATCGAAGTTGCGAGATAATAATGAAAGAAAAATTACCTTGGCACACGAAGTTGTGTGCGTTTAGAACTTGAGGTCTCGAAATCAAATTCGTGGAAAATTACTTCTTTCTCCAAAACTATGGCACTTCAGAGGGAGCTGTTTCTCACAATGTTTTATACCACCAACCTCTCCCCATTACTTGTCACCAAGAAAGGTTTTATGCTAATAAGTATTTTGAGTAATTAGCAATAGTGTCCACTGCCTTTAACCAAACAGTGTGGTTGTTATTTTATTGAATATCTCCCTGGTATTGTGAAACCAATGAGCCTTTTTAACCAACCAGTGTGGTTGTTACTTTATTGAATATCTCCCTGGTATTGTGAAACCAATGAGCCTTTTTAAATGTACCTGGCACTGTGAACAAGAGGCCTGCAGATACCTAAAGACAATGACAAATGTACAAGTTTGAGATGTAGGAGGAAGCCCCCAACTGATAGGGGGAAAAACACCTTTGAATTAGGTAGGGATCTTTGATCAGAAGCGGGATTCAAACCGGGGTTCACAGAGGTGGACAACTAAGACAAAGTGAATGCCCAAAGTGTTGAAAAAAACGTGATTGATATTCAGCTTAATCTTTGTCACAATCTTCGAAAAAAGAAGTAGAGAAAGAAGGATCAAAATGGGCTTATTAATTTCCTGCCTACGTACACCTGGCTAAAATATCAGTGGGGGTCTTTCTAAGTTCTCATAATTGTTTTTTTTTTCTTGTTCGTAATAAAAATAAAAATAATAACGATAATGTAATGTTTTTGTTTGTTTTTGTTTCAGCTGCTTTGTATTTTATTTTTTACAAAAATTGTACTGGAGGATGAGACTGGGGGTGTGATTCAAGTCATTTGTGGGTGGTGGTGGGTGTGTGGGGGGGGGGGGGGGGGGGGTGAAGGGCCAGTGTAGGCGTGGGGCTTAAAGTCATCTGGAAGTGGTATTTTGTCAAAATAAAGCTTTTGTCACTAATATATGTGTTTGATGAGTGGAATGTGAATAAACAGTTAACTAAGGTTCTAAAAATTAGTTCTTATCTTATTTACAAATTTAAGAATATGCTCCGACCCGGGAGGGCGCTGTTCGTGACGTCAATCGAGGCACGATTCTCAGACTGGGCTCCATTTCCCAGAATGCTCTGAGCCCAATTTCATAGAGCGGCTGAAGCTCAAAAAGCAGAATAAGGGAACCATCCAAAATATCACGAGCACATGTACAAATCTCTGATTGCTTCACCTTGTTTATGCTGGAGGGTAGAAGTTTGTTTAGCAGTATTTATTATAGCTTTTAAAGGCACTGAACACTATTGGTAATTACTCAAAATAATTGTTAGCATAAAAACTTATTTGGTAACAAGCAATGGAGAGCTGTTGGTAGTAAAATGCATTGTGAGAAACGGCTTCCCTGTGAAGTAACGTAGTTTTTGAGAAAGAAGTTATTTTAACTTAAATATCTGAATTTGATTTAGAGACCTCAGAATTAGATTTTCGAGGTCCCAAAATCAAGCATCTGAATGCACACAACTTCGTTTTTTTTTCTTCTTCCATTATTATCTCACGGCTTTGACGACCAATTGAGTTCAAATTTTCACAGGTTTGTTATTTTGTGTAATGTTTATATACACCAATTGAGAAACTCTGGTCTTTGACAATTACCAATAGTGTCCAGTGTCTTTAAAACAGCTCTGTGAAATGAGGCACAGATCTCAAGCTGTGCATCAATCTTAATCGCTAACCGGAGTGTGTTGTCACAAAACAAATCACTATGGAAACAGTGACAATTCATCTTAAGATCAATCTTAGTGTTTTGTTGAAATTAAAGCTTTGTCAATTTATTTTTGTTCAGTAATCACCGACGTTATTAGGAAGAATGCTGTATGGTTTTTTTAATCACCTTTGCAAGTATGCTGTAATAGGGCCTTCAGCAATCAGCAACCTTGAGAAGGGATTCCCCACTGTGCAGCCAAGTGGAGACTTAGGCACAGGGAAAGATTTATCTTGAGCTTAGGGGATTCATAACGAGCCCCCGCTCAATTTTCATGGCAAGAGCTAGAGAAATAACGAAGCTGTTCAAACTCGGTTGAAGATTTTGTTTAACTCTGACGAAAAAACATGATAAAAGTTTGGGGTTGAAGGGCGGGGCTGTATGTTGTCCTAAAACATTGTTCATAGCATTTTGATATAAATCACTGTTAGGATGGAGCTCAGAATTTTTATTTGACTTGAAATTATTGCTTTTAGAGCACACTGATAGGAGGAACTCGCTCAGACAGTGGTGGTGGAGGCACAAAACCATGACAATATTTGTCAAAAAGACAGTGGCTTGCCAGACCTACGATGGGAAAGAGGATGCAACCTTCTTGAAAACACATGACGTTTTTTCCCTTTTTTTCTAAACAAGTATTCACTGTATTCAACTGAAACTTGATGTCTAAAGAAAGTTCCAACATGATGTAAATCTACCATCTTTACGGGCAATTTGGAACACACAGCCATGTGTTTTGCGCGAGAACGGCGTGCAGCACGCGCACATTTCACACAACTCGTTGCCTGATTGGTTATTACACAGCGTGGCTGCGTTAATAAACTGGGCGCATGGCGCGCATGCAAGCCAAAATGCAATTTGCCCGTTAAGATGGCGTCTATTGCAACTTATCTATACCTATAAGTAGTTTGCATGTTGAGTTCTGGAAAACAGAGGAAATCTGCTGCCATGTACGGTTTTATCCTCTGATATAGTGCAACACCTGTTTGCAATAGGAGAATGTTCATTTGTACTGGATTATCGAAATAATTGAATATATCCCCTTTGTCTTTATTAGATTATGCAGTTAATATCCAGTAAATTGGATGCAGAAACTGAATGGCTGAACGAACGAGAACAGGTAAGTTGCCCCCCCTACATGTATCTATCCAGCAAGAGCTCCACCCCATATTTGATTCCTTCATTTTAAGATCCACTGTCAATACATCAAAACAAGTCAAATTTGGGTTCAGTCTGTGCGTCATACGTGTTACTTTTGAGAAAGCAGGACATGTGGACTGTGTCAATAGCGTTTAATTAATAACCAGTGACTGATGACAATAAAAGTCGCACACTAAAGAAATAAACGCACGTAGAAAGACTAAACACTTTCGGAAGGCAAGGTTGTGTAAGCTCACTGGAACTAAAGCTGCGCACTTGTAAGTTTTTATTTTGATGATTCTCATTCAAAGAAACCAATGTATTTTAAGATGGCAAAACATCTTCACAAAAGTAAAATGTCAATATAAACCACAAGGGAAACTGACTGGGTAAATTTTTGAAATGATTTTTGGGGTTGAACAAAGAATTGACTAGAGTGGAATTCGAACCAACGACCTCCGGATTACCATGCCGGCGCTCTGCCAACTGAGCTATCTAGCCCTATATTGGCGGTGTCCCTATTTTGTCAATTATTTTGTTCGGGGGTGCCAGTCAGAAGCCATACAACTGTTAACTGCCGTGTAGCCAGGGATCACACCCAAATTACGATACAACCTGGGAAGCGGCAGCGAGGGGATCACCTTTAAAAGGGGATGCGAGGGGATGTTTCAGATGTCAATATAAACCACAAGGGAAACTGGGTAAATTTTTGAAAAGTATAATGTGTAACATTGCAATGTGAAGTTAATGTGGATGATTGAAGGTGCCCATTACAGTGATTTGTTTGATTGCCATATGACGTGAAACTATTCAGAGATAGTTAAAGAAAAATCATTTTCGCAGTCTTCGCAATTTTTCTCAAATTTATTTTGTTTGATCTGACAATGTTGAATCTTCATCTATGAACTATGAAAAACGAAACCAAGAAATTGACAGACGTACTTGCCAAAATAACTTTTCTGACATTGTTCTCCTTCTTCACTGTAGAATAAGGATTAAAAAGAGTAACATTCTTTGCTAACATCATTTAAAAAACTGAGCTGGACATTATCTCAACTTTGACCTTTTTCAGTTAAGCGTTTCGTCCGTTTTTGGAACACAATTGGCATTTTTTTTCAAGTGGTAAAGTTTACTTATTAGATTAATTAATTTGCTAAGCACTGAGTGGCAGGGAACCAGGGATAAACAGTTACTGTACTTGCATTAAATTGAGGTTGGTAACCTGTTACTACCTTGCGACATTTTGTTGCAGTAAGCAAATTTGTGAAATGGCAAGCAAAAAATAGCTAACCCTTCAAGTTGATTTGGTTGAAACAAAAAGTTTAGTCATCGCTCTTATGGGAGGTGGGGGGGGGGACACTTTATTTTAAATGATTTTACTTGGATTTAAAATAAGGTTAACATGATTTTTTTTTATGACAAATACTAATTATTTAATTTGGTTACGGCTTCACGCTGTTATGATTAAATGAAGAACCATTCTTTGTAAACAATACAATCACAGACCATATTAAATAAAAATTGTAGGTTGGTAGGGGGGGGTTTAAGAATGACCTTAAAGTCCTTTTGTTTGGCTCGTTTAAAAAAAATATTATTTGCCCACATTGCTAAGACCTTTCACTCGAGATGTTTTTGTTCCTCCACTACATTTTTTTTCGTACAGTGATGATAAAACCTTGATTAATCCATGTCATGCAATCCCAGCGTTATGGTGCCGGCTGCCTATTATTTTACATAGCGGTTTAATTTTCTGCGGTGTGTGTTTCGACCAGGTTGGCATGGAAACCTAATTCCATATCGATTTTGTGTTTATATTCCATCTTGTTGTCAAAACATGCGATGGGCAAAGACTGTTATGTCCTATTGTAGTGGCAGCCAATCCCTCTGCATGTTTAGATGAAGCTTAGAGTGGTGTGGCCTAGTTATACATGTTTCTGCCATTTTGTTTAAGTAGATTAAATCCAAATGCTCGGACGCTTTACCTGTTCAAATAAGAATCTAACTGGGTGGAACAAGTTGTCTGGATCTGTGGTCTTAGGTCTGTGAATTTGTTTCTTTGTATAAAGTGTCGACTCTGTGGTTCATTACCCTCTTCTGATTATTCGATCCACTTCTTGGTTGCGCAGTTATTTTCTATTCATCCTTGTTGTGCCACATACGCTTTGGAGATAAAATTTAAAACCAATACTTTTTTATTGTATGAAGAAGAGTGAACAAATCTATGACTTAATAACCATTTGCAAAACAGAAGTGAATTGCTCTGCGAAAGGTGTCTTTAAAGCCATTGGACCCTTTCGGTAAACAGTACTGTCCAAGGCCCACAACTTATATATGAAATAACAAACCTGTGACAATTCAGGCTCAATCGGTCATCAAAGTCGGGAGAAAATAACGGGAAAACCCACCCTTGTTTCCCCACGTTTCGCCGTGTCATGACATGTGTTTAAGATAAATCTGTAATTCTCGCTGTCGATAATTAATATTGTTTTGATGTTTTCTCAAAAAGTAAAGCATTTCATGGAATAATATTTCAAGATAAGTCATTCACCATTACCTTCTGTAAACCCTGTAAATTATTTGTAAATCTGTGAACTTTTATTTTTTTTTCTGTACCGAAAGTGTATAATCATTGGCTTTAAATGCAGAATATGTTTCAAATGTTGTCGTCTTCGTCTAGCTTATTTCACTCCACTGCTGGAGAAAAGCCTCTTCACCAATTCTCCATTTCTCTTGATCCTGAGCTGTTATTTGCCTTCAATATATACCCATGTACAGCGTATATTCTTAGTTTATCTCTCCATCTTCCAGTTCATGTCTCCCTCTCTTTCTTGTCCAGTTTCTTCAAATCCAATTGGGGTTCTTCCATGTCCACCATGCTCGGTGACCTGTCCATCTCCTCGTCTTTGATGTAAAGGTCTTGATAATATCCTGTACTCTTGGTTTCTTTCTTAGGTCCTCATGTGTTACCCTGTCCTTCTGAAAGTGCTATTCACCCGACAGCAATTTAACTGAGGTGCCTTTGTCTAATTTTTGCATGGTTGTAAAATGTAGCAATGTTCGACAAGATTTTGCAAGAGAACAGTTAGTTTTGTGTCACACAAGGAACTTTTTGTACAATTTTCCAACATGATAAAATTAAAGGAACACGTTGCCTTGAATCGGATCGGTCGAGTTGGTCTTTGAAAAGCATTTGTAACCGTTTGTTATAAAATGCATGATTAGAAAGATATTTTAAAAGTAGAATATAATTATCCACACAAGTATCACTCGAAATTGCCTGGTTTTCCTTTTACCTCGTCGACTAACACGGTCGGCCATTTATGGGAGTCAAATTTTTGACTCCCCATAAATGGCCGACCGTGTTAGTTCGCAAAGTAAAAGAAAACCACGCTATTTGGAGGCATATTTGTGTGGATCATTATATTCTACTTTTAAAACATCTTTCTAACCATGTGCGTTTTATAAAAAACGGTTACAATCGCTTTTCAAACACCAACTCGACCGATCCAAGGCAACGTGTTCCTTCAAGCAAGAAGCCCTTGGTAAGTTGCTCTGGTATGAAAGTTTTTTTTTATATATATTCATATCCTTGTTTCATAGCCCTCACTGTCGCCCCTTAGTTTTATGTACAAACCCAACCAAAATGCTCTGTCCAGTTTTTTCCTTTTTCTGTTTGGGACTCGCTAGTTACTAGTTAGGCATGCATTAAAAGTTAATTTAGTAAGTTAAACAACAAAAAAAAGCAATTAAATATGCTGCCAAGAATTAATCTTGATCATGCTTCACATGGGATCAGGAATACTGACAGTGCCAACCCATATGGTGCTGGATTTTGTTGGAGATTTGGAAGGATCCTATAGTAAATCACTTGGAGGGAGAAAGTTGATGAAATAACTAATTGTAGCAATTTCTATAATCCTATATAGAAAGGACATACTTGTCATTTATGAGCTTGATTGGAATAATTTAAAGAATATAATTATGAATTAATGAAAATGTAAGCCAGAACTAATTTGAAATAAATATTGTACTGGTATTGATAAAGGATGCTTATAATATGTAGTGATTAATTCATGGCAGTATAATTTAAAGCTTTTTGTTTAACTTGCTAAATAAAAATTGTAATCTAACCAGTTCTTTTCCGAACAAATTATCATAGCTTAAAAGAATGGTATAGTCACAAGTTGTCACTGCAAATAGTTTTAAAAGATTTTGGGGTTGAAAAATTGCCTAGAGTGAGATACTAAAGGGTTTGGGTACTCTTTGTATAACACACTACCCACAGATTTACATTAAACTCACACAGTTTTAAGATAATGATGGTAGAGAGCTTCCTTAAAATGTTACTGAGGTGCTGTAGTTTTTGAGAAATGAGTAAAACAATGTCACAAAATGTGGACCCCTGGCAGCCATGTAGCCAGGGGTTCACATCCAAGTTTATGATACAACTTTTGCATACACAGAATATTGTTGGCCAAAAAGGAATAAATGTGGAATCTTTAATGTGATACGGCAACTGCTATAAGCCTTTTAGATGTGTAGCATTGTGTCATTCCGCCATATCTCAAAAAGGCTTATTAAAATTTCCATAAAATAAAACACTTTACTCTTATGCATAAATTCTCTTCTTTAATATTGTTCCCATAGTTCATAACAATGTTGCAGTCCAGTTGAACAGTCGGCAGTCGATTTCACAAAGAGTTAGGACTCGTCTTATCTCGAGTTAGGACGTGTAACTCGTCCTAACTTAGGATTAATCTTAAGGTCTGCA
Organism: Asterias amurensis; assembly: GCF_032118995.1. Lineage (NCBI taxonomy): Eukaryota > Metazoa > Echinodermata > Asteroidea > Forcipulatida > Asteriidae > Asterias > Asterias amurensis. The sequence goes on along the minus strand of NC_092650.1, from coordinate 24,245,251 downwards.
TGCTACAGTGCAGGGTTGGGACTCGTCCTAAGTCCTAAGATTAGTCTCAAGTTAGGAAGAGATTTGTGAAATCGACGGCTGGCATTCTAATGAATTACAATCATATGTTTCTAAGAACGTTAATACGCCCCTAGAAAGAGTCTGACTTTCAAGAAGCGCCCTTAGTTAGTTGCAGACATGTTTTGCCAAATTAAATGTGCTGGTTTTTTTTGTTATTTTAATTGCTGGACTTTTTCAAGTCACAGTTGAGTCCCAAATTATAATGTCATCATAAGCTTTGTAAAATAGTTATCACATTGGAGTCCAGAGATGTTAAAAAACACACAAAATATTAACAAAACCCCACTTATGTTTTCTCGGAGATGCCGATCGTCTACAATCTGATGCTGACAATTTGCCTTCTGATACAAGCAAATAGAAGCTAATGTTTTAATGTAATTCACCCGACTCTATAAATTCCATCCAGTACATTTGTTTATTGTTCCACCATATGTTTTTCCAGGGAGAGAATTTAATGTAATTTGGGACGGACCTTAATTGCATTATTTATCTCTGGCAACTAATCATACTAAAGCTATAGGGGGATGAAACATTCAGCAGAAATGCTCTTAGCACTGGGGGGAAATTTATCATTCTCCATCAAGATGCAGAGTTGATTGTGTCTTAATTACCCTCAGTATAGGGAGAACATTGGATTTTATGAGGATGGTCAGCCATCTTGTTTAATCAGTGTAGTTTAAGAAAAAAAATTATTATTAGGAGTTGAGACACAGTAGTATCATGGAACTTACATGTGAGAAAATGGAATAAGCTGTTGTAAAGTGTTTACCAACCAAAAGGACCTATTATAAATAGCTAAAGAGAAATTACAGAATTGGTTTTGCTAACAAAACAGTTGCTAGTAGTGTAAGCACTTTATGTAATCTACCATATACATAAACTGACAAACCTGTAGAAGTTTGAGATCAATCGGCCATCTGGGTCACAAGAAAATACTGAAAACCTGATTACACATTTTGCATTACATCGATGCCAAATTTTTTTATAGAATAAAACGCTCACTGAGCGATAAACTCTTTATTTGAATTATTTATTTCTCATCTAATATGAAATTTCAGGCAGAAATATTTTGAGGGATGTTTTCTTCTATCATCATCATTAGACGGTGTAAGTTTGATGTAAACCTGTGATCTTCACAATTTTGTTTTCTTACCAATTCTGTAACGTTCCTCTAATGATCTGAGGTTTCCACCTTAGCAGAGTTTCTAGGGAAAACAAATTCCCAGTCTTTTATTTGATTGGGATTCGAACCCAAGACCCAGTACAGTGTGGGACAGATGTCTTAAACACCAGGCCACCGAAGTGACTGGTGATGATACTTCAGTTCGAAACCAGCAGGCCTGATACTTCACAGAGGCAACGGAGGCGATTGCCTCCGTTGCCCCTTGCCATTGCCTTGGTGCCCTTGAAATGCTCCAGTAAAAATTTACAATTTCCTCATAGGGTGCCCTTTGCCAAAAAGAAAATGCCTTGGTGCCCTTGCCCCTTCAAAAACGAAGCATACAGGCCTGAACCAGTAACTTCCAGAGGGTGCGGCAGACAATTTAATACACGTAATAATTGCATCTGATGTAAAGCATGATTGTTGGTCAATTACTGCTAGTTGTATAGTTCTGTCTTTGAGTAAAAATTTAATGACCCGAAACATCAGTGCTTGTTTTCCCGAAGTGTAATTATTTTTCTTCGCAAATTAAGAAGCTCACCTTTACTTGTTGGCATTTCATATATTTTGTTGTTGTAAATTGTGATAAAGTCCTTGGGGTAGTATTTTTAAAGACGTGTGCTTATACCTTTGAGAATACTTAACTGTTTCCATTTTTCAATTGTACTCAACGTGGCGTTTATACAATAATAAACCTTTAACAATCTAACCTTTTTTGCTCGTTATCTCAACTTTTAATTATTTTCTGCCAATTAGGGAAATTTCCTTTACTCTTTGACATTTAATAGTTGTTAGTTCCCTAGGTCATTGACGGTAGAAAAAAAAATGGAAAAAAAATCCAGAGTTGAATCGCGCCGGTTCATCTGAGTTTTATCGTTCGACAATTCATTAAAAACGAGGGAGGAATCCTGGGAGACTCAAATGATAACAATAATGATGCATTGTGTGCTTTTGAATCCATCGGGCCTCTCGTCCAAACAGCTGAACCAAAGCACGCTTTCTCTTTCAGGAACCTAAGGGGGGTACCATCGGGACCAATAAACTCTCTTCTGTTGTCTCCTTCTGCCGGAGACGCCTTCCCTCCCTGTGTTTGCTCATTGGGCTCCGTTAAAACAGATTTCAGCTGAGAAATCATCATTAAGTTTTTTTTCCCTTCCACTACTTTTGCCCATTCATTTCCCTTGATGGGAATGCTTATTCTTCAGCAGTGCATTGACACTTTAGAAATGGGTCCCTTGCTGAAACTTGGTGTCAGGATAAGATTTAGAAAAAAATCTCAGATTTGTGAGTACTGAGTAGGGAAGGGGGGGGGACGGGAATAGCTTGAAGGCTGTCTTGTCTTCATTACGAACTTGTAAGACTTATCATTGGCTCATCAAAATGCCATATGATGAAACTACTAGAGATGCACTCGTAAGGTTCTAAAACTCAAAAATTTGAAAAAAATGAATAGGTGGCCTTACTGCACTAAGCACCAAGTTTAATCGCAAGATTAGTTTCTTGTGTAGTTGAGTCCCTTGCTAAAACTAAATGTGATGAGATTTTTCATCTAAGGTTGTTGAAAGGGGAAGGGGAGGGAAAGAGAAGAGGCTCGGTTAAGGTTGAGGGGGTGAGGGCCATCTTGTCTTACAAACTTGTTTGACTGATCATTGGTTCATCTAAATGGCACATGATGAAACTACTAGACGTGCACTCTGAAGGTTCCAAATCTAAAAATGGGTAAAAAATGAGTTGGTGGCCTTACTACATGAAGCACCAAGTTTAATCACAAGACTAGTTTCTTGTATATATACCTGTAGGTGAGTCCCTTGCTAAAACTAAATGTTAGGATAAGATTATTATTTTTCTTCTTCTAAGATTGGTGATGAAGGAAGTGGAGGGAATGGGAAGAGGGTTAGGTAAGGTTGAGGGCCGTCTTGTCTTCATCTTCATTACGAACTTGTATGACTTTATCATTGGTTCATCAAAATGGCAAATGATGAAACTGCTCGACGTGCACTCGCAAGGTTCCAATCTCAAATATGAAAAATGAAAACTCCATTGGTGGCCTCCTCACTTCGTGAAGCACCAAGTTTAATCGCAAGACAAGTTTCTTGTGTACGTGTAGGTGAGTCCCTTACTCCTTAGGTCGTTTTGTCTTCATTCTGAAGAACTTGTACGAATGATCATTGCTTCATCAAAATGGCAAATGATGAAACTGTTAGACGTGAACAAAATGAAAGGAAAAAAAATTTAAAAAAATTACTGGCCTAAATCTATGAAGCACAAGTTTAATCATGCAAGACTACTCGTTTGTTGTGAAGGCTGTCTAGGAGTTGCCGTTGTGATTTATAACCTTAGTGTCAGCTTGGTTAGCGTTGAAGGTTGATTCATTATTGTAAGGTCAATCTTAGAACTTTGGTGGTCAGGCTCAATTCTCAGTTCTCGGACACGCCAGGGCCCGATTTCATAGAGCTGCTAAGCACAAACATTTGCTTAGCATGAAATTTCTTCCTTTATAAAAACAGGATAACAAGCCAAATTTCCACGTGATTTTCAGGATAAGCAAACAACAGCTGAATACCAGTAACAGCAATATCCAACAAATGGAAATTTAGTCGATAATCCTGTTTTTATGAAGTTTCATGCTGAGCAAATGTTGGTGCTTATCAGCTCTATGAAATTGGGCCCTGGAAACAAGTCTGACGATTTCATCAACTTTAAGAAGATGTTTACCCAACTTCAACTACCCATAACCTTATAATCATAGTATTGGACCACGGAGCTGTGAAAATAAAAAGATTGAACACTGTCTTATCAAGGAACTCCATGGTCTTATTAGCAAAGCTAACCAAGGCGGAAGCAAGGTCACATGGAATTAGCTCAAAAGCTTGTCAGAGGGGTGATTAAAAAAAAAACTCCTCTCAGGTGTCTGAAACATCATTATAAGATCATCATATTGTCACACATGGATTCTATAATGAAGCACAGCTTAAGCTATTAAGGTAGCCTTGAAGATTCACCAATAAATCTCCACAAAATGTCTGTTCCTCGTTCTTTATTTTAATGGAGGTCTGTGAACTATTGGGCATGTTTGGGGGGGGGGGGGTGGGGGGGGGGGGCAAGGTACTCTATGTCTAGGCTCTTGGCCAATTGAGAATGAAGTGAGAGGATTAGACAGTGAGCCTTTATAAGCCATTAAAAAGTAATGTGTATGTAATATATTATGGAGGGTGGCGCCACTGGGAGGTTGCTTGCTCAGGAATGTTTAGGGATGTTGTTGGGATTATTCATAATTGTGGTAGTGGTGGTGGTACTGATGTCAACAATCATTAAAGCAAATATTAGGACTTTTTTATTTGAAATCAATAAGTTGTGGTGGTCATGGTGGTAGTATTGACTTAAAATATCTGTAAAGCAAATCCAATAACGACTTGGGTTTTGGAATGATACTCTGATTTTTGATACAGAGCCAAAAAGTTGTGATTGATTGAGCAACTAGACAACCATACTTATTCTTGTCATTGTGAAATCAGCGGTTAGCTTGGTAGGGTTCAAACCCACAACCTGGTGATTGTAAGTCCTGTAGTCTAAGATGGCATTCATCTTGTCTTATATCGTTGAGAATTACTTTGAGGGAGTAGGTACTGCAAACGGGAAGATTTTGGTTCAATTATTATTACTGGTTTATTACAATCTGCTCGTCGCAGCTGGCAGGCTGAATTATAGTGCTAACAAGTTAACAATAAAAATATCTAAGACAGGCAAAAAATTCAATAGGCACATTATTATTATTTTAAAAAGCAAAGTAATATACATTATATGAAAACCAAAAGAAATAAAACTCAGAAAATATAAAATATTCAAGAGACTCAGCAAATTAAGAACATATTGTTTGCCGGTATTTTCAAAAGAGATAAGACTCAAGTGTCAAGTAACAATACAAGTTACTGTTAGTAACTCATCTCCAATTGAGTCTTATGCATTTTGGAGGTTTTAGGCACTGGCCTTTAAATTGGTTAATTAACTATCTATTTTACAGTTTCCACAAAATGTCAAACAATGATCCATGCTCAAAACTTTACTTAGCACCCAAACACTTCTCAAGTTGCTGTTTGAAAAGCTTCATCAACATTACATGGATACAGTTTGATAATGTACTATCAATAGTAATTTAGTGTAATTCATCTAAAAAATAACAGACCCCTGCTGTCACTCTCTCTTGCCACGCCCACACAGAAGGGACTTTCAACCTGTCATGTGGTTACAGCGCCCTCTAGAGTAACACTAGAAACATGCAAGACTTACAGCAAGCTAACCAGAGAACTTTCTCCACTTATAAGAACCCCTAATATTCATACAATAATCATGGAAAAAGGAATGCCATTTCAAAGAGTTAGAGGAAACAGAGACAAAATTACATGTATGTTTAATTTTGAAATATCGTTTTTGTGTAAAACATTTGAGAGAGGATGTGCCAAGATTTTCTTTTTTTAAGACAATTAAGAAATTTAGAGAAACAATTACTGGTCTTCCTCTTTCCACTATATTTCCACTCTGTTTGAACATCTTTAAAACATGTCACCATTAAACCACACTTCCCTCCTATTTGCTCAACCTCCGCCCCCTCCAGTCTGTACTTAATGGGAATTATTAAAAACAAACTGAATTCCTGTGGAAATATTAGTTCCATATTTAAATTCTCTCTACCCCTCCCCCTTTCCGCAAAGTGAAACTTAATAGTTAAACTCCAGAGCTAAAATTACTCAAGTTCCGCTCTACAAAAAACATCTTTCACTGTTCAAACTCCCTTAGGAGTCTATGCTACAGTGTTATCAACCGATACAGGTTTGCCATGTCATGATCGCTGTCTAAAGAAACACACAATATGTAATTGTAGTAATCCCACAAGAAATCTCACAAACGAAGTATCCTTCGCTGGTGTTTTAACTAGACAATTCTTAACGCCACTCCCCCGTAGTGTTAATCACCATGTTTAGGATAATGGCATCGCTCTCCCAGGAAAACCTTCCACTGTTTTCTTTTCTTTCCCACCAGCTTTTTTTTTATATTTTATTTCATATAATGTTTAGGATGGCCTTGCCCAGTGGGCACAAAACAAAAAGGAATCCTGTTGAGGTTTTTTTTTCCTTCCCTTTCTTCTTTTAACAGTTAGTACATAACACTGATTGGAGCACTGGTTATTATACACACATAACAGATGTGGAAGTCATTGTGCCTTAATGGGAGCTGCCAGACAAAGGCTGTTTACAGCTTGTCTGCACAGCTATTTGATTGGCAATCAGTGCCAGTCCCACACAAGAGCCCTTATCCTTTGATCTTTGCCCTACCGAGGTCAACCCAGCCTCCTAATTAGCCCACAGTTTCTCTCTTTTTATTGTTTTGTCTGCCTGGTAATGTTCCATAGGGCCAGGCCCCAATAATGTATACAGTTTTAGGTCCGGGTGTCCCCCCCCCCCTTACACAGACTGGGATGTTAAACTACTATTAGGGACCCACTTGGAATCTGTAACCTTGTTAATTCTGTTTCAGATCATTCGAGTCACATCTTTCTGGTCCATCTGAATAGACTACTTACCCACCTGACCCATAAAAATGAGAATTAAAGAAAGAGTCCAGACATTTTGTAACCAAAAAAAAAGGGGGAAAACAATCCTGGAATATAACTCTCTCATGGTCTAGATAGATAGATAGATAGATACGTGTATGTTCAATGAATGTTGCAATACATAGTGTATATACAGAGTGCTAAAATATGGTCAAAATAGTAAATGTAAAAGTGATAAAAAGGTGAACTTAACACATCTAGACATCCGTTGTCCTCTGTCTAAACTATTCAGTTGATAAGACTATAAAACTTACCAAAAACTAGAAGTTTGAAAAATAGTCAGTACTCTCTTTTGGTACAATAAGATCAGTATTAATAACTTGCTACTGTACATAGGGCACATGGCACATATACCTGTACACTCAGTCCATATTGTCATATAGGTAAAATGAATTGGAGAAATGGAAGCATGTTTCATTGCGTCCCGATGGGGAAATCAGCATGTAGTGATTGTTTGCATCATAGGCCCTTTTCGAATCCACGGCTTCGGCTCCAAATTAGGCTCAGACTAGCTTGGCCTATCGATTGGTTTGACAATTGTGCGTGCTTTGCGTACGCACTCAGGGCTTCAGACGAGAGAACGAGCGTGAAGCCAGATCCAAAGCCAAAGCCGTGGATTCGAAAAGAGCCATAGACATTTTGTTTTGCATTCAGTTTGGTATGAAGTATGATCCGGTCTTCATAATCAAACATGATGATTGTTAATCTTATTGCAATATTATGATACCTGTCCGTTGGAAGCAGAAACATCGTAGTTAAGGTCTTGAGTTCGAATCCCACCCAATTAATATGCCTGTATTGGGGGAATTTTGTTTCCACAACTAATATTCTTTATCCCCAATGAGAATTTTATAATATACATAGTGTCTATTAATATCTATTAACTATACTAACCATACTTTATAAAATACATTAAAATGCATTAATAAAACACACAGACAGAAAGAGAGTGACACAAACAAGAGACCGATTTAGAAAAGAAGAAAAACCCTATTAATAGATGTTATAGTTGCCGCATTAGAACTATTATTCCATTTACTGCATCCTTTTGAAACTCCTTGCCTGGTGCATGTTTTTATCCATCCTACATTCTGGACTGTTTCAAGAGGAATACCAATTCTTAGGCAGCTCTCTTGAGTTATTTTCATCTTCAGCATTTGACTTTATGTACCCCCTTACCATGAGTGGCTTTTGGGTTTTGATTTGGGCAAAGTTGCATATAATAAAAACAAAAGACAGAAGGGGTGAACATCCTCATCTTTCTCAAAGGGGATCCCTTCTAAGAGTGTTTTATTATATCAACAGCTCTTCAATGCTCTTTACCAAGTAAGTTTTTTTATGGCCATTAACTTGTGGAGTAATAACCAAAAGTACACCCCTGCCTTCAGTGTCGTTTCTATTTGTTCGAGCCGTGATTGAGTTACATAAACCAATAAGTCTCTATTCCCGAATTGAGGAATGAGCCAACAACATATTCATGTAATCATTATTCATTAAAATAGGATTTAAAAATTCTTGAAATTAGTTAGGGCTTACTGATTGAAATGATTGTTGCACAATCGGCTCCTTTGAGAGCGGGCCACTAAATCTTCTGAGGGTGAATTTTCATAACGTTTCTGTATTAATTTCCCTTCTTTTTGTTGAAAGTCAAATGTTTCAACTATTTTGGTTTTTCATAAATGAGTACGAAGGAATGAAAATGCGGTTTCTAAGATGCAGCAAAAATGTTGGAAACAACTTAAAAATCACCATAAAAATAATACTTTGTGAGAAGAATTAAAACTGTTGATTGTATATATAACTATTTTGAGAAAGGATTCCCTTCGAAATTATTTGGTTTTGAATTTTTTTTATTCGAATCATTTGAGTCTGAGAAATAAACGGTTTCATCAGATTTCTAAGGGTTGGTGTCCGTTCCCGAATGCTTTGACCAGAGATGCGGTTGGTACACACTGTCACATTGCTAAACATAGATAGCTTCATTGCTTTTGTGAAAACACAGTGACAGTTTTTTTTTCACTTTAACTTTCATAGGTGGCTTTTACTGTATCTTTCACTGTAATTTTGTCTATACATCGTGATTACGTTAACAACAACCAATCTATAACTGTGCCTTTAAGGTTTCATAGGCTGATTCTTTATACTTGTTGAATGTTAGAAACAGTGCATTCCTTGCAGTTTGCCCGGAGTATACATTGTCTTGGAGGGCCTGCATCTCCCCACATCCCACAGAGCTCCTCCTTGGCTCCTTCTCGCTTGCGGCTTTCTAAGGTCCTAAGACTCCAAGCTCATCTTCTTTCACAATTCTCAACTCCCTCTATACCCTCTCTCGCCTCAAGCCTCAAGCCTTCATTAAAGAAATACCCCCCCCCCCCCCCTCTTTTTCTTGTGCCAAACACACCTCATCAAGTCTGAAGAAAAGACAGCAATCTCCAGAATGAAGAGGAAGAAATATTACCTGAGAAGTGATGAGCAAACATGGGACTGTGGCTGGCAGGGTTCCAGTAGCACTTGGTCAAGTTGAGACTGTTGATGAAAGGCTGGTCAAGTGTCTTAAGTTTACTCTGGACTTCTTGTGTAGATAAAGATGTTGGCACAAGGGAGGTCGGGATGGTGGGGGGCTTTGCTAGGGGAGGCCAGGGGCACGTCCAAGGGAACTTGAAGAGGAAGGGACTTGGCTCATCCAAAGACCTGTCCTAAATTCTGTATGTTAGTATTTGTGTATTAGTTTGACCGATGTATGTGGTTATTTTAATCCATTTAGGCCCAGTTCACTCCACCCACTTTACTTTATAGATCATAAATTTATACTAACAGTTTTTAGGTTTCTCCAGTGAAGAATAAGGACCTTCCCAACTGAGAAACAAAGTTTTTAACTTCTGAACAATTATCTAACTCTGGTTTGAACTCTGTTTTCTCTTCAAAAGGGGAAGTATCAAATAAGACAAATTCTTTCCAGACATTTTTGTCACAATTTTGCTTTTATCAGTCTTTTGAAAAAAAAGTTGATGCTTTGGCAGGATTTTTTTAAACAAATATCTTGAAATTGAAGTGTTTCTACATTCTACCATGCCAGGACATGTCAGGTAGTGATACCATATAGAGAACAGTGAGTGTCAACCGCTTTTTTTTTTGGGGGGGGGGAGAAAAAGCCTCTCATGCTAAAAGACTGTAGGGGACCATGTACCTAGCCTATATCAAGTCCCTCTATTCAAGGCCTGCTCTTCATAAATATAAAAATTAAAAGAATTTAATATTTCATGGAACAAATGAATGATTTGACAGAATTGACTATGCATCTTGCAGTCCCTTCGCCCACTCTGTCGATGTATGCTGCCTACAGGTTCTTCTCAAAAACACCACAGTTCATAAAAGAGATTTGAATATACACAATGTCTTAACAAACCTTGCTCAGTTGTATCTTCACCAATCACCATGCAAAGTTTCCAATTCTACTTAACAAAACAAATTATCATAACCACTTATTTTACACACAGTTCCGTACAAATATAGAACAGACCTCAAATATGGTCAACTATATAAAACTTAGCTAAAAGATCAATTTACTCTTTACTTCGCTTTCTGGTCACATTCTTTAGATTCTAAATTTACCCCATTGTTTCCCTCTAGAGTTATGTTGCCTGCCATGGCCTAGAAATAGTTTTAAGAAAATAATTTGGGATATTGTTGGTTCTATATATAAGTATACCTTTTTTTTAACTTGTACTTCAGATTTAGTCAGTGTTATGGTTAGTTTATATATAAAAATATAAAAATGAGGATTATTTTCAGTTCTATTCTGGAAATGACAACACCTCTTCATTAAGAGACCATGTCTGAACTGAGACCATGTCTTTGGCTATGGCTGTCGCTAAGGGCGCTCTTTGCTTCACTGCTTTTTGGCTGCGGCTTGTTGCTAAAGATGTTGCTGAGGGCAAAAAATTAACTTTGTATACTTGTGTGTTGTGTTTGCTACATCAGCAACTAGATTTTGAAAGTGGATTGAATGGAAACTTCTCATTTTCCAAGCACTTTAATGCTCATTGGCTGTATGTTAGACTGTTGCTAAGGATGTTGAGGGCGGTATTTGCTTCAATGCTTGTTGGCTGTGGCTATGGCTGTTGCTAAGGATGTTGCTGAGAGTAGCCTTTGCTTCAATGCTGGTTGGCTATGGCTACAGTTGTCGCCTTGGTTGTTAATGAGGGCTGCCCTATGCTTCGAAGCTTGTTGGCTGCGGCTATGGATGTTGCTAAGAATGTGAGGACTGCCCTATGATTCAATGCTTGTTGCTTTGGCTGTGGTTTTAGGCTGTTGCTATAGATGTTGCTGAGGTCAGCCTTTGCTTTAACGTGCATTGGCTGTGGCTAATGCTGTTGCAGAGAATGTTGCTTAGGATGTTGCTGAGGGCAGCCTTTGCTTTAATGCTTGTTGGCTGTGGCTACGGCTGTTGCTAAGGATGTTGCTGAGGGCAGCCTTTGCTTCAATGCTTGTTGGATGTGGCTACGGCTGTTGCTAAGGATGTTGCTGAGGGCAGCCTTTGCTTCAATGCTTGTTGGCTGTGGCTACGGCTGTTGCTAAGGATGTTGCTGAGGGCAGCCTTTGCTTTAATGCTTGTTGGCTGTGGCTATGGCAGTTGCTAAGGATGTTGCTGAGGGCAGCCTTTGCTTTAATGCTTGTTGGCTGTTGCAAAGGATGTTGCTGAGGGCAGCCTTTGCTTTAATGCTTGTTGGCTGTGGCTACGGCTGTTGCAAAGGATGTTGCTGAGGGCAGCCTTTGCTTTAATGCTTGTTGGCTGTGGCTATGGCTGTGCTATGGCTGTTTTACTGGGGCAGTTTTGCATTGTGTTATTGCTTTGTATTTCAATGGAAAAAGTGGCGTATCCTACTATAAAATCCTTTGTGGAAACAAAAAATTGCACATCTGGTGATGTTTCAGTCATGCTAATTAGTGTAATGCATTAGGTCTTGAAGATTGCTGAAATTCTTGAACGTAATGAGTAAATCAATAATTGTATAAAACAAAATTAGCTGCGAAATTTTGTGTTTTTTCGACCCTTTTGCCATTCATGGTGCGACTGATGAGTTAACACACACAAGTGAAGTCAAAGCAAATACTGTGAAGATGCAATGTTTCCATGGCAACACAATGGCAATGGTTTCTTGCACACATTGATTGTTCTACCCTGCCAAGGGACACTTACACAAAATTATTTTTTTAAAGAAGAAAATTACATCATCACTACACGGCTATAAAAGGAACCAATGATGAAGTCATCACTGTCAAAGATTTTCCTCTTTGTCTTTTAGTACATTTTTCATGGTCATCCATCTGCGCTCATTAACTGTGCTGTCATAAACACCATTCATCTCTAATTACTGTAGGGGTAAAATCAACATCTAATAATAACTCCCATAAGCAGCGGTTTCTGTTAAGCGCTGGCGCTAAAAGAAACGTCCTAGCATGAAGAAAGGAAGCATGGAAATTCACTCATTTGAAAGTCTTATTCATAACGAAAAGTTTGATATTATGAAATTGGAATTTGATAGGAAAGGGTCCTATATTTCTTAAAATAGAAGCTGCCATTTTGAAAGAATAATCTCAAGCATAGTTAATAGATTCAAAAAGGAGAAACGATTAAGAAGAAAAAAATGAAATATAAATAATAATAAAAAATAAAAAAGACCTGAATATTATCATTAAAAATGTACTGATAACTTGTACTTTAATTTTAACTAACTCTAGATAGTCAGTCATCTAAGTGGTCTAAAAACTAACACATCTTCTCTAGAACGGCAAAGGTTGTGGGTTTGAATCCCATCGGAGTTGTAAGCCTGTGATTTTTCACAGGACTCAGGAAGTGGAGTATAGAGTGTATGGGTAAAACCAAATTATATTCTTTATTTCTGATGCAAATTTATTAACTTTTACCTGACAAACAAAACTCATTGAAGCACTGTAATAGTCATCAAATGCATCATTTAAAGACGGTGGACACTATTGGTAATTGTCAAAGACTAGTCTTCACAGTTGGTGTATCTCAACATATGCATAAAATAACAAACCTGTGAAAATTTGAGCTCAATCGGTCGTCGAAGTTGCGAGATATTAATGAAAGAAAAAACACCCTTGTTGCACCATGGTCACACAAAGTTGTGTGCTTTCAGATGCTTGATTTCGAGACCTCAAATTCTAAATCTGAGGTCAAATCAAATTCGTGGAAAATTACTTCTTTCTTAAAAACTATATCACTTCAGAGGGAGCTGTTTCTCACAATGGTTTATACCATCAACCTCTCCCCATTCCTTGTAATCAAGAAAGGTTTTATGATAATAATTATTTTGAGTAATTACCAATAGTGTCCACTGACTGAAAGTTTTTTTTTTTTAAGTCATAATTTATTAATTTTTTTTATATAAACCAAATCGACACTCTAATCCTGGGGTAAATGAGAAGAAAAAAAAAAAAAACACACAACAACAGCAACAACAACAACAACATTGAGACCATAATACAGACATTGACAAAATGTTATATAACAATTCTGAAAACTGTTGAAAAGCAGTACAGTACTACTGACAGAATTACTCTAAACTGGCAAAGTATCATCCCTAGAGTGCATCTTAACCCCTCCCCCCACCCCCCCTCCCCACACACACAAACAAAAACATAGTAGAAAACAATTATATAAATACGATAATATAGAAAATGCTTTCAGAAAACTGCCACACTAAAATAAGAATTGATGATCATCATCATCATTTCAATTTAAGCACCCTTCTAAACCATGGGTGATACCTCAGGAACAATACAGTTTATCTGTTTATCAGCTGAAAACTAAAATAAATTCCAAGAAATATTCACACAGAAGAAAAAAAAAACACAGTGACAAATCACCCCTCAACTAATTCACTTGAAGAGTTCGAGTCACAGTCGATGATCGTATTCTACTTCTATGATCTAACTATCTTGAAGAAATTAATGAATTCCCTCAAACTCGCCCCAAACCTGACGTACTTCAGGTTCTTAAAATGTAACAGTTGATGATAAACATGCTCCCTTTCTTGTTTTTTTCTCGTCCTTCTTTTTTTCTTTTCTCTTGTCCGTTTTCAAGTGATTGGCAAAGTAACTGGTATCCAGCATGATGGTGTGATAATTGCTGGGTAGCTTTTATCCACTTGCGATCTGCTAGCGCTTGGAGAGGCTCCATTAACACTTATTGAACCGGAGTGCCTCTAATATTCCCCCTCATCTGTTTAATTTTTTTGCCATTCTCTTAAAAGCCATGCTTTAATACTTCAACATCAAGTTTTTCCGGCCCCTTGGTCATATCGACGCAAGAAACAAAAGGACGGAGAGTGGAGAGAGTCTTGGCGAGGAGACTTTGGCGTGAGAGAGAGAGAAGGAACGGGGAGAAAGTGCATGTGGGGAGATCTACCTGTAATTAACGCTTAGATCATGCGATAGCTTATCAGCAGAGGCATGCGTCAGTTAGGGTTGAATTCTTAATGGCAATAAAGTCCCCAGGTGATTTATGACAGCCATCCAGAACGGGTCATATTCTTAATTAATGCAGGGATCTCGTCAAGGGATAGTGTAACAGTTGAAGATTATAATGCCCTGCCCAGGTACACAAGAGGGAACAACGATCGGTCCACAGCACTATGCCTCTCTCTCTAACTCAACTCATATATGCATCTGTCAGTTGTAATTCCATTTGAACAGAAGATCTGACACGACCTTTACTCAAAGTACAGGGGACAAAGGCAGCTGACTTTTAATCAAATTATTATTTAACATCCTTAATGCCTCGCTCATTGAGATGTGTACAAGTACATACATTAAACCCAAGTGACATCTACATGTATGTGTGTGTTGAGGGCAAACCTTTATATAGCCTGTAACTGAACAGGACTTTGTACACAAAGGTGCACAGGTTGCTGCCGTCTGAGAACTCTGTGTTTGAAGAGAAAAATCTTTTTGATTCATTTCATCAAGAGGACTGCTTAGTTTTGGTTTTCTCTGTTGAGAAAGTGCACTGGTGATTTGTTTTATGTAAATAATTGACAATGAAATTTGTATGGTTTAATAAAAATTAAAAAACACTCTCACAGCCTGTCGGCTGAAATAATTTGTACGAGTTTTAAAAAACATTAAAATATATTAATTATGATCAGTGTTTATGATAGTCTGCATTTCTCTCCAGGGAAATAATCATGTTTTGTTAACATATGCTTCCACTAAATGTGAGTGAAGTTTTTTAAAGAGGGACTCCAAGTTTTGAGTTCAGTCTTGTTATCCACTCGTTTTCTAGTGTCTGTCCTTAAGAAAGTGGAAAAAGAAAGGTTACTAAGTCTCTTACCTCACAGTTAAAACAGTGTAAAATTTTGATATTCTTCCAGGGTGAATTTGTCAACATCTATGAAATGCATGACTACCATAATAATATATGGGTCTGTAAATTCGTGTACGTGGATTTCTGTTTTTAAATGCAATCAAAACGGTATTAAATTTGACCTTTTGACTGAAGCAGAAATTCCTGTTTGGAATGTTAAGACACATTCATTGTTGCTATCTGATGACGTTATGCTTCAAATTAACGCGACTCTGAAAGAATATCAAATAAGATGACATTTCACACCTTTTAAACATAAGGTTAGAGTCTGGTTATATTTTCTTCTCTTTTATAAGGAGGGACTGTCTCCCTTGTGAAATAAACGCGTCGCAAAACTGAATTTGAATAAACTGAACAACCTTGAACCAAATTTTTTTAGAGAAATTTGCGGAAGAAACCTGTCTTAAACTGATTTGGGGTAAATTATGACAAGTAAAAATGTGTGAGTCTTAGTTTTCATGCATGGAATTGTCATAATCTGGATTTATTTTTCTTCCTCACCAAAAGTAAGAAGGATTGCGAGACATTATTAGAAGACACACAACCCAACAAAGTCAATGTTTGAACAGGATCATGTTGGAATTTGTGCCGAACTCAAACTTCAGGGTAAATATCAGTGATATTTGCTTTCTAAAGTGATACGTTTAAAAGTTTTTTTCAGCCAAGTATGGACAAAATTGTGATTTTAAGAATGTAGGTCAGTGAATCTCATGATACTGAAATTAACCAGAGACTTTCCCTGTCACAAGGTGGCAGCAGACTAGCAAGGTTAATCTATTGTTCTCAGAAAATGTACATAAGGCCGGAAATCCATATTTCTAGCTGTGTAAATGAAGAATGGCTAGCACAGCAATGTGTAAAACGCATGCACACTCCAGGTAAAAATTCCCTGAAATACGCTTGACGAAAGTACGGAATTACCTGCTTTGTAAAGCATTGATTCTTTGCTTACGGTAAGCAGAGGCATTTCTTCAAAGCAACTTCACAAAAGTTACTGTTTCATTCATTCCTCTACAATTAACAAATAATGGTCTGATGCTTCGACTCTTAAGTTTTTCTCGAGCCTAAAATAATAGAAAAGACTCATTTCAGGAGGAAATTTCAGACCATTAGCAAATTTCTTGTCATTATATGCCATAGGTCTTTTGGCAACAGCTAATTTTGTTTTGTCATATAAAAATTTTGACTTTTGAAATATCGCTTTTTACTTTTTGTGATTCATCCCAATCTTAATGGGTATTTATTAAAATTATTTAATCTTTCTTTAAGAAAAAAAATGTTTGGCTTTTATATAAGAAGCAGAGTCTTTAATTGTTTTCTTCAATTAATTATGATTCAATGTAAAATATGCATCAACGCTGAGGTAGTTTAATTAACTTAATCAAATCCAGGCTTACCCAGGCCTCTAAACTAAAGTCCGTCTTCCCATGTTTTTTTTTACTGACCACGTCTAGTATGTCAATGAGAGATGTAAATTTGAATAAGATTTCCCTCCCTTTAAAAAAAAGGTCATTTTCAATTTGAACAAATTCTGAATTCTGATAGTGAGCGGAGATCCATTGTGCTCCACAGTGACGGCTTTGCGCTGGATGGTGTGCCCTACGGCAACCCTAGCTGCGCGCGTGTTACTCCGTTTCTTACATTTCACCTTATCTGCCTGCTGGGATCATCAACAAGTTAATAGGCAAATAGGTCTTGAATGATCAAACATAATGGCGGCCAGCCATACAATTTCTTTGGCTATGGTTTCCTACCCCCCAAGATCACATTTTCTTACATGGTGATTTCATTCAACTATTCTAAAACTGCATGTGTTGTTGTCTTTTTAGTTTTTTTTTCTTCTTTTTTTAAAGAATTATTGTCCATACGTGGAAGGTCTTGAATGACAGAAGCACGATGTGGAGTGAATTACATTCTATTTATAGGCTATGGTTTATTTTAATCCCATGATCCTATTGTGTACATGTGATCTCATAAAATTATTGTAAAACTAGTTTTTTTTTTAGTTTTTTTTTTAAATAAATTTACATACATAAGGTCATAATTGCAAAAGACACTTTTAGAACATGTTTTTTTGGCTGGGATTTGTTTATCAATATATCTTATTTGCAGTGCTTTTAGTTTTGCTCTTGAGAAAAAAAATCAATGTTTGTTATTAACCAGTTCTAAAAAGTCAATCAACCCTTTAGAGACCATAGTGACTAGACCCATTCGCCTCTCTTAATATTTATGCATGAGGTACGTCACAATGCTAACTCAAAACGAGGCGATGGGCGCACCCACTGCAAGTGATGGGGGACTTCTGCCCATAGCCTCATTTTGGGTAAGAATTGAGACGTCATGCACAAATATTCAGAGAGGCGTATTCCAAGGTAGTCCCATACTGTATATTTCTGTTTCTCCTGAAATTTTTCCTGAAAATTCACTGAAGTTATTTCTGAAAATAACAAAGTCAACAAATCAATAATATTAACAGTGTCTGGGCATATTTATGGTGATGATTAACAGATGGTTTCTATTGAGTTAAAGGAACACGTTGCCTTGGATCGGACGAGTTGGTCTATAAAAAAGCGTTTGTAACCGTTTGTTATAAAATGCATATGGTTGGAAAGATAATTTAAAAGTAGAATACAATGATCCACACAAGTTTGCCTCGAAATTGCGTGGTTTTCCTTTTACTGTGCGAACGAACACGGTCGGCCATTTATGGGAGTCAAAAATTTTACTCCCATAAATGGCCGACCGTGTTAGCCGACGAGGTAAAAGGAAAACCGTGCAATTTCGAGGCATGTTTGTGTGGATCATTGTATTCTACTTTTACAGCATCTTTCTACCCATATGCATTTTATAACAAACGCTTTTCAATGACCAACTCGACCGATCCAAGGCAACGTGTTCCTTTAAAGCCTACACCTTATATAGGTCAGCCCTTTGACTGGACAAAAATATTCCTCCCTTTTTTTCAAAGAACCAGAATTTGACAAAATATGGTGTGTGTTCCTCCTTTTTTTTTTTTTTTTTTTTACAAAGGATCAAATATCATTGCCTGTTTTATTTAGTATTTATTTATTTATTTGGACACATCATATTAAAGGCAGTGGACACTATTGGTAATTACTCAAAATAATCATTTGCATAAAACCTTACTTGGTAACGAGTAATGGGGAGAGGTTGATAGTATAAAACATTGTCAGAATGGCTCCCTCTGAAGTGACGTACATGTAGTTTTCGAGAAAAAAGTAATTTTCCGCAAATTTTATTTCAAGACCTCAGATTTAGAATTTGTGTTCTCGAAATCAAGCATCTGAAAGCACACAACTTTGTGTGACAAGGTGTTTTTTTCTTTCATTATTATCTCGCAACTGCGACGACCAATTGAGCTCAAATTTTTACAGGTTTGTTATTTTATGCATTTGTTGAGATACACCAAGTGAGAAGACTGGTCTTTGACAACTACCAATAGCGTCCAGGGTCTTTAAATACCAAGACAAATTATAAAACTGACTCCACATCCACTGCGCTCATCTGATCGGTGTGTTCCTGTCTGTCGTAATAAATGGATTCTCACTTTGCTTTCTATTCCAGCTGCAGTCTTTGAATCAAGCGCTGGAAGAGAAGAATGCCCGGCTTACCGATCAGTTAGACCAACTGAAAAAGCATGACCTTAAGCTAGATGTAAGTATGTCTTTATGTAAAGGAACGATACATCATAAGGTTTCATTCATTCACACTCTTCAATATCACTGAGACATTTCTTACAGCTACATGTAACCTGTGACAATTTTCTCTAAGCAGGTGCTCTTCTCAGTTTAAAGGGTCTGGGTACTTTTTGTAGGAC
Organism: Asterias amurensis; assembly: GCF_032118995.1. Lineage (NCBI taxonomy): Eukaryota > Metazoa > Echinodermata > Asteroidea > Forcipulatida > Asteriidae > Asterias > Asterias amurensis. The sequence continues at coordinate 24,226,191 of NC_092650.1, read as the reverse complement.
AAAAAACACAATGTCCACAAATTTACATCAAACTCACACAGTTTGAAGATAATGATGGTAGAAAGCTTCCCTTAAAATATTACTTGCTATTAAATGTGCTGTAGTTTTTGAGAAATTAGTTAAACAAGTTACACAAATTTTAGTCTTGGGTAGTTGAACATTATTTTAGCATTTTGAATCATGACATTGTTTTACTAATTTCTCAAGTAATATTTTAAGGGAAGCTTTCTACTGTCATTATCTTTGAACAGTTAAGTTTAATGTAAATCTGTGGACATTGTGATTTGTGTTACAAAAAGTACCCACATCCTTTAAAGGCAACTTCTATCAGTTTTGGTTTTGGAGTTTCTTTTTTCACTTGAAGAGTCCATTACTCCTGTCTATATTTTATAAACACACCATCCAAACAACCTAGTAATTAAATATTGTCATCATCATGGGTTCTCCCCAGGTTTCTTTTTAAACTTTGGGACATTCTGGACCCCAATTTTGGAAGTTTGGCCGAAGCAAGCTGAATTTAAACAAAGTCTGCTGAATGATTTCTACTTGGTGACTGTCTTGGGTTTTTAAAGTCCTACTATGCAATCATCAGCCGATTTCACGAAATGCTGGGATTAATCCTATCTCGAGTTAGGACGAGTAACCCGTCCTAACTTAGGATGGGTACAGTTCGTTCTAACGTCTTCGGATACGGAACTGAACTGGTCCTAAGTCCTAAGATTAATCCTAAGTTAGGAAGAGTTTGTTAAAAATCGGCGTCTGGAGCATTCTATATGGTTTTCTCTTCTTTTTTTTGACTCACGTTGTGCATATTGGCCCGATAGGCTAGCTTATGCACCAATAGAAATTTTATTTTAACATTTCCCAATTGAATGTTTTTCTTAGGCATGAGATACGTGATATGATTAAGAAACAGTTGTCTCCAAGTGAAATTAAATCGAGTGGAAAGCTTGTTTTTTCTGTCTGGAGTAGTTACAAAACCAATTTCATGATTTTCTTATATTAAGAAAACAAAATAGAACACCAACCTTTACTGTCTTACTTATATGAATAAATTCAAGATGTGTTTAGAAAATGAAAGTGAGTGAAATACTTGTTTTCTTATTTATTTATTTACTTGCTTGTTTACAAAGATGATGGCAAGGTTGAAAGCACTGTAAAATTAACAAGGCTTAAGATTTGTGTGGAGAAAACTACATCACAGTTGTACATGATGTCTCAGTCCATCCTTAGATTCCCTTGATACTGATTCAAGTGTGAATTTCTCAACTTAAGAATGAAGATGTTTTTTTATCTTCTTTTAGAAAACACTGAAAATGAGCGCTCTACTTTTAATTGTTGGGTATAGAAACAGACGTCGGCACAGTTTAAGGAAATTTGACACAGTTGTTGAAATTTGTTCCCATTTGGGAGAATGCGTTTGCTCTAGCAATCAAGGCAGTGCCCACTCGACCATGATGTGCAATGTTTGCCTCAACGATGAAAAAGTATTAACAATAATTATTACATTATCGCAAATTGGGTTTTCTGGAAGGAAGACTAATGCTTGTATATATTTAAGAAGTGGGGGGGGGGGGGTTCTATCCAACAACTCGGTCTCTCTCTCTCTCTCTCCACGAGTGAGTTGACTTACGGTAACAGACCGTGAAAGGGTAAATGTACGCAGTGCCGCAGAGCGTGTTTGGGCAGCTAAACCCTCAGCGCCTGCAGTCGGTCAGGCATGACTGACAGTGATTGTCAACGACACGGTTCCATACATTTTAGTCTGGCCGGTTCAAAGGCAGCCGGCGGTGGGTGACGCAATCATGACCCAGAATATTATGATTGATAGTGTGACACATCACCTCGATAATTTAGATGTCCCTTTTTTTTCCCTTTTTTTTCTTCTCTTTTTTTTTTGAAGGAAGGGGGAAAGAGTTTTATGTCTATTGGTGGGAGGGTGTGATGGTGTTCGGGGTTTAATAATGCACTGCAAGTTGTAGATTTTTATTGATGAGTTGTAGTGTTCCTTATGACCTGTTTTTATAATTGTTGTAATATCCAGCAAATGAGTGAGTTACTTTAATCAAAATTTAAAGAGAGGAGAGAGAGAGAGGGGCAAAAACAGATACCCAAGTCATGAATGATTCTGTGTGGTTACTGCGGAACAGTTGTAAATGAGCTTCAAAACCATTTTTGAAGTTGAAACAAAAGTAAACTATGGTAGCTGGTTTACAAATTTGAAAGATTTTACAGACTTATCTTGAAATGCCTGAGGAGAAATTAAAATGTACCCATTATGCTTTCACCAAGTTTTTGTCTTCACAGCCAAACAAAATGCTGTTCCTTGAAACACAAACAAAAAGTACTTTTTATTTCAAGAGCTTTTGTTCACTTCAAGGAACCTTCCAGAATTGGCAAGAAAACAAAATCGTGAAAATCACAGATTTACATCAAACTTCCCCGGCCTAATGATGATGATAGTATAAAATATCCCTTGAAATATTTCTCTCTGAAATAAATGTCATATTTGATGAGAAATTGAATTTCATGGCTCAGTGAGCGTTTTATTCATTTTTTTGCATCGATGTCATGAAAAATGTGCAGTCGGCTTTCACTATTTTCTCGTGACCCAGTTGGCTGATTGCTCTCAAACTTCCCCAGGTTTTTCAGTTTATGTATAATTTTGTTATGGTGGATTACATAAAGTGCTTACACTGCCAGCAAATGTTTTGAAGTGAAACCAACTCTGTAATGTTCCTTTAAAGTCGCTTGGAAATAGAATTTTTTTCTTTCAAACATAAGAGTATATGCTAACGAACAATAAAAAAAAATTTGTAGTAATTGTTTGTCACGATTTATATGTTTAAAAAATATATAAAGTTGTTTGGGGGCTGACTCCGCCTACCCCTTTTGTGACGTCAATCGAGGCAGACTTTGCCTGCAATGCGTATAGTAAACACATGTGTAAAGTACATGTACGTCCAAGTCGTGAGTTGGTACGTTTCAAAAAGTGTTTTTCTGCATTCAGCAGCAATACACCTGGTCGGCATTGCCGGGAAAAAAACAAAACAATATTTTTTTGAAACGTACAAACTCACGACTTGGTCCGTACATGTACTTTGCAATTGTGTTTACTCTATGCATTACAGGCAAAGTCTGCCTCGATTGACCTCACGAACAGCGTCCTCTCGGGTCGGGGTCTACTCTTTAATTTGTAAATAACATAAGAACTGATTGTTTAAAACCTTAGTTAACTGTTTATTCACATTCCACTCATCAAAACACATATATTAGTGACAAAAGCTTTATTTTGAAAAAATACCACTTCCAGGTGACTTTAATGTTGATTTACTGTGGCCGTACTGTGATTTTATGAAGTAAAAAAAGCAGTAAGAATCAGACAATATTCTTAGTCTTGTTCATAAAAGGGTTCAATTTTTAACATACATTTTTGTAAAAATAATATTTTTTTCTTTTTTTCTTTGTTAAAATGCATGACAGATGAGGAATACCGAATTACTCCTTCTGTGTTTTACATATCAATATCCATCTCAACCCCTTTAAACATTGGAACCCCTTTTTTCTCAAAATTAGTGCAGTAGGATTACCAAGTAGCTGTACAGTGTACCTAATAAAAATTCAGACGTGAGCACTTTTCTTTTTTTTACCGTTGCCATCGCTGTAGGTGCTGAACCAACAACTTGATCGTACCATCGCCCAAGTCATGGAATTGAAGACGGCAAATGAGCATCTCTCCGCCGAAAGCACACGCCTGGAAAATGAGAACATTGGCCTGAAGGCTGACGCCAACCAACTCCAAGATTGTGAAGCTTGCAGGGAACGTCTGACCTTGGAGCTGGGCGAAGCCCATCAAAAGATCAAGGAGTTCACGTTTAAGATAGAACACCTCGAGAATGAGTTGGAATCAGCGAGGAGCTTCAAACAGGAGAAGAACGAGGGTAACGAGAAACTGAAGAAGCAGGTTGCGAGACTGAGCAAAGAGGCGATAGCGTATCAGCAAGAGATTGCCAGGGTGAGTGAGAGCGAGACATCCTTGAGAGGAGAACTGGAGGAGAAGTCGACAGAGCTCCAAGAGGAGCTTGTTGAGAGAGATAGGATGCTTGCCTTCATCGAGAGACTCCAAGATGAGATCCGAAAGAGAGAGGTCCTCCTCGCTGACAGCTTCCCCAAGAAACCCATCGTTGAGAAATCAGAAGGATTGAACTTTAGGGAATTTGTTCACCTGAAACGAGAGGTAAACTACCTGAGAGAGGAGAATGAGGAGCTACGCCTTTCAGAGAGGATGAAGCCGTTGGCGTTACCTAGCCTGAAGGGTCCATCACCAGGAGGAGATGTTAAGGAGAAGAAGAAGAACAAGGCGAGCAGGAACAGTGCGTCTTCATCCAAGTCTTCCATCTTGAGCATCTCTAATATTAGGTAGCAGTTCTGTAAAGTGAGATGCAACAATGATAATGTTATCATAAACTTGTTATCGCACATGATTGGTTTAAACTTCCATGTAAAGGATAGACCCAATGTTGGTTTTGGTATTGTATCCACAGTTTGTGTGATCCAACCTTTTTTAGTTCATGGGTAGACCAGATTGAATATGATGTCACCGTTCAAATATCTGCCCTACAAGATGGTGTCTGTGCGCGTGTGCGTAGTTGTGTGCGTGCATGTGCCGTAAAAATCAAACCAGGAATGCTGCGTATTCTCAAACGGCAGTGAAAAACCCGATCACTGTTTTCAAACATCGGATGAATGACTTGGCGGGAACCAAATTGGATTGTTTTATTTTATTTCTTAAAAACTGTGTATTAGGCAAAACAAATTCAATGGAAGTTTTCCCAACATGTTCATCTTTATACCATGTAACTTATGTGCAAATCTGCGTATGTTTATATTTTTAATCTTACCAATGCCATGCACACAACAACGCATTCATCACCTTCTGTTGGAGAGTACTTTCATATGCTTTTCTTGCATAATAGTTTTCTACAAGGTCTGCCTTGTTTTTGTTTTTTACTTGAGTTTAGTTTTAATAGGTGCTGAGTGGTCAAGATCAAACCAGGCGTGTAGTTGTACATTTCAATACTGCCATAAATCACAAAATAGTGCAAAGTGTATAATCAAAGTGACAGTACTCGTAATTATACAAAAGTATATTCAAAAGTGAACTTTAAACAATGGAATTATGAATTCTCAACCACAACCAGTTACTGCATCCGTACACCTTCCCTCTAAATAAAATGGAGGGCACATGCAGGAACTGGGTCAAAGTTTATAGTTTTATTGTACAGCCACTGGCCTGCTTTGATAATGATGACACGGACCCTTTTGTATATATACTCCAAAGAGACTTTTTATACCGTCCATGTAAATAATCTTAAAATTAAAAAAGTACCAAAAGAAAATATGCATCTTGTGTGTTGATGAAATTATATATTTATTTGGGATCAAAAGATCAATCCTTCTGCTTTTAAAACTGATTGTATTGATCGGGTTGGACAATAGACCTTATGCAAATGTTGTCATTTAAGTAGGACGCCCTCAGCTTTAGGTCAAAAGAAGGTTGATCATTGGCTCAACCTATGTGCTGCTTGTACAAAATTTGCGTTTTCCATATCACCATCCTTTTACATCTTAGATGATGGCATTTATAATGACATCCATGCATAAGGTACATTGTGTTCTTGAGTTTTTGTGTAGTGTACTCTTACACATTTTTTCCCCAATTTTAAAAAGATGTTCATTCTTGTCAGGGTTACTAGGATGAAGTAAACAAAAAAAGAATAATACTTGCGGATAATTTTGTGTCAAAATATAGATATTAAAAACATACTTTATGGTCCATAATTAGTTTTGTTTTACCTTTCACCGTTGTTTGATAAGCACTGTATACTTTCCAAGTCAAAAACAAAAAACCACAGGTGTAATACTTGGGTGAGATTCAAACACATAACCTTTCCCATTCTAGATGTCATGTTTCTTTCTTGTTCTAATTTCCATGAACACTCTAGCACACTCTTAGTTCAAGGTATTTTTCTAGGAGTGTGTGATAAAATTGAAACTTTATTAAAAAAGTGTTACCTTTTGTGGACAATTTTGTCAGAATGTAGACATAAAACAAAACGTTTATCTGAGAGAGATTTGTAAAGCTTTTCATTGTGTAGAGGTAAGAGATACTTAGTTTGTGGTTGATAGCCATGTAATCTCTTCTTGGAGAAAGTCTTGGTTCTGTAAAGAATTGAGTGTGTAAGATGGGTCTCGACATTTTGAAAAGTGTACTCTGCTCTTTTTATAAAAACACTTACTGATGAATATGAGCAGCTATTTTAAAGACATTGCCGCTTCAAGTAGATCAATCTGCTTCTAAAAACATTTCTTAAAGATCAACTTGAAAGGAATTAAGATTGTTTTTCCCTTGTTACAGAAAGGTAAACCAGTGTATGAGTGTGTAACTGTACACAAAATGAGTGAAATTATTTTTAAAAAATGGTTTCATAATGTGAAAAAACAACCACCTTTATCAGTGTCGGGCAGAGCAAAAATTCTGAGTAAAAGCCCCTAAGTAACTAGGATTGAAAAGAGCACTGTGAGGGCACACTGTGAACTCAATCCAAACAAGACGATGAAAACTGCGTGTTGTGACATATTTTATGATTACAGCATGAACTAGTTTTTTTACGCTGGTTTTCTGAGGCACCGGTACTTCACTGTTGATTTCAATTTTCAATTTTCTGGGTCTTTGCTATGAACCCATGCAGGGCGCCACCAACGGTGAAAAAAAAAAAAACACTGGTTCAAAAATCACTTGATGTGTCCCAACATAAGCATAAAATAACAAGCCATTGAAAATTTTAGCTTAATTGGTCATCGAAGTTGCGAGAAAATGATGAGAGAAAAAAAACACCCTTTTGGATGAATTTGTGTGCTTTCAGATAGGAATAAAAGACTTCTGGCTAGTAGTCTTTTATTATTTTAGTGAGAAATTACCTCTTTCTCAAAATTATGCTACTTCAGAGGGAGCCGTTTCTCACGATGTTTTATACTATCAACAGCTCTCCCATGCTTATTGTACCAAGTCAGTTTTTAATTGTTTTGAGTAATTACCAAACGTGTACCTTCCCTTTAATAGTGAAAATACTTTAGGAATATGATTCTAGAACTTTGAGTGACACAGCAATACACAGGCTCTTATCTAATTTTCATGGAAAAATATATGAAGGCTTCTTTATTAAAGGAACACGTTGCCTTGAATCGGACGAGTTGGTCGATAAATGAGCGTTTGTAACCGTTTTTTATAAAATGCATATGGTTGGATAGATGTTTTAAAAGTAGAATACAATTATCCACACAAGTTTGTCTCGAAATTGCGTGGTTTTCCTTTTACAGCGCGAACTTACTCGGTCGGACATTTATGGGGGTCAAAAATTTGACTCCCATAAATGGCCGCCCGTGTTAGTCGATGAGGTATAAGGAAAACCGTGCAATTTCGAGGCATGTTTGTGTGGATCATTGTATTCTACTTTTACAACATCATGTGCGTTTTATAAAAAACAGTTACAAATGCTTTTCTAAGACCAACTCGTCCGATCCAAGGCAACGTGTTCCTTTAATGGTGAAAGAAACAATAGAAGTTTTATTAAGTGCTTCATTCTGTATGCAGTACACCATATGGTGCTTTCCAAAGTGAAATAAAAACTAGGTTTTTTGTCTGCTCAATTGAAAAAAAACTCATTCAGTCTCTTCCTTGATTCATTTATATAATGTGGAAACCAAGTTACAGAGATGAAATCAAAGGAACTTAACATTTTTCGATCAGACAATAGGTTATCTTCTTGCAAGTATAATATTTAATTAGCGCGGTATTCATTAATCTCATTGCCTGCCTCGCGGAGCTTAATCTTTTGCCGATATCTCCCACGTCATAATTTTGTCATTTGTCGCATGAACACGGTCATGTGGCCGTCATCATATCTCGCACACACACGGCACACTCGAATAACCCTTCATATATATTCGCATCTCCTATGACTAGTAATTGTCTAAATGGCTGTGTCCTAATTCTGAATGTAGGTTATTTTATGCAGGCACAGGTATTGCCTGATGTATTTAATGCAATTAAGGGTTCGATGGTCCAGTCACACGGCACCGTGTAAACTCCAAAGATGAGCGACGCACGAGATGGGTCTTCATCCCACTGCATGCTGATGAGGGTCGGACCAGTGTTTGTCTACGCCAGAGCTTGAGACTCTCAAAGATGCTTGATGGAGACGGGGAGAACCACTTAGATTGTGTTTCATTAAAAAGTCAAGATATTTCCCTCCCGAATATTACATCTAAGAAGTGTGTATGTCCCTTAATTTATGACATATTGAGAGATCGTGAACTGTTCAATAACCTAGCTATTATATGGATTGATGTGACATACCTAGCAACTTTTTTTCTTCTTCCCACTCTGATTTTTGGGGGATGGAGATCTTTTTACCTTGGTCTTATTAGTCACATTTTATCCAATTTCGTTGGCAATCCGTTAAATGGGTTAAGTATCAATAACGGATACTCTGTAAAGATATAACTATTATGCATGCTTCTGAGGAGCTGTCATGGTCTAATTGCTAGACTGAGGAATAATCCTTTAAAGGAAAGATTTTAGCCAAAGATGTTTTGAAGAAGAGGACAGAGATGCTGGTGATTACTTGGGGCAAAATAGCTTTGAAAAGAAAACCTTAGAAGTACCATTTCAGTAGGCTTACTGCGAACCTGTGTTCACCTTACATGTTGTAGTTATTAACATTGTAGTTTATTAACAGGGGTGAGAGTCATTACTAATGGAATAGTCTGAAACTTGGATACAAATTCAAGGCTACGTTGAAATGATGCCATTTCTACTGTTTGGTAACGGTGGGGTTATAGATTTCAAGGAGCTTTTGAAAACAGTATCCAAAGCACTAGAGAAGTAGATCACAGAGCAGGATTTCTTTATTTATGAAGAAAATAATATTGTCTGATTTCTTCACCAGGCCGACATAAAAAGTCTTAATTCAGCCAAAAGTCTGAACAATCTCATCCCTGAGTTAACCTTGTCTGGTATTCACAAAGTGTTAAATCACACAAAGAAAAAAAACAGGCATTGAAAATGTATAACTTCTAAGGCCAATGCTATTTTCATTCTGCAGAGGGCACTCACTGGTGGGTGTAATTTGTAGGGGCACCAAGGTCATGACCTGGGGCAATAGTGACCTATATAATTGATGTCCTAGTGTCCTATATAATTGATTGGACCTCCTTTGTCCAATGACAGCAATACTTGATGTTGTTGGGGATTTATTTCCTCTATATATCTAGGAAACTACAGGGGCTGAGTGACTGACCACATTTGTTATAGACAATATGGGCTCACATTCTGTTTTTGACATCCCTGTGGAGGCATCTTTTGTTCTCCCCTTTTTCAATGCAGTTTACATCCTCCCAGAAACTTTCTACGCAAACTTCCTTGTGGAGCACCCCATGGCAGTCTTAGGAATTCCCTTTCGGAAACCGTGTGTTTCCTTTTGTGTTTCGTTTCCATCTCAGGTTGCAACTTTAAAAACATTAACAATGTTCACTCATATCATGTAATTGTGTATTAAGCCAAACTAGGCTTTGCAGAGCAGGATAGAAACTGATGGTCACAGTTATTTGTTTGCACACCTGAGATGCAGATTATTTTCAATCCGGACCTCAGATTATAAGGCTGGCTAATCCTGTGGTTCTGCTTGATTCTGATGAAAACAAATGTTGTGATGATTGAAAAGTCTCTTCCAGGATGCACTATACATTATAAATGAGTCAGTGTACCAGACAGTAGTCAGTACAAGTCCTGTACAAGTTGAGGCAGTTCAGATTGATTGGATTCTCCTTGTGGCTCTGGCTTGCGGCTTCGGCTTGTGGCTCTGGCTTGCGGCTTTGGCTTGTGGTTTTAGGCTTGGGGCTTTGGTTTGCGGTTTTTGGCTGGTGGCTTTGACTTGCGGCTTTGGCTTGCAACTTTTGGCTTGGGGCTTTGGCTTGGGGCTTTTGGCTTGGAGCTTGGGTTTGCGTCTGTGGCTTGCAGCTTTGGTTTTGGGATCCTTCCGTTCGGTTGTTTTAAACTTGAGGTAATTTTAGAGATGTAATTACCTCCATATGTTAACCCTACCAGAGTCATTGCTAGGGTCTAAACTCGGAGGGCAATCCTGTTTTTTTAATTTGAGAAAGTCTTTATTGTTACATCATCATTGGCTTTCAATTTCTATGATAGTTGGTATACTTCAACCATTTGAACTTTCTTTATAATGATTGAGTACTAAACTGAAACGGTATTACTAAAGTTAGTCACAGGTTGTGGCTATGGCTATGTATATAATGTGACTGTGATGTTCAGACCACTACGACTGCTGGGGCAGCCATTAGCCACAGCCTAACCCCTAAAAAAAAAATATAAGGATTATATAGGAATGAAAGAAAGGACGAAAAACCTATAAGAATCCTATAGGAATCTTATGTAAGTCCGATTGGGCTCTACAAGCATTTCACCTATAGATGTAGGACTTTTTGTAAGGGAAATTACTAAATTGAGAAACAATCATACATTCCCTTTAAAGCAAAGAGGATTGGGGGGGTGTCTTCGCTTGATATTGTTTTTAATTTACAACAAAATATATATCGGCCGATATTGCTAAAAATAACAGCAAATCTCAGCCTGGGATTGGATTGTGATTTCACAGTTGAGTTAATGACAAGATAGTCTTATTTACTGCTTAGCTTAACACCTTCATGGCGGGGCCAGCTATAGGGGTCTACTCGGTGTGGAAAAACGCTGCCGGTCTAAGCTGGTGTTGTCGGGTCATCGCAGATATTGGATTGACTCGTTGAAGCAAGGTTCCCTAAATTAATGCTTGTTTAGCCAATTAAACTCATTCTTGGTTTTTTTTTTGTATGGTGGTATTTTGCTTTAGGTCTGAGGCTTAACCTTGATTCTCTCTATTTTGATTGTTTGAAAATTAATTCCGAAGCTTTAAGTAAGCCGGTTGAAAAAAACACAGAATATTGAAATTTAAAAATTCAAGAAGAAGTAAAAGATGTTTCAAAATATCATTGTTATTTTTCCTTGTTTGTTCTTAATGACTTGATGAGAAACTGTCATGCAGTGAGTAGTATAATGCAGTATTTTTTTATTCAGGAATTATGAAATTCTGAAATGTGCAAAATAACGAAAGCGTCAATACTTGCTATTGGCAAAAAAAATTATTTCATGATTATCTATCCTTCATAATAAGAAAGACAAATCATCATGCTTAATCATCACTATTATTCTATTAATAACTAATAGTGTAATTTGACTCCGTTAATAATCACAATATGCATCAAAACAAATTGCATGACGTATTGCAATCATGAGGTTTCATTATTTTCTTGAATCTTGAAATTATCCTTCATAATATTTTAATTGCTGTGATGTCAAAACCTTGGCGATACAATCCCCATCTCCATATTTCTTAGAAACTCTTGCTAAGACTCTCTTAATTTTTCCTAAATGCTTGCTTAATATTGATCTTCACAAATGCCAAGGTGACCTTTTCCAAAAGCTTATTCGAGGATTCAAAAACATTAAAGGCCCTGGGCATAATTGGTATGGTAACTAAAGACCAGTATTCTCACTAGGTGTATTCCATCTTAATGCATAAAATAACAAACCTGAGAAAATTTGGGCTCATTTGTTCATCGAAGTTGCACAAATTTGTGTTTTCCAATTCAATTTTTTTAGTGAGAGACTACCTCTTTATCTGTTACGTCAGAGGGAGTCATTTAACCTGCAATGTTTAATACTGTCTTATTTGTTTTGACTTGTTATCAATAGTGTCCAGTGCCTTTAAACCTCACGCGTAAGGATGACTTGGAAATGTTCTCTTTCTTAGAAGAAGAATAACGACCCCCCCCCCACCACCACCCTTTATTTTTTCTCTCTTGGCCCCAAAGCAGATAAATCAATTTCTAAAGATTGTCAGCGTGCATTTTGGTTTGTGGTAATTAAGAAGAAAAAAAGGACAGCAGCAATGTTCCGATTGAACACCAATTGAATTTGGTCGCCTGATTGATCCATAAAGTCCCACGAATGAGATCAAGTTCATGACCTACAAGTCCGTGGAGGACCGCACTGTACCAGCGTCAACGACCCACCTGGAGGACACAAGGGCCTCTTCCAGTGGCAGGTGGATAGCCAGGGTGCCATCCGAGATGATCACCTCAGTGTCTCCAAGATGAAATTTCCTGGACCAGCCCCTTATGTTTGTACTCGGCAAGTAGAAAGAGGTCTGCACTTGGCAAGTGCCCATTAGTTGGATCTTAAGGCATGTGCCTATTCTAAATGTTTTGTCAAGTCTTTCATTTTGTTATTTCGAAAGGTTACAACTGGTTAGGGACTCTGCATTTGATTTGCAACTTTTGGAAGGAGATGGAAAGAAAGGGAAGTATACAGTTTCCTGCCTTTGTGGTATGTGTTATGAGTTTGCATTTTGAGTGAACAAAGAGCAATGGCCTAAAGCAGGGGTTGAACCTGTGTTGTAAATTACCATTTCAAATACACTATTTTTAAAATTTTGTTTTTACTTTTTTACATCATTTAGCTGTGTGGCCGTCCTTTTTTTTTCTTCTTGAACTTCAAACCCTTTTTTGGCAATTTACATTATTATTTTGTTTTAGTATAAAGGCTCTAAATTTAAATACAAAAAAGTTTCACAAAGGTACATTATAGTTGTTTTTTTTAATAGTCTGGCACCTTTTTTTGGATTGACACAAATATTGTTTAACATCATTGTAAGCAGGGTACTAAGCAAAGATTGATCCTACATAAAGGTCAAAAAGCTGAATGATGTGGCCATCAAATCTGAACTGTATCAAGGTAACTTATTGTTTTGTTGTTTACTTATTTAAAATATTAGTTGTTTCTTTTTTCAATTCAAACAATGGTACTTAAATTTATCTATCTACTAATATGTTGTATTTTGTTATTAACAAAAAGTTTAAGTTTAAGTGTTATTTATACTGAAAGTATAACCACAGTACAAAAATAGACACGCCCCCAAAATTGGAAGATAATAGTCTGGCGCCTTTTTCTGATTAGCACCAATATTGTTTATCATCAATGCAAGCAGGGTACTTGGCTAAGATGGTTCCTGTAGAATGATGTGCACCCAACATGTGAGTCGTTGTGTCAAGGTAAACTATTTATGCATTGTCAATTAACTTTAAAGTTCAACTGGTGGTTCATTGTCATTTCTAACAGGCAAGGTACTAAAAATATGGGAATAAACCACAAAAAAGAAACACAAGTTTGTCTTTAATTTTATTCTTCAAAAATAGGCACTTCAATTAAGAAGTCTTAGTCAAGCCAGTGGTTGACAAGAAATGACCTTGTCTATTCCATTGTCAATTGTTACTTTACACCTAAGATTGTTAACTTATATATGTCATGGGGGTCCTTGCATACTGAAATGAACAACCTCTATAAGTAGAATTTTGAAGGACAACACCTTCCAAACAAATAATGTCTTAATTGTATTTGCCCTTCATGCTTACTGGTGAGGAAAAGTTTCCGTATGGCGCCACCACTTTTTCATTCGAAATAAAATAATATAGTATCTAATTTACCTGATTGATATATCCCTTTTTGTAAAAATGAGTGAAAAAGTGGTGGCGCCATACGGAAAGTTATCCACTGGTGAACTTACAGGTTAGGTAGGATATGCCTTTGTTTTTGTAACCATCTAGTTTAAAAAAAAGAAACATTATGAATTTATTTTATGATTTCTTTTCATTTCTCTTGCATTGTTGCAAAACAACAATTGTAAGATTAGTGCTCACTTTTCACGAAGATGGTATGCTATCAAAAGATGATTGGCACCATTAATATTACTAACTCCATTAAGAAGATTTTTTAAGAACTGAACTTTGTCTGACCTATTATTAAAACCAAGAATGGTTAGCTTGCGGCCATTGCTGTTGTCTACGAAGCACAAATTAGTGTACCCTCGACATGCCTCGGCTGTTCCAAAATGATTTCCGTTGCCTTTGCTGAAAATATGTAGATGGAATGAGCATAAACAGAGCACATGCAGCCTGCTATATAGGCTTGACTTGGGAGCTATAAGGCTGTTTTAAACAGAAATTCAAATAATCGTATATTTAATTTCTTTTTAAAATCCTACTGGACACTTACTCAAAAAACTCTTTCTCACCTTTCCCAGAAAAAAAGTGAATCGACCAAGACCGAGAACAAAACCCTAAACTGCTATCTTCCTAATTCCAGGGTAAGTTTCATTTTGTTTCAAGTGTTTTTCTTTTCTTTTCTTAGAAAGAGGGTTGAAGTGCAAGGCCAGAAACCCATATGTCCGCCACTCGTTGCATGTAATGTGTATGCAGTGTGCAACAGCTTATTTATGCTTCCTCTCTATTTTAATAACCAATTACCAAAATAGCATCGACTTGTGAAAGTTGGTAACAGCAGCAGAAAAATTATGTCATGGCTTTCAAATATTTAGCAGAACATTCTTTATTGATTGAAACATTGTTGAATTATTTGTTCTTTTTGTCAAAAGCACTCAAAAGCGGCCGCTCTTTTTAGGATGATCTGAATTTTTAACATAAATTAATTTATATTTCAGATGTTATATGTTGAATTGAGCCTGCATTGCAGATATTGTTCATATTTTAAAAATGTGATTAATAAATAATAAACAATTTGTAACATGTTTTCTCAAAATTTGTTGGTTTATATAAAATTAAATGGCGCGGCCATTTAATGGCCTCGCCTTCTAGGTGGTACTATCTTGTACTATTGCTCTGACATTTTTGATATTTACAGTTCTTGGCAGCCTCACTTTCAAACCAATGGCAAATACGGTCAATAGCTTCAAGTCGTAATCGGGTCAAAGGTTAAATCTTAATGGCCAGAGTTGCTAATTCGTGGACTGAGGAGACTGCCCCTTTAAGGACGATAGGAAACTCTAGCAGTGAACTTATTACAAAAGAACGACCACCCCCATCCCTTTTGTCCATCGTACATTCACATCAATCCAGCAGTAATCCCCCAGCAAAAAAGTCCAAGTCTTTAATGAACATCTCCAAGATCTTAACGCACCATCTCGTATCTTCTTACGTATCCCCCCCCCCTTCGCCGTCTTTACATGTCTGTTAATATAGAGAGCTCTTTAAGCCGTATGCAAATAAGGGAACTCCGAGCAGGTGATAATAATCAGAGGAAGTTGATCTCTTAAAGTACAGTACGTCATTCGCCGAGAAGAGAGAAAACGGCGAGAAAACAACTTTTTTTCTTTAATATGGGATTTCTTGGGAGCTCAGCACTAAACATCAATGAAATCGAAGAGTCTCTCATTAGCCGTGATCTGAATCAGCTGCGGAGGGATTACCCGGCCTCTGCACTTCCATTCATCTTGAAGACTCTTACCAACGAATTGATTTTAAAAAGTGTGATTATATACTCCTGGTTAAAATGTTTTTTCATTTGATCTGATTCGTGTACACAAGCCGCGACGACGGCGCTATCTAAAAATAATAAACCAACACTTTCTAATCGTTTCTGTCGGGGTGTTTTTATTCCCTTCGTATTTTTCCGCTTAGTTCAAGTTATGTGTTGTTGTCCAACCACTTTACCTTATCTGAATGCAGAATCTTGAAGAAAGTGCATTCTATGAATCATGATTGTATGTAATTGAAAAGTTTGTCTTCATTTTCCTTTGCTTACTTCTTTCTTGTTGTGTTTGGTTTGTTTTTGTACGCTTCTTGACACTGCACTAGGATTGACAACAGATTGACGAGCAGTCGTTGGAGTAATTGCTAAGTTCAAGTTGCTGGCAGTCTGAAGCTCCCTCAGATTACAGAAATACTGCCCTCTCTAGACATTTGTTAGTTTCCCTAGGCAATTTGTATACATATGCTAAGCAAATTTGCTTAGCTGGGAAAAGTTACCAGCCAAAGCGCCATTTAATGTATGTTGATCCTGATTTGGTTCACTGTTCATTAATGTGTGTTGAGCACTTTCTGGGAAATTTGTGAGAATTCTTGAGGTTTTACCTATATTACTTACAGCTGGATTTGAGAATAATTTGTTACTTTTCTTGGATGGGGTTTAATTTGTAGAAATTTTTGTTTCAGAAGGGAGTTTGTGACAAAGTGGATTTATCCATACTTTATTGTAACAGTAGATGTAAAAAAAATTATAAAGCTGTTTAGTTAGCATTGTGCTTACTGTACACATAAAGGCATACCTAAGCTTAGGTGTACTTCGTGTTATAGACTAAAATTAAACAATTTTTTTTGTGTCCTCACCAAGGTACCATGCCTTTATGTTTTAGCTGTATTGATACAAGCAGGGAATTTGGCACATAGAGTGTGTCATGAGAAAGATAATTGGCTATTAGGCCAGAGCAGATCTTTCCTTTGAAACAATATAGGTAGTAAGCAAGCAGTCATTATGACAATTTTGAAAATTACTTGTTTTCATCATTCACCTATATTTATACTTAAATGCATCAAAGGGATTTGAAGTAAAGCAGCGCAGTCAGTTAATCTACTTATAATGGCATCATCAAAAGTACTTAGTTATTAATTTTTTTAATATATTTATTTTCGAGACTCTGCTAGGGTCGAAACATCAGGCCATTAACTATTTTTTTCGTATATTTTTTTTCCCCTGGTACCCTCTGCTAATTACAAGGATTGAACAGGATTTTAGCGGCCATGCTTGATCCCCCGTCCAGCAATTAAGACATCTTCTCTAGACTTAGGGGTGGGTTCTCTAGACTTGGGGGTTGGGTGGACGGTTGTGGGGGGGGGGGGAGAGGAAAGTCCCACTCGAATTGAGTGAAGATTCTATTCATGCAAGACTTTCGTAAACCATCAAGTGTATCATGTTTATTACATTGGTTGTAGGGTAAAAAACTAATATTCATAAATACCTCAGACAGTTTCGCTATTCCTTTTGGTGGAGAGCGCGTCACGTGGGTGTGTATAAACCTTTGTTAATGACCGGTAAAAAGTGTTAATTCATGGGCGTGACACACAACCTTGCACCTGTTCTTATAAGACAGTTTCTTCATTCCTATTGGTCGAGAGCAATGCTGAAACAGTTGTGCCACATCACGCGATACGTGCGACGCGCACAGCATTCCCTTATAAGGAGTTGTTTACCCGAGGGCGGCGGAGGGCTTTACCATTTCATAGCTGGAGGGGTGTTGTGTTGAAAGAAATCATTTAACAATTATAATTTTTGCATTTATTTTACTTTTTGACCAAAAAGTGATGTTTTTGACCGAAAAGGTATTTATGAATGGGAATCAAAGTGTGTTGAATGGGTTTTCAACTAGTGGTTCAAACCCGCCGAGGCCTGGTTCTATATAATTTACCTCGACTTCGTCTCGGTAAAATTATCAAGAACCAGGCCTCGTTCGGATTAAACCGCTAGTTGAAAACCTCTTCACCAAACATTGATTCCCTTATTTATAAATGGATTGTTTACTACGTTGTTTTTAGTTCAGCGTAATCATTTTTATTATAAGGTGCTTTTTATCAAATTAACGATGGAAAATGGGCTGTTTAAATATTATTTTTATTTTTATTAAAAACTACAGTAATATGTTTCATCCATGACGCGATGAATACATCTATTAAAATGTCATAAGCCAACCTAATAATAATTGATATTCATAATTGATACTCATGGCAAACCGTATGGTGATGATAATTTTGTTTACCCACAATTACTTCACAGAAGAATGGGCTCTAATTTTAATTGCATAATAAAAAATTGTGAAATAAATACATATGTTTTTTCTAATTAAGTGAAAAAAAGGAAACCATACCAATTTATACTTTGATAAATTGGGCATGTGTTGGTATTACAAACAAAGGAACTTTACAAAAAAACATCAATCAATCAAACCAATAAACAATAAAACAAACAGAAAACCCTAATGAGTGCATACATATCTTCATTATACATATCAACCATTATGGCCATGGTTGCAATTATGTGTGTTGTCCACTCGTCATTTCCAAGACGAACCCGTCAGAATTATTCCCTTCCTATCTTCTGCCCCCTCTGGGCTGAACCCTATTATTTCACCTGTTTTGGCACGGAGGATTTCCGAAGCAATCCTTTGTTGAATAACAAAATAGCTTTAGCTGCGTGAAACCGACAACGATGACGATCTGGCCACGGCCCCCTTCACGTGTAACCAGACCACACGTAGAACGTAGCTAGGTGTATCTGTGTGTATCGCTGAGCCGTCTTGTGCCCGGAGAGAAAGACGTGTTCATCCCTTGCTGCCTTCTAGGAAGGTAGTGGTAGGGGGTAGGGTACGATGTACACAACGATGCTACCTCAATTACACGCAACAACATGTTAGTTTATTTTTAATAGCTGTACAAAAAAGAGTATACAACAATTATGAAAATAGTTGAACACTAGATAAGATCTACTCCTGGAAGAAACTTAGAGCAAAAGGGTGCCATGTTGGACTGATAAGTACGTTGGTTTTCACAGACTAACATGATGTAATAGTGTAATGCATCACGGTGGCAACAAAGGCGAGTGCCTTCCTGCCCCCTGGCCATTGTCTTGGTGCCCTTCAAATTTTGAATTTCCTCATTAGGGTGACGTTTACCATGGAGAAAATGCCTTGGTGCCCCTGCCCTTTCAAAAACGAAGCATACAGGCCTGATCATCAATCTTCACACACATTTTGTTTTAGAAGGACACAGTTACATGTCTCTAGAGTTTGCAATGTGTGAAACATTTACCTGCACATTTTGCTCCCAAAACCACTCTGACTCACAGTATTGATGAATTAAACTCTACTTTCTACAGTCATAAAATCAACTAATGCACCAATTAAAAACCTATTGATTAAATTTAAAAAAAGAAAGGGTGGTTTTAGTTTTGTTTGGGCACATTTGGATCAACTGAAGGACAAATTAATAGAAGGGATAAAAAAAAAACTCATCACCTCTGCATGCAAAACAGCAATCAATAAATCTGGGTTGGAAAAAAATAACCTGCATTTAATCCTTGCCCTTGCTGACAAAATTGTTGATGGTAATTTCTGATCAGGGGGCAAAAAAAACCAGCATAAATATATGTGTCAGGGAATTAAACATCACAAGTCAGGAAGGATTGAAGGGGTTGGATTTTGTTGGATAAATGGAGGATATTAGTAGACGTATACATATTGATATTTTCTGTAGATATATTCTTAGTGAGTTTGATCTAAAAATCTCTTTGGAGAACGAGACCAAACATCCTGAAAAGTGATCCCAACTGACAAGTTGTCAATTTCAAGAAAATATGGAATCGGTATTTATTTTCTACTAATGACTCATTTCCACCTTGGAGTGGTTCCTTAAATCTAAAAACATTTTACCCCAGTTTTGAGTTTAATGATCAAACAAAAAATCTAAATTTATTATACAAATAATTAAATATGATTTTTTTTCTAAGAAATGTTATCCAATATTTGAAGATGTTAAACTATTGTGGGTCAACTGTTCGGGATATACCTCTTACATTACTTAAGATCCCACAATTAAGTTAATTGGTGCTAATATTCTGAGAACAGAATCATGTTTAGATACAGATTCATTATATTTGTTGTTCTTGCAATACTTATAAATAGGGATTGAAATAAGCAGTAGTTTTCTGCATAACAAAAACCTTCTAGGGAATGATTTGGAAGGCAATATTCGGTTCCAGTACTACCTTAGCCAGTGCCAACTTTAAAGGCACTGGACACTATAAAATGGTTAAGTGATTGTGAACATTTTATATTAAAACAACAAACTGTGTCCCCCCCCCCCCACAAGCTCCCCCCCCCAAAAAAAAAAAATAAAAAAAAATAAAAAAAATAAACACAACCAAAACCCCAAACAAACACTGTGTACTATTTTGAGGTGTTTTTCATGAAAGTCTAAACCATTAGCCTAATATTGGAAAATAATTGGAATTACTACAAAAAAACACCTTCCCATTCAGTAAGCTTTTATAATAGACTCTTGTAATTTATGTGGAATAGTTCTGTACTTCATTTCCAGTTTGGTTAATACAACAATATGGTTCTGGCAGTTATTCTTTATCCCATCGCAGACGAAGCTGGCTTCATTATTAATTAAGCAAATGCCAGGTGCTACCGGCAATTAAAATAAGTAGAAACACTAAAAACTGCTGTTTTATTGAGATCAATTGCTCTGCTTAAAGCTGTATTATAACCATTAAGATTGTTTATTACCAACAGAAGCTGTTCAACCATTGTTCGTCGATGAACTATAAAGACAAAATATTTTACTGGTTTAAATTGTGAGTGGATTGACCTGTGTAGCCTAATGAAGGAAAAGGATATTATTTTGGGGGGTTTTGGGAAAAGAATTCCTCTATTTATGTCAGAGACCCTTTAGAAATTTTATCAACTAGTATTTTTTTATATGCAGTGTTCTTTGGCAGGAAAATTCTCTATTTTGTATATTTGAATGATTCCTCCATTTATGAGACAATAGTTCATCAACCATGATTAGCTTTCACAGTTAACAAGAATGTTGTTGGGGACAGTAATGGAAGTGCTAAATTTTATAGAGCTGTTTAAGCAGCAAATATTCTTTAACATTAATGATACCTAATTGGTAAAAGCAAGAAAACAGTCACAGATGATACAGATGATATTTACAGTTTACCGGGAGCCTCTTTCTACATGTAGTAAGCATAATTTTGCTGTGCATAGCTACTTTTTGTGGTACTTAAAGGTACTTGACACTTTTGGTAGTTACATAAAATAATTGTTAGCATAATAACCATTGGTAACGAGCAATGGAGCGCTGTTAAAATGACTTACTCCCTCTGAAGTAACAAAGCTCTTGAGAAACAGGTAATTTCTCACCCAAGATTAAAAGACTTCAGACCCGAAGCCTTTTATAATTCATCTGAAAGCACCCAAGTTCAAGAAGAGTTTTTATTCTTTTTTTTATATTTTCTTGCAACTTCAATGACCAATTGAGTTAAAATTTTCACATTATTTGTTATTTTATGCATATGTTGAGGTACACCAAGTGAGAAAACTGGTCTTTGACAATCACCAAAGGTGTCCAGTACCTTTAAGCAGCTTTATGCAATTCGGCCCCTGACAGAATGCAAACATCTGGGCAGATTAAGAATGCAGAATTTTCATGATGCAAGAATTTTATCATTCATTAGCTAACATGTGAATTACCGACGGTGTATCCACACCCTATGAATATCAAGTACATAATGCAGATATAATTCTTTAGGAAAGATCAAGTGATAGACTAAGTCATTCAGCATGCAATCCCAGTAATACCGTGCTGCCAGAAAGACGTGGATCAACCGGGACAAAGTTTCCAATTTCGGGTGACCACCGAGAACCCTATCAGAGGAAGCTCAGTGTTCCGTGAACATCCATGACTGTATACAGCAGCGTTTTTTTTTTTGCGTTATAATCCCGCACGGACTACAGCCCCCTAATCTGTCGTCTCTAGCTGTTGCCAATTTACACAGAACTTAACGCTTTGTTACAACCGCGACCCACATAAGTCTACATCTTGTGGTATTAAGCGATCACCTGATTTGCTTCTGGTCTACTGGAAAAAAACATGGCTGTTGGTTTCGACTAAGTCATCAGGCCCTGTAATCCCTTCTATACCCCATGCCGTTAACCTTGATAATGAACACTTGCATAATTCAATTCGGAGGCACGGGGGGGAAGGATCGTCAAATGTTGGATCTCGTAAGACATGTTTGTTGAGAGGAGTTATTAAAGCTAAAGGAAAAGCCCATGGTTGTCTGATTTTGTTTAGACTTCCAATATTGTTGGACGTGCAGAAATGCAGCGCAATTCGGTTCAGGCCGTAAAGCCTGTGTGTTTTTCAATTGTGAACTGGCTTGGGTTGATCTGGGTAGTAAAGTAAATATTGTAATAAATTAAATTTTGTTATTGTATTCTAGCTGAAGTGACAGTAATCATCACTTATAATGTGTCGTGCGGGACAAGAGACTTAATTGTTTTTTTTGTGTTTTTTTTATGCTTCCATGAAATTCAAGTTTTATTATTCTATATTTTTTTTCTGTAATGGATTAAAGTTAAAATCCTGTAAAATAATACTTTTTATTTATTTAGAAGCAAGTATTATATGCACTTACTTGCCTGTTTAAAAAATAATAATATGTTTTTGTTGTCTTGGATGGGTCAAGCTTATTGAGACCAATGTAATGTTTCAATTGTTAATTTAAAATAGTCTTTGGGTTTTTTCTCCTTGAAATATATTTTTTGTGTTTTTTAATATATTCAAAGTCGTTACTTAAGTACAATTTGGTCATTAGACTGCAAATTGGTGAATGTTTTTTTTATAAATAAACCATAAACCAACAAAACCACTTTAAGGGAAAACTTCAATTGGGCTGCCACTGTCGTTGTCATGTTTCTCGTTACAGCAGCACTAATTAATGCCAGCTATCATTAAACCAAAATGGGGCAAGACTAGTCTGCCCTTTCAGCCTGGTTTGGATTCATTGATTTTGTATGAAAGGAAATACTAAATGGCTGCATTGTTCTAAATTCTATCTTTTTTTAGACAAAAATAACTGGGAAAAATATATTTGTAAACATCTGTTTTAGAAAATGGTCAGGATGGTTCTTTACAAGTTAATCACTTTCTCCTTGAAACTGCTGCTCCTTAGTCTTATTCTTTGTTAGTCCATTATCATAAAAACTACACACAAACAATTATTAAGTAGTGAGCATTAAGTGTTATCCCACAAACAATTAAAGCCAGGCTTTGATAACCCAATGCTACATCTCTAAATTGTAATTCTTTGTTGAAATTTTGTAATAGTTAATTGCAGGTTACATCACCCCCACCCTCTGACATGTCTGATTCCTTACAATCTTGTTCCTGCCTATCTCCCCTCAAAGCCATTGGACACTTTCGGAACAGAAAAAAAAGAAAAAAGTTCACAGATTTACAAATAACTTACAGGGTTTACAGAAGGTAATGGTGAAAGACTTCTCTTGAAATATTAGTCCATGAAATGCTTTACTTTTTGAGAAAACATTAAAACATTATCAATTCTCGATATCGAGAATTACAGATTTATTTTAAACACATGTCATGACACGGCGAAACGTGTGGAAACAAGGGTGGGTTTCCCCATTACTTTCTCCCGAATCCGATGACCAATTGATCCTAAATTTTCACAGGTTTGTTATTTTATATATAAGTTGTGATACACGAAGTGTGGGCCTTGGACAATACTGTTTACCGAAAGTGTCCAATGGCTTTAAAAGGGTCTAGAGACTTTTTGTAGGACACAAAACACTATCCACAGATTTACATTAAACTTACATGGTTTGGAGATAATGGTGGTAGAAAGCTTCCCTTAGAATATTACTTGCTGAGGTGCTGTATTTTTTGAGAAATTATTAACAGGTCACAATAATTATTTTAGAATGTTTTAAACGTGTTTCATGACATTTGTTTTACTCATTTCTCAAAAACTACAGCACCTCAGCAATTAATATTTTCTACTATCATAATCTTCAAACTGTGTAAGTTTAATGTAAATCTGTGGACATTGTGCTTTGTGTTACAATAGGTACCCCAATCCTTTAAACACCCACTCCCCAATTCCCTGCAATTTGCAGTCTATATGACAAGATCCTATAGTGTATAGTGTCATTCTTCTATCTGCTCGTTCCGGGGGTTAACATTGACAGCAATAATGAAGTAAACAGTCATAATAACTGCCGCAATTGTTCCAATCTATCAGATAAACCATCTTGACTCATCGGACCATATAATGTCCACTGCATCATTATTGATGGAC
Organism: Asterias amurensis; assembly: GCF_032118995.1. NCBI lineage: Eukaryota > Metazoa > Echinodermata > Asteroidea > Forcipulatida > Asteriidae > Asterias > Asterias amurensis. The sequence continues at coordinate 24,202,283 of NC_092650.1, read as the reverse complement.
TGAATCCAACGATGTGACTACCTATTAATTCCAATAGCGATACGACGACGACCCAAAAAGCTGTAGAAGCATCAAAAACGCCACTGTATACAGCACTATCTATATCTTCAATACACCGGCCCAACCCTGCAACTGTTATGGAGTGACTGTAAAAAATCGCTACCATGGAGATATAAGACTTCATGAATTTGTGTCGACATTGATTTTCTTGGTCGTCTTCTCTTATTCCCTTCCCCTCAAGTCTGACAGAAATCTTTTTGAAGATGCTTGATGGACCTGAAACGTGATAGTGACATTAATAAAATGTGGCCTCTTAATGTGGAGATATTGATGCATCTACATATAGTAATGAAACTTCATAAAACGGGGCCTTCTTATTTTGTAATACATTTATGAGAACTTTGAGATCAATGAATGGAAGGACATGTTCAGATTTCTCAGCCATGGTTATGCATTCAGAACAGAAATGTTACACCCAAAGTTGTGTATACAGATATTCATACAGAATTTGTATTAAATCAGTTAAAGGGAACTTGTTAACATGATATACTGGGTACAAATATTGTATAAATTGAGAAAGTTATATTGGGTATTTATTTATTGGGTATTGAATTGTCATTTTTGTAAACATTTTTTTCTTCTGTGGGCTGTAGATCTCAACTAGCTGTCTCATCATCTCTGTCATGTTGCCAAATGTACAGTAGTACTAATGAATACCGACTCTCATTAAGTCAAGATGGGACCAGACTATTTTAACATTTCAGCCTCGGTTTGGTTGCATTGATTTGATTGGGTGAAAAACAAGATGGCTGTTTAGGGATAAACCCTGTACTTGGGTCTTTTTCCCAAACCTAGGTTTTTGCTTAGGACCGGACTTGGTCTCAATCAACAGTAAAGACATTGTGCTTTTTGAATGGTGTGGAGCTGGAGCCGGGACCAGCCAAAGCCTTGATCAGGAGTCTGCCAGGGGTCAGAGCCAGGAGTCAGAGCCAGAAACCTGAGGAAGATCGTTAAGAGCAGGAGCCAGGGCTAGTAGCCGGGAGCGCGCAGGACCATGATCCAGGGGCCGTAGCCAGGAGCCATAGCCACAGGCCGAAGCCAGGAGCAATACTCGGAGCCAGGAGCCAGAGCTAAGCAGAGAATAAAAAATAAAAAAAACTTCCCCTTAATATTACTGCTAGACATGACTGCTATTATAGGTTCTCAACATGAAGGCCCTAATTTTTATGACTTGCTGGAAAGTTAGTTTGTGTTGAAAATGAAATTGATGAAACTTAGAAATGTTTCAAAACGTTATGCCTCATCTATACTACCCCTTTAAACTGCCTGGTGATTTCATCACATTGTAAACATACCCCATGCATTAAAGAACATGTGAGTTGTTTTCCAGTTTGGTAATGGTTCCAACTAATGGGAAAAACATTGCATGAACACTTGTCATGTAAGTAATACTTGTTTAGTCCTTCGCTCCAGATGTTATTGAAGACTTAACATCAATCTATTTATGTCATTGCTTCTGATAGCATTTTATTACTTGATTTAACATTTTAACTGTTACATTGACTACCGTTTTGTCTGTGGTTGGCTTCGAGTACCACAACTGGGATGGCATAAAACTAGCCAGTTGATGAAACAGTAAAGCCCTTCTTTGTATGGCGAATTTGTTTACTTGTTGTTTTGGGTAGCATGATCGAATTCATTGACGTGGGTAATTGTAATAATTTATCAGTTTTTGTTTAAAAAATAAATTGTTAGCAGAAACTGCCACCATTACTGTGTACAGTGCCCTAGAGCCTGCATGATTAGAGTGCTTTAAATAATGTCATACTATTATACTTTTGCCAATTTTACAACAAATTTCCTAGCTGTGACATCTCATTGAAAAGAGAGGTCTATAACGCCAGGTTGTGTGCACTTTTTGGATAAGACGAAGAACCTCAACCTTCTGTTTGCTCTCTTAGAGCAGTTCTCTAGGGAGATGCGGGGAATACGGGGATGGACTGTTATAGGATCAACACCCTCCCCCCCCCGCACAAAACCCCCCGAACAACAACAACAACAACAACAACAACAACTACAACAATAAACAACAACAACAACTACAACTACAAAACCCAAAAAACAAACATCATCAGTGAAACAATCTGCATATACAGAGACATGTCACCAATGGTTCTTTGAATACTATTCACTATGAGACAGGCTAATTCCTCAGATCTCCTTGAGCCTGCCCAACCGCATCTTCTTCTATTATCGTATCAATACCATTAGCTTGTTGCACACGCTGGTTGAGATGCTGACTTTCAAAACCCTCAGAAGCCACAGATTAAATAATTTTAAAAAGAAAACTCCTCACGTTTTTCTACTCAGATTTACGCCACTGTCTTGACAACATAGCTTGTCCTGCGACAAATTAAGCCACTTTCTAGCTTCAGAGTTTATCAAGGGGCAGCATTGATTCTTGTTATTTGTAAATGTACATGTAGGACAGTCCGCAGTCCTCATTTCAAGCTCATTGGTACTGCGTTATTACTCTCTCAGTCCTTGCGCAGTCCTAAACTCAACTCGTTGGTACTGTGTCATTACTCACTCGGACTACAATGAATTATGTCATATTGTTTCCGACATGGTGTTGAATCAGCAATAAACATAATGAAGTTGGCAATAAAAACGGTCATACTTGTAGAGTATTAATAGGCCTTATGTTTGTTTGCTAGTTACCATTGCTTGTTATTGTTATTGTAAACCCACCTGTGGCTGCCAGCATATTTTTCTCATCCATCGCTAGACTTCTCATATAGGTTTTTCCCAGTGCATATATTCAGACGTTGTAGAAATCTATGTTTGGTTGTTTTTTAATCGATGTTTAATTGTCTCAGTGAGAGGATGGATGGGTGATAGTTGGCTCACGATCAAGAGAGTGAGGAGCCCACACAAAACTCCGAAGATCACAGTAAATCAAGGCTGTATTAGAAAACCTGAACAGGAGGTTACTGACCAAACGACCTACATATCTCAATGTCCTACATTGTGCCATCGATCCTGCACTTTCCACCAGATTGTAAAGATTTTGATTATTGTTATCGCGTCCCTGGATATAGGTAACTTGAGACGGGGCAGATTTCTTGAGAGCCAACAATGCTAGGGCGTAGGGGCACTTGTAGGCTGAGCAATTAATCAGCGCAAATGAACAGATTCTAAATGAGATACCCCCTCGGATCCCAATCCATTTTCTCCGAAGCGAAGTAACAAAGTATCGTCTTAGTGTGAAAACATTAATCCTCTTAATGTACTCAAGGATAAAAAGAAAAAAAACTAGGCTGGGTGTTAAAAAAAAGACGGAGAGTGAGAAGGAGAGAGAGAGAGAAAGAAAATAGGAAAACCTGAGTCCGATATCTCTGGACGAGATATTTCTCCAATAATGAAATCTAATCTTAAGTATGCTTTGCATCTAAGAAGGTATGTGTGAGAGGTAAATTGACACCTTCAAGTATTTTTCCCTCAGATTTTTGAATAATTTATCTGCCTTGTAGGTTTGAGGAGTACTGAATAAACAACATGGGTAATTAACCAAAGGGGAAAGGAGAGTGAATCTAGAATTACAATTCAAACTCTGTGTTTTTGGACATTGTTCTAAACACTAGAAGTGTTGATCGGTATAGATTCAATCAAACATTTCAACCAGTCAAGAAGAGTAACCAGAAGGTATATTTTTTATCAGTTATTCATAAGGGACATTCATTTGGTGAATAATTAATAATTTAGCAAAAATCTACAAAATAAATTCAACAAAATCTACACAAAATCTTCAATAAAGGGATACTCGGCAAAGGTTTTACATAAAACACTAAAACACTACAGGGCCCAATTTCGCTAGCCTTATAAGCGTAAAATGCCTAGTAATGTGCAGTACGCATGCTCAGAAGCCAAAATTCGCCGCTAACCCGTGAAATATGCTTGCCGTAAGCATGAAATTCCCTGCTTCCGTAAGCGCCAATTCTGTGCTTACGGTAAGCAGAGCCATGAAATTGGGCCATGGTAACAGTTGTTTTCTTTTTGCTTGTGGAGTATTGTGGTATATTTAAATGTAAGGACCTTTTGGATTTTATCCATGGCACTATTTTGTGAAGATGTAACAACATTTAAAATTAACAAAACACTTTTTGAAATCATTGATGACATATTTAAACATTTTTAGAAAGAAAAGTTTGAACAAACATGCACAATCATGTAAGTTTATAGTTTCCTACTTAATAATAAAACATCTCCTATCATTTGAGTTTTAAAATGTTGATGGATAAATATTTAATTAAAACAAATAAATTGTTATCACAATATTTACTGTTGATACGGAGCAGCCGAATTGAAGTATTATATTCAAGTGAAGTTAACCCCATCTTCAATCATAATTGTGTTTTTTCCCAAATCTATACATTGCTGTCGCCGATGGCTTGAACTGATAACTGTACGTGTTATCTCAATAAACAGCCCCTGATGTTTTAAGGACATGAATAGAAACACAAACGCCTATTGAGTCTCCAAAGTTCTTTGTCATTCATTCATTCATTCATTAGAGGTCATCGCTGAAAACATTGAAAGCTTAAAGGTGATAGGGTCATAGATTGGTTTCTGCCAATGTAATACTTATTTATAGGCAAAACTATCAAGTCAATAAAAGTTACATATTATGTGAAAATTTCAGGCGAATTGTCTGTTGCCTGAGAAAACAGCAAAAGACTCTCCTGGTATTTATAAAAGACTGTTGGATCCGTCCACTTTTAGTGAGGTAACAGTGGATACCAACCGCATCTCTAGCCGCAGCATCCACAAATGAACACCAAACCCTCAAATCTGAGAACCGCAAGGGGATCCTTCTTTTTCAATAATAGTTCATACTATCAAAAGGTGCAGCACTTCTCTCCAAATAAGTTTTGGGAGAAAATAAATTTTGCAAGGAAAAGTAATTTTACCACTTGGAATAAAACTAGTATTAAATAGCACTCTGCACTGAACATAAACATAACAGCAAAATACCTGACAATGTATCAAAATTTACTAGTGTGAACATGTCCAAGTTTCATATGTAATTGCAGGAACTGACTAAACTAAAAGTGCAGTTTTGTGTGTCAATGTCGCAGTGATCGCTAAGTTGTGGTCATGACAGCCGGGTGGTTTGAGCAATTGTGATGGTATTAGTTCGGCGTGCCATGGAACAGCTTTATTCTGTGCACCGTTTAAGAAGGGGTTGTTTTTAAATGGAGCCAACAGGGCCCAATTTTATGACTCTGCTTACTGCCTTAATCTGCGCTTACGAAGTCCTGTAACATGTAGGAACGAGACGTAAGCGCAGAATTCCACAGTAAGCAGAGCCATGAAATTGGACCCTGAGCTCATGGGCTATTGACTATTGACTTGTTTCTGTGGTTTTTGTTATTGTTTACAAATTTGATGTTTATATTTATCAGTTGATAAATGTTTAACAACATTTTCTCAAAACCCCCAAAGTATTTGTGTGTGTTGTGAGTCTGAGTGTGGTCCTTCTTTAATGAGGTGTTGGGGGGGGGATTGTACAAGGAAAGAAAAATGGGTCAAGAGACAAAATGAGATGCAACAATCTAGCTCTCGTGCCCAGACTTTCTCTATTCCCTCTTTTAAGTGCATGATAATCCCTGTAATCTTCCATGTTTTGCGACACAGATCAGATTTCTTTGCTGGTCATGTTCTGTCGCTAACGTCTGACCAGTTTCTCGTATCATTCGCCGTAATCACTGATGATTGAAAGCTCATGGCAGCTGAATTAGGAACCCCCATGTCACAAATGAATGGGCGAAGCTCATCAGGAAAGCTGATAGGCCAGGGGTAGACTTAAAGGAAGCCTCCTTGGATTCACACGTTTGTGGGATCAGGGAGTGGCTTATTAAGCAGAGGCGGAGAGGGGACCAGCCTGGGGTACGTTGACCCAGGCATTAGATCATGGTGCAACCATCTTGATTTTCCCCCAATTCAAATCAATTGAATCAAACCGAGGCTGGAAGGAGAAACAGTCTGGTTCCTTTTTTGTACAATGAATGTTGTTCATTGCTGGTGTTGGATACAAGGATCATGACCAAGATGGTGGCAGTAAGATAATTTGGTCTAGTGACGTTCTCTAATGGAGCGATTGAGGGTGTCCGAAGTAGGGACCGATACATATATATCACATGGGCCAATTTCATAGAGCTGCTTAAAAAATTGTCGGTTGAGTAGAAATTTGGGAGCAGGATACCAGTGACAAATTGTACATGTTTTATTGTAAATTGGCTGGTAACCTTATTCTGGTAAGCATAGCTTTGTTGTGCTTAGCTACTTGTGCTTAAGAAGCTCTATGAAATTGTGCCCTACTGGTGGTAGACTCAAAAATTGTTATCAATTACTCTCTTTGGATCGAGATTAAAGATACATTGATTCAGCAGTGTTGGCTCACTCCATTTTGGTTAGATTTATAGGATTGCATGGAGTTGTTGTTTGTTTTATCATTTTTCATTGATTGATAGTCCAGGTCTTTAGTGTGTGACACTGCAATATTAATAATCATCTTTTTGAACCAAGGTCTTTAACATCATAATCTTAATCTTACAATGAAATTACTGTGACATTTAGAATGTCTGTGATTCAGTTCAGTAAAATGTGATCCTTTAAAAAAAAATTTGGATGACCTGTGATGGTTATTTGTAGAGGCTTAAAGGCAGTGGAAACTATTGGTAATTACTCAAAATAATTATTAGCATGAAACCTTACTTGGTAACAAGCAATGAGCTGTTGATAGTATAAATATTGTGGGAAACGGCTCCCTCTCAAGTAACGTAGTTTTTGAGAAAGAAGTAATGTAGTTTCCACGAATTTGATTTTGAGACCTCAGATTTAGAATTTGAGGTCTCGAAATCAAGCATCTGAAAGCACACAACTTTGTGTGACTAGGGTGTTTTTTCTTTCATAGTTATCTCGCAACTTCGATGACCAGTTGAGCTGAAATTTTCACAGGTTTGTTATTTTATGCGTATGTTGAGATACACAAACTGTGAAGACTAGTCTTTGACAACTACCAATAGTGTCCAGTGTCTTTAAGTTAAATCTTAGTAAAAGCATGTTTGTTGTAATTTACAGAAGCTTATGGTTGGATGTGACATTGACTCTGCCAATCTGTGATACATTCTAGTGGCTGAATTCAATGGCTACGGCTACAACTGGATCACCATGCCAAAATGCATCAAAGCATAGGCTTTACCCTTAGAAGTAGCCACAGCCACTGATTCTGACATGGCCTTAGTGAAGCGTGTATATGTTTAATGGCAGAGGCGGTCAAGCACATTTTAGTCAAGCTCTGGTGTTTCTGATGAGCAGTATGTGGGTTCGAGTCCCGGTCTTGACACCTTTGTCCTTATACAAATGGGACATAAAGCTATAGACCTTTATCACGGTGTGGTGATTTTGATTTATTTACTCCATTCCAACTCATTGCATCAAAAATGAGGCTAGACGAAATAATAGTCTGGTGTCATGTGCAATGAGTGTTAGCATTCATTACTGCGACCTCTGGAAATAGGGAACATGACCAAAATGGTGACAGCGTGGTAAAGGTCTATTGGTCAAGTTTGTAATGTAATGCACGTACAATAATCTGTATACACTTATCGCTAAGAGAAGAGGTCGGCACCTGCTTGGTGCTCAGGTACCTTGTTACCCTGCTTAAAATAATCACTGCCAAAAATCTGAATAAAAACTTTTCTTTTCAAAAGGAGTTACACAGGTGTTTTTTTTCCTGAAGTCAGATTTGTTTTCTTAATTCAAGAATACTACCTTTTTTAGCAGTGTAACACTTATAAGGAGTTATGTAAATCGGTCTCGCAATTAATCAACTTTAAAAAAAAACTGTCTGGAAATAAACAATAATAAGCACTTTGAGTTGCACAAAGTGCTATACAAAACTCTTATATATACATTTTTATTATTATAAAAAATAAAATAAAAAATCCTCCTCCCTTGAATCTCTTTTTAACTGAAAATACTGTCCAAAATAAAAAGGGGAAAAAGTTCACTTTAAGAAGAACAATCAGTCTACCTTTTCAATGTTAGATCAAACATTTCCTATACCTTCCCTAATATTGAATATTTCAAATTGATTTATTTCTTTTACCATTCAATCAGATTAAGATCACGTTACCTTAATGTTTTTCCCAGCACTTTACAAATTTAGAAGTAGAGGTTTTGTTTGTGGAGCACTTTTAGGAGTTATGAAGTGGGCCCAATGTTTTTCCAGCACTTTTCAGAGTTAAGAAGAAGTAGGGCCTATATTTTCATAGCATTTTTTCTAGAGCTAAAATATCTGGAATCTATTCAAGAAGGAATTTCAAATGACAACTCTGAGATTTTTCTAGGTTATGTATTCTTTAGGGAGATAAAAAATATTGTAATACAATATTTACTTAAGAATCAGAAATAAGAATGAAAATTTTCCTTTTGCTATAAATGGATATCATATGCTTCTTGTGTGTACTTGATTTGCCTCTGAAGAAGGTCCGGTTTGGATTGAAAGCTAAAGCCATCTATCCTACTCATTTTTTAATATATATATTTCTTTATAATCTGTTTCTAATCTGTTTCACTTTTTTTTTTAAAGATGGCCTTCTTTTCAGTGTTTGTTATAGATTTGTGGCAAGGTTGACAAAATCTGTGGATGTAGATTTAAGGTGTGCACCAACAAACAGATGTATCAGTGCATGAGATGATTTCTAAACCGACTCCGTTACTTAACCATCTATAAGGATTATATATCTAGCGTAGGCGCCAATTGCTGATGACCTCAATATTTGATCGCATAATTCCAGCTGCTCTTCAGAGATTCTTAGCTGAATTAACCGTCGTGACTTTATAGAAAGAATCAAGCCATACCACAGTAATCAATGAAAAACACAACCCAGTCCAAATATAAGTATCAATAAATTTGTCACAGGCGATGGCCAGTTGAACTCATGCGTGTGTTCAAATTTCCGTCGCCATACGCCTGCATTATCGCATTCACAAAGCGTATGGATAGAGACCCGTTTGGAGAAATTAAGAGCCTCAAAAGCATGGAAATTTGTGAAGTGTGTCGTATATTTATCATCTATTCAAGAATCGGGAGGATGGTCGTCAAATGTTTAGTGAGCATCGGAGTAATTACTCTGGCAGGCACAGCGGATGTTTTTCCAAATTCAGCGCAATCAAAGGTTAGGGATGATTCAAGGTCTCAGTGCTCATTAATTCATGTAATATATTTATATGTTAAATTAATTAATAAAAAATAAGAACTTGTCTCCTTCACAAATGAGGATGGCATATAGTATGTATTCTTTGAGCTATTTATAAATACAAGGACTAGTAATAACGTCCACAATGACAGCCAAGTAAACAACTTACTTGTATTTTATGCAATTTATGCAGTTTTCTTCTGAAAAATAGTTTATTTAACATTTCACATTTTGTAATAACAAGTTATCTTTTTTAATAAGTCATATATAAGGCTTGGACATACATTTTGAAATCAGTTTGATTTAAATAAATTTAAAGCTTTAACTTCGAGCTGCCCTTAAAAGTTCATCAAAACTTTCTTAAGATGATATTTAGTTAAAGATTGGTAATGGACAGGACAGCATTTAAGAGGCCTACTTGTAACAGCCTAAACAAAATCAAATAAATACAACAAATATTATTCTGAATTTTGCACATGTATCAATCTTCCAGAAAAAATAACTGTCCATTTGAAATGCCTTTTTGAAAGAAATAAACTAATGACAGAGAGGGGTTGGCATCATCCATCAAAATTGAGAACATCACAAAACTTGGGACATTGAAGGTATTTTATCAGATACTTGAGCAACTATACATCTTACACAAAGTAGTTGTAAGATGTGTTTTTTGCATCATGAAGAGTCAGATGCATGAAAGCTGAAGTTGTTTTTTCTGAGAGTTAAAACTGACCATGAATATTGCTGCTGTAAGGTCCTATCATAAAAAGCTTCTATTCAGGGCCCAATTTCATAGCACTGCTAAGCACAAAACTTGAAATTTCTCCCTTGATAAAAACAGGAATGCCAACCATATTTTCATGTGATTTTTAGGACAAGCAAACAACAGCTGAATACCAGTAAGAAAGCAACATGCAACAAATGGAAATTTGGTTGGTAATCCTGTTTTTATCAATTCATGCTAAGCAAATTTTTGTGCTTAGCAGCGCGGTGAAATTAGGCCCTGGGTGCCAGCCATCTTATTTGTCTCCCATTCAAATGGGAGGGCAAATTGGTCTGGAATCAGTTTTTATTGTAAAAGGAACATTGCTGTTCATTAGTAATGTTGCTCATATAATACTAGGGCAGCCCCTTGCTGCTGCTTCTCGGGTTGTTTAGATGATGCTGCTGGTCTTTTTGGCAAACACTGCTCAGCTCAAGATGTTGGTCACTTTAGAGGGAAGGTACACCTTTGGTAATCACTCAAAACAAATATTAACTTAAAAAACTGATTTGGTAACAAGCATTTGAGAGTTGTTGACAGTATAAAACATTGTGAGAAACGGCTACCTCTGCAGTAGCATAGATTTTGAGAAAGAGGTAATTTCTCACTAAAATAATAAAAGACTTCTAGCCAGAAACCTTTTATTCCTATCTGAAAGCACACAAATTCATCCAACAAGGGTGTTTTTTCTTTCATCATTTTCTTGCAACTTGTTATTTTATGCTTATGTTGGGATACACCAAGTAAGAAGACTGTTATTTGACAATAACCAAACGTGTACCTTCCCATGGCCAATTAATTATAAATAAAAAAAAATACGAGTCAACTTCTGAAATTCCCTCCACATGAACTGAGTAAATAATTGACAATATTCAAATGAATTCTTCATTACAAACACTGTAAATAACTAACCTGACAGTTTTTTTTCTTCGGTGGGGTAAAATAAGGCCTGCGTTCAGTGATGATTTAAGCTGAGCATTCTCTATGATTTATCTAAAGGCACTCTGGACATCTTACGCAATTGTCAGAGACTAGTATTCTCACTTGATGTATCCCAACATAAGCATATAGTAACAAATCTGTGAAAATTTTAACTCAATTAGTCATCAAAGTTGCAAGAGAGTAACAAAAGAAAAAAAAACACACCCTGCACAAATTTGTGTGATTTCAGATGCCTAAAAAAGGTTTCAGGCCTGATGTCTTTGAAAAATTACCTTTTTCCCAAAATCTACGCTACTTCAGAGGGAGCCGTTTCTCATAACGTTTTATACTATCAACAGCTCTCCATTGCTCGTTACCAAGTAACTTTTTATGCTTACAATTATTTTGAGTAATTACCAATAGTGTCCAGTGTCTTTAAGATGAGCAATTTCTGTAATGATTCATTTAACGCAGCAATTTCATCCCCCAAAAGTGCAGGAGTAGTCTCGACCAAGTCATTTGCAAGGGTTCCTCAGAGTATTTTATCTTTTCTAAGTTTTTTTTTATGGCTAGGCTGCTCAAAATATAAAAGAAAATTGCCTAATGGAACCGTCTCGATGACTAATTTACTAATATCTTAAATGGAGCTTTGCTTTTTAAGTGGCGATTTGCATTTTCTTTCAATGATCTCCATTTGAAAGTAAAGTGGTTTTGATGAGGAAACAATGCAGAAATGACTGAACAATGAGGGACATTAAAACTGAAAAATTCAATTAAAACTGTTCTCTCTGCTTTATGTATTTTTTTATTTATTTTTTTCAGAGATGTAAAAAGATCCCCCTATACCCCTGGGAATTTTTCTTTTCTTGTCCAATTTTGCTGAGACAAGGTGGGTAAACAGTTTACATCAGTGCATCACACATTTCTCTGTTCTGGCCATGGTACAAACAATTGCCTTTTTTTCACCATAAAATATTTTTGTGTGTGTGTATCAAAAGGGAACGTGAATGGCTGAATTAAGTATGATTTTGTGGTGTGAATAAAGAAAAACAATACTAGAATGGGTTTGGAACCTGCCACCTCTGGAAGTTGTGCTGATGCCCTAGTCCTACTGGTTGAGCTATGGATCTTACTTCAAAGTCGGGGCCTAATTCATAAAGTGTCAGCACAAAAACGTGCTAAGCAAAGAATAGTAATGCTTAGCAGGAATAAAGGTTACCAGTCAACATTACATGAAGTTTGCATTGTTGTGGCAGGTGTCCCACTCAATTGTTGCTCTGCAAGGAAACTTGCCGAGCAGTATTTTCTGCTTAACAGATGAAATTGGACCCAGGTCTATCTGCACAGTAGTTGCAGTAAGGCGAGGAGACTTTCCAACAAGTTATGAAAAGATTATGATTTCACCCCCGGAATTTCTAGTTCACATGACAAGGAACCAATTTGTTATTAATAACTACTTTTGACACTTTAATACATCATGTTGGATGAGAATTTAAAGAGTTGCCGGAGGAAATCTGTTCTCAGTTTTAACAGGCCAACTTTGGTCTGGATGTGTGGGACTGGCAATGGATTTTTTAGTGTGTGTGGCAATTGTCCTTAGTTTCTTGTATTGAACTTTCAACCAGAGATGTTCTATTTAGGTAAAAAATAATTAAATCCTCTTGTCTGTAATTATGCCATGAATAAATTGTGACTCCACAAATGGTCTGTCTGCAAAGCACATCTTAAAATAGTTTAAAGAGAACAAGACTAACCTAGTTAATCCCACTGTGACCCCTTTCACATGAGAGCAATTTATCAAGGGTCCCTTGCTAAATTGAAGCAGGGTTGTAAAATTTTACAAAATGTACCTTGTGTGACTAATAGACTATGAGAGACCTTAGTGGCAACTTTTAGAGGATTGTACTGTTTTCAGCAAACCTTAAAGGAACACGTTGCCTTTGATCGGACGAGTTGGTCTATAAAAAGCGTTCATAACCGTTTGTTATAAATTGCATATGGTTGGAAAGATGTTTTAAAAGTAGAATACAATGATCCACACAAATTTGCCTCGAAATTGCGTGGTTTTCATTTTACTTTGCGAACTAGCACGGTCAGCCATCCATAAATGGCCGACCGTGTTCGTCGATGAGGTAAAGGGAAAACTGTGCAATTTCGAGGCGTGTTTGTGTGGATCATTGTATTCTACTTTTAAAACATCTTTCCAACCATATGCATTTTACAACCAAATGTTACAAATGCTTTTCAAAGACCAACTCAACCGATCCAAGGGAACGTGTTCCTTTAACTAAAATCATACACAAAAGTTTTGTTAAACGTCAAACATTCCCAGCTTGCTCTTTATTCTTGTCAAGTAGGCCTGTAAAAAAACATACACATAGCTGCCTGTTACACTTTGAACCTGTCATTCTACCCTTTTTTATTTGTGAACAATAATATTTCTGATATTCCCCTCCTATACTTTCTCCTACTCCACCTCAAAAATTCAATCAATAAAAAAAAGTGTCTTGATAAAAGCGAGTCAAGATCCAATCAAAGAAATATTCACAAAGGTTTATTTTTTTATGAGTTTCCAAAGAGCTGTTGATCCTGTAGGAGGAGTTATATTGCTACATGCTGTTCATGCAGTCTGTCAGTCAGGCAGTTCACCATCAGACACTATAGGAATTGGTTCCGTTCAATACTCTAATAATCTCCGTACAGAGAGAGTAAAATGCCTGTAAAGACAGCTACACCTTCTTAACCATTTTTTAAAGACTTTCGCCAGAAATTATAGAAATTACTGAGTCGGTAATTGAAAAGAAATTATAATTTATTGTATACATTTGTCATGCAAAATTATTTTCTTTATTGTGTACAACTATTCTTATGTAATGTATAAAATTAACAGCTATTGGCAAAAAGTCAAACCCTAATCAGTACTTGTGAAAACTGTGTCATATTTAATCCACCTTTTAATAATTGACATTCTGATTTAATTGCCCTCAAATTATCCCAGCCCACAGAACAACTTTTCAATCACTTTCAGTTTAAAAAGTTCCGAGTCTAAAGTCCAACTCTTACTAATCAATACAATTACAGTCTCAATTATTAATACAAAGAAGATATCAAAGTCCTTCCATTCTTATGACATTCACTTGGTCATACTCTCCCGACACTCTCCCTCATTTATCGGGGTCTGCATAAAATTTTAATGCCCATTCTCCTTCAGAGATATAAGTGAGTGCGTTTTAATCCCCAGTTTCCGTGGTTACCAAGCAAAGAGGAGTATAAGTGTGATTAGCGATTGGACGATATCTCCCCCATCTCTTGAAGGCAGTTCCAAGTCACAGAGGTATTTAATGAGGATTTCTCAAAGATAAACCATGGACATGCAAACTACGTGTTAAAGGAAGGCTTTACATCCCTTAAGGGGTGGGTTATGTTGAAAGAGGCTTACCGATCCAATTTTTATCGAAATCCGTGCTTCCAGCCCTGAAAATGGATGGAAAACTCAACAGGCGAAGAAAACCTGCGCATTGGTTTCCCCCAATGACTTGTCATAGGAGTAATTACCTCGCAAGGTTCTTGTACATTATTCAAATGAAGTGAAAAGGGATACAGTCTTCGTCAGGTTCACTATCAATCCGAATCTATCTTGTTTTGATGTTTTAAGCTTTATAATGTGAGTGTAAAATAATCTTCTTACACACCCATGATGTAGGTTTAAGAGGGATTGGAAATGTACTTAGAATTACAACAGATCATTACAAATTAAATGTTTGTTTCTCTACAGATTTTAGTTTGAAACATCCAAAAAAATTGCAACAAAATCTTGCACAAATAGTTAGTTACCTTTACTCTAATTTTTGATTTCTCAAAACCATTACCATATTGATCTATGTTGTGACATCATATTTTGCTAAGCAATTAAGATGGACTCTTAAAACATGCTTATACCAGGAGACGGATTTTAGCAGTGTGTGAAAATCGAGCCCTCCTAGGGTTCGATTTCACAAACCACTCAAGATTCATCTTACGATGAGTTGTCAATATTTCCTTTCCCACTCTGCTTTGCAATTAAGATTAATACACATCTTAAGATTAATCTTAATACTGTGTGAAAAATAGACCAGTTAATTAATTCCAGTACACACATATCAAGTTCTGATGAGTCCTTTGCCCTTTTCAATGTGAGAAAAAACCTCCCTCGAAAACCCCCCACACAAAAAACCTACACATTGTGTGAGTGCACTGTTTTTACAAAACATAAAAAACATTCATTTTGATTAAAATGTGAAGATTTGGTTTTCAATTTGTAGACAACACGTTGTGAGTTTACTTACAAACAGACCAACACGTACTTAAAAGACCACTAGGGGCATGTCTACATCTTTACAAGACATGGCACGATTACCACTGCTGGGGGCAACCGACAACCTTTTGAGCGGAGAAAAAATATTACCTTACAGTATCTGTGGGCGTAAGAAAACTAAGGGGTGTGGGTAGGAAGGGGGATGTCTTCTTCTTACCCTATGGGTTCTGTATACCGTTGTTACAGAAGGAGGAGGTTGCACGGAAGAGATGGTTGTTCCTCCTGAGACATTCAAAATAAACTGTAACCGCTTCAAATCCAAATGCATTGGTTTGCTTGATTCTGTTTGGTTGAGGACTGCACTGGTAAACTGATTACGCTTGACATGGGATTTGGTATTCAAAGCACCATAGTTTAGGTATTGAGTTATGTCATAATGGTGTTTGATTTTGTTACAGTGAGGTAGGATCCAAATCAATCAAGGATGATCATTGTCAGTATTTTTTTTTTAAGTCTAAAATTATAACATATCCTTCCAACAGCTTAATGATAGGGATATATATCGTTTGGTTTTTGTCAACATGGTTTATAGACCAAATTATCAAGAAAGATACAATAGTCACCTGTGAAAGTTCCAGTTGGATACAGTCTCTACTTTTTGATAAAACAGGCCAAACTGTAACAGTATTTTCACCAAGAACAAAGAATCCTTCCACCAGTGAAATGAAAAAAGGTACTGTGTTGATTCAGAGTTGGTAATAACTGCATCTCTGGAAATAATAAGGGAAGCGTTCAAACAGAAACGAAAAAGTTTGGAGAAACTTTGCAGGTTCAAATCATAATTTTTACTGATCAACAGGGGCACTTCAAACAAGTTAATTTCCCAGGATTCTTACTACTGTTGACTTGTTCTCAAATACCCATTGCACAAGCGCTAACTGTTGAATGAGGTGCATGCTGGTCTAGCTAGCGATCAAACTTAATCTCTAGCTAGACCAGCATGCACCGCATTCCACGGCCAATGCGCGTGTAACAAGCATTCTTGCGATAAGGTCTGTTACCATCATTATAACTAGGTGGGCTTTCGGATAAAAATTTCATTTTTTGGGGGGCCATTACGAAAGTATGACCATGCCTTTAATACTCGGGACTGTCAATGCTTTTTATTGGCACTAAATACTAGACTCACCAGGCTAGGAAACCCTTTTCCCCCGATGGTTCATTACTTAATGTTTTCTTTTTAACAATTTAAATTTCAACTTGACAAAACCCCAACCTCCGCAAAATTGGTTTTCCTTAACCTAAGCAGTGCCCTTTATTAAATATGTGTAATTCCCTTTTGATTGGTTAGCAGATTGCAAGAGCTAATTCTATTTGTCTATGCATTTTCAGCTGTAAATTACTAGTTCTGATTGGAAATAGAAAATACAAAAACAATGGCTTCAGTCAAGGAATACACAAATACAAAGCTCATTTCCTACAACTCAAATTTTCTCTAAGACTGTTTGTTATTAAAAAGTTGATTGAATTTGCGCTACCAATATACAGTCTAAATATTGGGCTATTTAAAGGCACAGGACACTTTTGGTTATTACTCAAAATATTTTGTAGCATTTTTGATAGTACAAAACCTTGTGAGAAATGGCTCCCTCTGAAGTACATTTAACGTAGTTTTCGAGAAGGAAGTAATTTTTTCAAGAATTTGATTAGATTCTGTGACACGGGTGTTTATTCTTTCATTATTATCTTGCAACTTCCAGGACCAATTGGCTCAAATTTTCACAGGTTTGTTATTTTATGCATATGTTGAGATACACCAAGTGAGAAGACTGGTCTTCAGTGTCTTTCAGTCGACCAGTAGGCTCAGGACACTATTAGGGTTGATAAGTTACAGGCAAAATGGAGTAGTTGCTATAGAAAACAACCAACAACAAAATTCACCAACAAAATCCACCATGAAGGTAGTTTGCTAGAGAGCTACTTTGCATGCACATTGGTCATGGCAACAAATAGACAGCCTAACGTACCAGTCAAACACCCATTTGATGCCCCAGTAGCCGATTTCACGAAACGCTGGGATTAATCATCCTGAGTTAGGACGTGTAACTTGTCCTAACTTAGGATTAATCTTAAGGTCTGCATGCTACAGTGCAGGGCTGGGACTTGTCCTAAGTCCTAAGATCAATCCTAAGTTCGGAAGAGTTTGGTGAAATCGATGGCTGGTTCGGCTCCCGGCTTAAGGTCGCGAGTAGAGTTTGTATTTTTGTTGGCTTCCTGCTCCCTGTGCCATGATGGTTTCTCTTCATTATTTTGGTCCCCCCCCCTCTCTGTTAAACTGAGCTCAGTGCTCCTTGGTTATATGGGTCAATGTAGCTGGCTGCCAAAGAAGCCTTTTGATACATGCCTACATAGCTGCTCGACCACGACAGTATAGTCGCATCCTTTGCAATTCAGTTTCTCTGCTGCAAGCAAGGATGATTTGCCTACTGAATTGTTATTATTATATTAATTTTAAACTGTTTTTTTTGTCTTGCTATAAAGCATGTTTTTATGAAACTGGGTGCATTTGGACTTTGCTAATGAGTGTGTAAAATATAATTGCTACTAAGACAAGGTTGTTTGATTTCTGAAGATCAAGAGTAAAACAAATCAAATAAAATCAAATTAATCAACATTTATTTTCATACAAACATAATATACAAATACTAACAATAGGATTTTACAAGACTGAAAACTGTATGGAGGCATGGCCCATTAAAGCCATTATACACTTTCGGTACAGAAAAAAAAAAAAAAGTTCACAGATTTACAAATAATTTACAGGGTTTACAGATGGTAATGGTGAAAGACTTCTCTTGAAATATTGTTCCATGAAATGCTTTACTGTTTGAGAAAACATTAAAACAATATCAATTCTCGTTAGCGAGAATTACGGATTTATTTGAAACACATGTCATGATACGGTGAAACGCGCGGAAACAAGAGTGGGTTTTCCCGTTATTTTCTCCAGACTCCGATGACCGATTGAGCCTAAATTTTCACAGGTTGTTATTTTATGTATAAGTTGTGATACACGAAGTGTGGGCCTTTGGATAATACTGTTTACCGAAAGTGTATAATGGCTTTAAAGCAAAGCTTTTAGGCTGGGGATGCCTGCACAAAACAATGGAAGGTAATAATAAGATGCAATTCCTCATGATCAGTTCAAGCAGTTATTGTGTTGTAGTGGGTGTGGTGTTGGTAAAACTACCTCAGGCATCCCATTCATTACAAAGAATGAACCATGGACTACGCTAACAACCGATTTAACAAAAACCAAGTCTTAAGACCTACATAATGAGTTCAACATTTTATATAATGTGTAAAACGAGCCTGCTATCATTTCCCCCTCTTTTTAAATTTTGCAATACACTCATCCCCCGGAACTAAAGAATTAAGAAATATCACTAGGGCAAAAACAATTGACAATTCCTATTAATTTACGTTGTGCAAGTCATCTTGGTAAGGCGTGTAATTCAAAACTAGTCTGGCAACTTAAGTCTGGAGCATCCCCCCCGCCATCTGGTCTTGTATCGGATTTCCTACTTTCTTTCGGCTTCCACGAGCCGATATTAAAAAGACAATAAATTAAAACTTAAGCACTAATTTGTTCCAGGGTCCACATCTGATATTTTTAAAGATTCATACTTTAAAAAAAAAAGTATGAATCTTTGGATTTTCTGTGCGGAATTTTTGATTTTGTACAACTTGCGGGGAATGCTGATTTAAAGTGACTACCAGATAAGTTAGTGCCTTGCCTATTTCATCACCAGTTATCACCAAACAGAGTAATAATAATTAACAATAGTACACAAATTCTGTGCTTGTCAAGTTTTGTCTGTGCTTACAAGAAATAGATAACAATCAACCAATCTGTCTTCTCTCCCTTCCTACTTCGCAATCCAATCTTGAAAGATAAAGTTCATAACTCTTCACACAGACAAACAAAAACACCTGGATTGGATGTGCCACAAATGGGTGCTGGCCCGTTTAGTCTTAAACTCTTGGATTTAAGTGAAAATGTCACACCTAATGACTTGAAGACAATTTATTTGATCTTTGATAAACAAGCTAGAGGTCAGACCGAGGTCAGCGATGGAATGCATAAGGGTCCTGTTTATGATCTCAGCAGATTCATCATTAAAGGAATGGTGGGAGTCTGGTGTCAGCTCTTAAAAGTTAGCTAAACTATTTCTTTGAGAATGTTTTCTTTTACTGAAGTGGATGGTACAGATGGTTAAACCCAAGTATTACTTGATATCTAAGTTGGTTTCATAATTCAAACGTAGCTTTCACACCTGTTATGCAACATATAAGTGCCTTCAGACACCTGTTGGGTGTAACAATGTGCTGAGAATGTTAACTTTTACTGAAGTGGATGGTAGAGACGGTTAAACCTTAATACAACATGATATCCAACTTAGTCTCATAATTCAAAGTGGATGGTACAGAATGGTAAAACCCAAATAAAACATGATATCTAACTTGGGGTGGATTTCACAAAGGTAGTCCTAACTTAGGACTAGTCCTAGGCAATGCTAAGAGATAGGACCAGTCCTAAGTTAGGATGAGTTACTGAACCTAACTTAGGACCAGTCCTATCTATTAGCATTGCCTAAGACTAGTCCTAAGTTAGGACTACCTTTGTGAAATCCACCCCTAGTCTCATAATTCAAACATAGCTTTGAATTCATACCTGTTATGCAAAGTATAAGTGCCTTCAGACACTTATTTGGTGTGATAATAGCTTATATAACGGCATTGTACAGGCAACCAGTTCCAGGCAATTTCCAAGAAGAAAAAACACATTAACATTTCAGTTTTCTTGATAAGTTCCTGGGGACAGTGCATACAAGTCAAAATTCCTTGCTAACCTGCAGGCCCAATTTCATAGAGCTGCTTAAGCACAAAATTCTGCTTAAGCAAAATAATCAATGCTTAGTAAAATCAGAATACCGGCCAAGACTCCACCCAATTGTTATGCTAAGTAAACAACAGCTCAATACCAGTCACAGGCAATGTATATGGCATGAAATGTTGGCCAGTAACATGTGTAAAACAAGCGAGCTATTTTCGCGCTTAAGCAAATTTTTTGCTTAAGCAGCTCTATGAAATTGGCCCCTGTGAAATTAGCTTGACTGATTATTTGCTATGGTAAGCAGAGCCATGCAATTCATACAGAGATGCTTAAGCACTAGCCCTGGCTGCCTTACACTTTTGTATTACGTGTAGACAGCACAGAGGAAGATTATTGTAAAGGGCTTCTTATAAGCACAAAAATAAGCTAAGCAAAACAAAATTATGCTAACCAGATTAAGGTTAGCATACAGCAGTATTTCCTGCTCAAGAAGCTCTATGAAAGTGAGCCAAGAGGTGTGTCTGTATTTGCGATATAGCAGTTCACCATATTTAAAGCCTTTGGACACTTTCGGTAAACAGTATTGTCCAAGGTCCACACTTTGTGTATCACAACTTATAGACGATGTGACCTCTGACTTCACACGAAAACCATAACATGATTCGCGCACATACCGCCGGGCAAAACCTTTGTGTTTTGGCAGCCAGCTAGAAAGTGTACGTAATCTTACTATGACTACGCAACTCAGTGCCCGGCGAAACATGACGTATATAGTGTTTTGTCAACAGAGGGCGGTTTGAATGTAAACATAGGTCACATCGTCTATATATAAAGGAACAAACCTGTGAAAATTTAGGCTCAATTGGTCATTGGAGTAGGGAGAAAATAACAGGGAAACCCACCCTTGTTTCCGCACGTTTCACAATGTCATGACATGTGTTTAAAATAAATCCGTAATTCTCGATATCGAGAATTGATATTGTTTTAATGTTTTCTCAAAAAATAAAGCATTTCATGGAATAATATTTCAAGAGAAGTCTTTCACCATTACATTCTGTAAACCCTGTAAGTTATTTGTAAATCTGTGAACTTTTTTCTCTGTTCCAAAAGTGTCCAATGGCTTTAACAAAGAAATTCCAAACAAATGCAAACTGTAGTCTTAACTGGGTCGAGGCTTAATCAAGGTATTGAAACTAGGTCGGTTCATTAAGTGGAGCATATCACTATTAGTGAAGTAATGGTGGAGCATTCTCACTGATGGAGCATAAAACTCAACTGTTCTAAAATAAGTACTACGGTTTGCATTGAAGTGTAAACAACTTTTTTTGTAGGTAGTGGTCAGTGGCTCTAAGAAGAGCTGTGAGTCTACTCGTCAACCAGTGCTCGACATTTCGATCAGGGCACAAACAAATTTTTTGCTTTACCCGAGGCAAAATGTTATCCCTTGTAATTATTAGACATTTCTAGTATTGAGACCAAGGATGCCTCATAGGTGAACTTAGCTTGCAAGCCTGAGGAAACCTATAAACAAGGGTAGGCTACTTGCTATGAGAAACAAATTTGCTTCTTTATCTTCTTCTAATACTGTAATTCAACTGTAATTGAAATGAATTGTCAAGGAACTGGTAATGATAACTATAAACCATCTCTTTAATACAATTTCATCATTAAATTTCATCAGTGAAAATACTTGATAACAAAGTATTGAGTTTGAAGCTAAATTAATTTGTCACAAACGCGACAGATTTTCAGACAAAATTAATTTCAGTGATATTGATATACCACCATCACATTTATAATCAACCCAATTAATACTTGACAGCAATTTTTGTTAAAGCCACTGGACACCTTTGGTAATTGTCAAAGACCAGTATTCTCACTTGGTGTATGGCAACATTATGCATAAAATAACAATCTGTAAAAATTTTGACTCAATTGGTCATCGAAGTTGGAAGAGAATAATGAAAATAATTTGTGTGCTTTCAGATGCCTTAAAAATATTAAGACTTCAGGCTTGAACCCTTTTAATATTTGAGTAAGAAGTTATCTTTCCCAAAAACTGTTTTACTTCAAAGGGAGCTGTTTCTCACAATGTTGTATCAACAGCTCCCTATTACTTGTTAACGAGTAAGGTTTATGCTAATAATTACTTTGAGTAATGACCAATAGTGTCCACTGCCTTTTAATGAAGAAACATTCCAACAGAAAGACAGAAACTATGCCTGGATAAAAACAAAACAGATACACTCAGCTATGGCTATGATTGTTGCTAAGGGAGTTGCTCAGGACACACTTCAATGCATTCAGCCATAGCCAATAGCCATAGCCAATAGCGGACATTCCAACAGAAAGACAGAAACTATGCCTTGATAAAAACCCAGATACACTCAGCTATGGCTATGATTGTTGCTAAGGGAGTTGCTCAGGACACACTTCAATGCATTCAGCCATAGCCAATACATGTAGCCATAGCCAATAGCTATAACCACCTAATCAGACACGGCCTAGTAAGCCTTGGATTTAAATAATATCTGGTACAGTGACTTGCTTAGTCTCAAGTTACTCCTTACCTCTGACTATAGAGACAGTTACCATCATTGGTTGCCAGATTGTCAAAGCCTGATACCATTGTGCCATACACATTTTCATTCAGAATTGTGTCTTGGTGTTCATCATCTTTTTCAAAACTACGCGGAAGCTTGCCATGAACAATGTGACATGCCAACTAAAGTCTGAGGAAACCGGAACTGAGAAAGTCTAAGACAAATGTATCTTGCAATATGTTTATTATGCTTAAAACATACAAACTTGGTGTAAATTTTTGGTTCTAAAAACAAAATGTGTGGTGCATCCTACTCTTGTCTGGTTTGCAGCTCAGTTTTTGCAGAACAGATCAAACTTGCCAAGGAAATTCTGTTCCAAAGCTTTCTATTTAGTAAAGCAGTGCCTTTGTGATTTTGGAGCACTGAGAAGCCCATTATTCAACTACATTAAATCCATCGCTAGCTCTATAGTGTGAACAATCACGTTTTTGAAGATTTTTGAAGATATTCTCATTGCGACTTTCTCTTTAACTTGAACAGACCCTTGAAAAGACACCCACCATGCCCCGTTTGGATTATAGGATTAGACGCATGTCACCCTGGCCAGACACTATCATAAGTCATCCTTCAGATAATTAACAAGAGAGTAAAAAACCCACAACAATCTCTATTGTTGGCAAGGGCCATGACAACACTAATGATTAAGGAAGTGTTGTTGTATGACTAACGAAACAAAAACAGGGCGGAAGTTGGGTGTCAAAGGCTTTTTCTTCAGTGATGGGAGGTCCAGCAAGGGCCATCAGTGTTTTTGTTTGTTTGTAACAAAACAAAACAACAACAAATGGGTTCCATGTGGCTGATTGTTTATCTTGGTTTTACCTTTTTGTTTTGGTTGTTATTTATTTACTTTGTATAGTTGTTGATTTACTAATGTTTTTATTGAATTTTATTTTTGAAAAGAAAGTGCCAAAGACTTCAATTAGAATGCAAAGTATACAGCTATATGACACACATGAGAATTTGACTAGTAACGTAAAGTTTCTATAACCCAAATTGTTTCCCAATAACCAATAGGCCTACTGCGCTCCTAATCATAAAAGGCTTATCTGATTGCAAGTTATTATAAATAAAAGACAGTAATTCTTCATTTGAAAATAATGCCATCTTAAATGCAGTCATTTTGAGCTAAATGTCTCATTAAACTTGGATTTTTAGTGGATAGTAAGATTTTTTTATCTCTTTACTTTAAACATTTTTTTAATGAGAGATTGCCCAACATAATAAGGCCAGACTTTCACTTCAAGATAAGGGCTACACTTTACTGATTTGGTCTATCGACCAAACTCATCTGCCACTAGCTGTTGCCACCTACTCCTGGTGCTGAAACATGGTTACCCCCTTTCATAGTCCATAAGGATGAAGGCATGGGTATTATCCACTAGGAGCCTTTCCAATTTTTTAAGGAGTAATTATGGTTAAGTGCCTTGTTCAAGAGTACAAGTGTCATAACCGTGATTCGAACCCACACTCTGCTGCTTACAACATCAGCACTTGGGTCCGGTAAACTAGACCAATTGGCCACAACACGCCACAAAGCATTGTTTAACTGTGATTCTGGGTCTCAGCACCTTTGACTGTGGCTTCATCAGCCATTTGCATTCACCCATTGGACAGTCAGGTTGGTGTCGTGGTGTCATGCCTTGCCTTCCACCTCTGTCCAGGCACCCCCGTTCCAAGACCATCGGGGGGGGGGGGGGGGGGGAGGCACTATTTGGATTGGGTTTTCAGTCCCTACTTTACTGTATGGGTTTTCCCCTGGAATAATTCTCTAGGGTTTTTAGCAATAAGAATTTAAATCCAGATCCAGACTTGTTGGTAATAAAGCCATAGCCACTCCTGAAGCCATCAAATCCAAAATGCCCAAGACAAGAAAGAGTAACAGTCTGATCCCTGTTTGGTATAATAAGATTCAGTATTCATTTCTGCTGTTGTATGCAGGGAACATGACAAAGATATTGACTGTTCTTATGCCACAAGTATTGACTGTTTAAGTAAAATCCCAATAACAAGATTCATCTACACACAAACTTCCACTTCAGAAATCTCTTTATTTCTCATCTCCTATCCATGATCACCCTTTCCTCCTTTTCGATTATACTTTCAATTTTTTTGGTAAAAAAAGTCAGGAAAGACAAAGCAAAAAATAAAAGACAAGAAAAAGACAAAAATTGAGAGGGGAGTACTCAGTTGGCTTGCATGTGATTCACACTTTATCGATCGATGGCATCAGCTAGTTGCCTAGGCCATAACAACATAGAGTCCAGGCCCCCGGGCAAGTTCTGACTTCCCTCCCCTCATGCGCAAAATCGCATTTGCTTGCCCCTCCCTCGTTGGCTTGGAGCCTGATTTGATTACCGTTGTGCTCACACTGCCCAGACTTTGCAAGTCAGTGTATTCAACCTGCCGAGGACCGACTCCTTTTTGAATATACATTGTCAGCCGGATGCTTACAAGTGAAAACAACTAAAAACCATAAACTACCTGCCAAGTGCTCAAAATGTAAAACAAATATGTCTTTGACGCATCAGGAGGGATATGATTTTGATGTTGTATGCTTGTTGTATTTGTAGTTCCTTTATTAAAGAGTCAGGATGGAAAGCAACACAGTTTCTCCTCAACACCTTGTTATTGTTTAATTACATCAACTCATGTTTCATCTTCTTGAGATAAAACTGATATTAAAATGTTTTGGCTGAAATGTTTATTTGTAAATAGTACGTTTCACATTCAGGGTAAATAAAGGATGAAAGTCAGAGACCACTTACCAACCTTTAAGGACCTGTAGATTAAACGCAAAACCTAACAGGTCCTTTTTTTTCAAAAGGCAAAATGTATGCCACTCACATACAGTACTAAAACATTCAAGAAGACGCGAGAGTGTAACACAAATAAAAGGAACAGCACTAAGCCACTTTTTTGTTCCTGGCTAGAAAAATTTGAGCTCAACCAAAGGACAGAGTTTGGGGCCGAATAGAGAAGAAATTGTGCCAAGCAGTTTTTGATGCTCGGTGACAGTGGACCCAGGTGTTTTTGTGGAATGGAAGTGTCATTGGTTTTTCTCTTTCATTGTGTTTGGGCATTCACACAGCCTTTGGGAGGTCTTGTCAATGATTCGTGCCGTAAGAAAACAAATAATTCTCACTTGATTTTGTGGTGCACTTGTCACAAGGTAATGTTGTTGACTTAACTCGCTTGGCCTCGTATAAAAAGGGAACACTTTCCATGGTAACTGTACCATTATGGTAGATATCTTAGAATTCAAGATGCTACCTGCCCCCACCCCACCCTCGGACAAACCTTCCCCTACCCCCCCCCCCAAAAAAAAAAATAATAATAATAAAGGCAGTGGATACTATTGGTAATTACTCAAAGTAATTTTTAGCATAAAACCTTACTTGGTAATGAGTAATGGAGAGTTGTTAGTAGTATAAAACATTGTAAGAAACGGCTCCCTTTAAAGTCATGTAGTTTTCGAGAAAGAAGTAATTTTCCATGAATTTGATTTTGTGACCTCAGATTTAGAACTTGAGGTCAAGCATCTGAAAGCACACAACTTCGTGTGACATTATTATCTCGCAACTTCGACGACCAATTGGGTTCAAATTTTCACAGGTTCGTTATATTATGCATATGTTGAGATACACCAAGTGAGAAGACTGGTCTTTGACAATTACCAAAGGTGACCAGTAACTCGTCCTAACTTAGGACTGGTCCTATCTCTTAGCATTGCCTAGGACTAGTCCTAAGTTAGGACTACCTTTGTGAAATCCACCCCAGTGTCTTAAAGTAAATTTTTTGCTTGGCTGTTTAAAATAAATTGTAACATTGTTAACTAATCATATCTGTTGTGGCCTCTGATACTTTTGGCCTTGTTATGTTTTTATAACCAAAATAAACAAATCAAAAAAATTAATCAGTTTTATATCATGAAAGCAGTTGATTCCCATAAAGTAAACAAAGTAATACTTATAATAATAAACGAAACTGTTGTTTTCCCTTTTTCACCCTGATTAATGTCCCATTGATAATGTTATCTTACCCGATTATTTTTCTGTTATAGTTGCAGGTTTAAATATAAAAATACATTTGTCTTGATTGAAAAACAGTTTCATATTGAATTTTGTTGTACAACCTTAATTAATTTTCAAGCATACTTGACACATAGCTTAAAATAGCGCAATACGTGATATAGAAAAGGGTTTGATATTGGCAGTCCAGGGCCCAATTTCATGGCTCTGCCGAATTCTGCGCTTACGATTGCGATTCCCTGCTTACGTGCAAGCGCGAATTTCTGCGCTAGCCTTGTAAGCGTAGAATGCCTAGTAACGTGGAGTACGCACGCACAGAAGCCAAAATTCGCTGCTAACCCCTGAAGTACGCTTGCCGTAAGCACAGAATTCCCTGCTTCCGTAAGCGCCGATTCTGTGCTTACGGTAAGCAGAGCCATGAAATTGGGCCCAGGTCATACACATGTATGTACCATACTCTTTAAGATCAACCAGACAGAATTAAGGATCAAAGTTACCATGAAGATAGTTATACAGGTTAGCTCAGTGGTTTCTGTCCCTGCCTTTTACCTCTGTGGACCCTGGCTCGATACCCAGACATGAGACTTGCATGTGGATTGGGTTTTCCAGTTCCTATTACTGATATTGTGGGGTTTTCCCATACAGTGGTCCCCCCCCCCAAGTCTAAAACTGAAATGTCTTCACTGTCTACTTAACTTGGTGTGATGTTTCCTTTTGGATGCTTTGTC
Source organism: Asterias amurensis (assembly GCF_032118995.1). Taxonomy (NCBI): domain Eukaryota; kingdom Metazoa; phylum Echinodermata; class Asteroidea; order Forcipulatida; family Asteriidae; genus Asterias; species Asterias amurensis. Next base: position 24,174,786 of record NC_092650.1, on the reverse strand, counting down.
GACTGACTTCATAATTCAGATTCAGATATAGATTGCAACAGGTATATGTTCAGTTGATTTTTCAGTAACAAACTTTGCAAAGGCTGAATGGTAAAGGCAGTATTAAAGGCAGTGGACACTATTGGTAATTGTCAAAGACTAGCCTTCACAGTTGGTGTATTTCAACATGTGCATAAAATAACTAACCTGTGAAAATTTGAGCTCAATCGGTCACCAAAGTTGCGAGATAATAATGAAAGAAGAAAACACCCTTGTCACACAAAGTTGTGTGCGTTTAGATGGTTGATTTCGAGACCTCAAGTTCTAAACTTGAGGTCTCGAAATCAAATTCGTGGAAATTTACTTCTTTCTCGAAAACTATGGTACTTCAGAGGAGCCGTTTCTCACAATGTGTTATACCATCAACCTCTCCCCATTACTCGTCACCAAGAAAGGTTTTGTGCTAATAATTATTTTGAGTAATTACCAATAGTGTCCACTGCCTTTAACACACACATAGTTGGAATAGTATAATTTTCTCTATAGTCCAATGTACTCAATGAAATGCAACAAGGACACAAGACAAAAAACAAATCGGGAACCAGCATCCATCATCGATGATAAAAATATTCATTTACTCAAACATGACAAAACTACACAGCTCCGTTTCATTAACACAGTTGATATTAAATCTTCCCAACCAACCCTTTCTACTCTAATCGAGTTAAAATAAATATTTTATACAAATGGTGAAAAAGCTACCAGGTCATGTTGAAGCATAATTTCAATCGGCGAGGCCATTAACAGGGTAAGCTACGTGATGTGAAAATGAAAATGGGCTTCTCTTCTTTTTACAACAAGTTTGTCACAATTGTTATTGTGTGCACCAATACTGTAAATGTATGAACTGCATAGGTGTTCTGGGACAAAGTTGATTGTTGTGGACACAGCGTGGACACAAATAAGGTGTACCCATTGGAATGTTAACTATTATTATTATTCCTTATACGAGTCCAATTAAAAGCTCACAAAGATAAAGGTTTAGTTGTAATTAAAAACAGTTTGCCAACAGCATAAAATGCATGACAGTACATTCCAATACATGAAAGTTGCAAAATAAATAATGAATAATGTCATAGTGGTCAAGTGATTACACTACAGGACTAGCAATCACAAGGTTGTAAGTTCGAGTCCCCAGCTAACCGCTGATTTCACAATGACAAGAATAAGTATTGCTGTCTCGTTACTGAATCACAATTTCTTGATTTGTGCAATTCATAATCATAGGCATCAAACCAATGTTTGTATGGGAAAGATTAGCTGTTGCCAGCATGGCATTTGTATCTATCCCCTTGTGAGAGCTTTGCCAAGTTTCCTTTTTGGGAAGATCATCTCAACAAACAAACAAACAAACAACAAACGAACAAACAAAAACAAATAAACTAATAAAAAAGTAAAACAAAAAAACATCTTAAAAAGAATGAATCACCTTACCCTGGTTGACAATGAGCATATGAGAAAACCAAATTCTAACAAAAGTTACACTTGTATAATTATTTGTTTAAACTTACAATATGATCTTGTTCTTGGAGATGAACATTCACTAAAGGGTGCTAGATGTCCTGAGTTATCTTTTGAGTATGCCACGAGTTATAAGTGTTTCATAATGATGAGGAACGAACTGCTTGAGATAGGCACACATCTTCCCTTCAACAACCGTCTGCTTTCCTAGACCTGTAGTCAATAACAGGTAAGGAGAGGAGTGGACACAGGGCGAGTTAAGAACAGGATTTAAGAAAAGAAAAAAGAAGTGATGAGATAAGATGGCGTTTTGAAGTTGGGATGGAAGTTGGAAAGTAGATGTAGGATGAGGCAGAAGGAAAAGGAATTGGGAACAAAATTGGGAAAAGATTATTTGGACAAGAGAGAAATATGAAATAGAATTAAATGAGATATAAATTGAAAATGAACATGGTTTGTGATCAATAAGAAAGCGTATTGTGTAGGGATTTTCGAGGAGATGGGGAAAAGGAGAACGCGCATTGGGAATTAATAACATTCCCAGAACACAATGGAACGATGAATGGGAATTCAATGAAGAGATGAAGCCAGTAAAGGGGGGGGGGGGTCAGAAAGGGGCATAGGAGAGAAAATGATGAACACAGAAACATTGCAAGATGGATCGGACAGGAAGAAAATGAGGTCAAAGTATTAAGTAAACACAGAGCAATAAAGGGGACAAATAGTGAAAGGAAGGAAATACGAAATTAATATTAAAGGCAAAGATGGATATGAAAAAGAGGTCATGAAAAGACACAGAATAATAGATGGAAAGATGGAGAAACGAATGAAAAAAAAAAAAAAAAAAAAAAAAAGGGATCCAAAGAATGAACATGAAAAGATGGACAAATGATGATAGACAATACAAATGTAAGAATGATGAAATGATTCAATGACAAAAGAGAAAGAAATGATGAGCAGATTTAAGAAGCAGAGGGAAAAAGAAGAGACAAAAAAGAAAACATTAATTTCATTTTAAGACCCAACTGTTAAATTCAATAAAATGTGACTGCATGGGACTGAAACCATTGTTGCGGTGTGTTATTGCCGTGACAACGATAAAATTGCCCTGGTCCGTATGACAGCAACTTTGTAAAATCTTTGATCATACCTACTCACTCATCTGATTGCAAGGTGCCCTGCACACTGAACGGTAAATTACTTGAAATTGTAGCCTTTCGGGGGAACAAATTAAATACAATGATAAACAACCAAAAATAGATTTAATTTTAATTCCTGGCAGCTGCAAATGCAAATGAAATGCGATAGACGCTCGAGTCAAATTTCATCAAGTTTCAGGTGCGTCTGCGAAGCCCCAATTTGAATAATTTGTACACAATTATTTTTGTGTGGTTCTCTCTGTTGCTGCCATATGACAATGGATTTTAGAGATGGGCAACTTAACGCCTGTGACTGAAATGTGACTGTGAATGTCATTCTGTATTTATAGTCATATTCTGTAAATGTAGTTTATTACAGTAACATATGGTTTATATCATTTAAACATAAATTATATTTTGTTGTTGTTTCTATTTATAATACATATGGCATAGCTTAAAATGGTTCATTAGTTACGCAAATTTAACAACACATGAAATATGTTTTATGGGTCCAAAAAGAGCCATCAACAATTGCAGTCACTGAAATAAAAAATAAAATGTATATATATTTTTTAACCAGCATACTTTTTAAATATTAACAAACTTGACCTTACTGAGTGACTTGGGATAAAGGTGTTTGCCACAATCTGGGGAAAAGGGTTCTGAATTGGCAGACAATTTTAAACCAATGGCCCCATTCATTTTGAGGTGATGGTGGTATGAACAAAAATTAGGTGTTGTTCCATATTATGTATCTGCCATCATGAAATTGGACCAAACAAAGTTTCATAGCATAACCAAGGAAGGGGGAAGGGGCATGCTGACTAGATCAAGTATAGACTTGCTAAATTGTGTTGTTTTTCGTTTTTGTGTTTGTTCTGGGCCATGAGCGTCTTATGCAGTTTAAAAGGTAGAAGCTGGTATTGTATATTAATTTTTAATTTTTTAAAAATCAAATTTAGTGTTGATTAAAGACAAATTTTCTCGGGCGAGATTTTAACCTGTGACTTCCGGATTAAAGTACCAGCACTTTAACAACTGAAATATCTAGCACTAATTCTTGGTGGTCTACCTATTTTGTCTGTATCTTTGTTCAGTGGTTGCCCATTAGAAGCCGTTCAACCTGTAACTGCCGTATTGCCAGGGATCACACTTGAGTTTGCGATTCAACAGGCGAGGACAGGAGAGGGAACACCGTAATAAGGGGGATGTAGCTTTTCAATTCAAATATCAAGTAATAATTCAACCATATTCTTGTTGCATCAATATCTCTGAGAAATAGTTCCTGCATAATTGTCATCTTTAAAGGCAGTGGACACTAGTGGTAATTACTCAAAATAATTATTAGTATAAAACCTCACTTGGTAATGAGTAATGGGGAGATGTTAGTAGTACAAAACATTGTGAGAAACGGCTCCCTCTGAAGTAATGTAGTTTTTGAGAAAGAAGTAATTTTCCATGAATTTGATTTTGAGACCTCAGATTTAGAATTTGAGGTCTCGGAATCAAGCATCTGGAAGCACACAACTTCGTTTGACAAGGGTGTTTTTTCTTTCATTATTATCTCGCAACGACCAATTGAGCTCAAACTTACACAGGTTTGTTATTTTATACATATGTTGAGATACACCGAGTGAGAAGAATGGTTTTTGACAATTAGCAATAGTGTCCAGTGTCTTTAAGAAGACACTGACTGAATATTGGATATAAGAATGAAATGCCCAGAAGGCACTTTTTATGAGCATTATTTAACAAAATATAAGCAAATAAAAAACAGGATGAGCATTGATGGATGCAAAAAATCCTGGAAAATGGCTAGCTGGTTTGGGTTTCCTTTTTATTAATCATGGAAGCTTCTTGATATAGTTCAGGAGGTTAACAGACTTAATGAATCACAAGAAAGAACAACAAACAAAATTTTGATTTTTTTTCTTCTTCTTTTTCCCTTTTGGTGATTTCTTTCAAGAAAATGTACAGACACAGGGAAGACTTTGATAAAATACTCAAATATCAGAGATTTCCAAGAAAATCAAACCACCGAACAACTGTAAGACTTAAAAGGTTATTCAAAAAATGTGAGCACATAATCTTTTCCAAATCATGGCAAGATGATCAGGGTTGTAGCTAGACCAAATTCAGTGGTGGGCAATAAATCAAATTTTGTTGGAAGTCTACCAAGTGCAACACAACAAAATTGTTCATGTTTAATTATGGGGCCATTATTGCTGAGGTGGGGGCCAGGTTTCCAAACTGTTTGTATCATGTGGCCATCCAATAGTTGAATGGCCTTTTGATTGTGTTACTTCTCACTCCTCATCATAAGCTGTGTCTCAGACCAATGCAAAGTGGACAATATTTAAAATCTGTGCTGGGCGGCGTAATGTATTTTGCTCAGATTGTGGGAAAAAATTGAGAGTCCTGGGCAGGCCCGCCCAGCACCGCCCAATGTGGCTACAACACTGAAGATGACTTATGAAAGCAAGTTAGTCGTGTGCCTTCTAATGCTGTTGCTTAATATCGATCAATTTCATTTTCTTCAAAACAACTTATAAGTATACCATTATTTTGCATTGATTTTCAAGTAATACAAAAAAATGACATTAAGTTTGAGAGTATATGCTTGTACTTTTTTCCCTCAGAAAATAATATCGTAGATAGAAAGGGATGGTAGTCATAATTACCTTTAAACATGCACACACTAGAAAGGCTGCATGCGTAATTTGAAGTTTAATTCAGAATTCACATCTTTGTTCTATAGACAAAGACTCATCCTTCAGTTCAGTATCCACACATGTTAGTTTTCATTTCAGAAGTAAAATTAAGAATTAAATTATTTCCTAATTAGATTAGGACAACAATAGTTTCATTTCTCTTTGTTCATTCTGGTCGTTATGCTTGAGACCCCGTCTCGTATATTCCCTCGTCTTTCGTTTCCAAGCGTATGTTAATTACAGTGTTTTTTAATCAAGAAATGGACAGAAAAGATGTGCCTGCATTCTAATTATATGGAAATGAATTAAATTTTCCGTGATGAACTAATGGAAGTGACGTCTATTGCTGGAGAGAAACGTCAGCGCACTGAATTTTGTTGACAACCTGACCTTTCTCCAAGGCAGTGAGATAATTAGAAACGGCATTTGGGAGTTACTAATGAATAACAAAAAGTTAATTGAAATAAATAATTTCTCGGTGGATGCATGATTCTTGTGGTAGGAAAAGCCACCGCTTACGTGGTCTTTAAGATACTGAGATTTTGTCTAGTGTGTATGGAGGAATGATAAATTAATCATGGATCTTATTGTAGTCAATGAACCAGCTGATCAATCAGGTAGCTACTATATGACCGTCAGGTAACCTCTGAACATGTCTGTTTATAGCCACCCAGCATACAAACAACCAACCCAACAACCAACTAACCAACCAACAAACTAACAAACCAACCAACCAACCACGTAACCCAACAAAACAACCAACCAACCATTTCCAACCAAACAAGCATTCAGTCAGACAAACAGCTCAGCAGCAAGGTAATCAGCAAACCAACTAACCAACCAACCCAACAACCGACCGACCGACCGACCGACCGACCGACCGACCGACCGACCGACCGACCGACCGACCGACCGACCGACCAACAAACAAACAAACAAACAAACAAACAACCAACCAAAAATAACAAACCAACTAACCAAAAACAGCAAACCAACCAACCTACCAACCAACCAACCAACCAACCAACCAACCAACCAACCAACCAACCAACCAACCAACCAACCAACCAACCAACCAACCAACCAACCAACCAACCAAACAACCAACCAACCAACCAACCAACCAACCAACCAACCAAACACAAACCAACCAACCAACCAACCAACCATGTAAATGTCTTCCAAAATATTTAGACTGACAGTCAATCAAGTAATTGGTCATCAGACAAGCATCTTAGAAGATAGGAAACTAAACCAATCAATAACTCAGCTATAACCTATTACAAGAACAACTCACACTAAACCAGCCAAGCCAAAACACAGGCTGTTGGCTAGTATTCTTATTACCTATAGCCAGTCCACGCGCAAGAAAGACATCAAGCTAGTTTGCCACACTGTCAGCAGGCAACGTTTGAAAACAAGTTTGCACGTTTTTGAACCAGTCACAACACAGGATAACTAGACAATCAACCAGCCAATAGACAATCAACCAGCCAACTTGGCAACAGCCACTCTTGACCCTGCTCAACAGATGGCTTGTTTACACTGCAAATACAAGGTAGCTGGACAAGCTAAAGTGAAGAAAATTCAAAGTGTGAAACTGAGGGGGAGGGGGGGGGGTGCAGGACCCCTGCTAAGAACCCTAGCCTGAGTAGCCTACCCGTCAGACTCCCCCTTCCCCACGATTCTTTTGTATTACTGTATGGAAACCCTATGGTAGAAATAATGTTTATTAAAACTAATCTGTGAAGTTTGTTAAAGCCACTGGCCTTTCTGAACAGAACAAAAACTAAACGTTCACAGATTTACAAATAACTTACAGGGTTTACAGAAGGCAATGGTGAAAGACGTCTCTTGAAATATTATTCCATGAAATGCTTTACTTTTTGAGAAAACATTAAAACAATTATCAATTCTTGATATCGAGAATCACAGATTTACTCTAAACACATGTCATGGCGAAACGTGCGGAAACAAGGGTGGGTTTTCCCGTTATTTTATCCCGACTCCGATGACCGATTGAGCCTAAATTTTCACAGGTTTGTTAATTTATATATAAGTTGTGATACACAAAGTGTGGGCCTTTGGAAAATACTGTTTACCGATGTTGTGCGATTGCTTTAACAAATCTATTGGTAGAGTTAAATGCGTGATCACATTTTCCAGTATTTCCAGGTTGTGAGTGCTGAATTCAGGCAGTGCATGCTTATGAACATATAACCAAGACTATCAGCTCAAGTAACTATATACACTGTAACTAATTGATTATATATGAAGACCCCAAAAATTATTTCCAGGCCTGTCTCTCCCCCTTCCCCTCCCTCCAAAATGAAAATGTCAAGTTATGTCATTGCAGTGTATATATCTTGTTAAAGCTACAAAGTTACACAAGAAAATTCCTCATAATTGTCACTTCAGTTCGCTAATTTATACACAGTAAAAACTGCTTGTATTATTTTCATATTCTACTGTTGAGTACGAGTCCTCCAGAGGCATACAATCTCGGGTCAGAACAGACGCCTTATCCAACTGATGTCTTTTTCACTTTAACTGTCAAATTAACTTCCCGTTTGTCATACACCTGAAATGATTCGCTTTGGCGTCATAATTGTCAAGAGTTCAATGTTCTCAAAAGTCAGTCTGGGCATTGACTCTCCACAATACCTAGGTGTTAAGACCGACTCCTGGCTGATTGCACCTATTATTGTTTGAAGTCTGGGACATGGGATCCCCCCCCCCAAAAAAAAAAAAAATAAATAAATAAATAAATAAATAAATAAATAAAAAAAAAAAAAAAAAAAAATAAATAAATAAAATATCAATATAAATATAAATAAATAACTAAATAAAATAAAATTATATTAAAAATCCAACCCATCAAATATTTGAAAGACTAAGGATTGATAATCATCAGGGGAGGGGGGAGGGGGTGAGAATGTTTTGTTAATTTTTAATAAGAGTGCTCACTTGTTATAATGTATATACCACTATACCAAAACTCCAGTGAAATATTTGTCCAAATGGAGAACTTGGCCTTTTTTTAGAATCACTGCTGGACAATTCAATTGAAGCCACAGAAATAATTCAAACCACCTTTTACTAGAGGAATTTAAACTAACTGTCAGTTTCTTTTTCGATTTGCAGCTTTTTAATTTGATGAGTTGTTAATTCCTTGTCACTTCATAAAAACAAAGATTAAGCCAGCACATCCCACAGAGCATTGTGTACAGGCTGATGCACTTTTAGCTTTGTCACTTTGTAAGATGTTAAATCAACAGATTTGTCACTCTGTAGAAACGCAGAAGTCAAAGAACGCTTTTTCTAGGAACCGTACAAGCGCTACGTTAATCAACGGATTAAGTAATTTTGATTTATCACTTCATAAAAACTGCAATTGTAAAATACATGATTTGTCTGTAATGCTACTTAGTTTTAACATGAAACTATTACTATTACATGTTAAGTCCTGAAACTTGGTGAAAATATTAACATTATTGAGTGGTTCTACATCAAAAATGTGCAAAAAAAAAACCCCGATTTGTAACAATTAGTGATTTTTTGTAAGGACAGTGCTCTTAAAGGATTTGGGTACTTTTTGTAACACAAAACACAGTGCAACAACAGATTTACATCACACTTACACCATTTGAAGGTAATGATAGTAGAAAGCGTACCTTCAAATATTAGTTGCTGAGGTGCTGTAGTTTTTGAGAAATGAGTAAAACATTGTCATAAAAATACGCTTTTCACATGCTAAAATAATTGTCGTCTCATGATCACTGAGACGACAATTATATTCATGACATTGTTTAACTCATTTCTCAAAAACTACCCAGCATGTAATATTTTCAGAAGAGTTTCAAACTGTGTGAGTTTAATGTAAATCTGTGGACATTGAGTTTTTTGTCCTACAAAAAGTTCATAGACCCTTTAACCAATCTATCCTTCATGTCCAAGTTTCATCATAATAGTGATAAAATATAGACTTAAAGACACTGGCCACTATTGGTAATTGTCAAAGACCAGTCTTCTCACTTGGTGTATATCAACATATGCACAAAGTAACCAACCTGTAAAAAATTGAGCTCAATTGGTCGTCGAAGTTGCGAGATAATAATGAAAGAAAAAAACACCCTTGTCACACGAAGTTGTGTGCTTTCGGATGCTTGATTTCGAGACCTCAAATTCTAAATCTGAGGTCTCGAAATCAAATTCGTTTTTGAAAACTACTTCACTTCAGAGGGAGCCGTTTCTCACAATGTTTTATTCTATCAACCTCTCCCCATTACTCGTTACCAAGTAAGGTTTTATGCTAATTAATATTTTGAGTAATTACCAATAGTGTCCACTGCCTTTAAAAGGTGACTCCAACAACCTTTAGAAGGCTTTTGGAACCAGGAGTACACAATCTGAGAAGCATTACTGCTCAGATGCAAATTTTGGGGCATAAACACCGAGATTTTTACACAACAATATAATATTGTACTTTGAATGCCTTTACACCATCAAAAGCTGATGTAGGCTTCTAACTAATAGTTTTTATTGCAATAAGTTTTCAGGGTGATTACCCAACGTATACCTTCCCTTTAATACTTCAGTTCCGTTGTGGATTTCTATTGGACAAACCAAGCTTGATTTAGGTCAGAAGAACTGCGCATGTTTAAATAACTGCAGCAATCTTTGAGTATCCTATTATAACACACCTGTAGAGGGCAGGCTCATGTACGTATCAACAAATCAAAAACTCAAATCCCAGAAGACCCTCCTGATGTAAATACTTGTGTCTGTAATGAAGACAATGTACTTCCGCATCTTATGTTCTCATAATAACCTTCTCTAATTCTACCCCACCCTCCCTATCCAACTCCTGCCACCGATGATCAGCGCAAGACTAATAATTCCAACACTGTTTGAATAAATAGAATTCAGGGTTGTTTGCCTCCCCGCAGTTTCTAAACGTTGGAGAAGTTTAGCCTGCTAATGGAGCGAGACGGCAATATTGGGCAATGGCTCTCATGCGTGACCAACTCCCAAGTACATGAATATGTTACGTGTGATGAAGTTACTGATCAACTGAATGCATAATGCAGTTGAAGTAAGACTTGCTTAGACTAAAATACACACTTTAGCAGGGGCAGTGATTGCTTTAAATTGACTTTGCCTCTACTCAAAGAACCATTACTCTTTTTAATATTTCTCAGAGAAAGAGGATGTGGGTTTAAAAAAATAAGAACAACAAAGAAATAGAAGTCACTTGAAGTATTGCTATGCAATTTGACCTGATTAACAATTGAATAAAAAAATAAATTTCCGTCTAAAGTAAATAAATTCAAACAGATTACCGAAAATATGAATCCTAGGGGGATTCTCTCCCAGGGCATGCTGGGACAATGTGATCCGATGAAGTGTTTTGAGATAAACTGAAAGTACAAGAGGGGACTAACTCTGGAGGAGAGGCAGAACAGGGAATTTAGTTTTCAGAGATCTGTCAACCTTATTTAGTGGAAGATGTACTTTAAAAGAGAAATGCAGAATAATGAAAAGAAAGAGAGGAATTTCATAACAAGTAGTCTTCTGGATAAAACACAATTTCTTTTTGGGTCGTTACCAAAGAATGCCCCTACATTGACCTTTTGTTTAACTACTTGTCAATTTCTTTGTAGATAACAATATACACTGAGCAAGCAGTGTTTCAATCATTGTTAAAAACACAATAATTCTATTCCATTTTTATTCCGTTGCATTGTAGAGTTCTCCCCATACACAAGCTATCATATCGGACTGATGCTCGATTTTGCATAAAAATATTTGATCGATACACAAAAAAACAAACCAAAAAATTGTGTTTAATTATTTTTTATTTCCCCCCTTTTTTACACAAAACTTAAAAAGGGAACCATATAGAATGCTCCGGATTGCTCAGTATATAGGTCTTCTAAACCAAGATAGAAATAAGTAGAAGACACTCCGAGGTTTTGTATCAATCCAGCATGCTTTGGCCAAACACATAACAGTTTGAGTCCAGAACGCCCCAGTTTTGAAAAAAAACAAGGGGAGGGCCCTGTGGTTACAGCATTGGAAAGAAAACATAATGTTGAAATCATCATGATCCATCCATGATAGTGGGATGATAACGGGTACCAACCGCTTTGTTGGCTATATTGAGGGGTGAGTATTCAAACTGGGTCACTAGAGTATGGGTTCGAATCCTGATCACAGCATTTGTGTCCTCAGGCACAGCATTTTTAACTGTTATCACATCTCATCATCCAGAAGTGAACGGGTACCTGTGAGGGTAGAGATTGTTTGCCCATTTGGCTGATGGTGCTTGAGATGGCTTTAGGAATGTAGGAGGCCTGACAGACAGCAATTGTAATAATAGTAGCCTAAAACGCACTTTGTTTTTACTTTATTAATTTGGGGTTGAAACAAACGGAGCGGGATATGAACAAAGATATTGACGAAATAGGGAGCCGCCAACACAGGGGTAGTTAGCTCAAGTATTAGAGTACCAAGGAGGTCAGGAGGTTACTGGTTCAACTCTCGCTCTAGCCACATATTAGAACTGAAAGTAACCACCGCAAAATAAATCAAATTTACATTAAGTTTCCATGAAGATGAAAAAGGACATTACATAAAACAACGACCCCCCAACACTCAAAGATACCGGACTGGTCTATCACTTTATATCTTAGCATTTAAAATTGACAATGGACAGAAAATCCTTTTACCAAACCTTGAAAAACAATTAAACAAAACGAGCCAAAACCGAAAGGTTTATTTGTCCACAATCCACATTATCTCAACTAATACGATATAGAAGCATTTATTACAGCGGACTAAAACTACGCACAATACCTCTAATATTCTTAAATGTTGTTGTCCATATTCATCAAGTGATTGTGAAAGAGGTAAAGAAACCTATTGGGTAAGCTTTAGTCCCGATGTCCTTTTGGTTTCAAGGCAGTGGACACTATTGGTAATTGTCAAAGACCAGTCTTCTCACTTGGTGTATCTCAACATAAGCATAAAATAACAAACATGTGAAAATTTAAGCTCAATCAGTCATCGAAGTTACGAGATAATAATGAAAGAAAAATAACCCTTGTCACACGAAGTTGTGTGCTTTCAGATGCTTGATTTCAAGACCTCAAATTCTAAATCTGAGGTCTCAAAATCAAATTTGTGGAAAATTATTTCTTTCTAGAAAACTACGTCACTTCAGAGGGAGCCATTTCTCACAATGTTTTATACTATCAACAGCTCTCCTTTACTTGTTTCCAAGAAAGGTTTTATGCTAATAAATATTTTGAGTAAATACCAATAGTGTCCACTGCCTTTAAAGACACTATTGAAAGTCTTACATCAAACCACGGTCAGAAGAAGTACAAGATACGTGAATGCATTAAGATTTAATAAAGTGCACTGCATCAAATATATATAAACCTGTGGGTAAGAGAAGAAAGTGTTGTGGACGGTTGATTTTTAGATTTCAATTAATGAAAGTACCAGAGTCCTGATTCCATCTCAAGGTCATGTGTTTCTTATAATAAATAATAAAAAGAAAGCTTTTTTCCCCCCTCGTTCCTCTGTTTCTTCATGGTCTGATCGTGTGCCACAAAGACAAATTCCCATTATCTCTGCCAGTGTGGTCTTCAATTAAACTCAGAAGATTACCGAGGAAAGGCACTTAAGAGCCAGGCAACCCATGCATTTATAATCGTTGGCGCAGGCCGATCTTAAGATATATTTCTTTCTATTCATTAAGTGACTGTAACACTCCTAGTTGCTGACTCCCCAGGGTGAGTTGCAATTAGAGTTAGAAATACAACAACTATGTCCATGCATATATATTATTCATTTAATACTACTTTACCAAAACCCGTCACATCTACAACGCAGGAAGGGAAAATCATTATTCCACAAAACAATTTCCACCGTGAAAATGGTACTACGGTAACTACTTGGTATATTTATAAGGCGAGGGATAGGCGTCTACAATTGTGAAAAGGGTGTATCTATGAATTTCCCCAATGCTCTGTCTTACAATATTTGAATAGGAATTAAAGTGGTTTAGAACTTACAATAAAGCTGTTCTCCACAATTCCTACACATACGTCTGTGAAAGAAATTCTAAAAATAAAATAATTTTGAAAGCATCTTTTTTAAACAAAGTAACCTTTCTCCAGTAATATAAACTTTTGTTGTGCTTGGCTGTTTTTTGTGCTTTAAGAAGCTTTATGCAATTGAGACCATGACCCAATTTTGACCCAACAAATATTGCTTAGCGGAAACTGTTTATCTGTCAAAGTGCATGAAGTTTGTTGTGACTGGTGCCCCACCCATTTTTTTGCTTAGCACAGAAATTGGCTGAGCAGTATTTTCTGCTTAACAGCTTGATGAAATTGGGCCCAGATCTACCCCCACAGTCATATTTAATATTGTTTGATTTTAATAATTTATTTTTTTGTGTAATTATTAACACCCCCAAATGCATATATTTTTTTATTCTGAAATTTTTATATATTTTTATAAATCAAATGAAATTCTTTGTTCCTTTTTTTTTTTTTTGGGGGGGGGGTGTTCATTCTGCACAAAACTGGCATTTATCTAGGATTTGTAATGCATACCAGTCGTAATGCTATGTTCTAACCATCAAAGTATTTCCATTTAGACGACATTGATCAATAATCTTACACTACATTAGCATCCAGGACGCACAAATGTCTTATGGTAAATAGTGATTTGAAATGACCTTCAACTGACGTTAATTTAGCTTTATCTAGATTTGTACATTAAATTGAATTTCATAGAGAAAAATCCATATAAGTTCCTGGGTGAAATTGGAATCCATTCTACGCTTCACTGAACCTCTTATTCTCAGAGCAATCAAATCTTAAGATTTGTTCCAGATACATACTTTTTAGAAACCAGTGTTCAACGGTGAAATGTTTTGGTTGTTCTTTTTCTACACATTAATGCCAACTTTAATGTTCAGCAAAGCAGTTAGAACAAAGGTAAGGAAAAAATTGAAAAAATAATAATAAAAATCCAGCAATTAGGATGAGGATATTTCTCAGTCTGTGAGCCATTTTGTAATCAGAATCCCACAGCTAGCACACAGTCCAACCTCTGGATCAAATATAATTTCTTTGACAGTGATTAAAACACTAGGAGCCTGTTAAAGGCAGTGGACACTATTGGTAATTACTCAAAATATTCATTAGCATAAAACCTTACTTGTAAACAAGTAATGGGGAGCTGTTGATAGTATAAAACAGTGGAGAAACGGCTCCCTCTGAAGTGACGTAGTTTTCAAGAAAGAAGTAATTTTGAATTTGATTTCGAGACCTCAGATTTAGAATTTGAGGTCTCGAAATCAAGCATCTGAAAGCACACAACTTTGTAAAACCTGTAAGCACAGAAAAGTATTGCTACAAAATAGGTTTCCTGACTGCATGGGTTCTCCCTGGAATAATTTTCTGGGGTTTTCCTCACACATCTAAAACTTTCTTATGGAAAGGTTTGTGGTAACACAATGGAATGACTATCTCTAATGGGGTGGTTCTGAAAAGAACCGCTTTCTCCGGAAGACGATCAGAGCATACTGATCATAACGTCGAGTTGAAACCAACGGTTCTTTTCAGAACCACCCCAACTCATTAGAGATAGTCATTACATGGTGTTACCGCAAACCTTTCCATATCGTATTTCCACCATGTAGAGTTTCAAATCCTACTTAAAACTTTCTTCTATTTTTTAGTCTTCCCTCTTTTGGGTTCTTGTTTAGTACTGTAATTATTCAATTGATTAAGTTCCCTTTTGTCGAAATGGAGTAAAGTCTATACACTTAATTTTTTGTGCGAGAGCTTATTAAGAAAAAAAAGAAGTAGATGTAGCATTCATCTTGAGGCATATTTTTATCCAATAATTTTCTTTTAACAAAACTGTGGTCCAAATCCACATTATTAATCTACCTGGACAAGTAATTTAAGTCGGCATTGTTATGTGGAAAATACTTACCCAACAGATGTAACAATTGTACACTTTTTTAATATCTATTAGCTATAAGGCAGAATTCCCCTATCTAAACAACAAATTCTAGATGCTTCTCTACTTTCAATTTAATTCAATGTTATATTTCAACCCATTCTCAAGATGAAATTGGACGACAAACCGAAAGACTTCTAAAGTAAAGGAGGAAACTTCAGTAAAAGAAAACCGTAATACCGAAATAAATACACTGAAGCTTTGTGGATTTCTGTGATAATACAATATAAATAATTGCATTATTTGAACTTGGACATAGTGACTATGATACCATGCATAAAAGAAGATAAAGACAAATATTTGAATGGGGGTTTTGGAGGTAAATAAGATGTAAATGCTTACCAAGAAATACCTAAACAGATCGTCTACGAACTGACAGTGAAAAAAACACTATTTTTGTATCCAAATTGTCACATTTTAGCAAATTGTTAATCGAGACACTTTCATGCTGTTTCAATGCTCCAAGAGCTTTACTTTCTTGGTTACGATAATAAGAAACTGCAACTTTGCACCGAAACTGAAAATTTTTGTTTCCAGGAACTGAGACCAAGGTTCATGTTACCTTTGTTACACCATGGAGCAATAAACTAGTTTATTGCCCTACAGCACCCCAACCCCAAATGTGAATAAAAATCTTTTCACAAACTGATATTGCCTTGTGTGTAGCCCACACTCTGACCTACATTTTCACAAACTGACACACAGTCATGTTGTAATACATTGCATGGTGTCAGTTCATGCACTAAAAAAATGTATATTTTGTGTAAGAATTGACATAAACCGTTCTTACATTATTGCTTACTAATTTATGGCCAAAAGCAGTCAAAATCTATAGGCCTATGAAGTTCAAAGCATCAGTTCTTCACTCGCTGTCAGAAAACTAGGTGAAAATACCTTGAAATATTAGGAAAGCTTGATTTTAAAAGGTGTTCATTATTAAATGCTGTTTGTAGAGATGCGTGTGTCAGGTCGTGGTGAGATGTCTGTAATATTGTATTTTGCCTGGCAGGAGGATGTACCGTAAGGCCAGGGAGGGAGGCCACTGCCTCTGTTGCCCCTTTTCATGGCCTTTGTGCCCCTTCAAAAGTTTCCTATATAGACTTTAAGATTTACTCGTTTCTTTGTGAAGTCGTTATTTAAGGCGTTTGTAACTGGTTTTCGCTCGTGCAATCACATTTTTCTAATTTGTTAGCATATCGAATCCTGTTATGCCTGTTTCACACTGTACAGAGCCAATTCCCAGGTAATTCCTGGGGAATTTTAACCCCACTACAACCCCATGTACGCTTCACATCTTATGCAATTTACCCGGGGAAAGTGCACACAACCCAAGGGTTGTATCATTTAACCTGATCAGGGGTCAATTTAACAGAGATAGTCCTAACTTAGGACTAGTCTTAGGATTTATTAAAAACTGAAGACTAGTCCTAAGTTAGACTGAGTCATAACTCAAGATAAGACTAGTCTTTTGCCCAGGGGTCGGTTTCACAAAGAGAGTCCTAACTTTGGATGAGTAGCTCCTCCTAACTCGGGATACAAAGAGTTAATTTTACAAACAGTTAGGACTAGTCCTATACTTAGGCCCAGTCCTATAGGAGATATTGAAAACATTGGGATACTCCTAAATTAGGACGATCAACTTGTCCTAACTCGAGATAAGTTTAGTCTTAACTCTTTGAAAAATTCACCCCAGGGGTCGATTCTACAAAGAGTTGGGACCAGTCCTAACTTGGGACTAGTCCTATACTTAGGCCCAGTCCTAGGAGATATTAAAAACTTAAGGTTAGTCCTAAGTTAGGACTGAGTAACTCCTCCTTAATCCAGATAAGACTTGTTTTAGCCTAACTCTTTGTGAAATCCACCTCAGAGCCCACAACAACTTCCTGGAAAATGGCTAAATACCCTGGGAATTTGCAGGGTGAGCAATCTAAGTGTGAAAAGGTCAACCAAAGTGTCCCAAGAATTCCAAGTTTAATGTGAAAGGGGCTTTTGTGTAGAGATTGAAGTTTAAGGATGCATGGTAAATTAAGATATGAAAACTCTCTATTTCATCACCATAAATGGAAGTCTAAATTTTAGAATAAAAGAGGGCTTTGTCTTGGTTAAAGTTTTGTAATAAATTGGAAGACAAAACATTTGTGATGAAAACAGAAAACAACCACAGTTTGTTTGGCCAATCAACAATCAAGTGCCTGACAATATACATGTAGTACAACTGCAAAGAGGAAAATTTAAACTGTAAACATGTTTATTAATTTTGGTTTCACCCATACACCGATGTGTGTTAGCACTGTATACTCAGTACTTTCCTGAGTCCTGTGAAAAAATATCACAGGCATGTTACTCGGGTGGGATTCGAACCCACGAACCTTGCAATTCCAGAGCAGTGTCTCACCAACTAGACCACCGAGGTTGCCCGGTAGCTAGAGGCAGTTCGTAAACATGTAAATATATTTTCAAAAGAGCCTGAGTAAACCATTGGTAATTAATGTCCATGTTTAACTTAACACTCTTCAATGGAATGTGGTTTTAGAGAGAGAGATTTGAAACATTTAAATATGAGAAAGGTTTCCGCATGGATGGAGCATTTCTCACTATGTGTATTCCAATCACAGATTATTTTCCTGTATGGACATAACAACTCCAGATTTGCTTCCATCTATAGAAATGAAATGTTAAAGGCAGTGGACACAATTGGTTATTACTCAAAATAATTATTAGCACAAAACCTTACTTGGTAACGAGTAATGGAGAGAGGTTGATAGTATAAAACAATGTGAGAAACAGCTCCCTCTGAAGTGAAGTAGTTTTCGAGAAAGAAGTAATCTTCCAGGAAATTGATTTTGAGACCTCACATTTAAATCTGAGGTCTTGAAATCAACCATCTAAACGCACACAACTTCGTGTGACAAGAGTACTTTTTCTTTCATAGTTATCTCGCAACTTCGACGACCAATAAATTAAGCTCAAATTTTCACAGGTTTGTTATTTTATGCATATGTTGAGATACACTAAGTGACAAGACTGGTCTTTGACAATTACCAATAGTGTCCACTGTCTTTAACAAGTTTGTTTTGTTGTTTACATACTACATATTTATGTGATTAAAACAATCCAGCATAGCCAAAAACCAAAGGTATTATGCTTTGCCTTAAGTGACAAAGGTAATTGTCAAAGACCAGTCTTCTCACTTGGTGTATCTTATGCATAAATTAACAAACCTGTGGAATTTTGAGCTCAATCGGTTGTCAAAGTTGTGAGATAATAGTGAAAATAGTGAAAGAAAAATACCATTGTCACACGAAATTGTGTGCTTTCAGCTGCTTGATTTCGAGACCTCAAATTCTAAATCTGCGGTCTCGAAATCAAATTCGTGGAAAATTACTTCTTTCTCGAAAACTACATTACTTCAGAGGGAGCCGTTTCTCACAATGTTTTATACTATCAACAGCTCCCAATTACTCGTTACCAAGTAAAGGTTTTATGCAAATAATGAATTTTTTATTAGTTACCAATAGTGTCCACTGCCTTTAAGTATAAAGTCTATAGAGTATACATTGCCTCTCTCAATTTGATCATAAAGTGTTATTTTCATGTTTAATCGTCCCATAAAGATTATGAAGATAGCTGGGACACTGACAAGAAATAACATCATCAAACATAATTGATGACTTATGAAAACAGAAATGACCACATAAAAATGATATATAACAATTACACAAAGAAAGACACCGAGCAAAAAACACATCATTAAAGGAACACGTTGCCTTGGATTGGTCGAGTTGGTCTTTGAAAAGCGTTTGTAACCGTTTGTTATAAAATGCATATGGTTAGAAAGATGTTGTCAAAGTAGAATATAATGATCCACAACACAAATTTGCCTCGAAATTGTGTGGTTTTCCTTTTACTTTGCGAACTTACACGATCGACCATTTATGGGAGTCAAAAATTTGACTTCCAATAATGACCCACCGTGTTAGTCGACGAGGTAAAAGGAAAACCAGGCAATTTCAAGTGATACTTGTGTGGATCATTTTATTCTACTTTTAAAACATCTTTCCAATCATGTATTTTATAACAAACAGTTACAAACATTTTTCAAAGACCAACTCGTCCGATCCAAGGCAACGTGTTCCTTTAAGTATTTGTTGTTGGAGTTGCAGTGACTATACTTTGTTAATTAGTAGCCTGGGTGGTGTGATTCACTGTTTCCTATCCACATAATGCAAAGCTCATTCCCATAATTGCTCCCAAGTTTGGCCAAAAGGACTTGGTGATAACACACACGTATAGGCAATTTTTTATCATTAATTGAATTAGGTCTTTGCAGCATGCATTTGTGTATTCATTACCCAGTTATTGCAAGGTGCAGCATTTAGGGGGGACACAATACTTAATGGTTTTAGCCAGAAGCCATAAGATGTGCTCCCGTGTTGGATCATAATCAACATTTCTTATTCTTATTATTAAGTATATCTATGCTTTTATGGGAAAAAGGGCAGACAGAAATTTAATCTCATTTTGGTTCAATGTCTATAATGCATTACACATTAGACTCTTTTTTTTGTTGGTCTCCATATTTTATGTTTGTGAATTTACGCTCATGTTATGATACATGTAATGGTGTTTTACTTAATTTAAATACTTGTGCAAAAAAAAAAAACGTTTTAAAACCTTTTTATGACATTTTAAAAATACTTCTTCATGGTTTAGTTTTTAAATTAAATCTGTGTGAATTGTTTCTCAAAAATAATTTCAAAGGATGCTTACCAACATTACCATCTTTGTACCAAGAGCTTTCCAAGAGAAATTACAAATTTTTTTCAGCGCCAAATACTAAAGGATGACCCTATGTTTATACTACATAATTCATGGAAAATAAACACTTTTTTGTTTGAAAGCTTATTTTGGTACAACATTGTTAATTTAACATGGAACAGAACACCTTAAGAAATGCACTATTTCAGTTCCCTTGGCCAGGAAATATATAATGTACAAAAACACAACCAAGGATTATTCAATAAGGGTATGGTAAACCGTGTGTCACTCAAACCTTAAGATTTTGACAAAATAAATGGCTTTTAGTTTTGACGGGAAAAAGTTATTGAAAAAAGTTGTTGTTACGTGTAATATTTCACGTTTGTTCATATACGCTCAATTGCACAATAAAACTGCCTAAGAAGACGCCTATGAACTTTAAACATAATCTTGACAGCCTTTCAGACGGAAACATTTCTCAGGATGAATTGAACCAGTACTTCCAATTACCTGAGGCATTATTTCCGTCTGAAATGCCGTCACTTTATAAGAAATTGTACCGTTATTCACTTAAATTGTCCTCACTGTGAAAAAATTGTCTTCAGTAAATATACGACTCTCTTAATATTATTCATGCATGATGTCATTATTCTTACTAAAAATGAGGCTGAAGGCGCCCGTTCGCCAAACATTTGCAGTGGCTGCGCCTATGACCTCGTTTTGGGTTAGAATTGTGACGTACAATACTCATGCATATGTATTAGAAGAGGCCTATTGAATTTGTCATCACTGAATATTTAAACTGTATTCACTGAATATTTAAATTGTCTTCACTGAATATTTAAATTGTATTCACTGAATATTTAAATTGTCTTCACTGACATACCCCATCCCATGCCTTTGCTTGGGTAAAAGAATGAAAACGTGCCGCCCTATACACACCGTGCCCAGCTCTGGGCAATTTATTTTCTTCTCACTAAATATTAACATTATCTTCACTGAATATTTAAATTGTATTCACTGACATACCCCATCCCATGCCTTTGCTCGGGTAAAAGAATGAAAACATGCCGCCCTATACACACTGTGCCCAGCTCTCGGCAATTGACTTTCTTTTCACTAAATATTAACATTATCTTTGCTGAATATTAAAGTTGTCATCACTGAGTACTAACACTGTCGTTTGATTTGGACAAGTCCTGTAATGTATTTACAAAGTCATTCTGAAGCTACAAAGGGAATTTTATGAAGCGCCTTTTATGGAGTCTTTCTGTTATCGTCCAGATCCTTAATTAGAAGCAAAATCCTTAATCTAATGTCTAGACAAGTACTCACAAGGGGAGGGGAGGGGGGGAGCGCTCGAGTTGAAGTTCATCCACTGCAAAAAGGACGTGCAAGAACTAGAGTCGTGAACTCCGACTTCCTATCTGGATCACTAATTGGTCAATGTATCCAAAAGGTGTCAGGTGATTGCCCGTTGCTAAGGAAAAGGCTGACAGGGAGTAAGCGTAGTTTACTGCTCTGTTTAAAGAAGGTGTGCGCAAAACTGACAAAGCGTAATTTATGCACGGGTAACTCAAAAGATTTGATCATAAATTATATTTTTTAGACTGTGGGGGCAAAGTGATAGAGTTACAGATGTTCATTGTCTTGCCTTGATGATAGAGAACTTAGGTTTGAAACTATTCCTCTGTCCCTAGTTTCATAGGATTTCATCAAATGACTGTGATCTGTTTTAGCTATAAAAAAACACCCATAAAAACACCCAGAAGACACTGACTCTGAAAATGCGCAACCAAGATTACTGTGGCGATGACGGTATGTAAATTGGGTCAATAAGATTAAACCAAGGTGACCATTTAATATTAACAATAATAATATAAACAATAATGGATTTAAAGAGTGCCTGTTAGCCTCAAAGGGCCTTGCAATATGTAAAAAGCAAAACAAATTAAATGCTAGGTTTAAGTTAAGCCGTTTTCACACGACCTAAAAACCCGATTCCCTGTGACAATTTTTAAGAGGGTAGATTGTTTATTTTATTATCTCACACTTGGCCGCCTTGCAAGCTTTCACACAAAGTGATGTAATAATTTGACCACTGTGAGACAAGAGTACAGATATCCCTGGTAACCAATGAATTAATGTCCACTCTTAATCATCACGTAGTACCAGAGAATTGATCACAATCCACTTTAAGCAAATGTTTGCGTGACCATTTTAAAAACGTGCATCGCACTAAAAATGTTGACTGTTCCAAGTTATCACACACGCCTCCATCAATCCGCTTTCACATGGAGTGGAGGTATTGGATTATTTCACACAATGAGTAAACTAAGTTCACTGTATGAACAAACAAAAACTCTTGAGTAAGATCATGTATAGACCTACAACAAAAATGTGCAATAATAAAAAAAATTAAAAAGAATGCGCGAGGAAAGTAGGATGTAAACAAAACATTACTCATCCTTTTTTATCAACTTAAAAAAAAAAAATTAAGTTAAAAGAATTTTTTCTCTTTTCTTGGACTCTGTTGCCCTGGTCCTGGCCTTAGTGCCCCATTGAAAGTGTCCATAGTAATAAAATAAAATAAAAACCCTCTCAAAGATGAAATTTCTTGCTTGACAATAACTTTTCTGAGATTTAAACTACAATACCTAAACAAAAACCATTTAAATTATAGAAAAGCTGCTCCACCCTTAATGCCCCCCTACCACTCCATCCCCAACCACCTGAAAAAGGGAGTAGCAAAAAACAACAACGATGTAATTATTGTTGATTGCCACAGGCTACAATTAACACAGTTTTTTCGAACAGAGTTTGGTTTAGGCATATCCATTTAGAAAAACAAAATTAATTTTGTAGGACGTAATACATGTCCAGCTGTCATTTCCTACTTGAATGGGGTCAATATATTAAAAATGTGTAATTTTACACCTAGCCACATGTACCCTTGATCCAGCTTGTAATAAGCAAAGGGTCAGAATAGTACACCTACGATAACATTTATCGTAAAAAAACACGGTGTGGTCTTTAATATCTGCAGGTGGATAAAATAGCAGCATGTCTTAATTGCATTACACACTCCTTTAAAATGCCATTAAATCCCGATTTGTAGCATTTCTCGTAGGGTGTTTCGCGCTTCGAATCTCAGCGACGCCATTCCCACAAGTCAACTTTACACTTGCGTAATTGAGTTAACGTTTTGATTAGGTAGTTTTAGGGGCGAGAAAACACAAGGCACAAATAAGCGAGACACAGCCATGCATAAAACCTCGTCGGTGCAACGTGTACTTTACCCTATGCTTGATTTGCTTTAAACACCAGCTAGGCATCTTTCTCCACTCTTTTGATATAAATGCGTTCATTTTTATTAATAAATCGCCCACACAATATTGCACCTCCTCCAGCCAAAAAACGTTAGACCAAAATGGATTTTTGCCCCAGTGCAGACACACACTGGCAATGTGGCAATTTTAATTATCCATCCCGAAGTTGTGTTCTTCATGCTCACATGCACACTAGAGTGACGGAGACCCACCAAGTGTAGATCGCAAGTGTCTAAAGTAATTTCCTGACCGGGCGAAGTAAAAAAATTACACCCTGATGGAAGTTCTTTGAGAGCCAAACCATAAAAAAAAGAGATGGGGGGAGACGAAAGGAACTAAAAAGACAAAGGAAATATTGCGAATCAAAGCATTAATTACTTGAGTGTGACTCACACCCTTACAGCTTGATGAAATGCTAAAGCCTTGTCTGACCATATTACCAAGAATTAAATGATTAAGAAAGGTAATTTGTCACTCTTCTTCAACTGTATGACAAAGAATATGCGTCCGTAGTGCACATCCCAAACTGAATGGTAAGTCAGTTTTAAATCTCTTTATTGAGATTGTGTGTTTAATGAGGTGTGTAGATTAGACGCTCTGTGATTACACTTGAAGGGAGAGTAGACACCGTTGGTAAACGTATTCAATTTCAGATATGAAAGGTCCTTTTATCACCAAAATTAACTTGACTCTTATTAAAAGGTGCATCCACACTTTCTTAGAGAGCCAGAAAGGTGTGAACAAACTGGCTCCAGATAATTATTTTTAAGATGTGCTATTTGTTAAGAAGAACTTGGGTGTGAATTAACGTTTAGATAAGAGCAGACAGCTTGAAAAATAAAATGGATCAAATAGATAAATAAATAAATAAGAAATCCAATTAGAGTAGTTTGTACACAATACCGCCATCACAAATTATTTAGTTTTCACGGGGAGATATCAGTAAAAAAAAAAAAAAAAAAAGGATGAATGTATATATTTTCAGAGATTTCCGCTAAACACATACCACAGAGGCAAAGGCTTGAATTTTGTCATAGTTAGTCATCATCCTCTCCAATATTTCAAATGGCCACATCCAGAGAGATTGATAAGCAACCGAACAAAAAAGAAAAGACCTTTCAAAATACTTCAGACAAGTGCTGTACTAAATATTCGGACAATCACCAATCACAACACTTCACTATACATTATACTTGCTGTGCGCTGTAACCACCAAGCTTCTACTAGAAACGTTTTCAGCGGTAAAGCCCTTTCTTTTACTTCCCCCCCCTCTAGAACCGCCCCCTGAACAACGAGAAGTTGATGTACTCTCATCCAGTACTGTACTTTTTTTTTTTCTGGCTCCTTCACTGGGTCGAAATGAAATAAAACAAAAGAGACGGAAAGCCGATGTTTTGTAACAACACCACCTTGTTGGTAATCAACTTGCGCAAAGTCATAGTTTAATAACAGACGTTCAATTATTCTTCATCTTCGGTGGCTCTCTGTCATCACCTGTCCCTCGGCAAATTTGCGTAAAAAACTCTAATCATCCTGACAGCTGAAATCTGCCCAAAAGAACCCCAGAAGCTATGCCAGAAAATCCCCCCCCCCCTTTTCTTTCTCCTTCTGTTTTCATCCTGGAAGATGCTAATTGGCAGAACAGGTTAAAGATTTGCCTTTCTGCGTGAATGCACGAAGGAGATAGGGGCTGGTGTATATGGAAATTGGCAGTTTTCTTCTCTGGAACTGTCAGTGTTAATGCCAATTAAACACAGGCACGGCAATGTTTGCCTTAAGGGGCCTACAGTTCACAAAAGTGCTCTATGGCTAACTGCGTATGACTCCCACTGCATCTGTTGTCAGTACTTACCAAAAAAGAAAAAAAAAGAAAAAATGAACATGAAGCAAACAAAATTCAAGTTCAACTCACTGATGAAGTTCAAGGGATAAGTGGCAAAGTTCTTTTCCTTCTTAACGACCTGAGAGACATCCACAAGTGCCTCAACACTTATAAGAATCATTATCCCAGGGAAGCATTTCCTTTTAAGTGGAAATCTTATTGATTTCTCTTCAATGTGTAAAGAAGTTCAAGAAGTACAAGACCACAATACCCATACAAGAATCCTTTGAAACTCAAGTCAGTAATCTTCTCACAAAAACTGTGTATTTTTTTTTGTCAGAGTGTTAATGGGATTATCCTTGGTTATAACCCTCCCATCATGTCAAAGTTTCTGACATTAATCTGATTTCATAAAGGTTAGACTCAATCATCCACAATTTGATTTCCAATAGAATATTCGTACATTCTGAATTATCCAAAAACCTTGAAACAGTCATAAGATGAGACTAGAAAGCATCGTTATCGAATCCAACTCAATTAAGACAGTACAAACATACGTTTTGAATCTAAATATTGAAAATTGCAGTCTCTCATGAGATAGGTCCACAATAGTCACTTGATGTAAATATACAACCATTGGAAATCGTAGTTTCAATAGAGTTTAAAATATATATTGACTTAGAATGAAAGCCAGATGTACAAGTTGATGTATTTGACAGTCTCTTAACTTAAAGATAAAAGCTCTATCTTTAGATGATTGTAATAGTAATAATAATAGTATTTAATTTAATTTATATTGCGCTCTCTCTAATACCAGCCTGTTTTAGGGTGCGTAGCAGTAAAAAATACCACAAAAAAAGTGCACAGAAAAAGTTCAAGAAAAATTATAATTGATAAGAAGAATAAAAGGTTTCTGCTATAAGCTAGGCACACAAACAATATGTCTTTAGCTGAATTTATATTTAAAGAACTGCCGGCTATGATCAAAGTAAACGAAACCATGTGACCTGTGACATCACTCCTAGATTTCCCGCAGACCTGAGCCCAATTTCATGGCTCTGCTTACCGTAAACACAGAATCGGCGCTTGTGGAAGCAGGGAATTCTGTGCTTACGGCAAGCGTATTTCATGGGTTAGCAGCGAATTTTGGCTTCTGCATGTGCGTACTTCACATTACTAGGTATTCTACCCTTACAAGGCTAGCGCAGAAATTTGGCGCTTATTGCACGTAAGCGGGGAATCGTGATCGTAAGCGCAGAATTCCGCGGTAAGCAGAGCCATGAAATTGGGCCCTGATTTGTACACAGCCCAGTAACGTTTGGTTACTCTGGCGCACTTTTACACTATCCCTGCATGCGTATTCCTGGATCCTTAGTCCATAGGGTTCGTTGTACATTGGGGTAAAGAAATACCCACTTTCATTTCCCACTAGCAGTTATGCCCCGGGGATTTGAACAAACCCCCAGGGTTTTACTGCATACTCCTGAGCAGGGGTGGCTATTCTCAGGGGTATGCCAAATTGTTGCCAGGGTAGATCAGGGGTAAAGCGCTCTTAGTGTGAAAGGGATGGCCGTTATTCCCTGTGGTTGCCCCTGGGGATTAGACTAGTGTGAAAGGGGTTGCAGGTAGATCAGGGGTAAAGCGCTCTTAGTGTGAAAGGGACGGCCGTTATTCCCAGTGGTTGCCCCTGGGGATTAGACTAGTGTGAAAGTAGCTGCAGAAAACTGATATATATTTTATTGAGATTGCTGTCTTATATTTTCCTTTTTTATTTGAAGAGGGCATAAATAAATATCAAATTTTATTTTTAGAATTTTTGAGTTTATGTGGAAATTATGACCAAAATGTAAAATGTCCCCCATGACTGAGTGCAGTGTCTTCTTCCCTGCCAGAAATACCCTGGAATAAACAAGGTCACACTTTCTTCGTGCTCATCACGAAAATGCAAGTGCCATGCCAAATCTTCTTCTCTGATTATAAGGCATGCTTACGAATGCCTTAAAACCATTGTTTTTCTGCTAAAGTAAGCACAACAGTAGGTTTACAGCTTTAAGAAATCAGGCCACATTTTTCTCACTAATGCACACTAAGAAGCTTTATGAAATGGAGCCATGGGCCAATTTCATGTTCGCTCAGCCCCACCAGTCTTATCCGAAAACCTCTGGGATTGGCTGATGAGCTTGTACAAATTCTTGTTTAGGATGTAGTGATGCATGATGGGAACGACCATAGTGCAGTCAGCGCAATGCGTACAATCACAACAAGTACTTGCACAAGATGATAAATGTTTGTGGTTACACCATGTATATGTAGAATACAGTCTAGTAAGATTTGCAGGAACACATAATAATGTACATGAGACCTAAAACCATATAGACGGGTAGGATTTGGAAACTTTGCATGGTGGAGATACAATCTAGTAAGGTTTGTCAAACACATGAGTAAGATTTGAAAATTTGCATGCTTGAGATACTATCTAGTAGGTTTTGCTGTAACAATGTGTCCATAAAACTCACTCACCACAGTTGTCAGAACCACCCAAACACATTTCACAGTGTCTCGGCAAACTATTTTTAAAATTTTGTGTGTGAAAGAGGCAAGACAATTAAAGGAACACGTTGCCTTGGATCGGCCGAGTTGGTTTTTGAAAAGCGTTTTTAACCGTTTTTTTTAATAAAATGCATATGGGTAGAAAGATGTTGTAAAAGTAGAATACAATGATCCACACAAGTTTGCCTCGAATTTTCCTTTTAATCTGCGAAATAACACGGTCGGCCATTTATGGGAGTCACAAATTTGACTCCCATTAATAGCCGACCGTGTTAGTCGACGAGGTAAAAGGAAAACTGTGCAGTTTCGAGGCATATTTGTGTGGATCATTATATTCTACTTTTAAAACATCTTTCCAACCATATGTATTTTATAAAAAACGGTCACAAACGCTTTTTATAGACCAACTCGTCCGATCCAAGGCAACGTGTTCCTTTAATCATCTTTTTGGATTGACACTCACATTCTCAACAGTAGAGGGCTTATCACTGAGTACACTACAAAGGTCCTGAACTCTATCAGTTTCATTTAAAAAAAAGTGTGCCCGGAAAATGTTCATAAGTAATCAATGCAGCTAATTATGTTTCTATCCAACTGAATGTGAAAGATGTTATGCTTTTATACAAATTTTTATTTTAGGAAATTCTAACACTGCAAGGAATGGAAACAACATAATTTCTATGTCTTTTGAGCAACACATATTAAAGACAGTGGACACTATTGGTAATTGTCGTAGACCAGTATTCTCACTTGGTGTATCTCAACATATGCATAAAATAACAAATCTGTGAAAGATTGAACTCAATTGGTCGACAAAGTTGCATGATAATAATGGAAACAAAAAAAACACCCTTGTCACACAAAGTTTGCTTTCAGATGCTTGATTACGAGACCTCAAATCAAATTCGTGGAAAACTACTTCTTTCTAAAAAAACTACTTTACTTCAGAGGGAGCCGTTTTCTCACAATGTTTTATACTATCAACAGCTCTCCATTGCTTGTTACCAAGTAAGTTGTTATGCTCACAATTATTTTGAGTAATTACCAATATTATCCACTGCCTTTAACAGTTGTGCTGTGCTGCCATCAACGAAGTTATTTTTTTGTTTGCTTAGAATCTTCTGCTGAGACAGAGTGCTGTACTTTGTGTGCTCTGCAAAAGGTCTTAGAGCACTACACCCTTGTCATGCCACGACTTATTCTTGATTTAATCGTACGTATACAAGACCCATTGTTCAGTAATAAAGATTAGTCAAGAGTGTATACTTTGGGTGTGGCATTTTATTCCTAAGGCTATGCCATGGACAACTACTCAATTAAATTTCCTGAACTTAGGGAAGGGGCCAAATCAGCAATTTGATGGACAGATAAATTATTACACAGCTGATGATCTGCCTTATTTCTTCATTAAAAGAAAAAAAACTTCAAAAGGGAGGGAGTCAAGAGAAATCGTATGGAATAAAAACCTTGGAAAGATGAAATTAAAGAAAAGCTTACAAATCTACTGTTTGGAAGGAAGGGGCTCCTACTTGGAAAGTTCTTTAGTTGTTTTCGTCACAACTGCAAAACAGCTTTCCTTCCTGTTTTTTTTTTCAATCAATTTATAGACCCCACGGGAAAATGACTGGGTAATTTTTTTAATAATTTGGGGTTGAAGAATTTTTTTCTTATACTAGGGCAAGACAAGAACCTGCAATCTCAGGATTAAAAAGCCGGGGCAAGTGAGCTTTGCACACTACACCAGACCTGTAGGGCCTATGTTTAATTTTTGAAAGGGCACAAGTACCGAGGAATTTTCACCTGGGTAAAGGGCACCCTATGAGAAAACGGCAAATTTCTACTGGAGCATTGGAAGGGCATGAAGACAATGACCAGGGACCATGAAGGCAATCGCCTTCAGTGCTTCCGTGAAGTATCAGGTCTACTATACCCAGTGCATGGATCAACTGAATACAATTTCACAAACAATGGTCTCTACTGAAACTGTCTGGAACTTTTGTTTCTACAAAACTCTCCCCATCTCTCTCTCTCACTCGAGAGAGTCGAATGAATTAAAAGTGCCCAAGTATGACTTCCTGTTAGAACGTTGAACTTGTCCTCTACGCCCTTATCAAATGAGACACATTACCAGACGCACCCTAATTAAAGCCCATTCAGGGTTTGGCTGCTCTGACTAATAATATTTGTTGACTCCTTCAATGTCTCCATAAAAACAAGAAATCCCAGGGAAGGGGGGTCTTAGATCTGAGGGGAGTCTGGGAGTGGGAAGGGGGAAGCTATAAAAGTATAAAAATAGTAACAGAATATTGTTGTGGGAAATGCTTGAGTAGTTACAGGGGTTTTTGTCCTTCAGTCCCACGGCTTAAATTTGGGGTAAAATTCCACAAGCCTTGTAGCTCGGCACTGTACACAGTTGGTATTTACTCAAAATATAGCATAAAAACCTACTTGGTTAGGAGCAACGGAGAGCTGCTGAAAGTATAACACATTGTGAGAAACGTCTCCTTTTCGAAGTAACCAAGTTTTTGAGAAATGGTAATTTCTCACTAAAAGACTTCTGGCCAGAAGCCTTTTATTCCTATCTGAAAGCACACTAATTTGTACAACAAGGGTGTTTTTTCCTTCATAGTTTTTTTGCAACTGCAATAACCAATTGAGCCCAGATTTTCACAGGCTCATTATTTTATGCATATGTTGGCATACACCAAGTGAAAATATTGGTCTTTGACAATTATCAATCGTGTCCAGTGCCTTTAATCTTTACTGCCGGACCAGAATTTCACTGTACAAAACCAGAATCTTAATGCGAAAGAACTTTGATAACTGATTTTATTTGAAGCACTGAGAGAAGTTACCATGCTTGCCTTGTGGCTAAGTGGGCCTATATTTTGATACTCTACCTGGGGTAAATTTCACAAAGAGTTAGGACTCGTCTTATCTCGAGTTAGGACGAGTAACTCGTCTTAACTTAGGATTAATCTTAAGGTCTGCATGCTACAGTGCAGGGTTGGGACTCGTCCTAAGATTAGTCTTAAGTTAGGAAGAGTTTTGTGAAATCGACGGCAGACTCAAAAGTCAAAACATAATTTCCTTTAGGGAGAAACTATAAATAAATAAATAAATAAACTTGTGGGTACAACCATGTGTAAGTCTCTTTTTTTTGGGAGTGTTGGTTCTAAAAAGAGGCTGTGTCTATGGTCTCGATGTTTCAAAAGCTTCCCCTGATCAGCAATATACTCGGCTTTCCAAAAAAATTCATGTATATTACACATTGAGGTATTATTAATTCAAAAGAAAAACACAAGTCCATCGGACTTGTCCGGCCGTCAGTTTTCTGGCCCAAAGATAAAATCACTGACCTTGGGCCTGCGGTCTAGCGTAAAATTTGAGCCCTGAATCCCAAAGAAAATTACGCAAATCTTCAATGTGAATATCTTTTCTTCTTAGAGGTTGCCTGGATTGAGTTGCCTGAGATAAATTGTTTCATGTGACATGGCCAGTAGATAGACTTACCCTTGACGTACCTAGTCAGTCGGTAAAAAGATTTCAAATGGAATGAACTCAACTGTTGGTAAGATTTTAATTCATGAAACATAAGCGTTTCCTTCATGATCTTGATTGCCTTTTTTGTGCTCTGATGTGATTAAAGTAGGGCAAGTTGGCATAGTGTGGAGCATGGATAAATAAAATAAATAAAAAAGTTCACCTATTTTTAAGAGGGTTTTTAAGTTACCATCAATCCCCTTGCAGACAAACTCTTCATCAGATATGGATTTTTGTTTAAAGTGATTCTTAAAAAAAAAAAAAAAAAAAAAAAAAAAACCCTGCTTATTTCAGTTGCTGCAACTAAAATAAGAAAGTGTTTGGATATCAATGCTTTCACACATTAATGGGATTACCACCTATTGGGTCATTTGAATGATAGTGACTTTGACGAAGAGGGATGGAGCGTGAAGCCATTTACTCTTCTAAAGCTCAAAAAAGTAACTATTTATTATAATACCGTTGAGGAAATTTGCCCCCAAAATGGAAGATAGTCTTCTGTTTCGACCCTAGAAGAATCTTTCTTCAAAAAAGGTTTAGTATTTGTAGATAATTTTTGTTGCAATCAGCTAAATTTTACTTCTTCCTTTTTTTTAAAATAATTAGTTGTCTGTCTTCGCTAGTGTCTAACATATATTGACCCAATTCACCGTACGTCATCAACTGAATAATCTTGCATGCGACATATTGGTATGCAATGTCATTGTGCGTTATTCAGTGAAGTGCACATTTTAGGCGCAGAGCGTTTACGCGTAAACCTACTGCCAACCAAAATGGTGAGCATGGCACAGTCGCCGCGTGCATGCAAGGGGGTCAATAGAGATTAAATGCCACTTTTGGATGTGGACAACTCCACAGGTAATTCATCTGAAGCTTGAATTCAGATGTTGATGTTCATTTTGTGATGCCTTGATGGGTCTTGCGGCCTTGTTAGTCATCATTTTTTGACAAGGTTGAAGAAAAGAGATTAAGATATATTTACTTATCAGGAACGTTAATGCTCATGACTGAGCCAAGGTCATTCTAGATGGGGTGGGTGGGGGGGGGGGGGTTCGTAGGTTGTGTCGTGGTGAGGTGAAGGGGAGTTTACATGTTAATTTAAGAACAGAAATTAGAATTACAAATAATCTTCCAGTGCCGTCTATTTATTTGACAGAGAAATAAGAATGCACCGTACCACTCTGTGTAGTCTGGACCGTTCCATTTTGCTCGCTTTGTTCTTGTCAAAAATGGAACAGTCTGGATTTCACACTGTGAGTTATATTTTGTATTTGATGGGGGTTTGTTATCTATCTTGCAATCAAGTAAGCTTATTAAAATTTGGGGTAACTGAGTTTCCATAATGAATAATGCACTATGAGGCTTATTTCATAGAGCGTTAAGCAAAACCAATAAAGCACAGAACAAAAGTAAATTGCAACCACAGACAACAAGCCCAAATTGAATACTGATTGATACACTGTTAATGAACGGTTCCCTGCTGTTAATTGCTTGGTAAACAAACCCATTGAGCATTATTTTCTGCATATTAATCTGATGACACTAAACATGCCTGGATTTACAGGCATGCCGCAGAGGACGTGGTCTCCGTTGCCCTGGTCTTGGCCTTGGTGCCCTTCAAAAGTTTCCCATTGACTTTAAGATTTTCCAATGGAAGTGCCCTTTGCACAACGGGAATGGCCTTGCCCTTTCAAAGATGAAATTCAAGGCCTGTAGACTAGGCCGCCCGAGGAAAGCATAGTGTTACACACCAACTTGACACATTGTCTGTTTGTCTGTCAACAAGATAGATCTGGACTCAGTTTCATAACTCAGCTTACCAGCAAATATTAATGCGCTTGCAAACACCACTCTTCCCTTACAGGGCAAACACCAAATTTGTGTGCTAGCTGTGTAAGCCAAGAATACCTAGTGTAGTAACACAGATTATGTTTGCACACAAGCAGAAATTCTCTGCTAACCTGTGAAATACACTGTGTAAGCCCCAAATTTCCCTTTTCCCTAAGCACCGATTCTTTGCTTATAAGCAGAGAGCCATAAACTTGGACCCTGATCCCAAACTCAACTACAGTTGTCGAGATCATCGTTCATCAGCAAGAAGAATAACAGATGTTAAATTTGCATCGGGAATAAAGAATATTCATTTAGGTTTTCCCCATACTACACCGATGTGTGTTAGCATTGTAAACTCAGTACTTTCCCGTGTTCTGTGAAAAAAGATCAGATAGGCATATTACTCGTGTGGGATTCAAAGTCACGAATAACATTGTGTAATATTATAATGCTATAGACCCCCTGCATTATGACGCCACACTTTCAAAAAGCGTCCACACTAATCATTGGACAAGTCAATAGCTGTTCTTTGAGCGTAAAGATCATGCTTGAACCTCAGTGTTCCTGTAGCATTTTGCGCTAGCCTATGCAAGGGGTCTATTGCTAAAATGCTAACCTATTTTCTCCACCATCTCGTTGATCTTCATCTCTGCTTCCTTGACATCATCCCCAGATTGGCTGCTCATCGCTTCAACTTCACCGACGCTGAAACCAAAATTTGTCTCATCCAATACAATCGAGATCCCTCCATTCATTGAAAAAGTCTTACGTTTAGTCGTAAAATCAGCAAAAGGTTTGAGATTTAAGTTCTGCATTTTGAGCCACTTTTCAAGATTTGTGTCCATGCAATTATCATCAGCAACCTTGACCTCGTCTGGGTCATTTGCATAGGTCAGCAAAATGGCTGACAGATTGGCAATTATGTTCTTCTCATCGTCAAATTCCAAGTATTTAGTGTATGTTTCAGGTTTATTTTGTTTACTACGATCAACCAGCGGTACTTTGAGTTCCCATTTACCGTCACGTCGTCTCAGCCAGTGGTCGGCCAGAGTTAACTGAAAGGAATCCGTATCAAAATAGGCATCGTGAAACGACACATGGTTAACACACGTCCCTCCTGCCTGAACAACTCGTCCTTCAGTGTCCACTGTAATGGCGAATTTGCTTTCGATTTCTAGGTTCATCTCACCACTGCTACAGCCAGCACCATTTTCCACTGCTTGATTCTCATCTGTCATGACAACTCGGTTGTTTTTCACTCCATTTTCACTGATAAAACCTCGTCCGAAATCGCTGTACTTCGTGAATTTTCAGCTCAGGTTTTGTTATGGTTCGGTTGTTGATGATGCTACACACACACAACGTAGACGAAGACAGGGGGCAACACAGGGCACCCGACTACTGATTGCAGTGTTTACATTTCGTCCAGCTGACTTCTGTGGACATGCTGGAACGCAGGATTCCCGCTAAGTTCATTACGTCACTTCCGTTGTCCTCGACTCGACCTGACGCAGCAGCAGACAATCTGCTATCAGTAGGCGAGACAATTTGCATGTAGCGACCGCGCTGTAGACCACGTGTAATGATTGAATCAAAGCAGTTATAGACCGAGAGTCAGTCTTGTAAAACGCGCAGTTGTGCCCTCCCCAAATTGCCCTAGATTGATGATGGTGGGCGACGAGAGGGAGTGTGTGGCAATTCCTCGTGGTCGTTTAATGGAGACATAAAAGCAAAAAAGATTCCGACTCTCGGCCTACTTCTAGATCCTTTCACGAGATTCATTGACGTTGGTGTGACTTTGACATTGGGCTTCCATTCAACCAGGGGGATAGGGAACTGATATGTGCCCACGTGGTCTGGAGAAATTTTGGCAGAGTTCAAAGTTCTTACTTTTGGGAGGTTGCCTTTTTATCATGAAGGTAAAAAAAACCGCGATATTCAGCTGATAACCTAAAACAAGTTTCAGGATGTGGATGAAGACTTAATAATTTTGTAACTTTTATAATTCCATTCAAGGACAAATTAATGAACAATCTTTTATCAACATGACACAACATCAAATCCGGTTAATTTTCTCCAACAGACTTCCAGTGTTATCAAATTGTTGAAGTGTGAAATAAACAAAACAGGATAAA
This sequence comes from Asterias amurensis, assembly GCF_032118995.1. Lineage (NCBI taxonomy): Eukaryota > Metazoa > Echinodermata > Asteroidea > Forcipulatida > Asteriidae > Asterias > Asterias amurensis. The sequence continues at coordinate 24,139,416 of NC_092650.1, read as the reverse complement.
CCCCTCCATTAAATATGCAAATTACATTGCACCTGGCGGACCGGCAGTTGTACGCATGCCCGTGGTAGTATCACCTAAGCCCTCCACACACAGCCATTTTGAAATAATTAGCAAAACAATGTGTTGGCTTCACTCGAATCAGGGAATGCGTGGTTTGCCTCGCAACGCTCTACACACACCACACCGCGTGCGGTAATTTAGTTTGGCGAACCTGGACAAACTGTGTGTAAATCTCAGACTGTTACTGCAGAGAATTTCAACGGGAGCAACTCGGTGTGTACGCAAGGGCCCACCTACTGGAACTGCAAGTCTTCGGAGACATTTTCTAAGGAGTTCAGAGCGGACCTCCAAAAAAATGTGAGTTTTTCATGTCTTGTGTTCGGTGGCAGGCAGCGTAACTGAACGTGTGCAGTGTCATCGGATTGTGTCAGTGATCAGTTTTAGGTCATTAATGCATAGTGGATGTGTTCCTCAGTCTTGTGTGTGTGTGCACAGTTTTGAATTGGAGCGCGTGAGAAAGGCTTTCTAATTACTCGGCCCGTCCTTAGCATTTGTAATTAGTGGCGCGGTTTTTATTGTCCTGGCCGGCTAGGCAGGTCATTTCACATTTACCGAGCGGGGAAGACGGTTGATAATCGGTGAGTACTACACCTCGGCATGTTATGCTACAATGTGTTAGAATTTGTTTATATATTTTGTTTGAGCTGCAAGATTTTTTTTTATTCCGGTCGCGGTTATCACAATCGGTAACATCAATTTATGGTAGTGTGAATAGGTTGGTGTTATATATTTTGTTGTGAGCTTTATTCTGGGATATATGAACAATTATAAGCTGTGTGTTTAATCCCATATATATAGCAAGCATAGCTAGCCTTTTCCATTTTCTTTTTCGAGACATATGAACATTCCTGCGTGTACATCAGTGGTTTGTGTTGTGTGGCAACTCGTGTGAATGGGGTCATCCAATCTTAAACTTTATCCAGTGATTTCCCTTGCCATTTTTGTTCCAGCCAGCTCCTGAGTTCAATTTTGCTCTCGTGGAACACTTGACCGTGTGGTTGTTCCATCCATCACACACAAAACTTCACTGACCAGGCTTTGCAAGTTAACACATGCACAGTGTTGGTGACAAGGTCAAAATAATAACCAACCTATTGAATGGTGTTGGCTTCAGTTGTGAAAAATCACTGGCTGGTCATTTCTGGGGGGATCTTTGTGTTGTTGCTTTGCACAGCTCCGATTGGAAGTTGTGGTTGAGGTTGTGTGCTGACAATATACTCATTTTTTGAGCTTCATGGGCTGTTGGCTTTTTATTGTACTGCACAATTTATATAAAGTCAAAATTAAATTTTTCTGATATATTTTTTCTTGGAAAATATTCTCCCTTTTGACTGGTATTTTCAACTTTTTGATTTATTTGAATTTTATTATGGTCTCTTGGAGTATTGTACAAAAATTGCATTAAATAGGGCCTATATTTGCTGTATGTAGGAGGCCTACTCCTCCATTTTTGTTGTTGTAATTTCTGCACTATTGAGTTGTATGGATGTTAATTGGCATAAAAATGAAGATTTTTTAATTTTACTGAGATTTAATTGGAATATTTTTGTGAAACTTGCATTCCCATGGACACTGCTGTAGCAATGCTGTAACAAAATCGTGCACGGAAACGAACCCCAACATTTGAATAATGTGACTGACTTTCCCAAAATGAGAACAGCTTACAAGATCTGCCCCAATTTCATTGCACTGCTTACCGCAGAATTCTGCGGTTACAGTTCATATAATTTCATATGTTTAATGTGGGTCTTGCAGTGCCATGTCAAATGGGGCCTGCTCAGGTGCTTCTTAATAAATAATGTTCTTGTTGAAGTAGTTTTATAGTTTTGCAGTTGTAGAGATAAGATTGTCCTCTTTTGTGAGGTTTAGTTCAAAGCGTCGAGTACGATTTGTCATCATGTACACATGGACCTTTAGTGATTCTGAAACCATTTGTTGGCTCTAAAACCCAAGCTACTCTTATTGCAGCCTTCTCCCAACAGTGGTCCGCTGGTCAAATGTCAGTTAAAACAAATGAGGACCAGTCCGAATTCTGTCCAATTGGTCCATGTGACTAAATTCAGTGTTGATTTTGAAAAGCATCCCTATTTCTTTTGAATATTGACTTGTGAAAAAAAATGGCGCACTAGTGAAACAACAAGCTAACTAGTCCTGGTGGCTAGTCATTTAAAAATTAAGGGTTTAAGTCTGGTATAGACCTTTCTTTTGCAACGTCACAGCCCGAGTTTTTGCCAACCCAGATTGGAAAACTATGGAAAGCCGTAAGTTTAAATTAAGAAAAGATCGCTATTTTTTGTAACAATGTAACCAAGTTTGTTGATTTTGTTAAAAACAAAACAAATAATTATGAGAGGTATTTTATTTAATTGAAAGTTTGCAGAAAATGCTGAATTTGGTTAAAACATCTGTTTTTAAGATTTAGTGTTTTACTAACATTCGGCCGACCATGCCAACCAAGGCGGTTTGTTTATCAACAAAAGAAAGGTCTATTGTCAAGATGACCTTAGCTGGTTTTTATCTGCCTTTCTCAGAAACAGCTGTGAGGTTAATTATGATGGTGTGTCAAAAAAAAGTTCAGTCTTTCAGTCTGTTACAATGTCTTTCAGCATTGAACTTAAATCCCATTTAATTTCCATCTGGAAATCCGTCTTCAGTTGGGTCCAGTGGTTGTAGTATTTATGAAGCAAATGTAGATATCTACACACATTCTTTGAGAAAATTGTCCTTGTAACCGGGAATGTTTTTGCCCAGCAGTTTTGCACAGCAAAATACTTAGAATGAACTTGGCCATTGTTTTGGGGCACTTTGAATGTTAAAATTGAGCAGGAAACAATAGGTTTCTGAGTTGTAACTAACTATTGATACAACTTGTGAAGCATTTTGCTAACCAAAAGAAAATTTTCACAGAGCAGCATCATTGTGGATAAAAGAATTGAATTGAATTGATGAAATAATCATGTGGTTATTTGAGATACACACCTCATTCAAAACGTATATGTTTTAGGACAAAATACATAATTCAATCTGTGACAGTAAATAAATATATTTGTTATTTAGTAAATGTAATACAATTAAACAAACAAATAACTAAATTCATATGTATAAGTCAATCCCAATCCTTTAGAAAGAAATTGATACAAATTAATAAATTTACTGAAAGAAATCAAATAATATATAAAGTAATTGGTGCTGTAATTTTAATATCTGGTAAGAAATGCAGAAGTTAAAATTGGAACTTAAAATTAGAACTGTCGAATATTCAATCTGTTTTTTAGATAGACAACTTTCAGTGTCTGAAAATGCAGTATGCCAACATACGTTTTATTCCCTATTGGTCTAGACTGTTAGTATAGACAAACAGTGTAACAGGATTAAATAGACAACCAAATGGTGATTTATTTTTTTAATTTTATGTATATTACAGGGTACCTGCAGAATTAAAACGTGAAATTATCATATTGTTAAAACGAACAGACCTGGAGCTCTGAAGTTGAGTAGAGTGTTTGAAATGTCGAGACCACACAAGGGTTTGCCCTTACTAGTTCAGTGACTAGCCAGCAGAACGAAATAGCTAGTAATTTTACTAGCACCGTTAGTTTTTCAACTAGCCCATATTTTCACTTAAAGTATAGATGCTTTTCAACACTGAACTAGCCAGACCAGTTGGGGTGAATTTTTACTGGTCCCCCTGTGTTTTATCTGGCCTTTTTGTCAGCGGACCAGCAATAAGGGAGAATGCTGCATACCAATTGCTCTTTCAGATTCAGCATTCCTCCCCAAAAAAGATTTAAACATGAATGTACTGCCAGTTATAAGTACTTGTTTTATCCACACCATGCAGATCATCAAACATCACTGAAACTTGACTCTATTTATTGCCACTAAAACAGAGAAAACAATGTGTCTCGGAAAATGTACAAAATCTTGAGTGACTCGCAAGCCCTTTTTGAACTGCTTGTTAGGCTACTAACTTTGGCTCTGTCCAGTGTCAATGATTTTGAAAACCAACACTTTCAAAACAAGACTTAAAGCGGGTAGACAATGTCTAAGTCATGATTTTGAAAATTGCAAGGGTTGAAAGGACTAACAAGAAGGGTCTCTTTTTATGTGAGGAATGAAGCATCAGTGACTAATTCATTGGAAAATCAAAAATTTCATTTTAAAATTTTTCAAAAAATTTCAGACATTGCAAAAGTGGGTTAAACACACACGGCACAGTGTTAGGTAAATTGCTTGGAAATCATTTTTTTGAAGTAATGTGAAAAATCTACCATTATACATTTCTAGCAAAAACTGTTTCATTAGAAATGATTCATTAGAAAACAAAAATTTCATTTTAAAAATTTTCAAAAAATTTCAGACATTGTAAAAGTTGGTTAAACACACACGGCACAGTGTTAGGTAAATTGCTTGGTAATCATTTTTTTGAAGTAATGTGAAAAATCTACCATTATACATTTCTATACATTTGAATATTGTTATTTTTCAAGTATTTTTTCACTTCAACAATTACATCTATCTTAGTTTTGTTGTTGTAGTATAGTTGGACTTATTATTTTCTGTCAGAATTAGCAAAAATAAACATCCACAACTTTCTTCTATGGGAATGTACCGAGTGACCCATAATCTTTCATGCATTTCTACTGAGGTTTTAAATAACTGGACTGCTGAAGCTACCCATTGACTAGAGAGCCCAGCTTGAGTCCTATGTTAGAACAGGAATGCCAAGTTGTGATCAAAATTTGATATGCTGTAAGAATTACATCAAGTGAACGTACATGTAAATGATTAAAGAGTGTCGGGGATAGTGAATCACATTGAATGGAAAATCCTTATACTTGGATTACGCTGTATTCAATCATTTACGATGTACTTGTGAGACCAGTGTTGTACTTGTAGTGTTGTATGCAAACTTTTCTACCTTTCAAAGAAATGCACAAGATCAAAGTCCTAATGCTAATCAAAATGTTTGTTGGGGTTGAATGAACACCTTTTGAGGGGTTTGTATTCTCCTCTATTCTTTTGCTGCTCATAATGCTTAAAATCACAAATACTTTGTATGATTTGTGACCAAAGGGCATCAACTGACTGTTTGACCATAATTAACAGTGAAACTATACATCAATGAGTAAATGCAATGGAGGAGAGCTGGGGTTGACCATGCTGTGCACTTATTTTATACCATTTACAGTGTACGTGAGTTATTTTGTAAGCTCACTTTACACGCTCTGTATGTAGCCTAGGTCAAAGTTGGTATGCGCATTGTGTAGTTACTAAATATACACAACCGTGGTGAATTATTGAGGTCCCGTATTCATTGTGTTTTCAACAGTGTGTTATCAGAATCTCTTACCTTTGATGATGTTAGGCTGAATAAGAAAAAGGCACTTCAGAAATCGTATGAATGGTGAATGAATGGTGTATACTGAGTGAAGGCGCTACCGTCATAAATGCCTAGCTCTAAGATGGTTTAACTGCAGGAAATACTTCATTCAAATCCAAGGCATTTTAACAAAAATTCAAGGACATTTATATCTGTATTTTAAAAGACTCAAGAGACAGCACACCTCAAAAATAGAACAGATTTATCCAGTTTCACATTTGATCAAAGTTTCATTTGGCCATAGTTTGTTCTTCATAATCATAGTACTGTTGTATCTCTTGTATTGCACATTTTGCTTTTCTCAATCATACAGAAATTAAAAAAACCCAATTAAGTATTGATTTGACTGAGCCAGAAAAATTTGTCATAGACAACAAGTCGGACATAAAGTTTAACGTTTTGCGTTCACCCTTGGTGACCTGTCTTCAGTGCGTCATTGCTTATACATGTAGCATATCTGCTGATTTGTTTAAGAGATTCAGTAACACTCTCGGAATAACTTGCGCCCAATTTCAACATAACTGAGGTGTGAATTTGTTGATGTGATACTGTCCAGCAAAAAGTGATATTTAAATATTTTGGAAGTCGATGACTCATTAAACTTTCATAGGCAACACTTTTTGATTGCTCTGCTCATCAACGGCAAGAACTCATGGTTTCCGATGATTTATCGGCAAAATTTAATTTTCTATGCCACTGGGTTCCGAGTATCAAGAGGGAGCGAGGGATGAGGGACAGCGCCCACGTCAGAAACCCTAATGAGTCTAATACTCAGTCGAGCGAGAAGAGTGACATGTTGCCAACGTCTGTTGCAGATACCAGACGAAGAAAAAGGGGAAGAAAAAAAAATCAAAGTGATATTTCATTACTTTGTTCTTTTTGATAAATATAGGATTCACCGCTGTGATCGGTCCTTACCAAACAGCTGACGCATATCTGTTATTTCTACAGTGCCAAAATTCATTGTTAAGACGGTTAAAGTGCAGGCAAGGAAAAGCAGCAGGAAATGGTAGCAACTGCCAGCGGATTCCGTGGCCGTCGCATTCCCCAAAGGTTTTCCAGGATAGAGGGGAACCGTAGTGTAATCTAGCCAATGTTGCATGAAATTACATAGTGTTTCTTTCATTTGTCCCAATTCCCTGGTGCGCCCAGTGTTGATGGAACAGTGTGTTGACATGGGTTCATTGGCAGCTCAGTGGTGAAGAGAAGCCATCCAGATGGCCTCCAATGCCCTGAGACACAAAACCAAGTCTCTACATGTAGTCCAGAAGGGAAGAAGCCTCAACAACTTACCAACAGATTTGAGCCCTGGTCGTCTCCAGGTGCAAGCCCATGTTATTCTTTCCTGGATTGTGTACTAATTGCCAGGGGAAGTGTCCTGTAGACCCATCTTATTTTTTTCTGTTTGGAAACCCGCTGCTCGTAGGGGGGAAATGTGTATGTGCAGGAAATATTCTTTACTAACTGCTAAAGCCTCTCATTCATCAGTGATGCAAGGGGCTTACTCGTCTTGCAACATAGTCACACATCTGATTGGCCTATATAAGATTCCACACACTCCCAACATATCCGTAAGGTCCTTTGAAGCTAGCATGCTCCAGGAAAGCGAAAAATTTCTTTAAAAGGCTTAACCTATTTCTAAACCATGTTCTTTCTTTTTGTTCATACAGACATTTAAATTCCTTTACTGTTAAAATTCATTTCATCTTTTTTCTTATTTTTTTATTTTTTATTTTTGTTGAGCTTACTTACCGGGTATGTATTTTTGTATGTAGACATTGTCTTATCCCAATTGGTTCTTTGTTGAGATAATTACCTGGTAAGAAACATTAAAACACTGGCTCAGGTTGCTTTACCTCAAGGTTGCTTTACCTCAAGTGGCCCAAACGCCTTTTAAACTTGTTTGTTTTATGAGGTCATCATCAGTGCACAATTGATTGTGTGCTGTATTGTCCCACATTTTCTATAAAAAAAAATATTTAAAAAAATGCTAGACTAGCAATTAGAATCATTCACACTCCAGTAGATTGCCCTCACTCATTCTGACTGTCAATTTATGATCCATGTTCAAAACGGGCAACAACGGAAACTTCCCACCGAGCATGTTACATCTCGCACGTAATAAATTAATGCGTGAACGATGTAATAGAGCTAATTGGCAGTTGATCAATGGACTGTGGTATTAATAAAGACATGATAAAAACAGTGTGGAAGGGGCGGGGCAGAAGACCACTGTTAGAACGTCAAACCAAGCATTCCATCTGAACAACACAGCACGGCAAAAGGTCCATAGACAACAAATTTTCTAAACTAGAATCAAAAGGTTTGCAGCTGAAATATTACGCTATGTTTGTTTTGTAACTGTTTCCCTGGATAAGGCACAAAATTGTGCAGTTTCCTGCAGTATTTTCTGTGACTGAAAGGGTATTTTAGCACCCAAGTTACATGACTAAACTAATTAGACTAAACAACAACAGGCTTTGGTTATGTTACGAATGGTTTATGAATGGTTTATTTATTTAAAAATGCCATCGCAGCATACCGCTGAATTGCGACATAATTTACAATCATTAAAAACATTACCATTATTATTAAAAAGCTTTACAATAGAAAATACTTAGTGAACATTTGAAGAAAAAACCCCACAAAAACAAGGGACTGCCAGAAATGTACAAACAGTTTGACTACATTTATATACATTTAAGACCAGGAAATTTAGCAATATATGTTCTGTTCAGGGTAATGTGCAAAAGAATAGACTGAAATACAGTAATTAAAAGGAGTTTAAAAATCTAAATCTAAAGCTCAAAAAGGGACATGTGGTTTTTGTTTTAGAAAGAAGCGGTTTAATGACCACCTACATTCCCTGAAGAGTTTCACAAGGTCTTTGTTGGAAAATTACAGGACTATCTGTATTGTTTCGGGGGTTGTAGACATCATTCTGCACAAGATTATTCTTTTAATACCAACACATCTGGGATGGGACATGAGCATTAGAACTTTTTTTTGAGGGGGGGGGGGGGGGAGAAACTCCGTAAATAGCGCACTCTGACCATCGAGGTTGTCACTTCGCATCAGGGCATGTGTCATCCGCGGCCCGTTATTTACACTCCCCACCGAAGCTGGGAGCCCATAGCTACCTAGCATGGTGCACGATACTCATGTTACACATTCCTGTATGATAACAAAATGAGTTGTATATGTTATGTTTGGGTAGTCCATGTGTAGACACTGTCATATTGAATTAATACAATCTGTAAAATATTATGAGATTGCAAGCAGGGCGTATGTTACACATTCAGAGCAACTGTTCCCACCGTGTTAAATAGTCAGCAGCTGTATACGAAGAAGCACCACATACTTAAAATACCCCAAATCACTCCTAATTTGCTGGTATAAAAATAGTACAGGTCCATGTGATTCAACTCAAAGCCCCTTTTTTATTTGTCGTATATTTACAGAGAATATTACTTTTTACTACTTGTCCAATAATTTGAAGAAAACTTTAAAGAGCATTTTTTTGTTTCAGTCGAGTTCTAATTTGTTTGAAATGAGTAAGCTTGTTGTATTTGTATGTCTTGACTGAAAAAAAATCACAAACTTGACTGATTTAACAATTGAACTAAAAGTTGTTTTGCCTCTTTGTAAGTCAATTCCGTCACCATGACAATACAACGGGCACCAAGCAATCCTGCAACCCTGCAATTTTCCTGGAATTTTTCCTAATCTTTTGGACCCCAACAGCACCCAAAACCTGTGGATTTTGACTATATACATTTAAGGGGGAATTGTGTAATTGATGTTAGCAAGAATAGATTCATTTCCACCCTCTAATAAAACAAAAAACTTTAATAAGAAATCTGCAAAGATTTTGTAGAATTGGTGGTCATATTTTTGTGAAACAGGTTTATGATGTATGAACCTAAATGTTCATAGGTTCATAGGTTTGTCATTTCATAAAGGTAACATAAACAACATACACTGGGCTTTGATAATGCCAGTGTTGAACACTTACTTTGAGGTTCGACAAAATGGTAAAACCTTTACCTATATTATGAGTTTGCTTCTACAAGAGAAGTGATTTGTAAAGTTTGATTTTATTGGCTTTTGTTGGTAATTGAACAAGGAAATAAGGTTACACATCCAGGTTGGTTGCATACATTGTGGTGTTTAGACCAAGTTGGTAGTGATCATTAATTCAAACAGGAAATTGCTGCTTGGTGATTTAGCCATTATTTTGTTGTTTTATAAGGCCCCCCCCCCCCCTATGTGCTCTGCTCGAAGACTGACATTTGGTTTTTTTCTTGTGCATTAACACGTTTTGCATTTTTTTTTCTTTTTCTTCCGATCAAGCGTTGTTCTTGATTATCCTTAAAGTCTAACCGGAACTTGTATGATGTTTTCACCTCCCCCCCCCCCCGATGTAAAAACACATAGTGTCTGTGGGAAGTACGATACTATAGTCTGCTGTTTTGTACTCTGAATAATTACATTTGTTTTGTTTACCCTAAAAAAAACCCAAGGGCACTTGATCTTACATTCCATAACTCAAACGCCCAACTGGCACAGAATAAACAAAACCAATTAAGTTAGCGAACACTGTATTTGAAAGAACACATATGGCCAAAGAAAATTAGAACAGTTTGACATTGTCGTTATTAATCATATAAAAAAATGAGCGCTGTCTAATATCTTCACAAAAAAATGATATTGATAAGGAACGAGAAAGACTTTCTCCCGCTGCTAGCCGAAGCTTACATCGCAGTTGTTATAGGTTGTAGACTCGGGCATTATTAACCTCTCCCCTGTCATGTGCTATCAATTATGTCCCCCTCGCTACAAAAACATGTGCTACATAATTCTAGTAAATAGATTCCATTAAGATGACATGATGCTGATTGCATTGTGGGTCTCCGAGTATTTCTCTACTTCATTGGGAACACTTACTTGTACATGTGTCTGCTCACTCAGCCACTCATACTGAGGGATTACCGAGTTTACGCTTTTACCTTGACTTTTAGAAAGCTAATTGACAAGACCAGCTGTATCTCAAGTCATTCCTGTTCTTTAACCCAACAAGCGATTAACCTGGAAAAAGGAGGGGGAGAGAAAATGGAGTTAGTTTATCTGTTAATTACATGTAGGCTCCTCGTTCAAATGCTGGTTTTTAATCTGGGCTTTTTTTCTTGTTTTGGTCGGGAATGGCATTAGGAGGAATGTGTTTGCCTTATTGTGCAACGGTAGGGTTGTTGGAATTGGAAACATTCAAGTGTAGAATTTGTCAGAGGAAACGAATTCTAGTTTGGGATGTTTACAATGGAACATATAATGTTTAAAACCTCCCACATGCAAGACAGTGCTATTACTTTAGCTTATGCATAGCTGCACAAAAATAATTAACTTTTTATTTTAAACTTTTTGGAAGATTTTAAAGGAAGATTATCAAATGGAAATTAATTAACTGTGTTTTAAGCTACATTGCATGACAAAAAACCACAAAAAAATTATTTCAGATGCTTGAATTCGAGACCTCTTTAATTCAAATATTTTATTGAGAAATTACTTCTTTCTCAAAAACTACGTTAACGTAAAGGGAGCCATTTCTCACAATTTGTTAATACCATCAATAGCTCTCCATTGCATTACTTGTTACCAAGTAAGTTTTTATTACCAACTGTGTCCAGTGCCTTCTGCTCATCCTAAAAGTATTGAGAGAAAACACTAAGGTGACATTTATCAGCAATGGAGAGGCAAACTGAGTTTTTTTTCAAGAAGTAACTTCAAGGCTGTACCGATAGTGAGTTTGTCTTCGATGGCTGCCCAAATTTTGTGAAAACTAAAAGTAGAAGAAACAAAGATGATGTGCTTACATTTATCATCAATGGAGAATCAGAGTTTTTCAAGTAGTAACTGAATTCAATGTCGTAGCGATAGGGGCCTAGTGAGTTTGTTTTTGAATATAGCTGCCTAACTGACTGATGTTCAATGTGTATGCACAGACTCGTTCATTTGCTGAATGGTAGTTTCTCTTAACCTTTGGTGACCTGTATAAAATGGAATATCCTGAATCTCTGTACTCTGGACTTCCTCCCAACAGAGTCAATAGAGTAAACTGTCATCATAAGTAATGTGTACAATAACTGGGAGAACTAAACGTCGGAAGCACTCCACAGCTTGGTCTCAATCTGAATTGTGACTACAGTTTTATACACTATAATGAATAGGGTAGGTGGCCTTAGCTTTCGATCCAAACCGGACCTTCTTCAGAGGCATAAAACAAGTACAAACAAATACATATCCATTTATAGAAAAAGAGAGGGGAAAGGGATAATATATAAGGGATTTAATGTACTGGTATTTCTTACAGGCACTGGACACAGTTGGTAATAAAAACTTCCTTGGTAGGTAACCAGTAATGGAGAGCTGTATAAAACATTGTGAGAAATGGTGTAACATAGTTTTTGAGAAAGAAGTAATTTCTCACCAAAATATTTGAATCAAATTCTAGACCTCAGCTGAGGTCATGAATTCAAGCATTTGAAAGCACACAACTTGTGCGACAAGGGTGTTTTTTCTCTCACAACTTCGACGACCAATTGAGTTCAAATTTTCACAGGTTTGTTATTTGTTGAGATACACCGAGTGAGAACAATTCCAAAGGTGTCCAGTGCCTTTGAAGTCTTGCCACTGTTTTTCTGGTTATCATAAAGTCATAAGTAAATTTGTTATGTATATCAGGTTTTTACAAATTCTGACAGGCAAGAATACAACACAAAATAAAACACGTTTTGACAGTATGTATTTTTTATTTTTACGTTATTGAAAATTTCCATGGTATTAACACACTTCAGTTTTCTAATTAAAAGGTCAAATTGTGTTTTCTAGTGCACTCATCAATAGATAGAGTCCTCACTAAAGTGAAGAAAAATATAAAAGTCTCTAACTTCACATTAGAATAGTGTAAAAATTTTTATTTTTTTTTAAGTTGGAAGCAAGTCCAGATAAACTAGCAAGTGAGTTTGTGTCATAAGGTCAAATTCAATGCTGTTTTGATTGAATATCATCAGATTTGTTCAACTCTGCAGCAGTAGAGTAAACAGCAAGACAAATTCTCAAAGAACAAATCTACCCAGCGAAGTAGATGTTGTACAAACATTGTTAATACAGATTTGAATTTTGTTTTGTTATCATTACCAATTTAGCATTGTGGCTAAATCATTGGGAACTTGGGACCATCTTTTAGTAGCTACTTCTTGGGTGGCCTTTGAAAAAAATAACTACACTACAGCTTGGCCATTTGGTTATGCACCAAACCAAACCAACCTCCCCACCATCAGTGTAAAACACATCAGTGTAATTGTATGAAGTGCTAAGCACTTTTTTTTCTGTAATTACTACTATCTATCTAGCAAGGTTTGGAGTGACATCAGTTTCAGTAAAACACTTTGAACTTGGCATTTAAACTCCATCAAGTTGTGTTGGGCCAAGGGTGAAAATGGAAAAATTAAACCCATGATGTCACTGATCGTGTGAATGCACTGTTAAAGTGTTGTGAGGGCAATGCTGTTTTTTAAAAATCTATAGTAAAAGGGCACTTCTACGAGAGAAATGAACATTGTACGGGAAAGTTTCAAGGGGCACCACGAGCAGGGCCAGGGTGTGGGGTCAAATGCCTCTGTTCCCCCCATGATAGATCAAGTCAAAACCACAACAGAGAGCTTGTTCTTTGGCATATACGCAAAGAAACGGATAAGGAACCCTAACTAGACAAAATTATATACCTTAAGATTGAACCACAGCACAGAAAATAAGCCTTCTGATGCTCATACCAAAGACATCTATTTGAGGTCTTGCAGGCTTTGGATGAAGTGAAATTTATGGTGTCTCGGTTTCTGTGAAGTTCTTACAAAACAAGGAGAAGCTAAGGAGTTGTATTTTTATCAAAAGAATCGATGGACATTTCATCAACATTACTTGTGTATTTTGGTGATTTGAATCTAGGTTACTTGCCAGGCTAGGAGTTCACATAAGCATTTCCGTTGCTGTACAAACTTTCGGTGCCTTGTTTTTCAGTTGCCATCTGGATCATTAACCAGTTAAGGATGTGCCACGGGAAAAACCAATCAGAGAAAGTGTAATTTAGCATCATAAGTGTCTTCATAGACTAATTCTTGGGCCAAAGCTGAACATTTTTGTAATCAATACACATTTTATAAAGTGCCTCTGCAAAGAAGTCAATCAATTTTGGGTCCAGTCATAATTTCGTTAGAATCAATTTGTTGTTTACTTCGTCAAGTGGAGGAATTTTAAATCTGGATTCCCTTTAAAGGCAGTGGACACTATTGATAATTACTCAAAATGATTATTAGCATAAAACCTTACTTGGTGGCGAGTAATGGGGAGAGCTTGACGGTACAAAACATTGTTAGAAACGGCTCCCTCTGAAGTGCCAGAGTTTTTGAGAAAGAAGTATTTTTCCACGAATTTGATTTCGAGACCTCAGATTTAGAACTTGAGGTCTCGAAATCAACCATCTAAACACACACAACTTCGTGTGACAAGGGTGTTTTTTCTTTCATTCTTATCTCGCAAGTTCGATGACCGATTGAGCTCAAATTTTCACAGGTTTGTTATTTTATGCATATGTTGAGATACACCATCTGTGAAGGCTAGTCTTTGACAATTACCAATAGTGTCCAAATAAATCAAAACCCACTTGAAGAGTTTCGTTTATAGCTGTATTGGCATGTACCACTAGGAGACTGTAAATACCTGTGATTCCTATTCACAATGGTCACGGATGTTTGAACTAATTTCATGAACATGAAACACAGATTGGAAGGATCCTGTAAACTAGGTTTCCTGTGCTGTCAAACGCTTAATTGACAAAGAAAATATTAGCCTGTCGTTTTCCGCTCATCAGTGCTTTTGGAATGAGATCACTGTCTTGGTGATTTTGTTGTTGGGGTGGTACACAAAAAAAATACATCCTGCTCTGATTTGTGTTTCATTGATCAAGGGATATTTAAAGAGGTTTATCAATATTTGTGTAGTCTCAGATATCGCAGTGTTTGTATTATTTATCAGTCGAACTGCAGTTATTATTATCTTTCCCATCAAAATCAGAACACCATGTGAATTAATAATCTCGGAGATTTTTTATAGAAAGAGGAAACGAGGTCCCGAGTGTGAATGCCTTGGATGTTTTAAAGGCAAGCTGTTTTTTTTCTTGGGTAGGTGAATCTCTTCTAATGAACGGGAGACTTTAAATTTCCAATTAGCAACAGTACGCCAGAATTTAAAACCAATTTTCTCCTGCCGCCTTGCTCACACCCTGGAAAAGAACAAGCGCACATCCCCCAAACAAGGCCTAAATCAATTTGGCTGAAAAATTATAAGCTATGCTGGCCATAGCAGTGCAAAGACTAATTTAGTGTGTAGAGCAGACTCCCCCCTCCTCAGTGAACATGCATAAGACTCTGTTGGTTAGATTAAGTGCCTAAAACTAATGAATTCTCGCCCCAAATGAAATTAGAGCATCAGCGTCCGCGGGGAGCAAGAAGACTCTCCTACCCCAGCTAGTCCACAAACCCAAATTCATTTGTTTTTGCAAAGATGGTTAATTTGTATTGGGTTGTGATGAGTTTTGCCGGCAGCGGCGCAGGCATTATCACATTTTGCCTCTGAACGCTGGGGGCAAGTGAACCAGTTAGGGCTGCCAGCCTTGTTGCTAAGGTCAGTTTGGTCCCGTTCGGCATAATTTCCCACCCTCCAGCTAAGCATACACAGAATGCAAGAAACAATTGGCATCTAAAAAAAAAAAGAGCTTAAAAAAAACACCCTCAAAATATGCATTAAAGCCATCATGTTTCAAAAAAACATCGGTGGACGGTCAAGTTCTGTGTGTGGGAAATGTCTGGAGTAGGCTTTTAGCCAGCATTGCAATTCGAGAGATTTGAAATCTGCTATAAATTAAACAACTAAAAGGATGTCCAATTCCTCTGACAATTCAACAAAAGTCATATGGAAACTTTTTGGTTAAAACCTCAGTGACTGATTTCATCAAGAAAAGAATTGCGTTGCAAAAATGTGCAAAGTACCAGTCACACCATAGATTGTGTAGGCCTATAGTATGTGACCATAGAGTCTATGATGTGACATGGCACTTGACTGGTAACTTTATTTTGTTAATCCTAATTTTGTTGTGCTTATAGCTACTGTTTGTGTTTTAACAGCTCTGAGAATCTGGTTAATGTATTGAGAATTGTGACCAATTTCTGAATATAACATTCTAAAATATATTGAATCTTTGATTTGGCATAGTTAGCAGACAGCGTTTTAGTTTTCAAACAACTCACTCGCTCAATACTTTCTTTTAAACAATTTGGATGTAATAATAAATTGAACTTAAAAGAAGCAACCCCCCCCCCCCAAACAAAAACCAGACAAACGAACCCCAGGAAGAAACCCACCACCAACATGCATCACATGCTACTAAACGGCACATGAAAATATTCCATAATGAACTTCTAAAGACGCTCGTATAAATAGACACAACCGTGTTTTCCCCCCAAAGTGTCTTGTGTTACAGAAGACACAAGACTCACTTTCCTACAGTAATTTAATACAATGCATCTTTAAAAGCCACACAGGGATGATTAAAAAAGAAATTAGAGCAAAGCATTGTTAATTTTTTTTTATGGCTGAAATTGAAGACAGCTGTTTGAGTTCATGAATGTGAATATATTATTACTTGATGTTCCAGCAAAAATCCAATTCTGTGCGGAAATGAACTAACAGATATCACCCTGTTTCTTTTATAAAAATATCGACCAAAATGTATCAATTAAATCACGTTATTCATTTGAAAGATGCTAAAACATTGTTTTATGCTAAGACAATTTTGTGAGTAGTTTGAAATGTAATGAGTTTGTAATTCAATAAATTTGAGAGATTTTCCCCCAAATTATGTGATTTCACTTAAAACATTGTTTTCTAGGCTAAGAATTATATGTGTGTAGTTTGAAAATTAATGAAGATAGTCTTCATTAGGTTTGAGAAATTTGTTCCCGAAAATATACTATTTCACTTTAATCCTATTATATTTTCCTCTCCATTAAGTATTCATAGTAGGCTGCATTAACAATTTTCAGAAAAAATCTTCTCTAAATTCAGTCTGATCTTCATTAACGAATGGAAGTAAATCATTTTGTAGTCCTCACATGCACAAAAAATACATGACCGGGTAGTTCAGGTCGTCCGTCTGTGAGTGAAGAAAAAAATCTAGTCCATAAATTAATCAATCTTATGAAATGAAGGGGTCTGTGTCGCAGGTTGAAGTAATGGCAGGTGCATTCAGGGTACACAAAAACACTGTATGAGCTACATTAAAAAAGTCAGGTATCCAATTTCTTGTGATATGTTTATTTTTCATACTCTCTGTTTGTGACACCAATGAATGCTTACAGCTACGGGGAAAAAAAATATCAAAAATGAGTTTATTCAGAAATGAAGTAAATGTACTTGAAGACTAAATTAGGTGACTAGGAAATGAAGACAAAATCTATGGTTTCTGCAATTATTTATTCAGGATGAGTAGTGCTGACAAAATAGTTGCAGTCCACAGACACTTTTCATGTTTGGTGAGATCAAACAATTTACATGAATTAACAAACCTGAAAATATTGGCTTAATCTGCTATGCGTATGCATGTAAACACAATGTCCTTAATTTGGGTTGTAACAACCGAAAACGGCAATTATTGAATAAAAAAATTAAAAAAATGGTTTACAGACACAGTTCCCAAGTATGACTTCATTCCAGAGGGTAAAATATTTTTCCAGAATAAAATGTGTTGTTGTCTGATCGTCATAGTCAGTAAGCTTTCAGACTTAAATTTAACACCAAATGTGCACCAATCATGTTTAGTACCTTTAAAGACACTGGACACTGTTGGTATTTGTCAAAGACAAGTCTTCTCACTTGGTGTATCTCAACATGTGCATAAAATAACAAACCCGTGAAAATTTCAGCTCATTTGGTCATCGAAGTTGCGAGATAATAATGAAAGAAAAAAACACTCATGTCACACAAAGTTGTGGGGGCTTCAGATGCTTGATTTTGAGACCTCAAATTCTAAACTTGAGGTCTCGAAATCAAATTCGTGGAAAATTACTTCTTTCTTGAAAACTAGGCCACTTCAGAGGGAGCCGTTTCTCACAATGTTTTATACTATCAACCTCTCCCCATTACTTGTTACCAAGTAAGGTTTTATGCTAATAATTATTTTGAGTAATTACCAATAGTGTCCACTGCCGTTAAACTATGACCGGTACTTTCACCATTTGTAGCTAGCACATTTTCTCCATCTTTGGAATGTAACTTCCAACCTAGGCCCAAACTCATAAAGCCTGTAAGCGCAACAAAACTTGCCTAGCACAGAAAAGTATTTCTTAGCAGAAACTGGATACAAGCCGAAAATTCCATTATGTTTTTGCCTGGTGCCTCACTCAATTCACGCAGAGAAATTTGTCAAGCAGTGTTTTCTGCTAACAGCTTTATGGGTGTTTTAGGGTGTGCGCAATATTGTTAAGATAGAAAACATGACTGGACGCACTATAAAGTGTAGCTTCATCTACCGTCACGCTTGTAGTATTTCAAATGGTTGTAACTTTGTTCAAGTACCTGAAACTAGCTGAGAGTGTCTCAACATGTGAGTGGACATACACACTTTTATACTGGAATTAATTAAAGTTTATTAGAGTTTTAAATGTTCCAATTACTCTCAAGTTTCATTTAAAAAACTGGACCGAAAAGGCAGTTATATTTTTTCAAGCTATTTTCTTTTTATGGAAATGAATAAATAAAAAGATAAAATAAACAAACTCAAATTATTGTTTGGTTCAAGCATGGGTGGTCATTTACATGCTAAAACACTTTGAGTGGTTTCAGTTAAAAATATATTTTTTTTAATTATTTGAAAGAAAACAAAACCCAACCTGCTTATTATGACGGATGCACAGTGGTTTCCTTTGTACATATGTATGTTGGGTGGTTTCAGTTACTTGTATAAAATATTTTTTTTACAACTATTTTTACAACAGTGTTTTACTTTATTGTATTTCCTGTTCACACTGATTATGCACGTAAATAACAACATGGTGTAACGATAGTCACCATGGAAAAATTACATTGATATCTTTTTGCTTGAATGTTTTTAAGTTCTTGAGCATTGAATAAAAATTTGTCTCGTAGGTAAGTAAACTTCAAAACCAAATAGTTTTGAAAGATATTTGTCAACATTTGAACATAAAATAAAAAATATGGATTTGACAAAATGCAATCCTGTCAGACTTGCCCAGTTCTGAGTTTAGCTGACCGACTCTTTAATCACTGGCCTCAGGGGGTGGTGGTCGAGTGTCAATTTCAAACTCTGATGTACCATTTTGTTTTCTATATTTTGCGTGGCCACAGAGGGACTGTACCTTCGAAAACATCCATTGCAAAGAGGCAATGGACTACATTGCCCCTGATCTTGGCCTTGGTGCCCCTTTAAAAGTTTCCCAATGACTTTTAGATTTTCCAATGGAAGTGCCCTTTGCAAAATGAAAATGGCCTTGCCCTTTCAAAGATGAAATTCCAGGCTTTAATCTTAGTTATTTTTTTAGGTTCGAATCTTGAAATGTTAATTTACAATTGGTAATTAGAGCAGTGCGCAACACACTCCCTCTCACAGGCTAATATAGCCTGCAAAAAAAACCCCATAAAATCAAATATATTGTATCAAAATAATGGCAGAAAACTGGGGGGAAAAACCACAAATATTATTTCAATGATTTCACTTTTGTTTATGTCTATGTTAAATGAGGGTACCCTGTTTAAAAGTGGGCTTTCCTGCTGACAAAAAATGCTTACAACTGTCTGTATTAAAGCCATTGGACCCTTTTGGTACAGAAACAAAAGAAAAAGTTCACAGATTTACAAATAACTTACAGGGTTTACAGAAGGTAGTGGTGAAATACTTCTCTTGAAATATTATTCCATGAAATGCTTTACTTTTTGAGAGAACAGTAAAACAATATCAATTCTCGTTAACGAGAATTACGGATTTATTTTAAACACATGTCATGACACGGCGAAACGCGCGGATACAAAGGTGGGTTTTTCCGTTATTTTCTTCCGACTCCAATGACCGATTGAGCCTAAATTTTCACAGGTTTGTTATTTTATATGTAAGTTGTGATACACGAAGTGTGGGCCTTGGACAATACTGTTTACCAAAAGGGTCCAATGGCTTTAATGACTCAACATTAAAAACCGAAATATACACTGCTTCAAGTCGTTCATGTACATGTATTATTATTTTAGTTGTGAACAAAAATAATTAGGAATGGCTGCAGTTTTGGGCGGCACTGGCTGTATCTTATCTAGCTGGTGTAGAATTATAGATGTGTGGCATTTGAAACATCCGATACTTTGGTAATACGACACAAGGTAATCAATAATTTATTTCAAGTACATCTCTCCTGTCTCACACCTCTATGAAATAAATCTTCACATTAAGAAGTAAGCATTGTTAGTTTTCAATTTTTTATTTCATTAAATTTCTTTACTTCAAAAGAGAAAAATGAGGCACATTCTGCCAATGCAGGGCACGGAATTTAATCAAAATGGGTACATGCTGTAATTGAAGTGAGCAATTTTGTCCTCCTTTTTTTTTCTTCACTTTTTTTCTTCACTTTTTTTCTTCGGGTGTTCGTTTTTGGGGGAAACAAAATAAGCCTGGCTTAACTTTTCAACTTGCTTTAAAAGGTTTCTGGTTCGGCATTTTTTGAAATAACAAACAATCACTCAATGTCCTACTCGGTAATGTTGGACCTCCATAATGTTCCATGCACTATTGGTTAAAGGCTCCCCACCTGGGGAAAGACTGTGTGAAAAAGGCTAACCTAGATCGGAATTAACAAACCGAGTTACAGTTCAGCAGGACTCTGAAGGGGAATGGAAACAAAAGCAAAATTCAAACCCAGATTTTTTTTTTTTTTTTCATGAATGAGCAAATATGATTACTCCCATAGTATGGTATGGCCGGCCCGATTTCATAGAGCTGCTAAGCTAAACTGAGTAGGGCACCGTTTACAAACGATACATGTTAAATATTTGACTGGTTATCTTATTCCTGTAAGCATAATTTTCTTGTGCTTAGCTATTATTTGTGCTTTAAGCATCCCAATGAGCTTGGGCTTTCTGATGTGTATAGTTGTGTTATGTCCATCCACAATCTTAAGTGGTTCATATGCTACTCTCAAATGATGAAAAGCTCTGTCCCCACTGAGTTCACAAATGCTTTAATTTCTATTCCAGGAAGGGGGGATGCAAGCTCAACCCTGATGAAGATTATGCAAAGATTTGTTAATGTTACATTCTGTCTTTAATGATGCCTGTGTGCCTAACCAAAATGCTTGTAAATGTAGAAGGGTGTAGCATTATGTAGTTGAGTCACCCACCCCTAAATAAGAAAAGAAAAAATTACAGAATTATTAATGATGCACAACTGTCAAGTTCATAAAATAAATCGTTTTTTCCCTTTTTATCATTGTACATAAAAAAACACAATTTTTTGATAATAATTTGTTTAGGTGATTTAAAAAAAATATATAATAATAATAATCGTTGTTAACCCATCCATATGTTACTAGACAAAAAGAGGAACAAGATCACAGGTAATTAAGATTTCAAATCACTTTTTAGAGACATGGCTTAGATGACCATGGCAGATTCCATGTAAATAAACAATTTCAAAATTTAATTTGTTAATGCCACAATAATTTAGAATATAATACTTAATATCCAATATTTCTAACAGTTCTTGTTGATTTCAGCTAAATTCAATTATAACCACCGCTTAAATAATTGGCAGGGTCTTTCCTGCCGGACCATAATTGTTGTTCACTTTTCTTACACCGTTTTTAAAAGGGGGTGACGGAAATTGGTAGACAAAGAGTTTCCTTTGCATCTGTTGGCTCTTAAGTTGCCCCAGTTCTCCACCCCCCCCCCTCCCAACTCGTCTAACCCCCCTCGTCCAGTGGCCAGGAACAATATAACCAGTGGTCTGAATGTCTCAGGACATGATCACTGGCGCTGGCATAATGAAACCCATTAAACCAAGTGTGCTGGTGGGGCGTCCAAGATGGCAGGAGTGTGTCCCTTTGCATGACTCAAGATTAATCGCTTCATCTTCCCCCTCTACTCCACCCTTCAATCGTTGATTCAGAGAGCGAAAGAGAAAGAGCTACTTCATTGTCTTGGTCATTATTTCGCCATGTCGTTGTACAAACCTCACATTGAATGGGGGTCACATGTGTGCCATCAGTTTAGCTGGACTTTACGTTCAGGAGGCTGATCTAGCCCCAGGCTCTGGTATGGTTAAAGGATAGGCAAACATTATGACTTGATATAAAAACGGGGACGTTTTTTTTTCTTCTTTTGGCCATTGTCACGGACTTCCCTACTCCGATTGAGCCTCGACAAAGAAGTCATTTGCATAGAAGTGTAAGCCCACAGGTTTATCCAACAGTAGCCTCTCTCTCTTCTGTGGGTTGCTAACGAGCTGTCCTGAAAGGCGCAACACCATATGTCACTCTGGAATTATCAAAGGGAAATTTTTTTTTGAAAAGGGAAGTGCAGAGAAAAATGATAGGATATTATTCATATTGTAGGGCTCTTGTGTTATGATCTGATAAGTTAGTCATAACTAATGTGTGTGTATAAATTATACTGTCACCGATGAAAAGATTGATCATTCCATGCTTGACACAGTTGTCTGCTTTAATGGTGCCACTGCTATTCAGCTTATCAGTTTGTGTTTCATTGAAATAAGATTTGTGTAATCTATCAACTGGACAGTGAGATTTTTGTTATCGCCATGGTATCAGGTTTCATTTTTATTGTGGCAGAGAAGAATGAACTTTACGTACTAATTAAAAAAAAGACCTTAAAAACGTTAATAGATTTGAGCTCTTTGTATAAATCCCGACACACCCCACCCTCATCACTGCCAGTCGTGTCATTTCTTCTCAACCCATCTGTGACATTGTAGTTGACCTGTATTCTTGATAAAATGTCAATAGATTCTATTTTGTTTTTAGATTATGAATCGTATACAACCACGGTGTAGCTAATTCTATCGTAACATTTTCAAGATAACAGCAAACGATTGTTATTCAAATTTTCTGTGGGAAATTCCTGTCCATGAACTTACCTGATTTCCCAAGTCAGGTACCCCCTCTTGTTCATGGACAGAAAATTCCCAAAGGATATTATTTATATAAATTGTTTCTCTCCACAACTGTTAGTGCATTCGTTGTAAATTAAGGTTAAGTTGGTTTGCGCACTATGAACATCTGATATTACAATTCATCAACAGTATACACTTGCAGGCAAATGATTTGAACATTTGAAACCGGCGGTAACTTCGACTAAGATTTCTAAAGAAAAAAGGAGTTTATTTGAAACTATTCCCCACTGTATTGAGGTATACCCCAGTACGTGACGCTGACGATAATGCCGAGTATTTCACAGTGAAATTCAAGGACTCTTAGTTGTCGTGTCCAAGTCGTCAGCCACAGCAGGGGGGAGAGTAAACCCAAGTCTCTTTGATTAATCTAAGACGCACTTGGCCATGAGGTGCTCCATAGTTTGTCAAATGATGGTGATTTCTTTTTATGCGAATGTGTGGTTGTGTGTCTGAGAAATCATGTCTGCGCTTTGCATAACGCAATCATGGATTAGAAGTTATTAAAATGGAAGCCTTGAAAAGAAAACCCATCTGGCTCATCGCACAGTCATTACGCCTCCCAAGACAAGGTCTAATTTACTAGTTTACTAAAAAAGGAGAACAAATTACAACTAAAAATAGAATGTACAGTTGTTTGTAAATATGTTGGAGAAATAACACTATTTGGTCAGTATAGTGTGCAGTTGAGCTGTATAATGAACAGTTGCGAAATAAAATCATGTATCACCAATTTTCTTTAAAAAAAATATATAAAAAACGAAACCTAAAATAATCTTTGATTTTCACTTTAATAGGAGTTCACTCTCAAAAAAATTACAACGTGGATATATTTTGTATCCTTTTCCATTCAGTTAGTATTAAGATGAAATATTGACATTCAAAATAAAATGTCTTGAAATGAAACATCACCAAACATTAAGAAAGACCCACAGCACAAAGCAAACTACAGCCGTCTGCAAATAGCTGTGGTATATTCTTAGAAGAATAGAGATAGAGGAGTGGCATGATTATGCAAGTAGGCCTTTGCTGATTAGCCCCACAAACACCTGTCCCTATTAAGGCTAGTGCACGGCAGAATGAACCAATAGAACGAGAAATAAAACGCAGTAAAAGAGATGGAAAAGTCGCTGGCGAAATGAGACAAGCAAGTCATGTGCAATGTGATCGGCGTGGGGCAAGTGAATTAGACTGTAAATTGTTCATAGGCAGAGCTTCATCCCCCCGTCTGAGATTTGCTGAAAGATATTGATTTTCCAGTTAATTAAGAGGAGGTAATAAAATGAAATTCCCCCACCTTTTTACTTCTTGTTGATATTGTATTGGAGGGCCACTTTCTTTTCTTGTCTTAAACTCGGCAGTTTGAGGGAAAATGACTTTGGGATTGTTTTTGCAAGGACAAGCGATTGGGAGCTGTAATTGTGGTAAAATTGCTCTCTCTTTCTCGTTATATCTCTGTATCTGACTTTTTGTAGGAATAATATCCCCCATCAATTCTTCAGCGTGCATTAAGACTTATTTGGATCTTGAGTTTTCTCCTTAATTCGGATTCAATCTGCTGAAACCGTGTAGGCATTTTTACGTTAAGATAACAGCGACTGGATGTTGACATGTACTGTTCTGTCTGCATGGAAGCCGTCGTCGTCGTCTGTCGTAGAGGTGGTCCTTTGTTCATTTGTAGCTCTGATTAAAGCACCGATCGATGGAGCTTCGACTGCTAATGAATTCCTTCGTTTTTGTCAGTATTGACTTATTCATGTTTGTCCAAGGGGAATTAATTTGCAGGCTTTCTTTTTTTTCCTCATTTTTTTTTCTCTCTCTCTCTTATGCTCTGTCCAATCACCAGTGGTGCACTTGACAGTCGTGGCACAATGATCGCCACTGACACGTTCTAAGCTTTTTGTTTCAACATGTTAAATCGATGCCCTAGCTCTGCCATATGAATAAATGATAGTAATCAATAGGAAGGACTTCATAGGAGGTGTTGACTTGTGTGGTCCCTAGTGACCGGTAATGGACAAGGATCAGAACCCGTACTCACTGGAGTTTGGACTCATTTCATCTTCAGTAAACCCAACAAATATAACAAAAAACCAACTGTGCATAATTAATACGGCTCACACTTGCTTTGTTGGGCTTTGCCCGTTGTGATTCTGTTTTTTTTTTCTTTCTAGTTTTTTCTTTCTTTTCAAAATGATGGTGGGCTTTTTCAGGCTAGCGTGTTGTTTGAGGACAGGTTTTATGTTTTTGTACGTTGGTTGAACTTGGGTGGTTTTGCTCGGGAGCCTTTGGTTTCTGTTGTTCAAGTTTTAGGTCTTTGTAGTTTTTCATAACAATGTATTCTGCAAGGTGAACCTGGACAGTCTGTTTGACTCATTCTAGGAATTTGTTTTGTATCTTCTTGCTTTTTATGTGTATTGAGGATTGTTTCAAATGTATTTTGATATTTCAAAGTAAAAAAATTTTACAAAATAAATTTATGTCTGTTCAGAAGTCTTTACAAGAGAAATGTGGAGGGGCTTTGGGTCTTTGCTTTTCGTTACCATAAAAAAAAGCCATGCAGTTGTACACACTGAATTCACGCTTTCAAAAGGAAATATTTACATATATAGTGCTGTTCTGGTCTGGACCATTTGATAATGATGAATAATCTTGTTGATCAACTTGACAAGCAAACTATTATTTCCTTTATTGAAAACTCTGTGGCTAATGCAAACAACATTGCACTCACTGCATGAACAAAGTACGTGCTGAATGTAGGGTTTGTGCGATAAATAAAAATAAATAAAAAAATCCAGTTTGGATAAAAAATCGTGACGGCATAAACTGTTTGGAAGTCATTGGAAGCTATCCGAAGTATTTTCGCTTGAATCAGAAAATCTATTTTGTTTATAAACTTAAAACTGAGAAAAAGTTTTTTGCTAGTTTCTCATTACCACACGTATGAAAATAGAAAATATATTAATAATTCATTAGTTCTAAACAAATGATTGTTTTTAGTTAATAATCAAATGTCAGCTGGCAATAATTGAATTTCAGTCCAGTCATTAGATTCAAGTAAATGCGTATGTTTACATGGTCAACCATGTAAGCAATGGCGTTGCTGTTTTAAATCATCCACGATAAATATTAATTTGTTGTGTCAGCACAAGTTGTCGCTTAACAGCCCGATAACCACAGGAATGTACTCATAGAGTACAGCGCGGGCGACTGATGATCAAGAAATCAAACGGATCCGAACTATCAGAGAGAATCCCATTATCGGTTCCTCAATCTGACCCACAAAGAATTTCTGAAACCAAACCATCTCACAAAGAAATTCTGAAAACGAGTTCATGATTTTTTTATTGGTCTATGACATTTGTCAGGTGTTGTTGAATTTTAAATGACAGCCAGTAGGATCATTGTCTGTTTCCAAAGTTTTCCTTATGTGGTTTTTGTGGTAGACATCTAGATAGTCTGTGTTGTAATTTTCAAACCTTGTAGATGAACAACCCAGTCATAGTACCGTTTTAAATTGGTACATTTTGAAAAAGGGTTGAATATCAATGAAAAGATTTCCCTCATTAATTTTTAGAGATGGGTTGATGAGTAACAATAAAATAATCCATTTATCTTTGCCGAAGAACAATCCATTTAGAAAGCACTATTTGCAAAGTGTTTACTCAGCCTTAAACAAAGAAAACAAACAAATTACACATTTTTGGTCACCATTCACAAGGCTTCTTGACCGAAGGTAAAGAAAACGCTGAAAAGCTTGGAATAATTTCCAGAAAAGACCTCTGGTTTCGGTAAAACAAAAAACAGTTACAAGTTGTATCATTCAATTGACAAAGTTTGATCATACTTGGTCTAAAACAAATTGTATATGAAGCTAAAACTTTACTTTAACTGAGAACTGAGGTTGTTTCCCCTTTTCCAAAGAATCAGTAAAGAATATTTCTATATTTATGTACTTGTTTACTACTACCTGAGAATTTTCTCATTGGTTTTTATGGTTTTATTTAAAGGCAGTGGACACTATTGGTAATTACTCAAAATAATTATTAGCATAAAACCTTTCTTGGTGACGAGTAATGGGGAGAGATTGATGGTATAAAACATTGCGAGAAACGGCTCCCTCTGAAGTAATTTTCCACGAATTTGATTTCGAGACCTCGGATTTAGAACTTGAGGTCTCGAAATCAACCATCTAAACGCACACAACTGCGTGTGACAAGGGTGTTTTTTTCTTTCATTATTATCTTGATGACCGATTGAGCTCAAATTTTCACAGGTTTGTTGTTTTATGCATATGTTGAGATACACCAACTGTGAAGGCTAGTCTTTGACAATTACCAATAGTGTCCACTGCCTTTAAAGATCTATTGGACAACATTATTTACGGTCCACTATCGAATATTGTTTTTTTTAATGCCTACAATTGTACATCCCGCCATTCAAACGCTGATACCAGGATTCGCACAACAACACTGCAAACCTGGTTTTCTTCATCTGCCATTTGATGTTTTTATACAGCTGCTCCAAACCTTTGGAATAATCTTTCTAATCAAATCCGTCATGCCATTTCTCTGACTGAGTTCAAAACATAGCTAAAAACTAATTTTTTCAAGACTTTGAATAATGTGGTAAAATAATCTTGTTTGATTTTGTACAATGTCTGGAAAGGCCTTAGAATGGTTGTACCTTGCATCCTGATTCTGAGATGTAACCAACGGTTCTTTTCACTTTTCAGAACCACCCCAACTCATCTACAGATTATCATTACATAGTGTCACTGCAAATTCTTCTTTATCAAATTTCCACCATGCAAACTTTCAAAACCTACTTAAATCCTGATTCTAGTTGTATGATTGTCATGAGTCGGATAAACAATTTTGGGTTGAACAAAAAAAGAAGTTAACTAGATCGGGACTTCAATCTCTGACCTCCGGATCAACATGCTGGTGTTCTACCCGCTGAGCCATCTCGGCCTATAGTCGGCAGTCCCACTTTTTTGTTAAAAAATATATCTTCATTCATGCGTGCCGAACAATGACATTAAGTTAGCACAATGACAGATCTTAACATTTCATAAAACCAGGGGCCTATGCTCAAACCTCGGCTTGCCGCTCCAGCTCAGGCTTAGGCTCCACGCAGTAGGTACGCAGCTCAACCCTCAACCTGCATTTTAGAGCAGCGCGTATTGCTGATTGTACCAGCACGCGAAGCCTGAGCCGGAGCCTATAAGCAGAGCGTTGAGAAAGGCCCCATACTTCTGATACATGCGGCCATTGTAACAATGAGGGCACATTTAGGTTTTTGGAATGCGTCACATATTTTTTTCTTTCTTTTTCCCTTCATTATTTGTTTAACTGTACAACTGTAGAATTGTACAAATGTTTTCATTCAGGCTATTTTATAAGAGTGGTTTAAAGGGCAGGTATTCCTTTGGTAAACTCCCAAATGTAAAAACTTACTTTGATAAGACCATTAAATTTCAGTTAAAAAAAAATCTTTGTTCAAAGAGGATCACTTTTCTAATCTAAAGACCCAGCCCAGCTGTCGTTTTCACCAAACTCTTTCCAACTTAGGATTAATCTTAGGACTTGGGGCAAGTTCTGTTTTGTATTCAAAGACGTAGGCAAAATTAACCCATCCTAAGTTAGGCAAGTTACTCGTCCTAACTTGATATAGGATTAATCTAAGCGTTTCGTGAAATCGGCTGCAGGTCTTGTATTTTCTCTTCTCTCCTCTAATTATCTGTGATATCTTATCTTCAGATCCGAGTACATGGACTGAGCATCCTGTTCATTTTAGGAAGTCAGGAACATCGAAAAATCAAGTCTGGTGCTTGTCCTTTTTCCTTTTCTCTTGAGCAAGTCAACGAAAGTATCCCTCCAGAAACTTGTATGTCAACCCCACTGTTTGGTAAGTAAATATTATTGAGGAATGTCTTAAAAAAACCAAAGGAGGGAAGGCTTGTTATGGAGGAAGTACAAGGGTAAACCCCTTCTCCCCCATGAAGTGTTGTTGTTTCTTTTGCTTAGTCTTCACCCTGTTCTAGGACTTTAGCGCTATTATTATATTGTTGTCATATTTCTTGTAATGAAACCAAGGATGTCTCATAAATGAGCTTAAAGGAACACGTTCCCTTGAATCGGTCGAGTTGGTCTTTGAAAAGCGTTAGTAACTGTTTTGTTTTTTATAAAATGCATATGGGTATAAAGATGTTGTAAAAGTAGAATACAACGATCCACACAAACATGCCTCGAAATTGCACGTTTTTCCTTTTACTTCGTCGACTAACACGTTCGGCCATTTATTTGTTGACTCCCATAAATGGCCGACCGTGTTAGTTCGCACAGTAAAAGGAAAACCACGCAATTTTGAGGCAAACTTGTGTGGATCATTTTATTCTACTTTTAAAACATCTTTCCAACCATATAATGCATTTTGTAAAAAAGGGTTACAAATGATTTTTATAGACCAACTCGTCCGATCCAAGGAAACGTGTTCCTTTAATCACTGTAGCTCACAAGCCTGAGGAAACCTGTAAACAAGTGTGCTTGCTATGCCAACCTAAACACTGCTGTTCACCCTACTACTCTTCCACGATAAGTGTTTTTGGTTCTTTTACCTGCACTCCTTACGCAAGTACCGGAGACCTACAGCTTAATGTCCCATCCGAAGGACAAATCAATTATAGTAAATTATCTTACTCAAGGACACTTGGTGTCATGACTGGGACTTGAACCCACACTCTTCTGATCAGAAACACCAGCAGGCTTGAGTCCTTTGCTCTTAACAGCTCAGCCATGACACGCTACAAGGACAAACCAGCTATGATATATTAGAGGCCATGCATTAAGTGCCCTGATAGGTTGGGCTGGGCTGGTGTTTAAAACCGCATTAAGAACTTCTGTCCAATGAACAAGACTGTTTGTTAAGGTTATAGTAATCAGCTTTGCTCGTATGCTGACTTACTGCTCATTGGCCTTCATGTAGCACTTAAACTTCTGATGACTGTGCAAGTCTTGCATCATTGAAAACTAGAAAACAAGTCCAACTAAGACTATTTTTATTCATGATTTTTTTTTTTTTTTTTTTTTTAGAAAATTCTTGAAAATACCCATACAAATTTGTATAAAAACAATTTTAATTTCTCTAAAGTAATAATAAAATTTGTTAACATTTAACCTTTTACTTTCCCATTGATAATGTTTTAAAGCAATAAACTACTTCAGACTAAAGTGTGTGAAGAAACAGAATCGCACACATGTAAAACTCAATTTGGATGGGACCAACTTGGGTCCCAGAAGTTTTAGTACACGAGAGACATGCACAGTCTGTTTGACAGCGGCAGTGGCCATGCTCTTGTTTATTTTATGGGGTGACAACAAGTGACTGCTTTGATTGTGTCTACCCATAGTTGTTTGAATTTGAATTACTCAGTATGCCTCTGTCTTTTGAAATGAAAAGTAGACGTTCTCTTTGTTTGCCAATTCCAACATCGGCAAATCCACCTAAAAACCGCTGAATCTTCCTGGAAAGCATACAATAAGAAGTTCTTTCATTTGTGGCGCTTGTGTTTTTCTTGTAAATTATACCAGAGACACACATTCATCTTTAATCTGATACAGGTGTTTAATTTGTACAAGGCATCCAAGCTTCTTCTCCGGAATTGTTAGCTTGATATTTTATATCCCTTTGGAGGTAACAGGAGAAATACAATCTGGCCATCATTCATTGTAGAGTACACGCCACGACCGGATTCCTCCTCAAGAGAAACCCTTTTCTTATTGCGCGCAGCAGTATTGCTGGGATCGTACATTGTAAAGAAATGGACCTCTGAGAAATGTGCGCCTCTCTAATTAATCATATGTCAGACCGGTGTCCATCATTGGTGTTGCTTTTTCAATATTGCTGCGACTAAATTAGAACAAATACTTTAAAATGGACACTAAGGAGATTGATAATAGGAATACCTAAAGGGAGTACGTGTATCTTGTTTTTGTTTTTTCAGAGAAAATATACGCGTCTTTGTTGTTGTATGGCAACGCTTCTTTACAAAACATCACGAGTCAAGCTTACTTCAATACTGTGAATATCAAGGTTTTTCTTGTGTGATTTCCTGCCATGCCAGGAGAGATGTCCTTACCATGAAGGTGGCCATAACACTGTCTATAATTGTGTTTTATTGACTCAATGTACGAGGTATTATGCTTAAATTGTCAAATTTGCCGGAGCTGTTGGTACAGGATTAGTCAATGTGACCTCGGATAAATGAATACCTTTGCATAATTAAGACAGTTTTGACTCACCTTAATTCTTGCTGGAAGAACGAGTGAGGCCTCATAATCACCAAGTGTTATGCGTAAACTGCTTTGTACCGCCGGTCCTAATTGTCATATTAACCATTTTTTATGACAATTTTTGTTGCCGAAGATGGATGAGCAACCTCTAAATAGGGTAATTTGAATTAATATTTCATCTTCATGGCTATGGTATTAAGGCATATTAGACCAATTAACATGAAATTAGCGGGGAACTTCACTCAGATAAATACTGCTGCACTCTGTGAAAATGAGCGTCAAAGTGAAGCTTGTTTGCATACTTGAATTGATAAACAGCTCGTCGGGAAAAAGTTTTATCCTTAAAATTGCTGCTTAAGCAACTCTATGAAATTGGGTCCAGGCTACCATAAACTAATCCTTTGTGTCAGTCAACCCAAGGTTTTTTTTTCTTGTTCTCTTTCTGATAGGGCCTATATGAATTCATAACTTTGTGTAGTAGATTGTCAGTAGTGTGTTTGCATCAATTTGCATTAGAATGCAAGTACTTGCAATTTTCTGGTTTAAAATATAAGTTAGAGATTTTTCACCACCTGTCTCAGATTGGGTGGTCGGTCTATTTAAAGGCACTGGGCACTGTTGGTAATCACTGTTAGCATAAAAACTTACAATGGAGAGCTGTTGATAGTATAAAACATTGTGAGAAACGGCTCCCTCTGAAGTAACGTAGTTTTCTAGTAGGAAGTAATTTTCCAAAAGTATTTGAATTTGATTTTGAGACTTCAGAATTTGATTTTTAGGTCTTGAAATCAAGCATCTGAAAGTTTTTATGTGAAGCAGTGTGGGTGGGGGAGGGGGGGGGGGGGGGTATATTAGGTAGCCTTCTGGGTAAAAGTCCTAAAGTTTATGTATACTGAACTATTTGACAACATATCGCAAGTTCAAGACATGCACATACAGGCCTTGAATTTGCTCGTGAAGGGCCACAACAGTTTACTTCTGGTAAGGGGGTTCTTCTTTGAGGAAAATACAAATTTGTATTGAAACCTTGCCCAGGGCGCAACAGCAATTCTTGCGGGTGCCTTAGGTCAGTTCAAGGAGAACATGGAGAAAGGGTATGTCCAAAGTAACACCTTCGGCTGTGGCTTTTGATACGGCTGTTGCTTAGGAAATTGCGCACGTTGACACAGGATACAGCGTTAGCCAGTGGCCGTTACCACAAGTTCTGACACAGCCAAACTTGCGAGAACATAGCCTGTGGACTTGCATCGTTCTATAGATGCAACCTTCCATCCAAGGTTTGCTGTTTGTCGTTGAGTGCCAATAATCATTAACAGGACAAACCATCACCATAAAAACCTGTCCTTTATGAAATAATAATTAGTAATTGTGATGATCATTACACTCTTCCATGTATGTCATTAATATGTATGTATCAGTTATTTATGTTTTCATTTTCTCCAAGTCATTTGAAACGCCTGTTGTGCTTTATGCAGTGTACATCTGATACTCTTTAAAATTTGATTAATTTTCATTTTCAAATGAAAAGCATAAAGAAACTTAATTGCATTCAAATAGCTAAAAGATTACTGTATATTTGCTCTGTTCATTTCTTTATTTAATGGAAGATTTTACCGGTGACAAATGGTATGTGGTATTCCAGGTATGATCCCTGAGGTACCCAAATACAGCTCTGAGTAATGCAATGCCAGCCCATCTTCACCCATACCAACCCCTAGATCAATGGCGCCACCGTTCTCATAAAATCCCAGTAATCCACTTCACACTTCGGCAACTGATAATTTTGTTTTCTCTTTTACCAACCCCTCCCCACCCCCTCCACCTCCCCCTCAAAGTTCTCATGGCCAGGGCCAGGGAAGGAGGGACAAATGTCATGGTGATGTAAGATATGGCGCAACAATTTGCCCGAACTGAACTCTTAGTCAATAATAAGGAAAAACGCAGCATCACGCTCGCTTAATTGCTTGGAGAGGAGACCCCCAAAAGCCTTGTCTGTGTTCTTTATGTCTGGGCAAGCACCCTACCGCAGACAGAAGGTTCTTGACGTTCGTAGGGTTTGTTGGCAGGGAAGGTTATCTTAATTTGCACCACCTGTACATGCCAGTCAGCGTGCACCATTATTTAAATGAAGCTGATGAACACACCCCTGTCTTGAACTTGTGATTCACCATGACTTGGATGTGCAGAGACTGGGCCTTGATAAGGCTACCCTTAGGGATAGGGGAGTAGGTTGGTAATAGTGGGGGTAGGGATGGGCTACCCTCAGGGATATGGGGGTATAGGTTGGTACTGGGTGTAGAATGGGCTATCCTTAGGGATAGGGGAGTAGGTTGGTAATAGTGGGGGAAGGGATGGGGTCCTCTTAGAAAAAGGGGGTAGGTGGGTATCTGGGAAACGATTAATGCATGAATTGATTTTTAGGTATATGAAGGCTGGTGTCCGTTGATTGATTTGACAATGGATTGATTTGACAATCGCTGTTTTCTCAACAAGTAGACACTTTTCTTCTGAAACTGTCACATATGACTTTTATTCTATCTTCCTTTAGATAAATCAGCTTTGCGCTGACAGAAACCCAACGATGACCCTACCTATAAGGAGTTTGAAATTTCTCCAAGGGGTTATTAATTGATCATTTCCATTAAGACTATGCGCTGTAGACTTACTTCAGTGCAATTCATTAACATGGTTATTTATTATCATTTATTATGAATCGTTACTTTATGAAGTGGGTAATGGAGTTTAGTTCATGTGATTATAACGCCCCCCCCCCCCCCCCCTCAACATGCTAAATACAGACAAGCCGAACATGGGGCTCAATTTCACATGTCCCAGTGATGTGATGATGAAAATCCAAAGGTGTTTTTGTCGGTAATTGCCTCTGCCTTGTTGCCTTGTAAGCAATCCACATTAATTCCACTGGAAAACAATCAAGCTTCTTTGATAGATTTCAGCAGACGAACGAGGATTAAAGATGCTATGTCAGATTTTTGGCCGATTTGACCCAAGGTCATGATGGGGGTCGAGAAAGTTACAAGCTTTCATTTGAGCCATTGCTCGAAAAAGTCCGCCAGTTATTAGTAGCAGTGAAATAAAGTGCTCAAAATTAGTTTTTGTCGGGATCCTGGCAATATATCATGTGACCAATTCTTATGTGTTTATAAGAAACGTTTTAAATTTTTGTCATGGTTCCTGACCATTAAAAGTAAAAGTTAACTTTTTTTTGTTAGATAGGGTGATACTCTTTGAAATACCATTCACTTTTGGTTCCTAAGTCTGTCCCTGTTCTCTTCTTTGGCACCACTTTATCAAGCCTGTCCCTCATTACAAATATGGTTTTGATAAACATAAGTTTCCTTTCAAAGCTTTTCATTTTCTTCTACATTCACTTCTTCAACTCCTTTTCATCTTTTCATACTCTAATTCCTCCCCCCCCCCTTCTAAGCCCTCATTCAACTTAAGCAAGATAATCCATCTGCCATAGCAATGTTTTGCAAACTTTATTCATTGGTTGCATTTGCAAATGATTGAAAAGGGCTTGACCCGGCACCTTGGACAATAGCGGCTTTGTACTAGGAGCCTGAGGTAAATACATATGTATGCATGCAACGGCTTTATCAGAAATTTACACAGAATTAACCAGCAACGAGGAATGCATGATAGGTGCAGAAATGGGGTCATGGGGGACTCGCTTGGGTAGAATTTTTGTTTTGGGATATTTCAATTGAAAAAGAAAAAATCGTATTGTTCAGCCACCTGAAAAGTCTCTTGTTTTGTGTAAGGGTGCTGGTGCGCTGGTGTGTGTGAAATGAGTTAAGCGTATTGCATCGCATGTTGTAACTCCAACTTGAGTGTGTTTTTATTGGTTGTAGTGAGAGTCCTAATACTCAGCTGTATGGAAATGTTTATAATTCACGCTAAAAACGCTCCTCTATCATGCTAAAGATTGCTGCACTAAGTACGCTCTTGCCAAGTCAATGCCTTTCCTTAATTGACCATAAAGACAATTACCTCTAAAGTTTTGTCATTAATGCTTCCATTTGGGGGGAAAGGAGGGAAAAAAAGAAGATGATGAAGATAGAAATTAGAACCACACGGTCTTGAATTGCAGTGAGGCTCTATATACCTTGTAGTGAAATGGTTTGTTTTTGTCTGTGAAGAAAGGGCTCTGAATGCTTTACATGAACAATTATGCTCCTATTGTCTTGGAAGGGGGTATGTAGAATAGAGTAGATTGGTTGGAACATCAAGATGTGCTGCACCATTATTTCCTTATCGAAACCAAAACATAAAAATCAAGGCATACAAACCATTCTAGGGGTTGATTGTATAGAGTGTTCATGCGTGCTGTCACACCACAGATGCACTGTTTTAATTGTTGATTCGCCTTAAAAATAAACCTGAAAGTCAACAACAAGTTTAAGTCTGTCTTTACATTGAGGAGATGGCTGTGTTAAGCCTCAGTTCATACTTGCGATTCAAATTTTGCATCTAAATTCCCAACGAATGATTTGCGTCAGTTGACTTGTGCTCAACTCCTGTGAAACATTCACAGCAAAAACAGACCTGTGGTATCAAAGTTTGTATCGCATTCGCAGGAAATATGAACCAGCATTTGCATTCGCAGGAAATATGCACCAGTGTTAAGTCTGAAACAAGGCAGATAGTGGTAGCACTTAAAGACAATCTAATTACATAAAAAACTGCATTCAGCTTTCGTAGCAGCAAGTACTTCATCAAATGCAATAAAGGGGACAAGCAAAGTCTGTCTCGGAATACATCACTATCTCAAAGAATGGGGTAAGCGCTATTCCGAAGAAGTAATTTCTCATTTTGGTTATTTCGTGGTAGTGTTGGACTCGAAACAAATGTTTCATAATTGTGTTTATGAGAGGATGAAAACCGCTCTCGAGGTCAGGCAACTTGTATGGGTTTGGCGGGAAACGGGTTGTTTGTTCATCAACACCGTAGAGGTTTTTTTTTTTTTATTATCCTCATCGGGGACTAATGATGAGACAGGGTTTAATAGCCAAGAACCTATTCTGGAGTGACAAACAATAGGACATCCTGCGGTGACTTGGAAGAATCCCTGTAAATTATTACCTGCTCAGCCATTCAATCCCCTCACTTTCTTTCTAACTGTCCCCCCTCTCTAATCCCCTCATTGATACCCCTGATTAGCCCGTCCAGAGGAGCTTTAATGACTTCCAAACCCTTCTTCTGCAGCAATCATCCCCACTTCTCGAGTCGATGGGACTCCTTGTGTTCTCTGGGACTGGATATTGTTTCCATTCTTAATGAAAAGAAAGACATCCCAGGCAGATTAGCCTCTCAAGGTGAATTCCTCTGTTTATCACCAGGGACAAGGGGTACTTCTCTTGGCAGGAAACAAACATGATGGTGCTGCTGGAAGAGAATAGAAACCAAATCAGGTGGTTGCCCCAGACTGATCAGCGCGATGTAACGGTATTCGCTTTATATGATCAGTTATTAAGTACAGTTTTTTTTTGGTGCCACGTCTATGGGTTTGTTTTTCGTTTCCTGCATCAACCATTGTATTTCAGAACATTCTGTTCTTTTTTATTTGCTACACTGATCAGCGCGATGTAACGGTATCCGCTTGCTATGATCAGTTATTAAGTATAGTTTTTTTTTTACTCAGTCCATGGGTTTGTTTTTCTTTTCTTAGCATCAATAATTGTATTTCAGAACACTCTATTTTTTTGGTCTGCTGTAGTTTTTTGTTTTGAAGATCTTATTTTACATGTCTATCGCCTAATGAAAGAAGAGTGTTTACAGTTAAACAGGACTGTTCACTATTAAGTGATTGAGCTCAAAAGAGCTTTAAATTTGGACAGATTTTGAGCTTAAAATTTGGACAGATTTTGTACATGTTGTAGTGATTGTGAGATCATAAGAAACTGCTGTTATTGGAAGATTGAGTGCAGCTGAACTGTTACGTCTTCATTGGGCATATTATATAGCATGATAGTAAGACATGTTGGGTTTTCAACTGCAACAGTTCAAGTTTTCAATCTTTTTGTTTTACGAAAAGAGACCATTGATAGCTTCCATGATGCAACCTTTTGTTCCTTTGTCACTCATTAAAGTATGGGCGTGCTATATTGGTTCTTTTGGGGTATATATTTATCATGGATTCTTTCTCATGCTGTGATGAGTAGTTTGTGAATAATTCAGTGACCTTGGTTAATTTTGGTTGTCATGGAAACAGTTAATGAGAAAGTCCTTTGTTTGTACCCTAACTAGGAAATTGTGAAGACAGGCAATAATTTTATTGGACAAAACGTACCTATACTATGTCATTTTCAGATCGATCTTTTCAAGAAAAGAGATGTGAAGAATTTCAGAGGTTTTATTTTAGTGAACAGTACACAAAGTTACAATGGAACACTTAATGATGAAATTCTAGTACAAGTTGGGACGAAATGGCAAATGTGTTTTGTAAATGATATGTTATACTGACTGGTGGAAATTGACTGATAGTTGTTGTTCTATTACTCGTTTGACATTTTTGTTCAGCTCCATTTTTGTTTAGCTCGCCAAGAAGTAAACACTGTTTTAGTTGGATTTCCAACACTTCCATTTGATGGATTTCATGTATTTGCCCTGTCCTTCCTCATAAGGCGTCTACAAAAAGGCATATTTTATTTGATAGAATAAAATTAGAGAAGATGATGAGACAATTTCCGGAAAATGTGTTGAGAAACATCAAAACTCGCTAAAGGGGAAAAAAATGCATCCGAGTGAGTAATTCAAGGTTCTATCATTATTAAACTCTGTCACTCTTCAAGAAGTAGCAGATTTGCAGAGAGAAAAACCCCCAGAAAGAAAGCAAATTTTGAGACAAAAAACCTTGAAGAAAAGTCCATCATAACCACTGCTGTCTGATAACGAGCGGCCAATTGGGCCAGTAATTTGAAATACCTGTTTTTTATTTTGTGGCAATTACCGGAGACAGTTTAGCCTTGACTTTCAGCATGGGGAGTCCTCATTGCCTGTTTTCTCACAACAAATTAAAGACTCCCAGTAGCCATGAGAGACGGGGACTTGGTAATGGACCAACCTCATGTTTGTTCAGCGACAGAAAATCTCCATTGTCAGCCGAGGCTGTTTGATGCTGGTGTGTGTGTGTGTGTGGCTTTTTTTTTTCTCTCCCATCTTCTTGGTTGTAAGTGGTAACACAGACAAGTCTGAGCAGCTGATCTACACATCTTCCGATCATGTGAAATTGAACTTTTTTCATGGCTATAACTGTCACATACTTCTCTTTCCTATTAGTGGCGAGTCTAGAGGATAGTGAGTTTTTTTCTGAAGTTGTTTCATTTTTTGATAAGAATTGTTTTTTTCGCCTTCCATTTTGGCTTGATTCGAACATCATGCCTTGGTACAAATAACCTAATCCTACATTTGTACCTCAATGTTATAACACATCAACTACATAGTTCAACTTTAAAAAATAAATATTAAAAAACTCATTAAAATCCAAATGACTAATTTAATTGACAATTTAAAGTTTGCACTCCGCTGTTCATTTAGTTCAAACTAGCAGCTGGTGGAAAGTCCCAACACCTATATAGTGATTGGTATTCTGTTCGTTTAGTCCATCACCTCAGTGTTTACATAGAGTAGTATGCAAAGGCGTCTGAACTATCCTAGCAGTTCACAACGTTTAACATTTTTCTTCCGCCCATGATAATACAAAAATTAATTTCAATCCGAAGATCAAGTTTCATCTCTTACTACTAGAATTAAATTTGGATGTAATAGTTGGTGCATTTCAACCACCATCCGTACCCTTAGTATAACCAAGCATGCAGGCCTATATATGCATCCCTAAAAAAACAGCATGTTTTTTAAAAAAACCCAGCAAAACTCATTAAATTGCGTCGTAAATTTTGCTGCTGAACAAACCATTTGTAAAGGGGCAGCAGAGCATATAGTACATAAAATAAATCTAGGAATGCTTGGAAGTTTAATACTGTACGAAGGATAGGGACCACTGTGATTAATTGTGTTTGTAGTCATCTAAGCTATTTCAATACGAGGAATAGACTTACACGGCTTAAAGACACTGGACACTTTTGGTAATTGTCAAAGACCAGTCTTCTCACTTGCTGTATATCAACATGCATAAAATAACAAACATGTTAAAGTTTGAGCTCGATTGGTCGTTGGAGTTGCGAGATAACTATGAAAGAAAAAAAAAACACCCTTGTCACATGAAGTTGGGTGCTTTCAGATGCTTGATTTTGAGACCTCAAATTCTAAATCTGAGGGCTCAAAATCAAATTCGTGAAAAAATTACTTTTGTTCTCGAAAACTACGTTACTGCGGAGGGAGCTGTTTCTCACAATGTTTAATACTATCAACCTCTACACATTACTTGTTACCAATTAAGGTTTTATGCTAATAATTATTTTGAGTATTTACCAATAGTGTCCACTGCCTTTAAATTGTTGCTTCAAATTCTTGCGCTCATTTCCTCTTTGCTTGGAACTGATCTACTCCAGGGTGTGTATATAAATATTATATCTTGGTTTAAGGTATCTTAAAAGAACCTATGGAGGAACGTCATGACAGCTTGTCTGCACTCTGATACATCCTACCAATTATTGCATGTACGGCCCAGCAGTCCGCGGCAGGGTGGCCCGGGGCCGGGGTAAAAAAAGACTGGAGTAGACCAGGGGGAACCCCGTCGTGTTCCTACATTGACTTGATGTTGTCATAAGCGCAATTAGATACTAGACTCCATCTACCATTTATATACCCAGCCCTCTGGAGCTACTACTACCTTGTATATTTTTTATCAACCAAAAGAAAAGAAGAAGACAGAAAGAAAGAAGGAAAAAAAAAAACAGGGGGAAAAAAACGTGAGAGTTGGTCCCACCATGTTTGGTATGAGCTTCACCTATGCTGCCTGTGGCCCCGTAATTTGCAGGAATTTCAGTCGGCACAAATTGAATTATCGCAGATGAGATGCAAGCATCTGTTTATCCATTCCAGCCAATCATCCCAAAATAGTATGTCAGCAATTAATGTGGAACCTTTCTCTCTAGCGCTCTTCGCCTCTCACTTCCCTCAGTCCATCTTCCCCTTTTCCTTCTTTTTTTTCACCCCTTCTTCTCCCCCCTTCCCCACCGTTTTCCTTCCATCTTTCATCTTTCTCTTTCTGTTATTAAACCCCTAGAGCCGGGCTCAGCAGCTTAATTCTAGAGATGATAACTAACCAACTTATAAATGTCAGGTGCATAGCGAATCATTTTCTGGGCCAATTTTTAATTGCATTTGCAGAAGTGTAGTTTTTTTTCCCCTTCTCTCTCTCTCTCTTCCCCTGTTATTATTCCAAGGCAGTTGGCAAGATTAATGAGGGAGCAGTAGAGTTGAAGGAAGAGAGCTGTTTTGACACTTTTATGGGGATTTATTGTTTGCTAACCTTCTTAAGCACTTGGCTGTTTTTCAGGTTATGGGCAAACCAAAAATTGCTGAAGTAAGCTGTAACTAATTTTAGAAGGGCGGAGTGTACAAAGGCTTTTTCATTGCTACTTTTCATATCACTCTTTAACTCTCTGTTTGAAGGGGTTCTCCATGAGCAAGCTTTGAACTCTCACAGGTTTGTCTCTGTGGATGCAATTAGAGGCCAGGGAAATACAGGTGTAAATCTTTCTTGCTAATTTGAAGGAAAAAAAGGAGCATGGATCCTAATTTTGAGGACAGCTCCCCTGCCTCCATCACGGTGGAAGGAACTCATTCTAAATGCTTTCCCTGAGATTTGTTAGTGGCATTGCCAATCCTATCAAATTTCTTCTTTTTTAAGGGGTTGAGTTAGTTCAGTTGTGCTTTCTATGAACTTGTTTATTTTCTTTCAAAAGAGTTTGAATCATTGGAACTTGATTGTGATGTTAACATTTTCTCTCGGACAATATTGAGCAAAAATCTGATTAACAACAATCAAATGATTTAGCTTCCTTAAGAAAACTGCACATGCAATTTCTTGAGAAGAACTGAATCAGTTCATTTCATTACTTGAAGTGAATTTCAGTTTAGTTTTGACTTTTTCTGACACTTCCTCGCGTAGGTGGGATGTCAGCCACGTAACTGAACCAGTTGCACTCTACCAAATGTACAACAAATATTACTTTTCTCCTATTTTGTCAGTAGCAAACTGGAGTGTCCATCAGGAATTCTGGAGTTATAAAATCAAATCTCTCTTTGCATTAAGAATGGAATCATTTTCAGCAACCATTGTGAGTGTTTCTAAATGTGTTATTTCTGTTTGGTTGAGAAATGTTGTCTGGGTTTGAAAATTGTTGTCTGGATTTGAAAAATTTGTATCTGGAAAGGAGTTTGTAGGTTAAGGTCAGCTGATGATGACGTTTTTTGGAAGGAGACTATGTTGGGTATCAAATCATACCAATTTCCATTTTCTTCTGTGAAATCAGAGTTGTTAAATGAACTTCGACCTTGTTTCTTTGAGCAAATAGGGAAACGTTAAAATTTACGCCAAGTGTTCCCTCATGTGAGAAAGTGTTTGATAGCACGTTTAAAAGCAGACAGCGCATGCCCCTCCCCGTCCAAATTGTTGTTCATGGACGTGGCTTTTATAGTCCATAATGAGTTGCCATTAATTGTGTAATTAGAGGCTATCTGAATGAGATGGGTGATTGCACAAAACCATGGAAACTAATATTACGGGATTGCGAGCACCCGGTTGTAGTAATTATGCTAAACTTCTATGTAGCTCACTAACATATGATGGTTGTAGGACTTCTCAATATGGCAGCAATTATATCAATGAGTTTTATTCGCCAGGACGCCATTGTCTGCCGCATTTTCCAATTAGTTTTTCATTAAATTAAGGGCAGTAGAGCATGCATGAACTGTATGTGCATTTTCATAAAAACACAAGTTATTAAAAGGCAGTATAATTATGATCATGATTATCAAGTATAAAGGGAACATATTGGCCCCCTTGAACAAAAAATAAAAACACGTGAACAGGATTTGAAGCTGACAGATTGACATTAAACACCCAACCTCAAACGGTATCCCCCCAAAGCCCTAGTGGTTAGACGTGTAGAAAACAAGCAGGAGCTTGCTTGACCTTGCTTTGTGATTGAAGGAATGCGGATTGGTAAACTTGACTGTCAGTCGTTAAGATTCTTTGTAAGTTTGAATAATGACCTTTTGCTTAGTGGCGGGGGAAACTGTGTCAAAGGTATGTACGTTTGAAGCTCTCTAATCATTTAGAAATTATTCTTCTTTTGGGTCGTCCACATTTTCCAACTGGTAAATTCATCAATCAATTATTCAAGATTTGTCCAGGAGCATTTCATTATATGTCTTTCATCTATTAGTTACACTTTCTCTATGGTTACACTGGATTATAAAAACAGCATGAACATTTTTAAGGACACCAAACTGCAAAAGACCAATGACAACAGAGCAAAGCAGCAACAACACATACAAACAAGGCAGTGCCCCCCCCCCCCCCCCCGATGGATTTTTAAAACAAAGGAGAAAAAAAGACTTAATTATTTTCAACAAGATTATAACAACCCTACAGTTATCATTTATGAGAAGTATTGTGGAGAAAATCCTACACTTCTCTGTTGTTAAAAGTAATTTCTTTCCGCCGTATTATGTTATGTGTTAATAATAATAATAATTAAAACTTATAAAGCGCCATCTATCTAAGACTAAACTTATTCCGAGGCGCATAAAACAAACAAAAATAGTAACAAAACAAAAATACAAATTATGAAGCTTGGAAAGAAATAAGGGTACGTTGAATAAAAATGTTGAATTACATAAACGTGTTGGCAAAAATAAATGGTTAAAAACGAAAATGTGTTAATAAAAGTATGTAAAACAAAAATCAAAAAAGCATTTGGCTTGATATTTGTGTTTTTACCTTGCGCCAATTTCTGTTGAGCACTGTTTAACTCAGTACTTGCCGAGTATTTTCCTTTAAATCAATTAAAGGAAGTTTTCCTAGTATTCATCAGACCAAATGTTTTCATTTCTTAAATTGGAAGTGCATAATTCTTATAGAAGAGTAAATTAATTGCGGTCCAAACTGAGGACAGTTTCATCCCATTCGATGGTCGGGTTTTTAATGATTTTACCGTTACTGATTTGTCTGGGATTTTTGTTTTCTTTCGCCAATTAATATCAGGCTTATTTCCAATGCTGCAATCAAAATAAGCAATTTGCCATTTGTGGGGGGTTCTTAAAATGTAATTTCTTTGATTTGACTGAATTTGTTTCTGATGGAAATCTTTCTCTGGAGGGATTTGTTCTGAGTGAGGTCTTGATGTAACCAGTAAGCTCTCGGATTGGAAGCAATCAGTTGTTTTTTGGTAATTACCAATCGTGTACTTAATTCTTATGTGTTGTTTAATTTAAAACACGGCAGAAAGATGCACCTGCATTATATTGTTTAATGTAATTCTAATCAAATTAACGTTCGTCCTTCCCGCACAGCGGTTGAGGAACCTTCTGAGAATAAATGTATTGCAAACAATTCAAAGAAGACTCTCCTTGATGTGGATTAGCAGAGTATTATGACAATTAAAAATAAAATGAAAAATAAATAAAACTATCCTAGAGGTTACTCATTTGTAGTCAAAGAGGGAAAAACTACTTGTTTTGTCCGCTGTGCCA
Source organism: Asterias amurensis (assembly GCF_032118995.1). Classification (NCBI taxonomy): domain Eukaryota; kingdom Metazoa; phylum Echinodermata; class Asteroidea; order Forcipulatida; family Asteriidae; genus Asterias; species Asterias amurensis. The sequence goes on along the minus strand of NC_092650.1, from coordinate 24,095,702 downwards.
CTCTTGCAAAGAGCCATATGGTGGACAACTCTTTTAAGAGTGAAATACAGGTATTCTCAACTCGATACAGAGGGAAGTTCATTCCAATTTTACTCAAAAAGAGTGACACAGCTGACTTTCACTCTCAAAAGGCAAAACTTACACCACTAGGAAAAATGTTCTCTCTTTTACATTAACAGTGATTTTCGGACTTGCAAGATCAAAACGCTTTACCCATTTAACAAAAAATATAGCATTTCTGGCAAAAACATTTCAAGGGAAAATTTCTTTGTATCATTTGTTGTGTCCAACTGTGCCTTAAATCTGAACTCAATCTTTCCCATGCCCTTTATAAAGGAACTAATATTGCACACTTTGTCACATGTCCTACTGTACAAGACTTGAAAGTCCGGTTCAGAAAGGGTGGCTAAAATAGTAAATTAATTTAATGTGAATGATCAAAACACTCCTTATACTGAACCTTGCTTGATCATGGTCCCCTACCACTTCCCTTGATAATAAAATTCTTTGAAAGACAGGTTTTTTTTAAGCACTAGAACAAATCCAGTGAGAAGTATTAATGTGGACAATTTTGCAATCGAGGAAGATATAATTAGCTGAAGCAGACTGCTTACCAACCAAAAGGACCTATGGTATTAATGCAAAAAAAAAGTTAATAGCCTGACAGTTCCGCCCTGGCAGAGGTTTTCTTGAAGGCTAAATCATTACACAACACAACACAATTTGCAATCGATAGCAAATGTGCATAGAGTATCCTTCTTGGAAAGATTGCATCATGAGCATTTGATCGACTTAATTCATTCCAATCCCCTGTTTACTTCTGGGACTACTGTTGGAAATAACATTGAAATTAGCTGTGTTTAATTCTGATGTGAAATATTTATAACGGTGATCATTGATAGTGAGATCAATTTACATTTATTCTCAGTGGCTTCTACTGAAAATTGAGATCTCATTTTGAGTCAGTGCTCGAGTTTGGGGGTAACCTCCATAAGACAACGGGGCTTTTTGCTCAACATTACTTATAGACTAGAAGTTTATATCACAAGAAAAAATTGTATGAGGACAAATTATAAACAGTTTGGTGTGTAAACCTTTTTTTCTCATTTAAACTCCCAATATCTCTTCGTAATCAACAATCTGTCAATATGTTCAAAACACTGCTCAAACTCACCTGTTCTGTTAACAATATCTCTGTCAAGCACATTCGAGCATGTATGGAAAATGCGCTATATAAATACATTATTATTGTTTTTATTATTTTGTTTAATATTGCTAAGTAAACTTTGACGCTCAACAGAATTGAAAGATATTGATCAAATTTGAAGTCAACATTTGAACACCAATGAGGTATTATTTATTAATAAATTGAAAAAACATAAAGAGCACTGGGGTGGATTTCACAAAGAGTTAGGACCAGTCTTATCTCGAGTTAGGACCAGTTACTCGTCCTAACTTAGGACTAACCATGCAATTTGTATATCTCCTAGGACTAGTCCTAAGTTAGGACTAGTCCTAACTCTTTGTGAAATCGACCCCTGGACTTGTTTGGACACAAGTTTACGGGCCGTATGCTAAAGTCAATGGCCACAGACCTGCAGTCCTGTGCCAATTTGGAGCCCTGTGAGTGATGGGGATATGGGAGGAATCTTTGAATTACATTTTGTTTTTAAAGAGGAAGAGGGAGGTGAGAATTAATAGCCCCAAAGTTTGTACATTTTTGTGTTTTAAAGAAAAATGTAAACTGGAATTAAAAGACGTGAAGTTGATTGTGACACCCACATCCCCTTCCCAATATCCAACCATCAATTATTAATTTGTTAAAGCTGCATTTGAGATGATGCATTCAATCGAGATGAACAAGGGATCCCACTTGGGAAATGATTGGTAAATTATGATCTGACTTGACTGCAATCTTTAATCTTATCCAGATGTCTTGGAAATTAAACCGATTTCAAAATAATGATCATCAGAATAAATTACCCCCAAAGTGAAAATTTATGTGGTGTTCCTGAATGATGAAAAAACCCAAAGGGTTACAAAACTGTTCTATAAGTCTCATTAATTGTATAAACAATAAGATATACATTAGCAACACATATTTCTCAAATGAGCCTATTAGATATAACTGTTCAAAATGTAATGTTTAGATAAAATGGCAACCAGAATTTTAGTTCAGATGAAATTAACCGGAGGAAAACAAATATATAAAAATGAAGTTATTTTCTGTTAGCGAAGCTCTAGACGGTTGACATGTCTCGTTAGAGACTCAAAGAACGTGACGATCTCTCCTGTTGACCAGTTTTCACACTATCCCTACTCTCAGCTGGTATGTGCTTCATTATCACCTGTAGCGCAAGGCTGGCACAGTCCCCCGTCTCATGTTGTCCCGATCTATGTATAAAGAAGAAGAAAAAACCCAGAGCCAGGATCGGGCGGGCGGTGAGCAAGCTCTCCCAGCCCTGCCAATTGAGGGGACATGCAATAAGGCATCAGGCCCCGGGCGGTGTAAGAAATAGTTTGCCTGGATTTCCCATGGACAGCAGCACAACACTTGTTCCTGTCACTCTGTTGGCTATACCCTCTAGTTACTAATTAATATTGAATTCCGATGAACAACCGATGTACTTTTTTTCCCCCAGCTCATCGCCCCCATGCCGATCATGCGGCCCGGGCGTGCTTATTTCAGGTGAACAACTACCCTTTTTCCTCTCTTCTCCCTTTCTCCTTTTTGCCCGCTGTATAGATTGAGCATTTCACAGTTGAATTTTTGGTAAAATATAATCTGATTTACGATGGGTTAGTCATCAATAAATAGTCAGGTTTTCTACATTTTAGGTAGGAATGTCAAAATCAGCTTTTAATCAGGGGTGGAGGATGAGGTCATGGAAAGAAACATGTTGTAAAAGTGTCTGGAGTGACCAGTTTAGACAAATTTCATCAGCCACTTCCAGATGTATCTATTCCTAAAAACCTCTCTCAGACCGAAACCCTTTGAGTTAACTTCATCCTTGAAACAATTGTACACCTTCAAGTCATGATCCCACACCAAAGAAAAAAAAAAGAAAGAGAGATTATGTTGGACGAGACAAAACAGTGGGCTCATCCGCCTTCAGGATGCTGCATTCACATCCCGCAGGCCTGCGCTAAACCACTGTAGTTGTACCTGTTCAGTCATTGATGAAATTTGGATTACAAAGACAATTGAACAAGTTTTTTTTATTATCGAGGCATGCATTCTCCAAGCCAAACACCATTAGTCAACTCACTGGCTCCCAGGGTCTGAAAACAATACCGATAAGAACAAAATACCTAACCAGCTTTAAGAGGGCTGCTCTCTTCAAGAATAGGCAACCTTAAACAAAAGATAAGCCGTCTTAAGAAGGTAGAGATGAATAGGGGTTAAACAAAAGTCTTAAGAGCAGTGGAGGTGGAAGAAGTATACCTGTGGAAGCCATTAAACAGAAATTGGCAGGTAACAATAGGCAGGGCTGACTAAGAAACTATAGAGGTTGCGTAACGGGTATTGGGATTTCGGCATTTGCATATGAAGAGGGGTGCACTGATGATGGCATGGACTCTATCAGGTGTGTTTTTTCTTGTGTGTTGATTGGGGCTTTGGCTTAAATCAGGTGTGTGAGACATTAGTTTGGATAATCACCCGAGTGATGTGACACAGTGGTAGAATTTCTCCTGAGACGTTTTGTGCAGAACTATAGTTGGAGCGATTTCCTTCGACTGGTGAGTGAAGTTTGGAGAAGTTTCTGGCTTCCTCTCATATTTTATTTCTAGTTCTTGGAAATTAACTGAACTTTGGTGATGTGGGATGATGGTAGAAGAACGGTGTGTTTTTCTAGCACTATGGATTTATTTACAGTTGGGCAATCAATATGTGGGTGGTGTTAATGGCTGGTTGTGAAGGAAACATTTGAGTAGAGTTTTAAAGAGAAGAGTTATGTTTGAAGGAGTTCACATTTTGAAATGGTTCACCATGATGGATGTTGTTTTTTGTGGGAGTGCTACCAGTTGGGGGGGGGGGGGGGGGGGCTGGAGAAACCCCATTACCTTGCCCCGCCCCAAATGTGAAGGGGAAAATGAAACACATTGTTTCTTGTGAAATCACAAAGTTTGTGCAGAGAACTATCAAATTAATAGTTACTATTCAGAAATACTACTTTTGGAAAGATTAAGGGTTTGCAATTCTAGTGGGAAAACCTTTGCGTTTGATATTCTCAATATGGTCAAAGGTGATGGAGATGATAATAAAGAATTTCTGAAATGACTTCTTAAAACTATCTGTATGAAACGTCCCCATATTAAAAAAGGTTCTAGTGTTTGTTTCAGACCAAAAATAACTTTAATCTTTAGGGGTAGACTTTCATCAAATTTGTAAGATTAAGAAAAATATGATATGCTTCTTGGTATTAAATGATCTTTAGGTAAGATAATCTGGAATATTGCTGTCAAAAGACTCGGTTTGTTTCGAGACAAGTTTTGAGGAATAGGCCTTGGAGTATAGTGCCATCGGGCAAGTTGTTGCTCTAGCCATGGAGAAAGAATTCATGGTCTAGCCTAGCCTGAGGTTATACCTTATAGGTGGATTAACACTGACAAGAGTAATTAATAGCGATTATACTGGAGGATTCAAGCTATGAATGGATGTGGATTTTGCTCTACTGTTGGCGGGAAATATCAGGGACCACCAGGGATCTAGGCTGGTGCCTACCCAGCATTCGGTGTTCGCAGTCGTTAAAGGCACTGGAATTGTTAGATTATTACCCAAAATATATGTCAGCATAAAATCTTGCGTTGGTAACGAGCAAAGGAGAGCTGTTCATGAATATAAAACATTGTGAGAAACGACTTCTCGCTATTTCTCATTAAATTATTTGAATCTGAGAAAGATTCAGGCATTTGAAAGCACATTGTGCAAAGGTTTATTTTTTTCTTTCATTATTTTCTTGTACCTTCAATGACGATTAAGGAAAATTTGTTACAGGTTTGTTATTTTATGCATATGTTGGGAAACACCAAGTGAGAATAATGGTCTTTGCAGTTACTAAAGGTGTCCAGTGCCTTAAAATGCTACAATCTAATAAAGGAAGCTGCAATGTGAGGTATCTAGCATTATCTGTTGATATGCTAAGACTGTCAAGGTTGAAGTTTTATTGACATTTAATAGGGCCTTTTGAGAAGAAGTGGGGGGGGGGGGGTGAGGAAGAGCTAATATGCATCACATGGTCATCAGGGGGGGTGTTATGTGGGAATCAAGTTTGCTCAGTGGTTTCATTTCCTGCCTTTCACCTCTGTGGACCCTGGTTTGAATCCCCACCTCATACCAACGTCTTGTATGTGGATTGGGTGTTCAGTCCCTACCTGATTGCTTGGGTTTACCACCAACATCCACAACTGATCATTTCTCCAGAAGACGATCAGAGCATACTGATCGAAACGTCGAGTTAATCCGACGGTTCTTTTCAGAACCACCCCAACTCATTTAGAGATAGTCATTACATGGTGTTACCGCAAACTCTTCTATATCTTATTTCCACCATGCAAAGTTTCAAATCCTACTGATCATTTTTCTTGTTTCCTATTATCCTACTTGGCCCTAATTGTGCTGTTAGATGTGTTATAAATAAATAGAGATTTGGGGTCAACTGCATCAAGGGCGGAGACTGGGGCGGAGTCATGGGGGCAGTCATTGCATCGTTTTTCATTAGATCTTTCTGTCTGAGGGGGGTCAGGAATATTGGGACTGGTAGGGGCAGGGCCATAAGGGCAACAGAGTATAGTGGACAGAGCAAAGGGGATCCCAGGCATAAAGGGCTGTCGAGCCCAACAATCTCATGGAGCTGCTTAAGCACAATAAATAGCAAAGCACAACAGAACTCTACATACTAGAATATTAGGTTAGCAGCTAAGGTTACTGCTTATAACTGCTTAGCAGAATTTGTTCAACCAAATATTCTCTGCTTTTAAAAAACCAGCTCTATGAGTATCCAGACTGATCTATAGACGCATTGATTATGTCATATTTGAGCGAGTACTGTCATGCACTACTAGCCTTGGTGAAATCACCGGAGAGTGAAGATGCGTATCTATCTATGTAGTAAAATCACATACCATAGAGTTCATGGCTAACGTGTATTATTATTTGCGGTCCATGCATGACTGGGTAGCAGATGGGGGATTTGTGCGTCTTCTGTAAGGAAACTGTCAAGCATTGTCTTGCACATCTATTTATGTGTATTCATTGCTTTTCAATCAAGATTAGGCGTGACTGACTTCAGGGACTTTTAACGTAGGATATTTGTTTACAAATGCTGACTCATTTTTAAGACTTGTTTAATATTTGTCCCCCCTTTTAAATGTTGTCTTACGGCGTTTTAAAATTTTTCCCTTGTAGTTGAGTGGTTTGTTTCGATTATTTTCAGTCGTAACGTTTTATGGATGATAATAATACAGAGACGTGATTGTTTCTGGAGTATTGTGATCACACTGTTAAGAATCAATTTAGAGTGTAATGTGGCGAGAGTGGTGGGTCGTTGGAATCGGTAAACAAGGTTTTAATGATTTGCATTACAGGTTTGGGGCTCGATTTGACCATGGAGGCAACAGGTGGATCGTCAGCTAATAGGAGGTCATTAATACTGATTGAATTAACAGTCAAGTCCAAGGTCTTTGTCTCGCAGTTGTGATTCCATTCTGAGGCTGTTTTTAGTACAGCTATGGCTGAGGCTATCGTTGGGGCTGTGGCTTGTTGTGTCTTTGGCTAGATCACTGTGTGCTACAACACTTGGTGCTTGGCCTTGGTTCCACAGCTTAAGATCAGTAACTTTGGCTGGGGCTAGATCACTAGGTAGATACCACAACCACAGCCAATGACACTCAAATGGACCTTATGCGCATGATGTCATTTGAGTAGTGCGCCCTCGCCTAGAGGTCAAAAGGACATCATTGGTTAATCCTGTGTGCCGTGCGTCATCTGTGCGTTTCCATTGTTTCATCGTTTTTACCTCTTCGATGGTGGCTTGATTTCGTAAAAATGCGGAAGGTTGAAAGGATACAACCTTGGAATCAAACCAAAGCCGTGTTAATTCTATGGATTTTGTTTTCCTTATTTCAGGATTTTCATTAAGCCTTAAACCTTTTTGTAAGAAGTAAATCAGCTACCAAAGGGGGAAAGAAATACTTTAAAATTGTATTTCTACTGGTTTTGTATTTCTCGTGATGCACAGAGTCTGCAAACCTCCTGAAATGTTAAACATCTGAGAGGTTCTGGGTCTAAACGCAGGTCCGTAAGCTATTTTGTTAGAATGGTTCACTTTTGTCAAATCTTCCTGTACAGCTTCTTTTTTTTTTTAATGTAAGTTTGAGTCTCAAGTCATGATAATGATGAGGTTCATACATGGAAAGGCACTGGGGCAGTTTGGCAATGTACATTTTGTTTTATATTCAATCGCCTCAGGCAGCGAACATTCCAGCTTGAAAGGAACACCCAAACTTTGTCTCGTTCAGCGTAATTGTGGAATTTGTGATGGTTAGGGCATACATGTAGCTGTTTGGTTTAGGGCATGGAGGAAGGACATTTAGTGTGTGTCTTTTCCTCTGTCTGTATTACTCCTGTCGTATACATTGCTTCATTTAGAGGATGAAACCATTTCTGATTTCTGCAGAACTTAGATAAAGCAATCTTTCCATGTTCTCTACTCTGTTGAAATGTAATTTTAAATACCTCTCTGATTGTTGTCTGAAATTTCTCTGATTGCAAATTTCCTTATTGACAAAAGACATAGATAGTCTGCGATATAAAAACAGGGCTTTGGCTTGGGCTTAGGCGTGAGCTTAAGCTGGGCTTATCTAGAAAACATACACTTTCCTTACAGGGCTTCAATCAGTCCAATTGAGACTAAGCCTAAGCCAAGCCATGCCTTAGCCAAGCCCAGCCAAGCCATGGGTTCAGTATGCGATATAAATGCATGTCCATACACGACAGAAAGTGTTAAGCACACGGACACGCTGACAATACGTAATGTATCAAAAATTTCCAACACCCAGATTGATTTTTCATAAGCTCAGCCTGGAAAATAATATTTGATAAAAGATGTCTGAAGATTTGTGTTAGCAGCAGATGTATGTTGGTGTCTGTAGTCTGATGTTGATGAATGGTTGCGCCAGCAAAGGAAAATATTTGTATACACACACCAGTAAATGAATAAAGATTTAGCCCGCATCTGTAATTGCACTTATCTATTACCGAGTGACCTTCATTGGTTATTACGAGATGACCTTTAACCCCACTAGGCACCTGCCTCAAACCCATAATGAAATTACAATCTAATTGTAAGTAATTTTCTTTGGGAAATTTTATCTTTTAACTACAGTTAAGTCTTCTGGCTTTCCTTTAATTGACCTTGCACTGAACACTCTGGAGCCTTCATCAAAAGGTAAGATGTTACTTATGGCTTTCCCTGTGTTACTTATACATAGCTGTTTGTTTGTGAAGAAAATGGGAATTAAAGAATTAGACTTGCACTAGTCTTAACTGACTTATGTATATCCTGATGTTCCTCATGAATGAATCGTTTCTCAGATTTCTTATATCTATTGGGGAATGATGCCACCAGGGATGTGGTTGGTATCCTCTGTCACTATGTAGATGGATTCAATGTTTTCATGAAATTACAAAGACAGTTGTTTGTGGTTTTAGATTGACAACAAAACAACTGATGACTATACCTTTTAAGACACTGGACACTATTGGTTATTTTCAAAGACCAGTCTTCTCACTTTGTGTATCTCAACATATGCATAAAATAACAAACCCGTGAAAATTTGAGCTCAATTGGTCATCGAAGTTGCGAGATAATTATGAAAGAAAAAACACCCTTGGAAGATGAAGTTGTGTGCATTTAGATGGTTGATTTCAAGACCTCAAATTCTAAATCTGAGGTCTCGAAATCAAATTCGTGGAAAATTACTTCTTTCTCAAAAACTATGGCACTTCAGAGGGAGCCGTTTCTCACAATGTTTTATATCATCAATCTCTTCCCATTTCTCGCTACCAAGTAAGGTTTTATGCTAATAATTATTTTGAGTAATTACCAATAGTCTCCACTGCCTTTAACACAATATATAGATTTGACAAAAATATAGACTTCATATATTTTTACATTTTTGTGCATGTGCGTTCACCAACAACGGACTACACCAGCTTTATAGAATTTGTAAAAAAAAATAATTCAGTCAATAAAACATAATTATTGTAACCAACCATCTGTCTTTTTTTATGCAGAGGTAAGTTTTAATAGTTAAGGCAATTAGCAGTATTAACAAAGGTCTTTAACAATTCTACATTTGAATACAAACAAATAAACTTGATTACAATAGAATAAATTATTGATTCGCAGTGGCATAAAACTTATGGGGTGGTTTTAACATAATTTGTTTGTAGTGTTGAGGAACATAAGCCACGGTTATTGGGTCAATATTTATCCATGAATTTAAAATCATTCAGCATGTTTTGAATAATCGTTTGACTAAAAAAAAAAAAAGGGAAGTACGATTTTTTTTTTTTTGATAGAAAATATAGTAAACCGAACAGGTTTTTATTACCGTCTATATAGAAGATGTTTTCTTAACCCTCCCACTGTCTGACCAATCAATGATAGATAAACTATGTCATCCTACAATATGAAATCATGTGGTGAATGCATCTACACAGTATACAGTCAACCCTCCTACTGTCTGACCATTCGATATCAACTTCTGAGGTTTTGAATGATACTTGTCAGTTTGCAGTATGATTTCAAGTGGTGAATGCATCTACACAGTACACTGTCAACCCTCCTACTGTCTGACCGTTTCATCCACTGAATGATAAACTATGTAATGTCGGCCTATAAACAGTCAAATCAAATGGACACAACTCTGTGCACTAGCGCCACTATATGCACAACCCCTACACAGTTGAATGGTTTCAAACGATTGGTCAACTCACTGACAAAATGATACCCAAAGTAGGAGGGTTGTTCAAGATGTCTAAACTGTGTGGCAAAAATCTTTCTCTCTTGAGTTTGTGCTCATCATAAGCTTGTCACACTGAGTAATTTTCCTTATTTTTATATATATTTTTTTTTCGAAGGAGAGGGGGGGGGGGGGCACAGTAAAAACCAACATTGACTGAGTCCTTGAGAGAATTTACAAGACTCGACAGTGTAGTCTGGTTAAACAGAATATTCCACAGGGAAACTACGTACTGTGATTGTTATGTACCAATTGGATTTATTGTTCATATACATGATTGCACTGCAATCATCACAGTACAAACAACTGCTTTATTTTTCCCTCCACCTCTCCACCTCTCCCATGTGATTATCTTTGGTCCATGTGTGCAAATGTGTCTTAATTGTGTACATACATTATGCGTATGTGGTTTCCACTGAATCCCTTATTATCTGTTTGCGGAGGATGGTGATTGGCACCGCCCAGTGTTTGCCCTCAAAGTGCTGTTGTGGCTGGGGCAAGTTTGTCGCTAGAGCAGTGTTTCTCTTTTTTTTAAATTTTATCCGGAGCTCGGGTGATAGTGGAGATGATGATGGTGGAATTAAACAGACATTGGGTCTCAGTCTGTGGGCTTTATCATAGGGTGTTGAAGTTTTTGAGTCCCTACTGTATCAAGAGGGCAATGGTAACCCAAAATGGAAAGTTGGAGGTTTGGGCAAGGAGTTCTTCTCCCAAATCTGTCCTCCCAAGACCCCCAAGCCTCCCCTTTATCCTCTTCATCTTCGTACACCCACCGCCGTTAAACTGAAAACAAAATACTTAACTTTTTCAAAAATAAACCACAAAACTAGTGGTACATATCTACCAAACATGTACAGCACTTTGGGATGTCGTTCCTTGTCTGGTTCTGTGAATTAATAATGTTAATGTGTTAATTACTTTGTATGCATCCGAATTCAGCCTTTTTGCTCGCTATGTTTGCATTTTTAATATTAAACCAATAAATAAAATATATAACACAAATACACGCCCCTTTTTTCGTTATACATGCTCATTTTGATGGTGTTGGAGATGTCGATTCGAGATGTTATTTTATCAGTTTTAGTCGGTTATTGATAAACATTTCTCGTAGGTCAGCCAGGAAACACATAGTAATAAAAGGGAATGAAAAGAGACTGCTCAATGTCATTGGCGGACAGGGGAGACGTCGTTGGAAGAACTAGCCTTTAATGAAAATGTAACGAAGCCCTGTTAGGGTATAATTCATGAACATTACCACTGACTAGAAAGCCTGATTTCTCTTCTAACTTGAAAACCATGTTTGTAGATATGATTAATTTGTCAAATTACACGAATGTAGATAGAGCGTGCTGGTTCGCCTATTTATAAACCCAAGGGAAGTACATGCTTGTTCATGAGTAAGTGAGATCTAACGCTGGATTTTCTATGTTTTTAGAAAGTTTTTTTTCTCTTCTTTTCTTGTTTTCCCGCCCGCAGGGAATGAATGGAAATTTAAATCAGCCATGTTAATTGTGAAAGATTCTGCCCTCTTGTAGTCCGCAATGTCACTTTGTATTTGTTTGGAGAGACAAAAACAAAACTTTCTTAAGTGTGTCAGCCCCGATGGAGGGGAATTGATTAAAACCGTTGTCAATTGTCAGTGATGGTTACTTCAAAGGCAGGGGGGATCTTACACATTTAAATGATTATTCATTCCAACCGGATGTGTTCTTATTATTTTTTTGGCAATGGAGCCAACAACTTCTCATGAATACCAGGGGGGATTACCAGTAACATACCTCAAAAGTCTCTATGTTTCATCACCTTAGCTCATCTGTGGAGACGTGACAAAAAAAAACCAATACCCATAAAGTTAAAAAGCATTCCTCTAAGTAAATTGTAAGGGAACGGCCATTAAATTAAGAAAACAGAGCCAGTGTATAACTCTGCATTTTTATATTAACCTTCTACTGCTTGAGACGAAAAAATGCTACACTTTGAAGCGAGGCCTAATGACTGTAGGCTGTTGGCTTTTGTTGATTAATGAGATAAATCTAGGCCAGGGGAATGCCTCATGTTTGTCTTCATAGAGCATCAATTTTTGTGGGTCCTGCTTGCTCAATCTAACCCAATTTCCCCATGCTGCTAAGGGGGGGGGGGGTTGTAGTTCACAGCAGTGTGTCTCTCTATCACATTGCTCCATTAATTACCGTGATGAAAACGTGAAGTTGTTGAGAGTTTGGAATGAGATGAGGGGAGAGATGGAAAAGACAGAGAGAGGTAGCTAAGAAATTTCTCTTTTCCCCTCGTCTAAACTGCATTTATTGAATTAAGATACAGCCTGATTAAGGGGGGGTGGTTGTGTCTCTGTTTTATCCCATTACTGACGTTATTGGGGGGCTGTTGACTTGGAACATTTGAGTCGATGATTTGTTTTCTTCTCTCCCTCTCTCTCGTGATTCGGTTTATGTTTTGAAGTCATTTATCTTGAGGTATATCCGGTAATTAACAAGGCCAATCGGGAGGGCAGGCCTTCGGACTAATGATTTTTTCGCTGCCGAAAATAAGAGCACAGGTCAAGATATCCATCTGCTTTCCATCTGCCAGATTCCGTACATCAAAGACATTTGTGCATGAATCACTTAGTTTGTTAAAGAACTGTTTTTAATACTGTTTTTGACATGTACATGTACATGTAAATTAATTCACACAGTCTCCAACAGTTAAAAAGAGCGTACATCAGGTTAACAAAATTATATATCCAACCCATTATTGAGTTTCTTGAAATGTTGTCAAGTTGCAAGAATTCTAAATGGTGGCGTGTGGTTACCAGAGTGGAGTTGTGTGTGGGGGGGGGGGGGGGTAGCATTAGTTAAAAACCACAAGGGAAATCACTACTGCACTGTGAGGTTTCCCTCCATGGATGGATCCAAAATAAGCTATCTACACACACAGGTGAGGCAAGGGGGAAAGGGTACCATTGGAAAGGAAGCAGGGATTTGACAGAGTCGTATTTTCATAGACCGAACCCTTGTCACCTTAACAAAGCGGCCCATGCTTCTCTCCTTGTTTTGGGAGATTATGCACAAAGTGTCTTAGTCTTTTTCTGTTGTTAGTGTTTTCATATGTTTTGCGTGATGAGAACTAATAAACAAACAATCCTATGTAATTGAGGTACTATTTTATTGAGGTAATATGGATGGGGAGGTTGAAAATTGGCCCGGACTACTTTTAGTAGATCATTATAAACTTCATTATCACAGAGTGAGTTCTTAATTGGTCTCATTGTTTCGACTACCTTAGCTATACAAGTACCGTTTAAAGATGTCTAAACCCATCAGAATATAACTGTATGTTCTGCTTTATTCTTTTGGATTGAGCTGAGGACTGCCTTAAAGGCAGTGGACACTATTGGTAATTATCAAAATAATTATTCGCACAAAACCTTACTTGGTAAGCAGTAATGGAGAGAGGTTGATAGTATAAAACATTGTGAGTAACGGTTCCCTCTGAAGTGACATAGTTTTACGAGAAAGAAGTAATTTTCCACAAATTTGATTTTGAGACCTCAGATTTAGAATTTGAGGTCATGAAATCAAGCATCTGAAAGCACACACTTTCATATGACCAAGGTGTTTTTTCTTTCATTCTTATCTCGCTTCGACTTCGACGACCAATTGAGCTCAAATTTTCACAGGTTTGTCATTTTATGCATATGTTGAGATACACCAAGTGAGAAGACTGGTCTTTGACAATTACCAAAAGTGTCCAGTGTCTTTAAAGCCATTATACACTTTCGGTAAACAGTATTGTCCAAGTCCCACACTTCGTGTATCACAACTTATATATAAAATAACAATCCTGTGGAAATTTAGGCTCAATCGGACATCGGAGTCGGGAGAAAATAACGGGAAAACCCACTCCTGTTTTCGCGCGTTTCGCCGTGTCATGACATGTGTTTATAACAAATCCGTAATTCTCGTTAACAAGAATTTATATTGTTTTACCGTTTTCTCAAAAAGTAAAGCATTTCATGGACTAATATTTCAAGAGAAGTCTTTCACCATAACCTTCTGTAAACCCTGTAAATTATTTGTAAATCTGTGAACTTTTTTTTTTTTTTTTCTGTACCGAAAGGGTCCAATGGCTTTAAGCCCTTTTGGCACTACCTTTACCTTTGTATCGAGTAATTGGTGGCCCATGTAAAAAGTCTTATAAATAAGGTTTAAAAAATGACCTGGAGATTCCTTTCACACTAAAATATCTAACCCAGAGAAAAGTTAACCCAGTTCCATACTAAAACTGAGATTAGTGGGTTAACCCTGGTCCTTGGCTAGGTTAAATTGTACCCCGGATTAAGCCAGTTTCGGGGTTTGTTAATCCGGAGAATTTTTAGCCCTTAAAAGTGTAGTGTGAACGCTCCACTTCATCCAGAATGTTTTCTTTACACTAAGATTCTCTGGATTGAAATATAGTGTGAAAGGGGCTTTAGAAAGCTAATTATGCTTTGCAATTGGGTCAGGCGCATACCGCCATAATCAGAGTCCAACTATTCAGGTTTTGAGTTATGGTGTTGAAAGGATCCCCAGTCTATGACTCAACGGAGTTTGGGTTTTAATGAAAATATCACTTGAAAATAAGACATTTTGATTGAATGGTGTCCAAAAGTCAATAGTGTACCCTTCCATGAACATGGAATGTTGAATGTTGTTTAATAAACACCTCGTTCATCAGGCATTGACAGATGAAAATACCTTTTACAACACTTTTTCCTGGTTCTAGGATTTTCTCAAAACCTCCTTGAGCCTTCAAATTTTTGTTGAAAGAAGTTAAGCAGTCACCAGTAGTATATGAGGAGCTAAGTTTTCCCCGTTGGGAGGAGAACTCACTCAAATTGTTTTGCCTAACTTTTCCTCGCAACGGGGAACACTCAAATTTTGCCTTCACTTCTCCTCTTTGTTTTTACCTCACTTCTCCTTTGAACGGGGGAAAATTAGCTCCTCATTGTGTCCCAACCTGTAGTTTTGTATTTCCAGTGATGCACTGAGTCTGTAAACCTCTTGAATTGTAGCATCTAGAATAGAGGGGGACCCAGACCCGCAAGCCGTTTGACAGGAATGTTCGCATCCATACAATCTTATCCCAATCGGTGTTCATGCGTTATTCGTTGAATGAGGTGCATGCTGGTGTATTAGTTAGTGACCAAGCTATTTATATCGAGATGGATCTCATTCCACAGCTACCGCCTGCGTACTGAGTTCTGGCGAATTTGTCTTTGAAGCCGAAAGGAAAACCACAGCTGGGTGCATAACAGAATTATGTCAAGAGAAAAATGTGTTAATTATTTTTTATCGGGAATAAATAAATCTGTAGAATCAACAAAATAGTTGTACTGCCTGCTAGCCTCTCAAAGTATTTGTTATTTTTACCTTCTCAGCAGATTATCTTGGCTCTGAAAAAAAAGGTTATAGTTTAAGGAAATGTATATGGAAACTACAGCTATATATAATTGGCTGGAAGTGCCCCATATCAAAACGGTGCACCCCTTTATTCCTCCCCAACCTAAAAGTTTACGCTAGTTTCGTCACGGCTGCCTTTCCTTTAAGATGAAGCTCTGTGGATTGTTAATACCGTTTTTAGACCAATAAGCCATGAACAAGTCTGAGGTTAGGTCTAGCCAAACTGCTCATCCCTACACCTGTCACTGCCTGTATCAGCAAAGCTGCACACCAAAGGGATGTCACACTGTCACAATCATTGCAGACATTTGTTGTCAACTTGTAGCCTTATTGTTGCATTGATTGATTGGTCCGAACATAAGGAGGAACAAATACTGGGTGGACTGGAAGCAAGGGAGGAGGGAACTAGATTGTTTTAGTCATCTTTAGTGGATGACACATTGGATGAATTGGCAGGTTTGCTGATGTGGTCATCAGGTCCTGGGAACCTACATGTAGGCTGGTTGTGGGGATCGCATTGTTATAGTAGAAGGACCTGGGAACTTTAAAAAAAGAAAATATGTTGACAAAACCATAATTGATGTCCGGGAAATCCGGGGACAAAAAATGATTATCAACATGCCTGGAACAACCAGAAGGCACAGCCTTTAAATTATTGTTGAAAACAGAATACTTTTGTGGAAATATTTAAGAAACTCCTGGGGAGATGCATTGTTTTTCCCTTTGTTTTTTTACTTCGGTTGTTTGTTTTTCGTTTTTTATTAGGTTATAATATACCATGTATCTTTCTCATAGAAAATTTCACTGGCAAGGTTTTGTAAGATGTGTTTCTTGTAAAATAAGACAGTTTGCATAAAAATGAGGCACTTTTTTTAAACCAATTTCTGGTCTGCTCTTAGCATTCAAGCCTAAAGAGATATATGTGTTACATCAGAGTGCAGTCTTGGAATAGATCCAGGTCTTCCTAAGCTATGTGCCAATCATAACTCCTTAATTATGATATCGCATTGTTGAACTGTCAACCATGAGCCAAGGTAAATTTGCTCCATTAATTAACTAACACATCCACTTCTTATATATACACGGAATAATATAAGACGGGAAAAAAAACCATCTGTGATTATGTCAGCACTCCAATGATTAAATCCCCCATCGCATCATTAGAGGGAAATGTTAATTTAGGTGAGATTAAAAAAGAAAAAAAAAAACCTTTGATAATTGGTTGGGTTCTCTCGTGATTAATAAGATGGCACATTGATGCTGGTCAAGACGGAGAGCAAGAGAAGCTCGTTGGTTATCTTGAGGATGAAATTAATTAATGGATGTACACAGTGAGGAAGTTTTAATTATGTCTGATGGGAAAACGTCTTATTATTTAAAGGATATTTTATCAACTTGATATGTGGAAAACTCAGTTTTGAAGTGTTCAAAGTAACCTATTTCATTAGTTATTTTTTTAATTTTCAGTTACAGAGGACCACCCACCACAAGACCAAGAAATTTTGAAACCTTTTTAATTATGATGATATTATTTCAAAGTGGAAATAGAATATGCAGAACTGTTTTAACCTGTTTATTTTATAACGTAAACCAATTTGAGCACAACCTAGATTACATCAATCAACTTGATAATTGCACGCATTTTCCTTTTGTTCGGCACTACTGATTAATTGGTCGTTAGTGCTCGCTCATTAGCCTTTCCAATTTGCAATTTCCCTTTTCTTTTGTTTGGGGGATACGAGACGAAACTTTGACACGTCAATTGTTCTGTCTTTAAACATTAATATTCGTGCGAAATGAGCCCGTAAAATCATTCTATGTCAGGAAATGTTATGTTCCGGTCATTATAAATTATCTCTGCCCTAGTTGACTGTTATATAAAGTTATGTATTTTTGAAAGCATTGTTTTTACTCGTTGTCAACTTGAGTAATTGAGTAGTGGAATTGATAAGACAATAAGAACGTGCATATATTATGCATGGCTGTGTTAATCCACTGTGAATACACGGTGAACCATCAAGGCAGGTTATCAGCTCATTTTTTCTTGTCTCCGATAATCAAAGCCAGTTCTGACCCAGTTTCTCCTGGTCTTCATCGTGTTCTTTTTCTCTTGCCCAATTTTTTAGTGCACTTATAAACGACTGTACCGGGCGAGCCTTATCAGTTGGATATCGTAGGAGTCGTGTTTGGTTGTAAGGGGACACCCATTCCTACCTTAACCTAATGGATATGGAGGAATCACACAACCATTCCCCAATCCATATTCAATCAAAATTTCCACCGTTGATTCTCAAACCATTTGCCGCGATTATTTTACAACTTAACTGCTTGAGAGTGAGTGCGATAAAAGAATAGGGGCCCCTCAAAAAACAGAAATCAAAGACGAAACAGAAAAAAATACATTAATGAAATCTCTCGTGGCGTTGTGAAAACAGAAATGGAAATATAATCCCAAAACACATTAATTTGGCGAAGGAGCTGCCGGTTATTTTGTTTTTCTTTGCACTTTCTTCGGATATGGCAAAAGGTCATGTTCCATTTTTAGGGAACAGCGAAGATTGCATTATTTCACTTAAAGGGAAGGTACACGTTTGGTAATTGTCAAAGACCAGTCTTCTCACTAGGTGTATCCCAACATAAGCATAACATAACAAGCCTGTGAAAATTTGAGCTCAATTGGTCATCGAAATTGCGACAAAATGATGAGAGAAAAAAACACCATTGTTGGGCGAATTTGTGTGCTTTCAGATAAGAATAAAAGACTTCTAGCTACAAGTCTTTTATTATTTTAGTGAGAAATTAACTCTTTCTCAAAATCTATGCTAACTCAGAGGGAGCCGTTTCTCACAATGTTTTATACTACTAACAGCTCCCCAATGCTCGTTAGCAAGCCAGTTTTTAAGTTAATATTTGTTTTGAGTAATTACCAAACGTGTACCTTCCCTTTAAAGCATCATCTTTGTGACTGTCTTGCAATAATCAAGTTAGTATCAACCATCTCTAGTCCCTTTTGCAGAAAACCTTTTCCCAGCAACCAATAGTCACAGGTTCTTATTGAGCTTCACAAAATGATTTACAAACAGAAGATTTTATTATTTTCAATGAAGGAAAGTAACAGATTAATGAAGTTTAACAAATTTTCTTCTCTCTCAAATGCACCCATAGAGTGAATTGGTAATATCCAAAAACCCAATTGCAAACCGTGGACCGTTGTTAATTGTTCCGTTCAGATCTGGTCACAATTCCATTGGATGAAGTAAATTGGGAGTTTGTCTCGTTCTACAGTGGCATAATCGAACAATGGGAGGGGGGAAAAGC
The DNA here is from genome assembly GCF_032118995.1 of Asterias amurensis. Taxonomy (NCBI): domain Eukaryota; kingdom Metazoa; phylum Echinodermata; class Asteroidea; order Forcipulatida; family Asteriidae; genus Asterias; species Asterias amurensis. The sequence continues at coordinate 24,076,917 of NC_092650.1, read as the reverse complement.
GATCAAATTGACATGAAATACAATGTAGTTCTACCTCCATGGTTTTTTCAAGGCTGTGAACGAACGGACGGAACAGTTGTGAAGCTCTCCGGGACGTCATCGTATTATGATCTGCAGTGACAGAAGTGTTCATTGTTACTTGGTAAAAGCTGAACATAAAAGAGTTAGGGTAGACTGCAATTTGGTATCCTCAATTGTACAGGTAGGATGTCATAATGGTAGTTTTTATTCAATATTCTGGATCGAAAATGTCTTTGTCAAATAATAATCGGGACGTTTCATGGAAAAGGCCTTTTTTACGTATTTTTACACAACATATCATGGGAGACACCCAATAGTCACAGTTGATGAATAAGAGTTGTGTAGCACCCTGTGAACCATTGCTCTATTATCTGGACCCAGTTTCAGAAAGCAGAATATACTGACTGGACAAACTTCTTTGCTTGAAAGCCAAAATTTATATCAGCAGGACACCCTCTCTTGGTTGAAATCTCTCTCCTTCTTCCTCCATGTCTTGGTAATTCTCTTATCACTAAAGATCCAATAATGAATCAAAAAGACTCAGGGAAATTAGAAGCAGCTGCCTTGGCCACACTGTGGTCTGTCTCTTTAAGATTTCTGTGTTTTACTTGTTACCTCAGTGGCTGACCTTGCTCTAAGGTCAACACCCCCCCCCCCCAAACACTCTCTCAGGTATTAAAAATAGTCTGGTTCTTGGCCTGATTTGGGGAAAAGCTATCCGGTATGTGTGGAGGAGCTTTGGCACTGGACGGCATTCCAAGCCAATCTGTTGTATAATCAACTTCTAGGAGCTATTCAACTAACGGATTTATAACTAGGGTTTAATGTCCACTGTCTGGCCCCATTAGAAGTTCTCATTTTTTTGTTAGTGTGGAGTTTGATTGGAAAGCAGAGGTCCAGAATAGGAGTCTTGTTCTTTTAATGGGATACATTCTTAATGGTCAGGTTGTTTACATTTCAGGCATTTCTGCCATAAGGTCCCTTGTCTTCATTTACAGCTAAATCTCCTTGTGCATGTTTACTCCCTTCTTTCCTATATAATTGGCTTTCCTGGGCCTGCAGTCCTCTGTGGGGCCAGCCCTGGCTGGTTTTCTTTCTCTCACTCACCCTCACACACAGATTTTTTCTTCTTCTCTACTTTCTTATTTTCCTCCTCTTGCAAATTCATTATCAACGACACCCGTATCATTTTTCATCTTGCCTGACCCGAATATATCAGAGGATCATAGTGATGGGGGCCAGGTAATTAAGTTTGCTTGTACCTGAACGAAGGCAACGTCTTACTAACAATTATAAGATGGTGTACTGGCAGTGGATATGCGAGTGTAGATTTTCCCTTTTCATTTGGGCTCGGGATTAATTTTGATGCTGTCAGACATTATTGCAGCTACTGCACTTTTCGTCTTGTTGCCGCTCACCAAAAAACATGTTTTTATTCCGGGTTCAATCTCCAGAACATGTCCGCTTTTTTTCTTCTTCTCCCTTCCACTATCTCTCTCTCTCTCTCTCTCTCTCTCTCTCTAGAAAATTACATCACTACTGTAATATTGTCATCGCAGGCCGATAATTAGCAGAAGGTGTGACTGGATGACAGTGTAATGCCCTGTGTACTTTAAGGGGGGTAAAAAGGACTAGATTTAGCGGGGGGAAAGAATGATTGCTAGAGGGAGTGTTAAACGGAGGTGGTAGCCGTGCTTGAATTTTCTTAGCCACATGTCATGGACCTCGTCCTGAATTTGAATGGCATTTTGTATGTATATAGGTCTCATGTTACACATTTTCGCTAGTGTTCTGCATATTCACCCTCGGTATTAATTTATCAATATTTCATACTCGGCGGTTGCCATAGCGATGCATTTGAACCGATACTTTGCGGAGATAACAAATGTTCACACCCGCATGACTAACTACATTTACTGGGGGGGGGGGGGGGGTAGAAAACTCTAAATTGTGTGCGATTTTGGGGAAGATTGTTATCGTGGAAGACAGGAGAGGTTTGTTGGTTCGTGTTGAGTTATAATCTATTAGAGGGTTGTATGTTGAGGATAGCCTGTAAAAAGGGAAAACCAATCATGTGGAAATATCATGAGAAGCTGCATGTATTGAATTCACCAAAATTCTCTCTCTCTCTATCAAAAGAAAGAAAGGAAAATCATCAACCATTACTTGGAAATAAAAACAGTAGTCCTAATAAATCAATAAATAAGACAAATGTATTCTAATAAAAGTAGATAAACAAATAAAACATAATATAATCCCAAAATAATAAAGATGACCATGGTGCAAAAAATATATATATATATAAAAAATGGGTTAACTACAAATTTTTAAAATGCCAGATCATAATTTTTAATATAGGCCTGAATGAAGAAGGCTCACCCGTTAGAAGAATTGACCATACGCACAAGATGTCAGGTGTAGAGGCAGCCTTGCCTAGAGGTAAAAATGGAGGTGTTTGTTGGCTTAAATCCTAAGCCCCGCAGGTACAAATCTGTGTGTTCCCATTATTTCATCATCGGTTAACCTCGAAGATGACGTCTTGATGTCATCATTGCATGAGGTCATTTACATCATTGTGAACATATTAAAACCAAGACGAGAGCGGGTAGGCCAAGACTAGGGCATGGGGGCCAAGACCAGGCCGACCTAGACAAGGATGGGGAGGCCAAGATCAGGGCGGGAGGCCAAGACGAGGGCAGGGAGGCCAAGAGGGCGACCTAGACAATGGTGGGAAGGCCAAGATCAGGACAGCCAAGACAAGACCAGGGCAGGGCTCAGGCCAAGATCAGGGCAGGAGGCCAAGACGAGGGCAGGGAGGTCAAGAGGGCGACCTAGACAATGGTGGGAAGGCCAAGATCAGGACAGCCAAGATCAGGGCAGGAGGCCAAGATCAGGGCAGGAGGCCAAGATGAGGGCAGGGAGGCCAAGAGGGCGACCTAGACAATGGTGGGAAGGCCAAGATCAGGACAGCCAAGACCAGGGCAGGGCTCAGGCCAAGATCAGGGCGGGAGGCCAAGACGAGGGCAGGGAGGGCAACCTAGACAAGGGTGGGGAGGTCAAGACCAGGGCAGGAGGCCAAGACCAGGGCGGCCAAGACCAGGGCGGGGAGGCTAAGATGAGGGCAGGAGGCCAAGACGAGGGCTGGAGGCCAAGATCAGAGCGAGAGGCCAAGACGAGGGCAAGGAGGCCAAGAGCTGGACAAGGAAGAGGCAGAAACCTCTTTGCTTATTAGAGACACTTCCCTTTGAAATTTTAAGAAACATTTGACATAACCTTTAAACCATAGACCCTAAAGTATAGATGCAGGAAACTTGTGACCACATTTTATTTTCCCCAAAACTTTTTGTTCCAGCAGGGGCCAATGTGCACACTCAAGTTGATTAAAAGTGTACGGTCTATTACTAATAGAGACATGGTAGAAGGTGGCTAGTCCGATAAGAGTGTACATTACTATTCATTTGTTATACCAAATGCATTAAAGCTGTAACAAGCCTCCTGTGTTACTACTCATATGACTCTCATTTATTACATTTAGAAATGACTTATTTATACTTATGGGCATAATGCAATTTTCTCAAGCTCTAACTGTGTCATAAAAAAATCTAACTGGGCCCTGGCCCCAGCCAAACAACACAGTCTTTGCATCTCTTGGGCTTTTAATAAACTCCAGAAAGAAACAGGCTTATCTTCCTCAGTCATTTGTTGCCATGGTGATGCCCTTAAAGTCCCTTCCTGTTGGCAGTTGAGGCAAATGAAGTAGAAGTGGTAAATGAGCAGAGATTATGACCACCAGCCTCAGATGATCGACTCTTTTTGGTTTGTTGTGTGTCTTGCTCGGAGCCAGGGACTTGGGGGGTACTGTGCTCATCAGGTGAAGTGATTTCATCAGCGAATCTCCCTGGATAATTACCATTGTTACAAGTCGGCCAGTGCCCCACACTCTCTACTCACACAGCGTCTCTTTTTTCTTTTCTTTGAACTTGAAAAGAAAGACCTGGCTAGATTAATACCCAGCGTCTCTTTTTTTCTTTTCTTTGAACTTGAAAAGAAACACCTGGCTAGATTAATACATTTTTATGTTGTCAAATGTTTCAGCTCCACCAAAATTTTGATTTAAACAAATATATCTGTGTTTATAATCCTTTAAGATTTTGATATGGGTTTTTTTTTTAAGTGAAGATAACATTTTGATAAAAGCAAATTGAAATGTTTAGTTTTCTGAATTGCTCTGCTCCTTAAACATTTGGTTTCTGTTTTTGAAAGTTTGAATTCCGCTCAAAGTGTTATCTTACAAGCAAAGTGTCACCTGTGATGGGCTTCATAAAATGGGGTTTATATATTTTTCTTTTTTGAAAGGCTACATAAGAAATTCCTAGACAGATGCATTGTTTCAATTGTGTCACAACTTTGTCACAACTGTGTCACCACTGTGTCACAACTTTGTCACATTTTTGTCACAACTGTGTCACAAATGTGTCACAACTGTGTCACAACTGTGTCACAACTGTGTCACAACTGTGTCACAATTTTGTCACAACTGTGTCACAATTTTGTCACAACTGTGTCACAATTTTGTCAAACTGTTGCTGCTTTATGAAAAGGCTTGCTCATACAATTAAAAGAAGTAATGCTTTCAACCGAGTGCACTTGTATTTTACTCTCAATTATTGCCTTTTTGATTTGTCATTGAAGTTAAACGCAGTGATATAGTTATCAAGACTTTCACTTTGTTAAATGTAGGTTCCAGTTCAGCTTTTCTAAAGATCCACATGTGGAACAAGTTCACTGGATTCGTTTAGTAGCCTGTTTATTTCCCAAAGCTTGTCATTTATTTCATCTATTGAAACCGACAGTTTTTATTCCTCTCTATTCAAGTGAGCGGTTGGTTTAATTTGATTTGTCATACAGTATTTCCACGGACAACAAAAATGTCCAGATTGAGGATAAAGACTTGAACAGTGGCCATTAGAATGAAGTCTTACTATATACCATGGTCGCTTGAATCTCTTGAAGTGGTGCGTGCCGAACACACACACTAACGCAAGTTCAAATCTGCCCACTCACACAATAAGAATAATTTGGGCCAGCAGCGTGCGTCACTGTAAAAGAAGAACAAATATTGAAATTTAAACCCATTCTTCATAATCGATAGTTATGTCGAAATGTTAATCATTGGTTAGCACCGGACAAATTTTGTGAGTAGAAAAGAAGAAAAAAAGAAGTGAATTTGATGGAGCAATGGGCTCGATGGATGATTGAAACCTGATCCTGGGTGGACCTTCGCTTAAAAACCAAGATTTTTGCCGAGCGCCTTTGTTGGTGGTAGGACTGGTCAACAAGAGGGAGATTGTAAAAATATTTGGGAAATTGATAAAATACTTTGAGATAATATCAGAACCATCCAGAGATTTCAGTTTTGAAAAAATAAAGAACGAGAAATTACATGAAAGGAAAGTCGTGGTGCTCTTGTGATTTGGGTGCCGTAACAGGCTTTGTTGATTCTGTCAATACAAGTAGTGTTGATTTTCAAAAAATTCCATTAGACTCTGAAAAGATTTTTATTTTTTTTACACTGAACGTAAATCACATTATTTTAAAATTCTTTAATTAGGAATGCAAACACATTTTTACTAACAAAAATTTTTATTTTTTTCGGCTATCATTTCTTTAAAAACAATTTAGCTGAAAAAAAAAAAAAAATAATAATATTAAAAAATAATAATCAATAATGATTTTAATTTGATCAGGAGAGCAAATAATCTTTTATTGTATAAGGTGAACCACCTTGGCCAAGTACCAAATGCATTCATTCCATCGATCAACATTTTAAGGCCGTAGATGTGCAATTAATTGAAATTTAAAACATTGAACTGCTGAACAATTCACTGTTTTTGAGACCAAGAAAAAATAGATGCCTTTTGTTAAAAATGCATTGTCTGGGTATTCTTGCAAAATTGATGTTAAAAAAGTTACTTTAAGTCTTATATATAGCTATTTTCATTTTGTCAAAGAATTTATAAAATTAGTGACATTTAGTGACTATAAACCAGAGAGTTATTGTAGTGAGTAGATTTTATCTCACATTACTAGCGTACTAACAAAAATGCGTCAAGTATTATGTACTTTATGCATAGCTTACAAGAAAGTATTTGATGTTGTTAATTTTAAAAACTATATTTTGTCCAAATGTGTGCTGAAAAAAGGGGGAAAAAAAAAAAATCTCAATTTGTGTGTCCTTTGGCACCCCCTCCCCCAAAAAGTATTTTTTTGTTTGTTTGATTTGTTGAAATGAACTTATTCTTGAAGGTAACAAGTTACATTGAAGAGTAATGTGGCATACAAGAAAGTATCTTATGTTAAATTTGTAATATCATCTGTCAAAACTAATGCTGAGAGAGAAAAAAAAACCACCCAATTTTTGTGTTGTTTGGAAAAAGAATTAGGGATCAACTTTAACAGTCGCTTGGAAATCTATTGATTTCTTGACATGAATTTATTCTCGAAGGCACAAGTTACTCAGACAAAGTGAATACAAAACAACTGTAGTATCACTGGCATCATTCCTAAAAGTGCTCTCTGTTAGAAATTCTGTCGCATGATATACCACCCGGTTGCATTCGACAAGTTTGTTTTCAAAATTATAAAGTTGAAAACTTTTCTGAACCGAGTTACCACCTTGGCACGTGGATACAGTGAGCGTAACAATTTTTTACACGTTTCTTGTTGTCAAAATGAAACATGCTTTGTTGAATTTGCTTGTGAATTTTAATGCGTTTTTAATTATTGACTCACAGTCTTGATACCTTCTTTGGGATTGTATCCACACATCACTATCATATTTATCTTTAATCATCATCATCAGAGACTGAGTTCTAAAGATAGTCAGTTGATGTGAAAGCAATTATCATTGATCTGCCCTTTAGAGGAGGCCAGGTCCCTGACCCAAATACAGACGGAATATTGTTCCATTTGGAAACAATTCTGGGTTGAGTTTGTTGTTCCTGGCGATGTTTTAACATGGGAATGTTGGCTTCTGTAAAGTGGAGGGGAGGGAAACCTATTGTAACATGATGCCGCACACTATTCCTACAGACATCCTGGATATTCTGTTTGATATGACATATTACGGATGATCTGTTTCCGTCTATCATTCTCCGTAGTATACAGCAAGAGTTTTTACTTAGAGGGGTGGGGGGGGGGGTGCTTAATGGTGATTCTCTTTCAAGTTACGTTCTGTAATGGGGGTGGGGTGGGGCAGTTGTACATTAAACGCTGATTGGTTGTCAGGTTTTGTCTTAAAGATTGGAGGGGATGTTATGTTCAGTGCTGAAATCCTTGTCAAGTTACATTCTGAAAACGATGGGTAGGGTACATTAAATGCTTAGAATTTGTTGTCTTATGATGTGACAGCTCAATAAAATTGCATATCGTACATGACCAATAAGAGGTGGGTAGACACGTTTAAAGCTGGAATTGTAAAATTTTTGAATCTAAGAGTGTAATTCATACTTACTTCATTCATAGGTAGGCTTTGTAATTCATTCATTCATTTTTAGTTGAAAGTCCTTCTCAATCTATGCTAAATTGGCTTTTTAAAATCTTTTAAATTGAAAAGTCCCCCAATCCGTCTTTGTAATAAAGGTTTTGACCCTGTCATGTTGACATGTTTTTATATATTTAATTGCATGCAAACAAAACAAAAATTCCAATCTGCTGATATAACAGTGAATTCTCAGAAAACCCTTCCAAGTTGTGGCCAGTAGAGGGCAGGCTACCCTCCATCCATGTACCCCCTACCACACGCTACAGTCTACACTACCCGGTGAACACTGAGGTATTTTTTTTCTTTCTAGCTCTCTTTAGTGTTGCCATGGTAGCATCTGACCCATGTTGGAATTGTTTGCACAGCCTATTGTCTACCACCAAAAACGAGTCAATCCTCTTACCCTATTAAATCAGAACCTTTGTTGTAATTTTTTTAGTCAACCCCGCTCGCTTTTCTTTCAATGGTCTTTTTTTAGTCCTCCCTACACATGACTGAGTTTTGATTTAGTGATAGAATTGTAATAGCTTTAGTGTCCCTCTTCTTTTTTTCAGGTTGTATGGATTGTATTTTTAAAAAAACGAGCAACCTAGCCTCTTATTTTGGTCAATACAAATTTAATTAAAGTGATTTTCTCGGCAAAGGTTGAATTATTGGTGATTTCTAAGCCTGAACCATCATTGTATACACAACTGCCTCCACACTGTTGACTTAAAGCATGCCACCGTTGTCTCATTTTTTGTGTTCCAAACTGAGACTGGATGGTAGGACTAGTCAGATCCCCTTTTAGTGTAATGAGGATTAGCAGTGATGACTACTTGTGTATACAGGGAGTATGACTTAGATAATGTTTGTGTGATAAAGATACTTATATGTGATAAAGAAACTTCTGTGGAACTTCTGTACATGGCTGAACAAAGAAGCAGAGTCAAAAACAGTTCAGAGACGTTTGTTTGAATTGGTCCATTGCTGTTATATGGTAATAAGGAAATATTCTAAACTGTTTGGTATGCTTTCTGTCATGTTTTTAGTCAAAACTTGTTCCTCTCTGATATTTCATTACAACTGCAAGGAAAGCCATTGCTCTTGTAGTTTTGTATAAGGTCACAATGAATTGACTTACAATCAGAACTTTGTTGAATGGAGTGCTCTAAAATATTCGCCTCACTGAAAAGCTAGAACGCCTGTCAACAAGTTGTTGAGAATTATTTCAAACTAGAACAAGTGTATCAATTGATGGAACACCAGGAATGCTATAAAACTCAAGCGAGCGGAAAGAGCTGAAAGTCATTTCCACATTATCAGGATGTCATCGGCAGATGTCCTGGTGATTTTGATGTTGCTTAATTAATGGAAGCCTAATTTTTATAATTCTTTTTAGTATTGAACCTTTCAGCTTTGAACCCATAACCCAATTTCATCTTACACTTTAATCATTATGACAACTTAATACCACAATCAAACTGTCAAAATCAGACCAGGGCCCAATTTCATAGAGCTGCTAAGCACAAAAATTTGCTTAGCATGAAAGTTTCTTCACTGATAAAAACATGATTAGCAACCAAATTTACCATTTGTTGCATATTGGTTGGCTGATGTTTGCTCATCCTGAAAATCATGTGAAAATTTTGTTGGTAATCCCATGTTTTTATCGAGGCAGAAAGTTCATACTAAGCAAATTTTGTGCTCAGCAGCTCTATGAAATTGGGCCCAGGTTACCCCCCCATCAGAATGTAATACAGTGAATCCCCAGGACACATTAACAAACAATGTCAAGCTAATCAAAATTGTTTTCCCAATCTTGTGATTTTCCCAGCCACAGCAAGCAGCGCGCATTCCTTCCCAAGCCTTAAACCTTAAACCCAACCCTAAGGGGGCCCAGGAATACACCCTCTCTCTCTTCATTGATTATTAGTTAATGTGGGTGATTTGGGGCAACTCAAGGTTTTCACTGTGTGTACCACAAACTCCATAGTCCCCCCCCCCATGTAGCTTAATTGCATTTGCATATGTTGATTGGGGCCAGCCCTAACCAGGCAGTGACACAGGCTACCCAGTCTGTGCACTCAGCAATTTTGGGGGGCCATTCTCATGCAAACAAGGTTAGCTTTTTTGTGTGTGCACACTGCTCCTTTTTGTTTGATGACCCATAGGAAATTCTTTATGGTTTATAAGTGCCATTAATTCACCTATTTTAGTGTGGGGTAGGTAAGTAATCCCACCATTGTATCAGAGAGGGGTTGAATAGACGCTGGGTTATTTCATCTGTGTGGGTTGTTGAGCTCTGAATACCATCACACTCTGCTGGAAGAGGGGAGTCACCTTTTTTTGCCTGTGAGTTTTGACTTGTTGTTGGTGTTTGTTACTTTATGTACTTATTAGCTTGATGTGAAATATGCTGATGAATGTAGTTTAGTGTTGGGGTGTATTGAATAACTGCGATAATGAGTTGTCTAGACACATTCTCACACCATTTCTTATGTGTAGCTGTATTGTACATATGCCTAGAAATTGTTGAGTAGTGGGTTGTCCCGCTGTGCAACACAAGCTTTACTCCGGTTTGGACACCCCATCAGGCCACAATACTACTCAACCTGTGTGAAACCCTGCTTATTACAATGGCCTATTAACTATTTAGTTTCTCTACAACCCATTTACAGCTACTTTATTGCAGGAAGCTTAATACCAGACCAAGGCCGGCTTTAGAGATACGGTCATTTACATATGCAGATGATATCAATTAAGGTGATTAGGCCAGGTTGGGATATAAAAGATTGCTGGATGCCATTGTGTGGTTGGTGGTTATAACCCCCCCCCCCCCCCCCCCCAGGTAGCCACCTGATTTTTTTTAGTGATTCTTTTCTTTTGACTCCTCCTGGGAGCTGATTTCATGCAAATGGAGTTCTGAATACATCGTTGAATCAATTGAGGCCAGGCGCTGTCTCATTGCTCAGTGCACCGTCCATCAAACCGTGATTGCCATCTCTCTCCCCTCCTCTCGTATATACCGGGGAGGCTGAGTGTGTATACGCGCTGTGGTCGGGCCGCGGCTACAATGATGTGATTAATATTGCACATTTGTATCACAGTGATTTGTACTCCTCTGCTCTTCTGTGTGTGTGTGTGTGTGTGTGCTGCTGCTGTTTGTGGGTTTGCTGCCCGTAGCTCTGGAGATTAAAGCCTGACCCATTTGGGCCGTCCTCTCCCTCCCTCTCCATTCCTCAGCTGAGTGGTCTACTTTGGATGCGGAGGTGTTAATGTAAACCAAACATTGGTCTTCCTCTCTCCCTGGGTTTGTCCGACCGGCCGGCCGTTGTGTCTTCACTCTCTGCTGCTTCTTGGCCCTGCCCCCCGATTCGTCTTAAAAGATGTCTTAGGGTGTGTGAGGGCAGACTTTGGAGATGAAATCAATACTACACACATGCTGAAACAGCAGGTCCAAGGTGGGCATCAAGAAGAACAGAATAAGGCCTCTCTCTTCTTTTTATTATTATCCACACCCGGACTGCATTAGGGAATGTAAATAATGCATACGATTTCATTGGTAATTTAAACAGGCCTGGATGTAGGCATAGTGATAATTGCTTAGCCTGGCATTCACTGGTGTTTATTCAAATGTGAAACAAGATTTGAATGTAAGCAATCCCGCCCGGCTTTAATTGTTGAGGCTCTTATGCATGCTAAGCATTTGCCGGGTGCTGATCAGAGACTGAGCTAGTCAGTGAGTGAGTAGGGGCTTTGGTGCGAAGGAACACAGCCGTATTTCCCCCTGGTCAGTCGCGCAGCTAGTTCACTGGTTAATGAGGCCAACTGCTGTCTGGTGTGTCTGCGTGTGTGGGTGCGTGTGTGTTGTCTACTCTCTCTCTCTCTACTCGTAGTAGCTGCTGCAGTCGGCGTTGTCGTCACACTGGAGGGAAGTGGGTAAGTAAGAAACTGTGACCTTTGGTATAAACCCACATCAGTGTTGTGCATACAATACCCAAGCATGTACTGCATTATCCATGGTGTAAAGTGTGCCTCCTGTACTGTCTGAATGGGCAGGGGTAAAAGGCTGGCATTCAACGGTGCACTGAGGGCATGACATATCATCACCCCACACTGCACACTACCAATATTAGCATGACCTAGTCTTATATTTCTATCTCGGGGATCGGGAGTACTAGATCCGGCCGGTGAGTTACACTGGGAACGACACGCTGCCCGATCAGTGGTTGATTCAGGGACTTTCTGAATGGATTGGACTTGGAAGGGAACCATGATGGGACAGGGTCTGGAGAATATTTAATAGTCCGACCTGATTGTTGTCGTAACATTTGGACGGATATCCGTTCCAGCGATGCAGAATCTTGTTTGTTGTTTGCATCTCATGAAATAATGTTCATGGTTTACAGTCATTCTTCATTCAGAATAGTTCAGAGTTTTTAATGTTGATGATGTGTTGTTGATAAAGATTTTGTTTGATACCAAGTTCGTAAATGGATTAAGTCGTACATCTGGAAATGTTATCATCGATACATAACTTGTTCAACACACACCTACAATGTGATGATGTTGTGACAGCGTTGTCATTCACAATCCTATCCTAGATTTGTGACAGTATTTGTCGTTCACAATCCCAGATTTAACTGTATTTTATTTAAAGTCCTGCTCAATTCAAATCTGTGACCTATTTATTTTTTTATTATAAATACTCTACATTATCAGTGTTCTCCCAAAATTGCTGTCACTGGAATGTGTTTTTATTTGTTTAACTTTCTTGTCTGATTATGATACACACATCGATATTTTGATTTAGTACTTGACATAATTTTTTGAAACTATTTGATATTATTACAGAATTGTTTTAAACTATGTCATATTTTTATTTTAAGACTAAGATTTTCAGGATTGTTTTATCCTTTTGTCATGACCATTTTGAAAATAATTTTATGAAAAAAAGTAGCCTCGGTTCAAATCGAGAAACAAGCGATGTGATCCTTCATTCATGTAGGAGCAGGACCGATTTGTCTTGTTAAAGCCAAGTAAACGGATAATTACAGCTATGTTTATCGTCATTGTGTTTTCAAATAGAGTACGTAGGATTAGGTTTTTTTTTTAAGGAAAAATAAATATATTTTTAGGAAGGAACAAAAACGGACTTAAAATCACTGGCTTATTTAGAACACAGTAGTGTGAAACATGGGTAAATTAAAAAAAATCGTTAAAAAAATGGGGCCAAGTTTAATTATTTTTGTTTGGCTTCAAGAGTAAGAATGAGGACAATGGATGAATGACTGTTGTGTTTTTTGCTCGGCTTACTGGATAAATATTTTAGGGAAATAATTGCATGCTGGAATATTTCAAAAGGCACCAAGGAAGACCTACATTACATAAAATATTAGCTTTCGTAGAGAATGAAGCCTACTAAAGAAAAAACTTTGATTTTAGTAAGTTATGTGATGTTTATTCATGATTTTCCTTCATGGTATGGCCCTTGTGGAACATAGTTTAACATGTTCTGCATCTTGGGTGTTTGACTGGACCTGCTAACATGTGTTGAATCTATCAGTCCTTGACTCTTTAACCAATTGATAAGAATAATTGATCAAAGTAAAACCCAACAAATGGTCAAAATGGTTATTTTTTTTTCTTTGAAGTGGAATCCCATCGGAGCAATGCGATTGATTCTTTTAAGTCTCTCTCTCTCTCTCTGTGTTTGTGTCGTACGCCCGCCTTGCAGTTTGCTTTCCATTGCCAACAAGAAAGGGAATAACTGGAATTGTATGCGTTCATGACTCGACCGAGATCTGTATGACATGAATAACTGTATTTCATGCTCAATGAATAGTGTCATTCAACAACATGGGCCATTGAACATTACCTCAGTTTTCAAAAGGGAACCGATCTATGTTAAGAGTACCACTTGTAACATTTTTCTCTGTAGCATACAACTTAATAACTTAGAATGTAAAGTTAACCACTGAAAACATAGTGTCACAATTGAAAAGCAAATACCATAAAAAAAAAAACCATACATTTTCTGGGGCAAACATTTTGTGGTATTTGCAGCAAACACTCGATGAAGTTCAGAATACTTTCAAGATATGATTTCAAAAAGTGTTCATTTTCAATAGTTTTTTGAAATAAAAGCTGTAAATTTGATGCAAGTCGGCAAGGATCTGTGGTTTCTAGAGACATCTGTGGTTTTTAGAGACAGTGTTTTCACCTCCAGATGAGATTATCTCATTAAGAAAAACAGTTAACTCCAAAACAACAATGCTGAAAAGGGGCTTGTTTGGGAAAAATGCAAACAGAAACTACATCTATAATTTGCCAGAAGTGCCCCCCCCTTCTCTGGAAAACATAATGCACTCCTACAAATTTATCCCAGTTTCCCTGTAATAGTATAATCACAAATCTGCCCCCTACCATGCCTTCAGAATGTACCCAACATGCCATTGGTAGGCCCCTCTTTGAAAAAAAATTGTGCACCCCACTTGAGCCCCCTACAAATTTATCCCAGTTTTCCTATAATAGTATCGGCACCATCTGCAACTTACCATGCCCTCAGAATGTACCCACATGACATGATTCATTCAGTCCATGCTAGATATACATTACACCCATATTCATGACCTGCCTAAGGTTATGCAAAAAAAAAAGGAGACTTTTTTTCTTCTTCTTCTTCACCCAGTGTGTCTGGTACCCTTCATTCACACATACCAAACCCTAGACAGTGGGCCCACCCATGGAGAAACATTGTCTGTTTGACCTAGGTCACACCTTGGTAAGGTCACCTCTTTTATACTGTAGGAAGGGAAAAAATCCAAACTTCATGCAGGGGTGTCGCTGGTCTGTGCTGCTTATACACCATGGTCTTTTTCTTTTACTAAAAGTAGCAGCAGCACCACCACGTGGCCGAGATAAATTTGTGCCTTTTTGATATCCTGGTAAATTAGATTGAATGGCACTGTCAATTGCATATTGACCCAAGTAATGAAGTTCTGAAGTCTGGAGTAGGCCTAAATATATTCTGAACCGGGGTTCAGTCAGACGTGTGTGTGTGTGTTAGAGGCTGCTACACTCTGCACAGTTTTTGGGGGCTTTGATTGAAATGACACGGGTCCGTTATTTAACCCGTTGTTCCTCCTCAGGCAAATTTTTCTTTCATTATTCAGAAGAAAAAAAAAGGGAAAAAATTAATTTAATCTTTGGAACTTGAATTACATTGTAGGGTAGTTTATTGTATGCTTTCGACTGTCAAAGACAATCAGGACTGTACCAGGTGTTTTTTATTTCTGTTAGGGGGCTGACACTTTTGTATTAATATCACATCAGCCATTCACAAGTTGTTGTGGGTACCCCCCCCCTCCCCCCTCTAAACAAAATGAGAATTCAGACCACCATGTAAATAATTACGATGATGTTCCCTTAACCCTTATAATAAATTTGAAGGTGACAAAATGTCCCCCACACCATCAGTGATAGTTAACCCACAAACACATAGCCTATACTACACACATTGATTTCAGTCCATTGCCTGATGATAAATTGCCACCGGAAAAACACAGCATGCTGAAAGAAACAGAATCATGAAGAAAAAGAGGCCATGTTGAACTGGACCCGCGACGCTTTGTTTGTTCTGGATATGTTGTCCTAACTCACCTCTTGCTCATAATTTATTTGCTTTTTCAGCAGCAAATTATTCAATATGGCAGCTCTCCTGCTTGCTCACTCCTTTTTTCGTCCCCTGTCCTTGTGCACATCGTCCGTAATTGCATTAAAACTCTAATACATTTAGTAGGATGGTAGAGGCCTTGATTATAAGAAAGAATAGGGCATCTAGATTGATTCATTAGTGCGACAAGCAATTATAGTAGGGAAAGGCCACACAGCTATTGATTTTTGCATCAATCTGTGGTTCTGTGCAGGTTCTTATAGATGGTGGAAGGAGAGGGGGGGGGGTGGATATGCTAGATGCAAATGTCATTCAGGCTCGGAGGGTTGGGAGGTATTTTTTTGTCTCTATCTTCTTGTTGAGATTGAGAAAGGAGAAGAAGGATTGCCGGTCCATGTTGATGTACTTGGCAGGATAGGATTGAGGGGTAATGTTGGGCTAGTCAATGGGGTGGGGATGATCTGTAGTAAGCTACTGAGGGGGGTTGGTCGAGCGTTCTGCACACCCAATTGTAGGGGTTTGGGGAAAGATCTATTGGATCAACACTTGAGGAAGAGGTTGATGGACATAACTAGTTGAAAGGGGGTTGAGGTTGCTGATTATAATGAGACAAGAAAAAACCTCACTGCCTGAACAATAAAAACATAACATTTTTAATATTATTTTTCAGAGGCGAGAGGTATATTTTTTAATGGGAGCGCGGCACATGCTCTAATGAGTTCATTACCTGCTTGACTGACTCTCCCCCAAGCGATTTTTTTTATTTGTTATGTGCGTCTGTTTTTTAATTTAGGCAAAATGCCCTTTTCCTACTTCTGTGAGTGGGGTATTGCATCTGGTTCGTTGGAGGTAAAATAAGTGTTTACAAAATATTCAGAAATGGAGAGTGTGAAGACTCAAGTGGGAGATTCTAAGAAGGAATAGACAGCTGCCTCCATCTTGGTCATATTCCTCATATCGAGCAACGATAATGAATGTTAAAAATCTTTTTGCAAATAGGAACCAGGCTATTTTGTTCTCCAGTCTAGGGTTGGTAACATTGATATCTATGGGAGAAAATTTCAAGATGGCTGCATCTTGATTAGGGTCTATGTAGTTGTGTTATTTTGATTTTTACCTGTTAGACTGCTGTGTGATCGTAAGAGGATCAACCCATATCCAGGCTGTTGAATGCTTTACTCAGGTTAAATTTGAAACCAAGATAGATACACAGATAAAAATTGTTTATTGAAAACTGTATATGAATAATTATAATTAAAATGTACATTTATAGGGCGCACATTTCAATTAAAAATGCCCAAGGCGCCAACATTAAAAACATGATAATGAAAATAAAATAAAATAAAATTAAAACAAGTAACTAATTAAAAGCTACTCCATTCGATGAGGTTTTTTTTAGGCTGAATTACAACAGTTTTACATTTAAATACATTACAAATTGAAATTAAATAATGGGTCGAATAAACCCCTAATCATTGAAGGAGCAAAAAGGCTTTAATCTATAAAAAACTACTGAAAGGTCAATAAAAACCTGAGATATTTGATTTCTCAGTTATTCTCAAAAACTTCTGGAGATTACGTTTTCTTCAGAGAAGTAAATTAGATATATTCCACATTGTGGCTACCTGAAGTTTGTTTTTTCTGCTGATGCGCAAAATCTGTTAACCTCTGGAATTTGAGGTTCTGTGTCTAGAATAGGGGGAGCTTGAGCCCTGAACCCATTTAAAAAAAAAAAAAAAAAAGGGATTTTCCACATTATTTGTCAAATCTTCCCCCTGTCCAGAGTAGATATTTTATAACTGCTTGACCACCGGGTGTGACCGATGATGATCAGAGTCCAGTCCGAAGGCAGTAATTAGCAAAAGATACTGCTGTAAACAGTTTTAATGATGTCGTCAAATCAGTTGGGATGTTTCTTGTTTATAGTTCTAATAGTTTTGCTTTCTAATTCATGGATTTTTTTTAGTGAAATGATACAGTGATGTTTTACCAAAAACTGTGTAAATTTCTTGTAGAATTTGTCACTGTTCTGAAGAGAATTTGGTATGTATTTTATTAAGAAGTTAGTGTGGTTTTTGGGATGGATATTCAATTTTTTCAGCAGTCTTTCAATAGCATGGTAGCAAGGGGCTGCTTTACATGTAAACTTGGGTATTAGTTGATCAAACCATCAAACTGCAGTGATATAATAAGGATTTATTTCATCAGTTTTTTTCTTCTTCTCAGTCTCAGAAACTTCTTTTTTGGGGGAAGGAAATATAAAACCCGTCGGAATTTGACCAAAGCATAAAATAATTGATATTTGATTGATGCATCGGAATACAGCCCCTTTGCTGGATATATTATGTGTTTATCATTATGTGTTAATGTCATGCACATTGCGTCTATACGCATATTCTGAAAGTGATAGGTAATTATATGGACTAATGTTGTAATTATGTAAGTAAGGCACAACATTGCTTACAGCACACATGTTAATATTTGATGGCCATCTGTGTGTCTCGAAGGCAAGAGAAAAAACTGTGGTTTTTTAGCAACATGTTTTTTGTGTCAAAGACCAAGATAGTGACCTCTTAATCGGTTCTAACCTGACTTAAAATGAAAATTATGATTTTTCTCACATCTATAGCTTGACCTGTTTGAGTTTGTTATTCCAAATGTTAGTGTCAAATCTGTCTAAAAATTTAAATAAGCATTTTTTTCTTTTTCTTTTTTTAATATTGTTTTTGATAGACATACAAAGTAACTTTAATTAAATATACACATAATTTCAAGTCCACTTTATATACAAAATCGTATCCCAATTTGGTAAATTTGAAATCAAAACTAACCCTAAGAACTGTTATCAGTTAGGATTGCATCAAATTTAATTAAATCACACAACAGCATAATTTCTTGTATATAAAAGATTCCAAAATGAACCCATGGTCATATAACAATTAACATTTCTACCTTCAATGTACAACCATGTTCTACTTGGTCAATTTCCACTTTCATTCTCAAAAAATAGATAAATAGAGAAGAAGAAGGAAAAAAGTCCCCGCTGAAAACTGCCTTCTTCAACCGTGAAATCTGCAACAAAGTGACTGAGACGTCTTGATTTTGTTTTTGCGCGTTAACGCTTGGTTGGTTTTATGATGCTTAACAAGGCATGGTTATTTAGCAGGGAGTGGGTTGCTGTAGTAAAGGAGAATGAGCGAGAGAGGGAGAGCAGTTGGAATAAACCACAACCTTGAGAAATACATGCATATTTCACATTATCTTTTCTCCTTTTTATGACTTTTGAGCATTTTTTTGTTTTGTTCTGCGTCTTCTTCTTATGGAAATGGCAGAGGGGATTGTTAGAAATATACTCCAAAAAAAAGGGTGGTTTTTTGTTTTGTTTTACTTTCGGATGTCTTTTAGAGTCTGCTTCTGAGGTGGAAAATTAACCACACAGTGATCAGAAATTAACACCCTTTAATCTGTTATTTTTAGAAGATAACACCTGTGAAATGAATCAGTACAGCATAAGATTTTAATGTGAGGTAGTTTTTATGAAATAAATTATGGAACTTCAAGGATTAAGAAAGCAGATTCAATTTAAAATCGCTGTTGTTTACATAATTTCATCAATCAAATACTGAATGCTGTAGGGTATAATTTTAGTATTTGACTACTGTTTTGTCTTATGAAGAATGAAAACACAAGTGTTTGGTTTCACATCAGCTCAACTTGACTGTTTCTGTGGAATACTTATGTCTGATTAAGTAAACCCCGTTATTGTAATTTACCTGGTCTGATTAACTTTCAATATCGTGAGACCAAGAAGAAAGAACCCCACAAAACCCCGCCTTTATTAACTTTTCCTGCGGTGAAACCATCTTATCCATCCAACGTCATAAACATCAAATTTAGTGATTACCATGGAAATTGCCCGGCATGCTTTTGAATGCACATGGACCAATTTGACGTCTACGCCACCGTCATGATTTGTTGTTTTCTCACCAGGACATTTTCTCAGTGGAATATTAAATAATAATTGGTCGTAATTTAATGCTGAAACATTACGTGACTTGCGTGATTAGTCAGCATTGAAGAGGGCAACCTTGAACATATACTGTTGTGGAGTTATCAATCTAATAAAACTAACAATTGACTTCTGTATGATTGAAGTCAGACATGCTTTCCAATCCCCCCATGCCAAGGAAATTAAATAACTGCATTCTTGACTGGTTTCTCCTAAAGTGAAAAAGGGAAAAGTAGTCGGTGGACAAAAAAAAAAGAAGAACAAGGCTGAGTGTTTGTGGACATACATGTAAATGGCCAATAATCCCTGGAATCCTGTCCAGTGGTTTATTATGCGATTGCGCTGAGCCCCGGAACTCAGTCAAATCATTTCATTTGCAGCCCGATCACACAAACAATATTTCCAGCGTGGTAATCTCTGTGATTCATCCAGAGCTGACTAGTGCGTCCGTCGCAGCAGCAGCAGCATCGCGGGCCTCCGCTGGTTGCCTATGCAAATACGGCTGTTCACACTGACGATTTCCGACAGCCCGAATTCGGGGGTAAATTGTGAAATTTGTTGTTGCAATACCTACTGCTACTGTCAATCTCTCTATTGGGTATCATCTATCATGCGTTGCTCAAACCAGGGACAGAATTTATTATCTCTACTAATTTATACTGGAAGTTTTTCCCAAAACTGACATTCCGGTTGTTCTTGTTGATTTTTTTTTTTTTGGGGGGGGGGGGGGAGGAGGGGGGACGGGGAACTGGCAATCATGTCCTCTGTATTGAATGAATAATGAGTACATGTGTTATATTTGCTGAATCTTAAGTTTGATTAGGGATTTTTTCACCAACAGTAATCAACCAAAATGTCATTATTCAGTGCTAGGTTGAGAACTTCGACCTCTGCTCCATTTTTTGTAGACTACATTTCACTTTGAAAGTGATTGTATATTTTCTCAAAAGTCTTTGATAAAGATAAAGTGTCAATTTCAACAGGTTGGCTTTTTGTTTTCAAAGTATGTGTGCATATACCGACATTCGCTGGTGATGCATATCTTTCCTTAGTTCTGAACGTACCATTTGCTTCAAGATATTGATAAAAATGAAAACACAGCAGTCTGCATTTGCCTAGGCTCATGACCTACATTTCAGATGTTTTTTTAATTTTACCTTTTTTATCAAATTTACAAAAAGTATGTGCCGAAGATGTTTGTTAGAGATTCCTGTTCCTCGATATCGTTCAAAATTCTAGAAATAAGTGGCGGGACAATCGGCTGATCAGATGGTTGTCACCAGACGTTGGAGAGGAAAGTAAACATTTTCTGGAGCATGAGTTTGCAAGTTTTTTATCAGGACAGTATGACAACAGTCATCTGGAAAAGAATGAATCATGAAATAATTTACGCATGAAAATTTGTTGTTATATATATATTATATATAAAATTTTGTGCAGGACAGCAATACTAGTCTGAGAATGTTGATGTGAAACACAACCAAATTAAAATCCTCTAGTTTTTAAAGTTTTTCTGAATGAGCTCAAACCCTCTAAATTCAGTCCAAAATCAATTTGTAGGGATGGTTTTCTTCCCTGATTGTCTCCCCATTCTTGGTTGAAGAGCAAAAAAAAAGTCCCAAATTCCCTTCAATTGCCAAAAAATAAATAAAAAATTCACGGAGTAAAGGTCGATGATGAGACTGTCCATCAAGTTTTTGGGGAGTATTTTTGTCTCCCTCCGCCCTCGGTCGAGGAGGACCTGTCAGGAAGACAGTCCTGACTTCCTCCCATCACTGTGAGATGGTGGTGCACCCTGATCTCTTAATCAATATCACAATTGAAACTGTACACCAAACGGTAGCATCTGCGAGCCACAGCGTTTCCTGAGAGATGCTCTTCACTCCCCACACTCCAAAAAAAAAAAAAAAAAAAAAGAAATCCGAAAAAAAAAGAGAAAGAAAAAATCTGATGTCTTCCCCTTGGTTTGTCAATCCAGTTATCTTACATGTCTTTGTGCATCCACGGTTCATCACATGGCTGGCTTTTGCTCATTTCTCGTTTCCCGTACTACCCGGCCGTTTTTCCCCTCTCACACGAAATAGACCAAGCTTTCTATGTTTTGCATTTGGATTGATTATCATGCAGGAGAGAGCGTTGCACTAAAGGGGGGAAAGAGACGAGTATATATTCGAAATGCACTTGCCATCAATTTGGGCCAAATTGTACATGTATGTAACATCCGAGGTGCAGCATGGTCATACATGAATTTCATTGCTTTGCCCATTTTGGCTGTTGAGGGCTCGGGCTGGCATTGATTTTGGCAAGTGTTGCTGCATTCATTAGTGCTAATCTAGTGTATCGCGCATTGGTCTTCGACTGCACTTCATATTTGCAAGGTTTTAAGCGAGGGTTTTTAGCGTACAGCTGTTGATCTTAACAGTCGGTTCTAATCGTCCAAATGGATTATTGTTGTTTCTCAGATGGATTTTTTTTTTTGGGGGGGGGGGAAGCTGTTTCTTGTGTTTTTACTTGCGCAGCTTCCCTCGGTAAGGACACCGAGGTTCCCAAGTGTTTATTCATTGCCACACTACAGTTCAATCTTGTCATGAATTCTTGACTCCAATCCATACATTTTCAGGTTAGAATAACAGTTTTCCGCCAACTTGTTAATCATATTCTGTGGTGTTGGGTTTCAGCTGTAGTCCCAGCCATCCCAGAGAGTACGCCTGCCAACAATTAGGTCATAGGTTTACCAATCAAAATTGTTCCAGTAAATGCGGGGGCGGGTTGAAGGGGTTGGGGGGGGGAATGAAATCACAAGTCTTGTCACTTTTTTTTCTGATTCCAGTTTAATGAATCCGTCCATACCTTAGAGGTACCCGGGAGGAGTTGTTGTTTTGTGTCGTCCTCAAAGCTTGTGATTCAGCCATTACACCCTGTCCTTACTGACAACTCATACCTGTTACACCTAGGCTGTAAGATTGTGGACAAGCGTAGCCCGGGGGGAACCACTCCAGCGATCCAACGTCTCAAACATTTCAGCCCATTGCAGCAGCATAGATAATAAGTGATCAGATTCGGATCTAAATTCTCAAGTGTTCCTTGCTCATGACAGTGAGAGAAGCCAAGGCGAGAAATAATGGAGTTAATCTTTTTCTTCCCCTAGCCTCGTTTCTTCTACTTTCTTTGTTCTTTTTTTTCTTTAAGCACATGAATATCGGGGTTCTGGATTGCTTTAATGAACTTTATGGCCTCGAGAGGTAGTCTCTTTTTTTTCTCTTCTCTTATCATCTTCTTGTTGGCGTGGCTTGATGGCCAAGTGACAAAAGTATTAGTGGGAGTACCTGGTTTAGTGAACTTGATTGTCTGGAAGCTTTGATGCTTTTTTTGTGTGTGTACAACCCCTATCACCGAGTGAATCCGCTCAGCTCATTGCCCCAGAGGCATCAAGTGAGATGAAATAAATTTCCTTTTGCGTCCAGCGTGTGTCACATATTTTTTGTTTTGTTTCTCTGCCCGTTGTGCCCGGGCAGGGCCTGGAGGGCTGCGTCCGATATTGTGTGCTGTTGCTGCCTCAAAGCCATTTTCATCAGCCCTCAGTGTGTTTGTGTATCTCAACTAAGCATGAGGTTTTTTAGAGATTTTTATGTAACCACTGTCTTTATTATGACACAGCCCCGGGGGTGGGATCCGCAGTGCTAATGAAACAAATTCCCCCCCCCCCCCCCAAAAATAAAATAAAATAGGACACTTTGAAATTACGTTGGCTTCTATGGTCATCTAGG
The DNA here is from genome assembly GCF_032118995.1 of Asterias amurensis. Lineage (NCBI taxonomy): Eukaryota > Metazoa > Echinodermata > Asteroidea > Forcipulatida > Asteriidae > Asterias > Asterias amurensis. The sequence goes on along the minus strand of NC_092650.1, from coordinate 24,053,920 downwards.
CCCGATTTTCCTTCTTATCTGTAACCTTTTGTTATCACCCCATCTATGGTTCTGAAAAGGTCGACCGTGTTGCTTAAACCTAATTGGGTTCAATCAAACTCTCTCAGAAACCTGTGGCGAAACATGTTGTTTACCAAATCTCTCTCCTGGTAATGAACTTAATTTTGCCATTTCATACCTGGATTCTAATTGAATACAGTTGGTGTATTCCCCCTGGGACGCTCCCCCAGACCCCGCCCAATTAAAAGGGGAAGTCGTAGCGCTGGGGTAAGGGGGTCTCACAGGAAGGGAGCACAGTGCCGGGCAGGCTCTGATTATATGCGTCAGGTGGGACACCTGTCTTACCAGAGTTGCCCCTGAAAGTATGCAGAGGTAGAGATAGTGTGTTGCCAAGCTGTAAATAGTTGATGTTCATGACAGCATTTCAGTACAAGTGTAAACCCCCTGAGCTGAGGGGGGGGGGGGGGGGGGGTAGTAGTTATCTCTCCGAGAAAGGAGTTGAGGGCAGCCTGTTGTATTTTAGACTATTCAGTTCCGGGTGAGAGTTAATACCTTACCGGAAGTCTAGACAACTTAGGACTTAAAACTAGTTCAAGGATAGAGGTTTTGATATGGTTGTATGGAGTCACTCGGTGAAAATTGTTCGACTGAACAAGGCAGCGAGTGCTAAGTATAATGGGGAGGGAGAGAGTTGGGAAAAAGTGCAATTGTAAACCTACAATTTGTGATCATAGTGCAACCGAACTTGTTGTTTTGTTCTTCAATGATGCTATGAATTTATAAAATTGTGACAGCAACAGAAAGATCCTCTTATAAAGTGCTGCGAGAAAATGGATTTGAACCTGTCGTTAAGGGGGTTAATCTGCTTAATCACCAACGAACATGAGAGTAGTGCTTACACAAGTGTATCTACCCATAAAATATAGCGGGAGTCCTTTGTGTTTTTTTTTCTTCATTTGCCTCTTGAGTCCAATAAAAAGGCAGTCATTTCTCATTCTCGCCCTAGTTTCCCCTTAAACCCGAGTGCTCTGACTATTAATTAAGGGGCAAGATTGCCTAACTACTGGCATCAAAGAATACACAAAAAATAATAGATAAAATTCCCGACCTTGAGTTCTTTCATTGAGAGCTCATATCCTGTGTAAATGGATATAGAATAGCTCCTAGATTCTACCATTAGAAATGAAAGGAGTGGGTGAATGCGTCTGGTGCTTGGGTTTGTTCATCGAGCAGCAAGTTATGCAGGGCAGTGACTGTTTAGCAGCAAATTGATAGTTCTATAGGCCGTTATCATGCTGCCTCCATCTTGGTCTTGATCCTCGCAGCGAACAACAATAATGAATGGTAGTAATCATTTAGTAAATAGGAACCAGACTGTTTTGTTTTTCCTGCCTCGGTTTAGTACTATTGATATCAATGGAAAAAAATTCAAGATGGCTGCACCATGATAAAGGTCTATTAAAGTCTATCTTTTGTAGATTTTACCTTCTCTACCTACATGATTTTACCAAAATGTGTTGTGTCATTTTCCCCCTTCACACGTTGGTTTTAGACAAAGCGATAAATATGTAAAAAAAATTCTATGAAAGAGGCAATTTATTTGGAGATTGAGGTAACTTTTGAGATTGATTGGAGATTCTTCCATGGGAGGACGAAGATCGGAACTAGTCATGGATGGATAGTGTATCAGACAATACGGCGCCCAAGTTATTAAACCCAAGTTCCCGTTGAACATTGCCATTTAAGTTGTACTAAAAACACATTTTCCCTTCTGATGATGACCATCTTTGTCCAAGCGTTTGTCATTCCCCCACATTCTATGTATTCATATTTGACTCCTTTTCCTGTGACAAATCATTTGCAGGCGGTTATTTTTAGTCTCTTTTTTTTTCCCCCCCTCCATGTTTTATTATAGTTTCTTGTGAAGAGAATCTGGCCATGTCTCGCGGGAGTCAAATTTCTTGTAGCAATGATTTGGTATGGTGGTTACATTACCTGTTGTAATTATACATGTAGAGACAGTGAACATTGGGGCCTGTAACTCATCTGAAATCTCGACCTCACTTAAATTGCTAATGACAGGGTGGCTAATCCGATGGTGGGAAAGTCCTGGCTCCACGGCCAGCCCCAGGAATGCCTTAAGGATCAAAAGAGGAGAGGAACAAAACAAAAAGAGGGTGGAATTGAAAAGGCAACAATACTTATAGCAGCTTAACAGGTCTCCATGGTCCCCCGGGCTGGCTTAATAATCCCCTTTCTCTGTTTTCAGTGAGGCTAATCCTTCTTTGTCTTTGTTCTTAACAGAATTCCTAAACGAGGGTCGAAGTGTGCACACGGATTAAGACTGCATTCTGATGCATGCAGTGGAGGAGAACCCTGAGAAAGAAAGAGAGAGTTAGAGGAGAGAGTTGTCGTCGTCCGTTGTAGATGGTGTACCCCTCTCTAACGGGGTGTTGGTCTCCCACCTGGATTAATTGGTGTTTTCCTGCCGTCGTCCCGAAGACGGCTTGTCCTCTTTAACATTAAGATACTCTACAAAAGGTATGTGCCAACCCCATTTATGCATGCTGTTAATTGTGGACATTTCTGATTTGAGTTTTGTTTGGTGATTGTGGGAATATTTGCACTCTTTTCAGTACTCCACTGGAATTAAAAGGGATTATGCTGATACAGTTAGGTCGAAGAATGCTCAAAGTGAGAGTTGTGTGTATTGATTGGTGGTATTTTTAAAGGATTTGCTTTTTGGGAAAGTTTATGAAAAAGCTGCATGGTAAGTACAGTTTGCAGTAGTTGTACACCAAATATTTCTCTATGAGTTAAAAGAAAAGTCCTGGTGAGTGAACAGCTCAATATTGAGATTATAATGCTCTGAAAGTCTTCAGAAAAAAAAACTGAATTTTCATGTTAGCTATACTTCTCTTATAAATGTAGTGCACTATTCATTTCAAAGCGATAGCGACGAAAAGTCACTTGTGAGTTGCACCACTTTAATTTAGTTTCACAACCTATAGGCCATCAGCGATTTGCTGTTGAGATCTACAGCCATTTTCAACAAACACCAGATAATGCGTAGTGACATCTTTTTTGTTATTACAAAGTAAAACTTTCCCTCCCCATATCATGATTTTGTGTAATCGTACCAACACTCCCTGAACCTTCTCTTAATTCCCCCCTGGCCCGCCTTCGTCTCTCCCCAAATTATAAGTAGGTCTACATCGCCCTTGACCCTATTCCAATTTCCAAGAGATAAACACATTCCTGCAAAACAAACCAAACTCCTAATAATTATGGTGTGCATGTGTGTGTGTGTCTGTGCGAGGGGCCCGGGTCCCTGGCCCTGCAGCGAGCATTGTTTTCAGTCCCAAGCAGCCACCACCAATTAAGCTGTGCCTCAGTGGTGTAATTGTCTCCTGGCTAACCAACCAACCAACCAACCACCAGGCAATCACTGTACCACAGGCTTGTCTTTGAACTTTTTTTTTTATTTCATTATATTCTAACTCTCCCGGTCTTTGGGCATACCAGGCCCGGGTGCTGAATGGGCTTTTCCAGCTCATTAAACCGGCCATTCAAACAGCTGGTGACTTTGAATCCTGCGAGTAAGTCATAAGGGACCTTCAGTGTTTCTACTTCATAGTAGTTGTATAAGCCTCTCCTTCTACTGTTTAGTCATGGAGGACGGACAAGTTGGTGATTTTCTCACTCTCGTCTTCGTCTTGTAAAAGGGGGAAGTTGTTCAGTCTGCGTCTGGGTGTAGAGATTAAATGAGTAAGTGATATATTAAGACAGTCATAACAGGGTCGGTTTCATTTTGTGGAAACTGCTGTAGCGATAGGGGTTTATAAGCCACAATGAAGCAATGACATTGATTAACCAAAAGTGTTTCTGTGCTGATTTAGCTTGTGCTGTTCTTGTTCCAGGGGGTGTGCAGTGGAGGTTTGTTTTCTCTCTGCTTTATCAAAGGTAATGGGGGTGTATTGATAGACACACCAAACAGTGTGGACGCACACTCGCGCACACCAAAGGCTTACAAGGTCAAGCTTGCTGCTATTTAACAACCTGGGTATATTTGTTTCATTGTGGGGCCGCTTTTTACTGGTGGTGCCTTTGTGGACCAGCGGCCCCTTCATTGTCTTTCTGTTGGTGGGGAGCCAATGAGGATCAACCAAGCGTACCTGCATGGAGTAATAGCCCCATTGTGTGGTTCCAATCACAGTTCACAATTCACTGGTTGTGATTCGAGGGAGCTAGCTATACATTAATTCAAAGTGCTCTTTAATCAAACAGGTTCTTCTTCCCCAACGCCCCCCCTCTCTCTCTCTCCCTACTTTCTTTTTGTGTGGACTTTTTTTGTTCATTTGCTTTACAGCGTAACATTCAATTGTTCAGATGTTTTTTTGGATGTCTCTACGATTGATTACCTTGTCAGAAGATTGTAAAAGGAAATGGTTGGATCTAAATTGCCTCGTGACTATATAAGTAGTTTACTTCTCATTTGAATAGATTATATTGTTACACATTTTTTTCGCTGAACGTCGTAGTCAGTTGGAGTTATCCCTACTGCAAGTTCGTAAAAAATAAAAACAACTCACAGAACCCAAATTTGAAAGAAAAAATACAAAAGGTCGCAGGGTTTGTACTCAACATTTTTTTAGTTGACCAGAAAGTTTGTTACAAATCCAAGACAATTTTTATTTTTATATTTTTTTATATACATTTTAAATGTTTTTATTTGAATGGAGTAAGGTCATCATAAAAGAAAGACCGTCACACAAGTCTAGTCTTGAGCTTCAGTGTGATTTTTGTCTCCTGCCTCAACTTTAAAATCTCAGTAGATAACACTGAGTCGCCATCATCAAAACACTCCAAATTAAGATGATGAAGCTCTTGATCATCTAACAAGTTAATTACGGAAATGTCATCGCACAGATACATGAACTTTGCCTCTGGTTCAGCCGAGTCCGGGAAGGGGGGGGGGGTTAGGTCCCCCGCAAGGGGGGCTAAATACAATGCCCCTGTACCTTACCCCCAGCTGACTGAGCTGTCGCTAAAGACCTGTTGAATCTGAGAAGGGGATGTCCAGGTGTCCTTAAACTTCTGCATAGTGCATTGCCCTACAAGGCCGAGTAGTGGTCAGAGAGGGGGAAGGTTGCTTAGGTGAGAGTAGGAGAGGTAGTTATCTGTCTGAACAGCCTGGAATGAGGTCAAAGCTGGGGGTTTGATGAGCAAGGTTTGTTTGGGTTTGGAGCACTGGGAATGCCTGATCTAATTATTTATACACTCCCAAGTGAAGAACAAGGATGTACTCAGCACTTTAGCGAGTTAATCTTGTTAACTCGTTCTGGTCGGAGAGGGGGTCTGGGGCTGGGCGTCTGAGAAAAAGGCGTATTTTATATTAATCATCAATTCATTGTACGGTTGTGTCGAGGAATTGACAGTTTTTTGGTAGAGTATTGCCAAGTCATTTACTGCGAGAGTCATTTACTGCGGATATACATGTTAAAGAATTAAAAAGCTGTGATTTTAATCCCAATTCCCAGCACACACAGTGTGGATGACCGATGCGCGATGTAGAAAGTAAATAAAAGTAGGTAGGGGGGAAAGCAAAAAGCTAGGTGAGTAAGACGACATGTGGCCCTCTTCAAAAACTGGTTGGTACTGTAAAACAAAACAAAATGTGTCTTGTATTTTATACTGACTAAAAAAGGGGGTAATGAAAACTTTGGTCATGCATGTAAAATGTGCACTTTATTTTGTAGTTCGCTGGGAGAAAAAGAAGAGAGAAAAAAGTAGGTGGGGAACATGCCACCCCTTTTTGCCCTCTCCCGGATTCCGTTAATGGGATTTATATACATTGGGGGCAGTGATATACCTCCCAAACCCCGTCCTGATTTCCTTTTGGAAGAAGAGAAAACACATGAACCGGGTATGTTGTACGTGCACCCAGAGGCTGTATCTGGCGCAGGCACGTCCATGTTACCCCCCCCTCCTTCCCTCCCTCCTTGCTTGGCCATAATTTGGGGGTGCTTAGGCTTTGGGTGTACAGGAACAGACAGTTCATGATGTAACTGTTGACAGGATTGGCCAGTGCGTATGTTATCCCTCCACTCTGTGAAAAGGTTAATACTAATCCATATTTCTCCAACATGTGTCCTTACCCTGGCCATTAAATGCCACTGACATTTTAATTCACGGCGGAACTTGTGAACCTTTGAACTCCAACTGTTCTGCTCCCCTTCTTTTTTTCCCCTCCTTTTTTATTCTTTTGTGTCTTTTTTTTTTCCTTCGTCTTAATTGGTGAATCATCAGCAACTTGCTCTCAACACTTCATATTGTTTTCACATGCATATTGATTTCGTCCAGCCGCTGCTTGGCGTGGCTAGCTGCCCCGTTCTGAACAACACTTCAAGTTTTGTAGGCGATTATGCGCTGCGGATATGTTTTATCTCTGTCTGATACTGTTTAGGACCTCAGTCTGGTGCCATGATGCAAGCCAGAGAGGGGCGACAGGTCATGGTACCCTACTTCAGAGTTGTAGGAACTGGTCACCTCTTTGATTCAGTTTTCCAGAACGGCGTAGCTATAAGAGGGCGTGTTCGCCATTCGTAATTAACACAGTTAAAGAAACAGATCATCAAGTGTTGAGAATCTAAAATAGAACATTAATTGCTGATTCATTTGCATTGTTTAATTTATCAGCTGTTTTTTGAAAGTTTTATATGTTCCAACCCAATGAATTAGTGTGTCGGAAAGTGCAAAATTTTACGTCATGAAGAGAAGTGATCAGTTTATTCAATGTTTTTTCTTTGTCAGTTCTTTGTAGTATTGTTTTTATGTACTTGATTATTAATCTTTCTATATTTAGTTATTGTTTAAAACGAAAGACAGGCTAAATTCATACAGACTATTGTGGTGTTTTTAGAAGAAAAAAAAAAACATGTGCACAGTTTAAACTGATGGATTTGTGCTCTTGATGTCTTATGTAGGGGGGGGGGGGAGAGACATCCACAAATATCTTGGCAAGTCTCGGCCCTTGGAGTCCAAGCGACTGAGAGGGCAGTGTTTCTCTCTTCTGGCAAATCCCTAGGATGTGATCATGTTGTGGCCATTTTGCCGGCGCTGACATTCAACTAAAAGCCCATCATCTGATAGGGACTTAAAAAACAATTAATAAATTAAATGCCCCGTCTTAACTTGGGAATCCAGTACTTTATTTTATGTGAGAGCTTTTTTATTGCCTATTCATCTTCTTCGTTTATGGACAGCGTCAACGATGCGTCCTGATAATATGTTTACCGAAATTGTTCCAGATTCTGGCCTGCTGTAATTAAGTGAAGTGAGGATAGATTGATGTTAGGGAGAGAAAATGAAAGGTAGGCCAAAGGATTTCAAGAGAAAAGGAACACAAAAAAAAACCCTAGTTTTAATGAGTTTATTGCACTTGATGTAGACCACCCAGAAATTGGGAAAAAAAATTGGCCCATGGAGAGAGTCACCCTAAACAATGAGCAGCCCGGCTTCGTGCCTCCTTAAGTTAGGTTAGTCCACTCCCTTTAAAGGGGTGGTAATGTTGATTTAGGAAAGCGTTCATCTTGTGATGAAATTTCATCAAACTGTGAAACTTTATCAACAATTTAAGCTCACATGTTGAGAAACTAAATAAAAACAGTCTTTCTGTCCCCCCCCCCAACATAAACTTTTACTTTGAACACACACACTGCCCTTTTTCCACTTTATTTAGATTTGTTTTCCTCTCTTTTTTTAATTTTTTATTTTCGTATTTAATTTTTCAATTCATGTTTGCTTTTGTCTGTCTTCAATTAATGAGTTGTCAGTGTTGATACACTGTTGTTTTTTGTGCCTTTTTAGCTGTCCCGATTTATTATCTTTCACAAGAGTTTTCATATTAAATCAGCAGTGGCTGTATCAGTTACCCTCGGTAATGATGGCCGTAATATAAATATTAGAAAACAAATGAAAATGACTCATGCATTTGTACCAATTTGACATCAAGAAAGGCTCACCGCCGTGTACAAATTAAGAACAACCTCCGAAAAGGGGATTTTCATTTTGATCCAGTCCAACGGTATTACCGTCCCTTTAAGCCGACATAGCTCTCTCTTGGGAAAATTTTCCCACAAAGGATGCTGGCTTCAAATAAATAAAGACAAAGTGGGGAGATTAACTGAGGTCAACCATGACATTTCGGGTCATACTTGGGTAGTTTATGTTAACTTACTTAAACCATTACTAATCTGTACCAGTTGTTGGTAATGAAAGATGGTGAAATATATACAAGCATGCATGGCACACTAACCGTTGTTGACTAGTAATATCTCGTGAGATAAATAGGTACTTTTTAAAAAGGGCTGTAAACTTTAGTAGCAAAAGTGCTAGAAACCTGTATGTCTGTGCCACATTTATCTTGTATTTGTTTTTCTGTTTGATTTTGAGCTGTCTGTACTGTGCTCGAATCCTTTGTTCATACACAAAGAGTCAAAAGTCAACAACAGCACTGCTAAAAGAATTTATGTCCCCACAAATTTGAATAAATGCCAAAGAAACAATGAACTGCGTGATTGTATTGATGATCTTTAGATGATTAAGACAAACTGCTTCAGTGAATTATCAAAATAGAACTTACGGAACAGTTTTTTGTTTTCAGCTATGATTCAACCTTTTCATGCTGTCTGGTTATTATTCATCAACCTTGCAGGGAACTTTTGCTTTGCATTATTTGCTTTATAATCGCCCTGACTTAAGACTGGGGATTGTGTGTCTAACAAACTCATCATTAGTCAGAATTGGGGGACGTGAATTCGTCGGGTTGTAAGTTGGATCTTTGTGTCATCGTTGCTTTGTTTTTAATTTGTTGGCGCTGAGTGTTAACAATCGAGTGTGTAGTTTACAAGAACAATGATCAGTAAATGATACGGAGTAGCTTTTGGAAATCACCACTTGGGTTCGAGGATGACACTATCAATACAAATGATGTATCCAGAACAAAAAAATCTTAAATTTTGTTGTTTACGTTTTAAGATCTGTTTGCCTTTTATTTCAACAAAAAAAAACAGACGATATAACTCAACTTTGTGGCAGAGAAAAAGCTTTTTCCAACTGGCATAGAATTAGTTAAAAAGTATCCAAATTGTTCATATATGTAAAATTTCATGGATTGAAAGTGTGCTGAGTATTATGGTAAAGAAAGTTGATGATCTCTTTAATGGATTTCTGTAGGTGAAAACAAGTGTAAATGCTTCACTCTCCTTCTCCAGTCTTAATGTTTTCTTTATCCATAATTTCATCGTTAGCGGAGGCGACCATGATTTATCATTTGTCAAGTATTTTTTCTTAATTAGCCAGGAAACATATTCAGCTCTATACGCTCTGACAGAGGCGTCAGCGAGTTTGAATTAATCCATTAATTATTTAGTTATCCCAGGCATATACTCATTACAATTAGGCCCTGGGTAAATATTCCATGGACCCTTCTCACTCACTTTTTTAATTTAGATAATTACACTTGCGTATCTTGAGTGTGTACGCATGTGTGTGTGTTTGAGGACAGTTTTTTTTCCCATGTTTTTTTTTTTTTTTTTTTTTTCTCTCCCATATCTTTTTCTTCTCTCGCTGTGGTCATGTGACACACTGAGCCAACAAGCGTAGGGGTCCGAAGAGTGAGGGGCTTGATCACTGTGAGAGGGCAAACAAAGAAACAAGGAAAGTGGGTCAATGTAATCAAGTAGGTTAATGGGGCGACCCGTTAATGACTTACCAGTGGGTGTAGCGAGGGCCCAGGTTTGGCACCTGCAAATCAGTTAAATGGCTTCATGTCATTGCGCTGGCTAATGTGCTGTTCAATATTGTTGACGCCTGTGTGGAAGTATGCGACTGTATAATGGAACAGTAGCGAGTTTACTCTCTGGTGCGGGATCATAGACCCCTGCTCTACACCAGTAGAGCGTGTCCGTCCGCAGTTGAATGTCTTCTCCTTCCAGAGGAAGGTCTGCATTCATCAAGAATTTCACTTGACATGTTTGGTTGAGATAACAAATGGGGGAATCTCCACCGCAAGTAATGGACCTTTATCATGGTGCGGCCATCTTGATTTTCTCCCATTCAAATCAATGTAACCAAACCGAGGCTTGTAGGAGGAAGAGTCTGGTTCTGTTTTGATAATTGGATATTAGAATTTAATTACTTCTACTGGATACAAGGAACATGACCAAGATGATGGAAGTATGATAATGTTTCGTGAAGCTTAATAACAATAGTGTGCCCATTTTGAGTTTATGGTTAGTTTGAACATACAAATTTGATTCCTGTCCATCTTAAAAAACATTTTTGAGGAAAGGTTCTCTAAAGGGTTGATGACTTACCTAATCATTCAGATGAAATATTGAACTCAATCGAATTGAACTCAATCAATCAACATTCTTGATTCGACTGCATACACAGTCGAATGAACCTAACCCTGAATATATAAAATGATTAATATGTGTTTGGGGATTAACATAAATTGTTCACTGAATCTTCTATGTCATTGAGTAGTTGTATAGACCTGTTTGTTTGTATGCCTATTTGTTTGTGATTCTTTTAAAGTATGTGGCACAATTGCCACCTGGAATAAGTTTTCAATCCGGGTGTTTGGTACAGGGATACACTGCTGCAGGATCCGTGAACTGTCTCTTCGTCAAAACAGGGTAGCTATCGTCCAGTTAATTTGATGATCTTCAAATGAAGTAACGTCTATAACATGTCAAGTCCTTCCCTTTAAGATGGATGTCATAAAGTTGTGAGGGATCGGTCTGCGCAGTATTTGATGTAATCAGTTTGGATGTTTTGGCTTGTCAGGAACAGATGAGGAGGAAGAAAAAGTAGAGAAGAAACCAATATGTTGGCAAGTGGTTAATACGAAGAGGAAAGGGGACAGGATTCCTCTATGCTACCCGCCTGGGGTAATTTGTACAGACTGTAACACTAATTTCCACTCCTTCTAATTTGCAATTTTCCCCCCCTATCATTTTTTGTGTGTCCCCCCTTCTCCTCTCCTATATCACAGTGGCTGGTTGTCTAGATGGGGGACCCCATGACCCGTGCTAACCCAGATTCGGGGTGACAGTTTGCAGTCCTTTTCCTGTTGTTGCCTGTGAGTTGGCACAATTAGATTAAGGGCATGTCTAGGGGGGGTGCTTGATCGGAATATACACACACATATAACCGACTGGCTGTTGGGGTGTCTTTAGGACAATGCGAGTATCGATCACGGTTTAGGCATGTGGGTTTCTTTTCTTGGTTTGGGTTCTTCTCCTTGGAACTACTAGCAGCTGAAAGGTTGGGTTTCCTGCAGAGTCAATGCTCGGTGTCAAGAAAATTATTGAGACATCTGGCAACAAAGCCATCCTTGCCGTGTTGATTTGAACTTGAGTGTCAGTTTGTTTTTGGGGTTGTTGTTAATTTTTTTCTTCGTTTTTTTTTTCCTTCGCGTCCTCTTTCTCTCTTTTTCTCCTCTATAACAAAATTGTAAACCAATTAAACCAGTGACTTTTTGTTCAGCCCAAAATTGGTTTATGTTAATTATTTGATGAAAGAGATAAATGTTGAGTGTTTGGTTATATAATCTTCTTTTTTTTGGTGCGAACTAAAAAATTAACAGCCTTTTGACATAAGCAGAGCCTCTTACAATTTAGCCTTCGAGAAGACTCTGCTAGGGTTGAACCGTAAGCCCATTTACTTTTCCCCCACCATCTATAACCATAGTAAGCAAGTTGCAATACCTAATGTGCTCCTTTTTACATCTTTTTTTCCTTTAACAATTTGTTTTATTATTAAGGTAAAACAAATCTGTCATATTATAATACGACTTTATGGAAGAAAAACATATTTTTGAAGAAATTCTGTTGATTTTTTTTTTTTTTTATATAAAACAACATTGTCAAAAACAATTCTTGAAGACTATTTTGTTTGCCCTTCCTTAACCTTAGTTAATTACAAGACACAGGGTTTCCGTAGGCAACCCTGAAGTAAAACCTCTGTACAGAATTATCATTTTCAAACTGTGTACCAATAATCAAATTATAATCTGGGTTAACGCAAAGAGAGACCAGCTGTTACCTTGTAAATTCTCAAAAAATGATTTGGAGCTTTTTTTGAAAGAGATCTTATGTGGCTGTCAGGCCCTGACAAATTTATGCCATACTAAATTGGCGACAGAAGTATAAACACTTTTTAAAAAACATTTCAGCTAAGCAAGCAAGAGGGCCAGTGAATATTTATCAGCCAGGCCTTGTCAGTGGGAGAAGACATATGGAAGCAATAATGAAAGATTTTAATGTCATTTGGAGAAAATATGCAATCTCGAGTAGGGAGTTGATGAGGTAGCAACACATTACGCAGGTTTCGACCGCGTCTTTCTTGACCGGGCCGCGTCGTCAAGAGACTCTCCGGGGCTCACGATCTTAACGAGGATAGACGATGCCCATTTACAGGTCCGGCGAGTTTATTCCAGTGCATTCGGAGGTAGTCATAATCTGCTTTTCTCTTGTACTTGCCTCTTGCCTTTTTAGTAGATTCATCTCTCTGATTAGCAACATGTCAGGCAATGGGGCACTTGAGTCCCAGCGCTTAATGGAAACAATTATGCAAATGCATATTTCCATATCTGCGCATCACTGAATGCAAGTTGTTAGTCACCTTCTTTTTTTCTTTTTTCTCTGTGGTTTGCTTTTTTTCTTCTTATCGTATTCTTTCTTTTCTTCATTGACTCCCGCCCTTCTCTATCTCGCTCATTACTGGGCCAACGTCGCTGTCTTTACACGGCCTCTGAATTCCAGCGCTGCTAAGTGTACCCATTGCAATCACATGATATACCTGAGATTAGAACTCGATACCCAGCCTAGTATAAAACAGTACAAGTTGGTACTCAGGCGGGCCCGGCCAGCCAGGCTGTGCCTTTTTTTTTTTTCCTTCCCCTAATGCCTTGCGTAGTTGATTGTGTAGATGAGTGGAAGTTGATCAGTGCTGGGGAGAAACTATTAGTCATTCGTGTCCACATGGGGTTTAATGACCCTATGACATTAGCAAGCCTGATCAGCCGCCTGCCAACATTAATTTCTTGTACCGAGGCTTGTGTATGCATTCATTTACTGGGGTCTCCAGTCAGTGCTTTGTATGAGTTGAGAGAGAGGGAGAGAAAGTGGAGGGTCTCCAGTTGAAATTACAGTGGCTTGGTCCATTTGAGCTGGTGACGGTCTCTGTGTGTGTACTGCACTCTGACATGCCAGGGGGAAGGAGTTGTTTTACCCTCAATGGTAACCTGTTGGGATGATAAAACCTGTTGGTCCTACAAACAATAGTCACTACTTCAGTTCCCACAGTCAATAGCAGATGGTCACTGGATGGTCACTCGGCAGCAGCACGGACACATGTCAGAGTTCAAAGGTCAATGTCAGGTAGGTGGTTTATTTTTAATTCATTGGTAGCTTTCAGGCCACAGTGCGGTGTTCAAATACTCCATGTTTGCCCTTTTGAAAAGATGTTCCCACACTCATGTGTATGAATCGGTTTATCAGGAAAAGCAGCCAAGCCTTTGTCGTTCGTGAATCAATCTGCTAGTGAGGCATGACTGGGGTAAACCCCACTACCCTGGAAGCACGCCACCACGCTGCAGCCTTGGCTGTTGAATGCAATGGCCATGGGACGGTAGTGCATAGTCAATGGGGCTGATACTGACTAATGGTCATCTGTAGAGAGAGAGTTTGTCAAGGCAAGGTGGGAGTGGGTTACAACATTGTGACAGAGCCCTCATGTTTAGGGAACAGCGTCAAACATCACATTCTTTTCAGTCCTTAACGCTTTTCCTGTGGAGCAAACTGGGTTGCTTTTTAACAGCTCAGATATTTTGATGGTTGTCTGGCGTGCAATCTATAAACCATATTGCACACAATATTTGTGGCACAGTTGTCTGTCAAACTGCTCTGTACATGTGATTTTAGTATCATCATCAATCCTACTAAAGTAACAGGTTTATTCTCATGTCATGTTTGTTTGGGTTTTTGCTGTCCTCTTTCTGCCAATGCTGTCATCTAGCTGTACTGAACATGGTTATGTGTGTAGCACTTTTGAATTGCCATATGAGGATGATTTTGAAATGAAAATGGGTCATTGTTATCAATGACATGTCTTCTTATCAAACTCTTGTGAATCTGTGGATGAGTCCGCAATGATTCATTAAAAAAAAAGACGACACTGAAACATCCGTCACCTTCTGACAGCAGTCTTCCTCTTCGGGGGGAAAAAAAAGAAAAGGGAAGAACAGAAAGAAAAAAAAAACCACTTTGTTAAAAGTCAAGTAATTTGCCTGTAACGAGTTTCCCTCCCGGAAAGAACAACCTGACTTTTTAGCCTACTTGTGATGTCACTTGAAACTTACTCCAGAGCCTTTTCCTGTCCTGCCTCACCGAGCTTAGGCCGGTCTCTCTGCCTCTGGCTCTCGTAATTTCTTTTGTTGTGTTCATTCCATTTGCCGTAATCACCATGCCCATCCTTTTTTCATATTTTTTTTCTTCGCCAAAATCTGTTCGGGAAAAAAAGATAGAATACATCTCTCAAGTGGCCGGGACGGCTAGCGGATAGGAACCCAATACTTGCATCGCTAGCTTACGGGGTATTCCCGTCTTCCCTATAGTCACTAACGGGCATACCTGTACCAGCTTTGATTTATTTGTTTCATCCAGCTCTAATTCATCATTACTGGGGGTTGTTGCAGTCTCCCTCCGCAATCTCTGACAGTCAAGGTGGGATTGTAATCGGAGACTCCTTTACATATTTCTTGCCCTCGTGCCTCAACAATCGGGCATGCAATCTGGCCAGTGCGCATAAAATAACCTATCCCTCTTTGTTTTGATTTCGCCTAAATTGGATTGGGGAGGTGTCACTCACATCAGCAGCATATGGGATAATATCTCTAGAGTCCCCTGGCGCTCTGCTTGCCTGGAACAACCAGGGCAATAACCTGCCTCTGATGAAGAAAAGTTCAACCAACCTTCTTTTTTTTTTACCTCTCTTTTTTCTCACTCTGTGCTCCCTCCCTTCTTGTACTAAAGAAGACTGTCATTTGCATACCACTGCCTGTATTAACACCATGCCTCTAAGCCTTCACAAGGTCAGGTTGGGGAAAACCACATTATTATCAAAGCGGTCTACCAAGTAATGGAATGCTGCCTGTACTAGGTTTGTGGAGGATTGTTTTTTTCTTTTTTTCTTTCCCGTCTTTCTTTAAAGACAGGAAAGGATTTTGCCTGTAGTACAAAATGCAACAAGTCGTATGTCAATCAACTTTCTTCATGTGACCCCCAACTAATTTAAAATCAATGCTGAAGATAATTTGTTTTTTACTTTTGGGCATTTTCTGTTTCGTCAAATGTATTTCCTGGTGGTTGTCTTGACAGTTAAGAAGTTTGTTCGCCATGGATACAACCATATAAAAAAGTCCCAAGAAGTTGGCCCTTCTTAAATGATACAAGCAAATACAAAGATTTCAAAGCAAATACTTGTAAAGTTATCTACTTTGGATTGTCTGTTGATGTTTAATTTTTTTGATGAACTGCAGTTTTGCTGTTTTCTTTTTTAAAAAGAAAGAATGAAAAGTTAAATCACAATATGAAATCTAAGCATTACATTTGTCTTTTCTGTACCCCTGGCAGTAGGGGCAGCTTTTATTGCAATTTCTTTTCTTCTGGTCTAGTCAGTTTTCTTGATTGTTGTAAAATATCACAACTTTTTGAGGAATGAACATTTCCTTCAAAAACTTCACAAAAGGAGTGGAGGAACACTCTACTGCAGTTAATTGGCAATTTTTTACAGAAACAATTCACGGTTTGTAAAAACTTACAACACAATAGGGCTCAATTTCATGGCTCTGCTTACTGCAGAATTCTGCCCTTACGATCACGATTCCCCGCTTACGTACAAGCGCCGAATTTCTGCGCTAGCCTTGTAAGCGTAGAATGCCTAGTAACGTGGAGTACGCATGCGCAGAAGCCAAAATTCTCCGCTAACCCGTGAAATACGCTTGCCGTAAGCAAAGAATTCCCTGCTTCCGTAAGCGTCAATTCCTTGCTTACGGTAAGCAGAGCCATCAAAATTGGGCCCTGGTTGTTTCTCTTTGATGAGGAAGGCAAATTTCTTCTTTTCCAGTTTAGGCCCTAAATGACAGATCAAGAAGGGTGCCCAAATTCAAACAGGGTGGCTGACAGAAGCACCCAGACACCCCTCTGGCCATCACTCTAAGCTGGCTCAAATCTTCACATCTTACAACACGTGTTGCTTTCCATTTAGGCCATCAGTACCTTAGAATTTGAACCACAGTACAAATCTCCCTTTAAGTTTTCTTCTCCTGTTCTTCTTTATTTGGGGAGGTAGTGTGATTCATGTTTCAAGCTTAGTCAAATCCAGTATCTTTTACCATGCCCGGCTGGGTTCATCACCCTGCGGAGGATTTGTGATCTGTCCTGACCCGAGATTTGTTCTAATTTCTTGCAAAAGTCTGCAATGAATCTGCTGAATTCGTGTAGTATACATAGAACCACTGATCATGATCAAGCCCCCCCCCCCCTTGTGTTCATAAAGCACCTATCTCCTCTATTGTTTGTCATTGGATCTTGAGCGCTCAAGAAAGCTTTATTTTTGGGGATTAGAAGAAAAAGGCAGATAAGAGATCTTAAGAAAACAGTAATATGTCAAAGGTCAATTATCTTAGTTTAGAACCAGGGATGGTTTTAACAACAATTTGAAAACTTGTCAATCATAAAAGAATATTTTACTGAATAAGAAGTAAACTTATGGTGTTAGTTGATGCAGAATATATCATAAAAACAATTTAATAGGTCAAAGGTTATATATATTTCTTTTTAACCGTTGCTTGTTTTTGTTAACAAACAGAAAAATGAAAACTTTACAAAGTTAATCATGTAGGCCTATTGTGTGAATCTATCAATAAGTGTGAACCATTGTGAGGCAGTTCCAATTGATATTTTGGGGCTTGTTTTTACAGTTTAGAAATCTGAAGGGTGGTTTTACTAGAAGGTTAAAAGTACACCGGAATTTTTGTGTGGGTGATTTGAGTTAATATATTTACACAGACACAAAAAGAAAAGGTTAAGTTTTTTTTTCCTCCTTCGTTTTTCTTTTTCTTTCGAGACTGTAGCAGTAGGGGGAAGCGGCTCAAGCTTGTGCAACACATGTCAGTAGTTGTTGAAATGCCACACATATCTAGGGCTACTCCTTCGGGACCATTAACCTATGCCAGGTTTCCTGATGATGCCCATTTATGGGCCAGTTTTAATTAGTGCGAGCCCCGCCAGGCCCATTGGATGATTATTATGAAGCTGTTGACAGTTGCCATTAAGAAAAAGCAGATGGGGTCTGAAGTGAGTCTGGTCCCTCCAGAGGAGATGGGGTCAGGAAGGCACACTTGTCCCAAGGCGCTCCCGTAGTCCCCAGCCCATATTGTTTCAAAAAATATCTGGGTTCCTTACCTTTACTTAACTTGTCAAAAAGTCCTTATCACTGAAAATCTTCTTTTTGGACATAAAATGGCGTCATGAAGATAAAGAGTGGGTTTGTCCGTAAGGCATGTTTGAAGAGATTGGAAACAAACTTTTTAAGAAAGTTGTTAGTAATTAGGCATCTTATTGGTAGTTGAACCAAGGAAAACTCAAACGTGCCTCGCACTGTAACCTACAGGCCTGAAGATGATAAAGAAATGTTTAGTTTTAGACTCTAGCGTTGGCAATTTTTTAGTAGTGATCTGTTCAATAAGTCTGGTTTGTTTTGTTTTGAATGACTTTCAGTAATATACACCGCTAAGTGTGAGATATGATGCCCCAGACAGTTCCTGAAGTTGAGATAGCGAATTCCCCTTGGCTGTCAAGTGATTAGAAGGCAATGGGAGAGATCACTAGTTGCCCCGGGGCAATGGGAGTTATACTGGTTGCCCTGGGGGAAACATCAGCAACATGTTTCAATTTTGAATCCTCAAGTCATGTTTTGTGACGGGTTTAAGGAAAAAAAAAAAGGGAAATTTATTCAGACTGCTGAAACTAAACATGGGTCAGTTATTTCTTGCTACCTTAAGTTGGATAAACAAGACTAATAAACGAACAATCAATCAATCAAACAAACAGTGGATTCAAGTTGGCTTCGTGGTTTGTGCCCCCACCTTTCAATTCTGTTAGTTTCGTTGACATTTCAACATTAGATCATCTTTTCTGCTAATCTGGTACATGTGTATCTTCAGGCCAAGTACAAATAATTACTAACCCCACCCCCCCCCCCCCCAAAAAAAAAAATTTAAACAATATATATTATAAAAACTGGATAAACCCCCATCTGAGTTTGTTCTTTTTCTTTCGGCTGTTTCCAACATTTTACAGACATCATTGTTAGGCGTAGACACTTCATTATTTAATTAAAAAACACCCACGATTGTCTGCATTCTCTCATGAGATGTAGTAAGTCTTGTCATAATGTAGACTAATGTCTACTTCACTCACTACCTGTAGGCCTAAACAACTACCATGACAACAGTATTCTACAAGTGAAAAGTTCAGCCGCATCAAACCCCCATCCAACCCCCACCCCAACCACGATAACATGTATTTATTTAAAGGATTTTGTTGTCTTTTTGTTTTTATGAAGCAAGTTGCACAATATTCAGGATCTTATAGGATGTTTTTAAAGGATTGTGATGGGCTTTGTGGTGTTTCTTAAATTCTTGCATTTCCTTCTGAGAAATCAAGAATTTATTTATTAGGAGGGTCATCAATACGGCGATCATCAACTTAATATGCAGTTTCAGGCCGGGTACAACTTTTGAAAGTGATGTAAGACACAGGAAGAGACGCGATGTTGAAAACAAATTATGAACTAATTTCTCTCTGGATTTTCTGGTTGTAATTTTCACACCGTACTCTTGAATAATGTTTTTATTTTTAAGTTTTTAAACAATGATGAGTGGAATTTCATTTTCCGGACATTTCTTCTGATTGGGAACTTGTTTAAGTCATTTCACCTTGATTAGATAGGCCTACTGGTGTCTTGAAGAAAAAATTGGATTTCTTCGTTCAAATGAAGAGGCTTTGTTTGTCTGCTGAAAACGATATTATATTACCCTTTTATAAATTATTGATTACCCTTTCGAACAAGGCTAGAGAAGAAAAGAGAAGAAACAAGCTCCTCAAGCCGAGAGAGAATCCACGGAGGACTTACATGTAGAATGGGCCGCTAATCTACCACTAAGTACTCGACGTCAGCAAAATATCCCCCACATCTCTTGGCGCTTAATTCCCCGTGATTATCATACACATATGTGGCACAAATGGCCTACTTCCTGCCAATTGACGAAACCAGGCCCAACAAAAGCTCAGCCATCCCCAATTAAAATCTGAATAATAAAAACTGAACAGCATCTGAAAGGCTAACCGTGTGAGGGTAGTGTTTGGATATCTGCCGCGGGGCTCATCACACAAAGCACTCTTTTTCTCCCGTTCTCTCTTCTTCTTTCCCTTGATGAGTCAGCCAATGAAATGACCCATTAACACTCCACAAGATGTCGCAGGAACATGTCAAAATACGTTAACCGACCCTTCCATCCCTACACAAGTGCCATTCTTTTGGGAGACTTTTAATGGGGCAAGTGTAAAGCCTGCAACCATTAATTACACAGGATGTTTATTGTAATGCAATATTTGACAGCCGGCTGTGTATGATATTTTTTCCTAGGGTCAGGCAAGGTTAATAACGAGCCAGCTAGATTGTCCTGTGAACCGTAATAAAGCCAGCTAAATAATTGCGGCCTGAATAGAAGGAATCTGTGTTGTGTGTGAGCACAGTGGAACATGTTTATGATCATGTGGATACACCAAATCTCTCTTGTGTTCTGCTTTCTCGCCGAAAAATGACCGTGTGTAGTAACAGGGAAGTAGCCTGTCACCCTAAAAAGACTGTAAATTTATTTACTCTGGATGCCGGACACCAAAGTCTCCTCAGGTAAGTCTGCTCTGAATTGAATGTGAACATCGTGCACTACGAGTGTACCTACATGTTTGTTGTGTGACCAAGTGTGTAGTTGAGAGTCGAGGAAATTTGAATTTCATGGTTGAATTTATGTAATTAAGGCCCAGAGCAGTTTAACTTCTGTTGACTTCCAGTGTAGTGGCAAGACCCACATTCAAGGTTAGATGTGCAGTAATTATAAACGGTAAACTGAATTTGCAGCTGTACAACTTCTTGCCTGGGAAGTGTGTGATGTGTGGCATAGCTTGTGCAATGGGTTAATGCTCCCCCCCCCCTCTCTCTCTCTCTCTTCTGACTAGTCATGTACTAGATGTTCAGTCAGGCTTTACATGTACATGCCATGCTGTGACTGGCCCCTCATGGCTTGTCATTCTCCACCTCTCCCCTTGACATACATTCCACACATTTCACAGTGGTTGACCAGTACACAGTCCTATGTAGTGTGTGACCTTAAGATGAGGTAATCAGAGCAGCCAAGTGCACAGGGAGCTGGTGACCTTAAGGTAGGGTCATCTGACTGGTGGCCAGCATGTTGTTAAAGGTCTAGTCTGGCCACTAGTGGTTGTCTGTGGTTGACCATTGAGGTATTCCCCTCTGCTGAGTCTGACTATATTTATAGGGAGCCATCAAGTCAACCTTCCCTAACTGCATTGGTAGAGCGTAGCCTACATGTACTTCCGATGATACCAGTATATATGTGTGAGTGAACTTTACACAATTACAAAGACTGAACAATATTGAGGATTTAAGAAACAATACTTCATGTTCAAATGAATACCAGTAAATTTGTATTGTAATTTAAATATTGTACATATAAGGTTGAATTGACTCTGAGCAAAACATGTGTAGTTGGTGTCTCAGTTGTCTATTTGAACGGGGTGTCGCTTGACAAAGACAAGAGAGTAAACTAGAACTAGACTTAGCTGTGAGCTTGGTCTGTCTACACATGAGCGTTTGTTGGCCAGGGTCATGGCTGGGTTAATGGATAATCAGATAGGCAAGGTTTTTATAGCGCAGTGTGTCTGTGGCTCACATCAGAACCCCACTGGAAATCCATTAGGTTAACACATGTCAGAGATCTACCCAGTGATTTGTGTATGCGAAAGTCATGGTCAGTGATGTTACATTAGGCTGGGCTGAAGCTGACAAAGTGTCAACTTACAAAATGATGTTCCTGTACTCTTTAACAAAAAACATTTAAAAAGAGGGGGGGGGGGGGGCTGGGAGAAATCTTTCCACTCATCTGTTAACAATCACTGTGGTTTTTTTATTTTGCCTGTTTGCAACATTCCATGGAATCTTGACCCTGTCATTAGAAAGGTAGGGACTGTAAGCTTGTGAATGTTTACACTAGGGCACTGAATTACCCATTTGAGAAAAACTGGTGATGAGAATTAATGGATGGGGTTAGTTAGTATGGGATATATTTATAGCAGTATGCCCAGGGGGGCGAGAGAGAGAGAGAGAGAGGTTGTCCTTAGTCCATAAGCAGAAAACATTGCGGAACAATGTTTTACCTAGCAGAAATGAGCAGGATACCAATCACAAATTTTAAATGTGAACTGGTATTTTGGCTGGTAACCTTATTCTGGTAAGCATAATTTTGTTGTGCTTAGCTACTTTTTGTGCTTAAGCAGCTGGATGAAATTGTGCCCTGGTGGGAGACATTTTAAGGTTTTTGTTTTTGCTGTTGGGATGGTAAATGGGACAGACTTGTTCTCATCTGTGGTGACACTGATGAACATTGATAGGTGTGAGTGTCACATATCATTACTAGTCCCATTTTCTTGGTCATTGCCAGGGATGGATGCTGCGGAGTTGCTTAGTCATTATTGGCAAGTGGCATTAGGTTACTGGCATTTTGTACCAAGTAGTCATTTGTTGAGTTTGTTTTACCCTGGTTCCCTGCTTATTAATCTGTTACTGAGCATAATTCTCTGTGCTACAATGCATGATGCCCTAGTGGTTGCTGATTAGAGTTGGCATGGGCCAGGTTTTTGCTGCAGGAATTTCTTTGGAAAGACTCAATCTTTTCTCTGAAATATGCTTTTACATGGGCCTCCCCAAGATGATGCAATTTTTTTTTTTTAACCGATGGCTGATTTTTGTGTGATACCTAATATACCTTCACTTAATGCTAGTAAAATTCTCAAATTGCTAGAAATATGTTTTAGAAATGATTTAGAGAAAAATAATAGACCCATCATCGTTAAGTGTTAGTGTTGGAAACACGTTAAAATGTGCTGGTACTAATTTATGCAATGTCTCTTGTTTTGAATAATTTTTTGTTTTATATACTCAATTTTTTTATATATCACTCTGACTGAATGAATTTTTAAAGCCTGTTTATTGAAAAGTCAGCTTAATTTTACGTTTTGATGACCCATATCATATTGACTGTGTCTGCACACTGTTTTATTGTACATGTACTGCGACTGGTAGGCACGCATACCTAGTGAGCTGGACTGAATTGCGTCAAAACATTTTGGGCTGTGAGTCTCAAAGTGTTTCGAACGGTACTTTAAATATGCACTTACGCCATTTGAATGCAAAATGCAACAAATGCATGTTTTAACCTCAACTCAACTTTATGTCGTCTTTGATTTAACTTTTAGAAGGCGGAATTTGAAAACATTGCGTCAAAACATTTTGGGCTGCGAGTCTCAAAGTGTTTCAAACTGTACTTTTAATATGCACATTAAGTCATTTGCTGCAAAATGCAACAAATGCACCTCAACTTTATGTCGTATTGTTTGAGGCGGAATTTGAAAACAGTAATTTGTCAATAATATACTATATTCAGATTTGATGAAAGCAACCAATATGTACATTAAACAGCACTTAACTGCAACCAGTACACATTAACATAACCAGGAACATTCTCCTTTGTATAAACAATCCACCATTGTTTTGGGGAATTCCTCTAAACCGACAACATTGGCGGAAACCAGCATCGGTAGGAGGAAATGCTTCTGGAATTTGCCATCAAACAGCAGTAATTAGCACTGAAATAAATAGGATGGTGTTTCTGTAGTTCTTTTTATCAATTGTAGCCTGGCAATGGCCCATTTCATTTTAGTTTTGATTGTTCTTTTGTCAATATAATGGCAAGGGTTTTGACATTTAAGTTTGCAACTGGCTGTAAGTTCTAGTATTCTGATTAATGTGGTAGCTTCTGTGCCCACTTTCATAGAGGTGCTTAAGTTAAGCACAGAATGTATCTTAGCACAACTAAATTATGCTTAGTAGAATAAGGTTACTGACAAAACTGGTTTCATGCTGAGCAAGGAATCGTTTAGCAATATTTACTGCTTAAACAGCTCTTTGAAATAGGACCACGGGCACAATATCAGTGAAAAGGTGGCTGTTCTTGGTCAAACGTTTTGTTCAAGGTGGCTTTAAAAAAAAGGTGTCATTATAGAGTCTTAAATTTGGCTTTTTGGAGTGTGCTGGTACCTTGTATTAACAAGTTATTTTTAGCAGTAGAGTGAACGCTTAGGCCGAATTGGTGGCTACGGCTGCGGCTGCGGCTACGACCTTTGGCAGGGGTGTTGCTAAGGGCGTCCTATACTTCAATGCATGATGACGCGGCGATCCAGCCAGAGCCGTAGCCGTAGCCGCCAATTCGGATACGGCCTCAGACTCCTGAATAATAGTTTGAATCGTGTGTAGTTGCTTGGACAATGTACAAGAAAACACGAGTGAAAGTAGTGGAGCGATTATGGGTTGATACGACACAGCAGGGGCAAGTGGGACTGAACAAACCCAGTGCCGGAACACCATTTGCAAAAAAAAAAAAAACAACGACCACAGCTTCCTAAAAGCAGTTACATAGCATCTTGATAACTGAATGCAAAGTTATATGCAAATTGGTTTCAGTGAATGAATGGCCATGCAGAGTTGGCAATACAATCAGGGGATCAACTACCTATTGTGCGCTGGGGCAGTGTGAGTGAAAAGACATAGAATTGCTCAGCAGGTCACAGGAGTTTTTTTTTTTTTTTTAATATGTCTGTCTGTACTTACATGTAGGCTAGGTTAAATTGCCCTCAAACTGCCATCAATCTGTTTTGTGTTCCATAACTCTATGGTTGTTGTAATCTTGTAGGGAGCAGTGTGTGTGGAAACAACAGATTGGTTAGTGCATAGAGTCACTGGGTGTATACAGACACAATTCTGAGCGATAAACTTTTTCCGATTGTGTGCTAGCAATTGTTAGTTTGGGCGAGATTTCAATGAGGAGTGTCACGGTTGTTGGTTCCCATTACAATTTTAAAAAACTACAATTTTTTATTTAGCTATTCTGTGATGTTGTCTTTTTGACTAATTTTTCAACGATGTTTTCACCGAGGGTGAAACATGGCCACTATCATACCTTAGTCAACAACTCTTGATTGTGTTGTATTTGTGTAGTTACATCACAAGTTACATACTGTACAAACATACTGCACATAGGTAGGCGGGGGAGTACATACACACTGGCCATTTTGTGATCGGACTTTCAACCTATTACATTCACTCAGTAACTTTTTGGAGTTTTCCTCCACCGAGGGAATATTATTAGCATGCAAACAGATTCTTTTTAGAAAAGTCTTGATGGGGTTTGACGTTGAACAAGAAACTGAGGAATGTTTCCCCACTTCCAGGCAGAGCCGAACCGATTTAGCGTTTCCCTGTCAGGAAATGAACCCTAAGAGGTCCATGATGGAAGCCCCTATTCCTGATGTCTACTTCAGTCCAATACGCCAGGCACCCAGAGTGAGATTTCAGTTATCGTTCCTAATGAAGCGTTCTTCTTGTTTATGCCATCGGAAGCTTGCAAGAATGTCACAATACTTCAAACAGGGTCTACCTCTCCCTCTCAAGTCAGTTTTCTTAATCCCAGACTCCTTCAGACGCTAATTCCTCATGAACATCCTGTTGTCTGAGAAGTGTCAAAAGGGCGCAAGCCTCAACGACTTGAAACAGTTGTGCGTTTTTCAATAAGAATGCCCATATAGATTATGACACTATAATTTCCCCCGCGACGAAATAAAGAACCATTTTTAGAATCTGCTGGTTGTTTGGACCTCCCACTCATTACGAAGTTTGCAGATTTGAGATGAGATAATGGGATTAGATCAGATAGGAGATTAAGAGATTAATGAGCATCCCCTGTCTTTTCTTAAGCAAGGCTAGCGATCTTGAGGCTTAGGTGCGAGCTCAAAGCTGACAGTTCAGCGAACTGCTGTCAAAACTTTCATTAGAGCTTATTTCTTCTTGCCATGCCTTTTAAAAGACGTGTCTAATCACTTGATTTCCTTGGCAGGATGAGTCCTCTGAAGAAGAATTATCCTTTTGTAGTTTTCAACCTTTAGCCTTTTATTGACAACAGATTTCATGACAAATAGTTTCAAGTTGAATTAAACAGTGGCTCTTTGAGATATATTTCAGAGTTAACTTTGGAGGATACTCACTAAGTTTTCTCCAGTTGAGTCGAGAAAAGTTTCAGCACGTGTCGTTGTCCAAGCTTACTCAGCTTGGGGCAAATCAAGAGGGTGAGAATTCATTAACTCTCTGTTTCAAAAATGAACTTATTCATATAAATTCTTTCATTTGATTCAGTTCTGCAAATGAACTGTTTATCCAGTAGACGTGTCAAATTAAAGCTGTGCTTTAAGCCGCCCCTTAAAACAACAACCTTCATAACGGTGCCTCTGTGTTTGAACAAACCCTGTGGTTTCATTATCCAGTTATCTCTGCCTACTTAATTGTTCCTTATCGAAAGCCCAACTGAGCTCTTAAATTACACAATCATGCAACAGCACCTTTGGAACCCTCGTAGTTTTTCGGTTGTTGTTTTCTCTCTCTCTCTCTCTCAGTTCTTGCAGTGGGACATATCACGGCAGCGTTGTTGAACTTGCGCCTTTGTGCAAAATAATGGTCCCCGGTTTAATGATTGACCGCTAATTATTGACAGAATTTATGCATGGCTATCTACTCTCATCAGAGGTGCTTAAATTAGTGGCTTTATTACCTGCTCCCCCCCCCCCTGTATGTTGTGTTTGGGTAGGTTTGACCTGTACTTCCCCAATTAGTGGAATTTGCTCCTTGCTTGGATTGGAAACACTTCTCCTAACCATGATTACCCAATGATTTACAGCTAGGAAGTTTGTTGGTGCTGATGAATGATGATTGTTCATTGTTTTGTAGTGTGCTGTTAATTTGTGGGTAAGCCTTTTTAAGTTTTGCAGACGCTTGAAGCATGTTCGTATACTTGTTTTAAAATGGTGTCAGAGGAATGCGGTGTTATCTGGTGGAGACGGAACCATGGTTCTCGTGTTGGTTTCTCCTGGGGTTTTTTTCTTCGGAATTGAGTTCCAGATGAGAATGATCTAATGCAGGCCTGTATGTTTCGTAGTTGAAAGGGCAAGGGCATCGAGGCATTTTCTGCCTGGTAAAGGGCACCCTATGAGAAAATTGTAAATTACTACTGGAGTATTGCATGGGCATCAAGTCAATGACAAGGGGGCATGGAGGCGATCTCCTTCGTTGCCTCCGTGAAGTACCAGGCCTGCTAATGTAGAAGGGATGATGAGTGGTCTCAATACCTCTCTAACAGTGTTCCTCATTAATGCCAAAAAGTATAATTCTTGAAATCAGAAACTATATTCTTTTGCAGATTTGAATTTTTTCCCCCAGCTTTTGGTGACTGCTGATTATAACAATTGATGTAGCTGATCAAGTGTCGGAGAGTGAAAAACTGATGAACTTTTTTAAATGAGCAATAGAATGATGTTTTGGGTTTTTTTGTTTTTCATTTTGTGCAGGTTCATTTTACGAACAGTGATAGTAACAGAGACACACAACGATTCCCTGCGTGCATTTGTGGCCGATCTGTGATAAGACAGTAAGTAAACTTCAAATTGTCTTCCTGTGTTTGTCTCGGTAGATATTTTATCTGTTCGCTATGAAATTTTCATCTGTGAGCTTATTCAACTTTTTGAACTTGTGGAGTGAGCGTGGTCGGTTTAGAGGTGAATGTTGAATCTGTCTAACGCTTAGAAACAACTTTGAAAAGTTTTATTTCATGGTCGTCATTATTAGTACAAAGTGGGTGAATGTTTGACAGAACAGCACCTAGCATTTGAAACTTTCCCAACAATGTATTATTATGTTGAGTTTGTCCACCTGATCTTTTTCAAACCAGAACAACACGCGACAAGGATGATCAGATAGTGTGTATCACAAATATTTAGTTTCCAGATAACTGATTATTTGTACATTCAAAATAAACTATTCACTTGGTTTTGTTTTTTGGGGAGAAACTAACAGAGACATTTTGGGTTTTTTGAGAAATCCAGTCTGGCTGTAATCAGAATTTGAATTTCAGATGACATATCAATTATAAAATTTCTGCAATTACTGAAGGTGTCCCACAAGATAAGCATTTGGGCTCTTAGACTGAGAGTGTTTATCATTAGGCCATCTCCAATTTCCTGCAATTTCCTTTTAATTGCCAGTTTCCCCTCAGACGAGCAGTGAATTACTTCTAAAAGAGACAATTTACAAATTAATATAGTCGGGAGAGTGGGGTTCTGAAAAGGAATATAGCGCGCCTGGTGACTATTTTTGATTGCAATTCTTACTGCCAAAACAACACAAACAACAATCAAAATGATTTTGATAAAAGAGACTTGGTGCTATTGTTTCCCTGTTACGAAAAACAGAACATCACATGATTTCAAAATAGAAATTTGGTGTTTGGTATAAGGCTTGTGACACAGAGTCCTCCTGTTTGGGTGCTGTATCTTAGGGGGTTAAGATTTCAGGGAACGATTTC
Organism: Asterias amurensis; assembly: GCF_032118995.1. Lineage (NCBI taxonomy): Eukaryota > Metazoa > Echinodermata > Asteroidea > Forcipulatida > Asteriidae > Asterias > Asterias amurensis. The sequence goes on along the minus strand of NC_092650.1, from coordinate 24,026,022 downwards.
GTCTAGCAATTTTGCATAGCAACATATTTTAACAAAACATTTTGGATGCACACTGAATGCTAACTTCGAGTTGCAAATGATGAAATTTGAGTAGCAACTGATACAGTTTGTGTAGCATTTTGCTCTGCTAGACAAGGGAAATTGTCACTGGATTTTGCTATAGGAGTGAGGAAGGATTCTTTGTAAATCGGTCAGGAGGATTTAGGTCGAAGGAAACTTGCATGTGATGAGTAGTGATCATGATCGCCTTCTACAACTGGTGTTTTACCTTATCTGATTGTCCTCTACAATAATTGTTGACACTATCATGTTAAACTAATACCAGGGCCAGATTTCATAGAGCTAATAACTAACTTCAGAGAATAACAAAAAGATGCCGGTCTCTCGCCTCCAAGATGTAAGGCTTTCATCAACCAAGAATGCCTTGTATGAGAGTCTGGCATCGTTTGGTGTCCTATTAGTTTTTGTCCCAGCTAGCAATTCCTAATGACCTGTTTACGCTCTAACTGAAATTCTCGGAAATAAATCATTGGGATATTAATGATGCGAGAGCCGCATTCTTGTAATAATCTTAGCTGTTTCTCTTTTGCATTGGATGGAATTACTGTGAGACATTCTTGCTGTCCATCCGTTAATACTCGGTAATGCCAATTGAATGGAACAGTTGTACAAATGCAATTACGGCACATTCCAGACTTATTAATAGAGATGGGGGTTATTTCATTGAGCGATCGGCATGGAAGGAAAGTTACTGGTGGAGGTGCTTGGAAAGATCAGCTCTGTGTTTAAGTTTTGAAAAAGAGTTCCACCTCAATTCCATTATCGGACCAGGTTGGAGAAAAATGGCCAAATGTAGTTTCAAATCTTTCAGAGATGTATGGCAACACAAGTTGTAACCAACCCAAAACTTCACTAGTAACCAACCCAAAACTTCACTGGTACTTGGCAAAGCTTTTGTTTAGCAGCTAAATGGTTTGAGTGTTTTTTTTCTTTCTGGAACAGCTGTAGTTTGAAACTTTGACTGAGTATGTGTAAAATTTGTGATTTTTTTTCTCTCTACAATATTATACAAAATAAATGAATGAATAAATAAATAAATAAATAAATAAATAAATAAAAATAAATAAATAAATAAATAAATAAATATATAGATAAAAATAAATAAGTAAATAAAAATATACCTGACATGGAATGGTTAGCATCTTCCATATCGAGAATAATTCCCTCTGTGACCCCATTAAGTTTATCCTCCAACCCACAGCGAGACCTTTTCCCATGGTGAATCATAAACACACTGGGTGGGAAAGACAGTAACATTGTAAAGAGGACTGCAGTATCAGTAGTAGTACCAACCATACCCTTGGGTCATTGCTGACTCTTGTATCGGGCCCTTACCCCGACCCTACTCCTCCTCCGCTCATGCTCCATGTTGTGTTACTCTATAGTACGAAACAAGTAGGACAGTGTCTAGTAGTGATCATGCTGAACTTGAAGAAAGCTTAAGGGCTTATCGGAGTACAAATCGTGCATGAGATTTCCTTGGGTCGGGACTAGGAGAGCGACTCGACCAATGGGCGGATGCATGAAGGGGGGGGGGGGTTAAGGGAGACAGTAGCGACTCACTTTAGAATAACTGACAGATGGGGTAAAGCTTTACGTAAATCACTCAAATGTAGAGACAAATGGGGCAGGTACCTCATGAATATTCAGTGAGGTTGGAGTGCTCTAGAAGAAGAAGGCGAGGAAAAAAAAAGGCCGTGAGCAGAATTGTTAATGACGATGAGAAGTTGTGAATGCTTAATTGGCATGGAGTCGATTACTTAGAGACTCTTTCTTTACTTGAGTTTTCCTCTTCAGCAATGATTTATGCTTGCCACTGTAGTCTATTTGCTTAGTATATTGGGCCCTTCCTTGGTTTCAACTCGTTGTTGATTCTGATTATTTAATTTTGATTATAAACAGCGGGGAACAAATATGCAAGTGACATTCGGATGTCTGAGGTGCAAATGAATGGATTTGAATTGATCACTTTTGCCTAATGCGCTGATTGCTGTCATACTGTACTTCATAAAAAGTAAATCATTTTTCGGGTTGACAAAAATCAGGTTTCTATTCATCATACAACTGGTACAAATTACAAGCAATACCTTTTGCGATTCACTCTGTACAAATGCAATCTCCACACAAGTGCGAGTTTCATTTTCTGTGAAATAACAAAAGGTCTTGTTGCTGCTCTGAGATGTGGAAGGTGTTAGTGGGAAATCACTTCATATTTGATGAGTACATGGAATTTGTGAGAGCATGTGAATGTCTATTTTGTGTTCTGTATAAAAGACTGAACCACTTTTACAGGCCATTTTTTGTTTTGGGGGTTGGGGAGGGGGGTAATTAAAGGCTGGATAAAGTTGTGTCATAAACCCATCAAATACTACTACGTTCTTTACTTCCCATCCATTCATTTCCATGACCCTTTGTGAGTCTTTGGCTTTCTGCATCCTGTCTGCGCTAATTGGGGACAAAGTTTAGATAGTTTCATAAAACAAAACCTCTCGAGCTGCGAATCTTAATAGGGAACAAAGTTTAACATTTTGTCCGTTGGACAGATATGATGTTGAGTAAACAAAGCCTGCATGAAGTTTGTGAAACATATATAGGCTTTAATTTCATTTGTCATGGGGAGCAAAGAAAATGATAAAAGTTGCAAGTGCAGTCGATGAGTGTGTTTTTGTCTCTACACGTTGTACACCTCCAGGAAGCACAGTTAGTGCTAATAAAAACCCATCTGTTATGGGAAGGGAAAAGCCCAAATGGGGGAAGAACCATGCAATCAAGTAGGGACTGTACACCTAGATAAAATCAGTGTACTCCCTCCATGAAAGTGAACTATGATTCTTAATAACTCTCAAAACGTTGTTTCTTCCCGAGTTTGTATTGCACCATTTGTGAAGCTTTTTGTCCTTTTTTAGAGTTTTGAGTTTAGAGATTCAATACCTTAACAAATAAACAGGAGGTTTTAACAAAACAAAACTAAAAGTTAGACGAGGGCTACTAGCCCTGTGGTCCATGATTCAAACATGATGTCATTGACCTTACCTTTAGGCCTGGTGTTCCACCCGGCTTGGGGTCCCCTTTTTGTTTCTTATATTTGGGGGCTACAGGGTGTAAATTTTCCCACAGTTTTTCTTCAATTGCTGTGGAAATCCCGCTGGGACTCTGCTTACAATTATACACTGTCTAGTATTGTCTTAAATTCCACCATCGTTTGTTGGGTCTTTTCTTTGTAGATGATGGTGTTCAGTGTTCTGCTATTGAGATTGAGTTTAAAAGCATGTGGTTTTACCCTTTCAGAGGGTGCCATTTCCCTGTGTGTGTTTGGGGGAAAGTAGTTCCTAACAGACTGATACTGGGGTCGGTTTCAAAAAGAACTTAGGACTAAGTCCTAACTTAGGACTAAGTCTTAACTTAGGACTTGTGCCCGGACATATTCAAAACTAATAAGGCTAGTCCTAATACGACAAGTTATTGTCCTAAACTCGAGTTAAGACTAGTCTTAACTCTTTATGAAATTCACCACTGGTCACATGTTGGTCTTGTAGCATTGTTGCAGTACAAGTTATAATTCAAGTAAGGCCTGTTTGAGTGAGTGATTCTGAGGTAAACATTTGGTTTCCAATAACTAATGGAAAGAACAGTGTGAGCGGATAAACAAGAGGGGTGAACGCTTGTTAGAAGATTTCTAAACCTGCTGTTAGTTCGTGACAAATGTGATTATGCACAAACTCAACTAAATACTTTCAAATATAGATTTACTCTGTAAATAATATATCTTTATATAGAGTAGGTCGAAAGACTTTTTTTAAATGTCTCTATCCCTTAAACATTGTGTTTTTGTGTGTATGGAATATTACAAAACATTAGCAAATAAATTGAGGATGTTTGGTGATAGGGATGAGCAATTCCACGGTCAGTCGCATTACACTTTTCAGTGTTATTTATTGATCTTGGTGCTAGTAGTTCTATGTGAGATATTATTTCCACTAAGTTTATAGACTTGGATGTATTCCAGAATGCAAATTCCTTCCCCAAATCTCCCGTCTCGTAAGGTGTGTAGGGACTAGTTACGTATGGTGTTGTTATTGTGGCCAGTTTAATTTCCAGAAATAAGCGATCATGTATAAATACATACAGATGAGTATTAAGTTTGGAGCTCTGTTACTTCTTCCATAAACATTTGTCTTCATAAATGTAGTATTTATACATCCGAAGGGAGAGAAAGGATCGTGACAATAATGTGAGAATAATATTGTGGAAATTCATAAGGACTTTACTAAGTGATTGAAACTTCATCAGGAAGCTAGAAATATTTTACAGGGAAAAACAAACAATTTATGAAAAAAAAAAAAATATATATATATATTTATATTTTTTTTGAAGGGCTGTGTTTGTGTAATCGAGTTTTGTAAGAGACTCAGTCCAGCTGTGTGGTAATTGTTGTACCGGCCGATTGGCCTACCCCGCTGAGTTACAAAACTAGTCAAACCCATGTTTGGGACATACCTTATACAAGCCTACGGCAATCCAGCACATACACAAAAAGAAGAGAAGAAAAAAAATCAGAGAAGAAGTCTTGGAAACTCCCGAGGAAGTACGGAAAGAACAAAAAATTAGAAACTTAACCAGAGGGGGAAGATTTTTTGAAATGAAGAGAGTACATTAAAGAGGCTTTGGGTTGAAAACCCAGCAGGGGTGGCGAGTAATTTTGATCGAATCATGAGAGGATAATAGAGAGGGACAAGGGGACAGGGCCTTCACGGACCACAAGAAATAAGAGAAACAGGATTTTACTTGAAGAATGCTGACGGGCTTCTTGTTCGGGCTTGTTGAGGAGGAGTCGTCGGTGGGCCACCTCCCTGCTGAGCCAGCTCTGGCACCCACTCACTATCTGATGGGAGTAAATGAGCGGCACTTTGACTGACGAGATAAACTTCTTTGGTGCGATGTAAAAAAAATTAGAAAAATTAGAAATCTCTAAGTGCTATATTACTGGAGGGTATCATACCTTCTTAAATAAGTGTAGACGAATTGTGAAGCTTTATATGGATAGACATGGTCTCTTGATTCGTATCATTAGACCTTTTTAGTGGCAAGCAAATGTGGGTTTTCTGACAATCTATGGGTTGGTATGAAGAATGGACGTACTGAATGTACAAACATTTCAGACAGGAAATGTCTGGTAACCTCAAAAAGGGAATTCAAACATGACGATTTTGGATTGTAGCTGGTTCCAGATGTCACTAGGACGGATCTATTTATGTTAAGAATAAAAATAAAAATAAAGTATTTTGGGGTCCGATCAGACATAATGTGTTCAGGACTCATGTTTTACATTAGCTCATAATTTAAAGAATGATCAAAACGGTTGTTTGGAAGAGTACATAATTTAAATCGGAAGTGTTTTCAAGAAAGTAAATGTTTCAGTTTTGGTTACCAGCTACAATTTAGAGAAAGAACCACATAGAATGTTCTTGATTGCGAAATAGGTTTTTAAAACTAAAATGAGCATCAAGTAGAAAACATTCCAAAGACCTTGTTTCAATTTAGAGTGCTTCGGCCAACCTCAAAAATTTTGGTCCAAAATGTCCCACAGTTTTGACAAAAAAAACCTGGGGAGAGCCCTGATTTTAGATCAGTTTTTATTTTAATTTTGTCAAATTATAATTCACCTTGGAATACTCACCATTGGGATACAGTTCACAAGATTATTACTTACAGACACTGGACACTAATTGGTAATTACTCACATTAATTAATAGCTTAAAATCTTACTTGATAACAAGTAATGGGGAGAGGTTGATAGTATAAAACATTGTGGGAAACGGCATTGAGAGACGTGACATAGTTTTTGAGAAAAAAGTAATTTTCCACGAATTTGATTTAGAGACCTCAGATTTAGAATTTGAGGTCTCGAAATCAAGTATCTGAAAGCACACTTCGTGTGAAAAGGGTGGTTTTTTTCCCATAGCCCAAAATTTCACAAGTTAGTTACTGCATACATTGATATACACAAAGTGAGAATACTGGTCTTTGACAATTACTAATACTAGTGTTCAGTGTCTTAAACTGTTTTTTTTTTCTTTTTCTTTTTTTCTCATACCATTTCTCAAAACAAACCCCCAACCTCATAAACAAACTGACGTTAAGAAAAGTGAATCAGATAACAAACACAAGTCTTAATTCAGATGAGGAAACTGTATTATTATTATTTTTTTCATGTTTTCGTCTTGTTGTTTATTGAGAAGGACTCGTCCTTGGAGTGTGAATAATGGTTTGGCAAACTGTTAATGATGGACTCTTTAAAATGGATATCACAGACACGCAAACATTGTGCAATTTGTGCAACTGAATTTCCGTGGGAAATATTAGTAACGGCACTGACTGAAGCTTGTCGACATGAGATTTACTGTGGAAGCTAATAGAAGATTCTCTTTTTGCAATGTTAGAGGGGGAGTGGCTAGGGTAAGATGACCTCCCAGCCCTTTTTTTGCCCCCACAAGATTTGCATAAAAATGAAATTCAAATTACGCTAAAGCTAAACAAACAGTTGGAGTGATTCACACACTACAGCTAAATGTCAATATTTGAAAGTACAAATGCATTTGTTACACCCAGAAATGTTTTCACTTGATCTGCTTTTAGTGGTTGTTAGTTAAAAGGATAACTTATTAATCCCAAACCCCTCCTGTTTAGAATGTTATCTTTTGGGCAGTACATACAAATCTGCAAGGGTAAGGAAGGTTGACTTATGGTTTTCAGAGGTTACGGATAAATGTACTCTTCTAAAATAAATTATTCCATTGTTTGCTCAGAGAGAGAGAGAGAGAGACTTGAACTGAGTCCGGAGAGAAGGGGGCGCCTTTAGACAAAGAGGGGGAAGGATAAGTAATGGTATTGGGAGTTGGATTTGGGTGAGGTATAAATCTGCAATCCAGTGATGTAACCATGGGCTGTCTGATCTCTTTGCAACTATACCATCTTTCTGATCGGGATGTATGGATAATTGATCAGGGTGGCTGTGTACAGTCAAGAGTGTTGGGGGATAGATTCTGATTGTTAATGAACAGTCTTGCCTGGCAATAGTTGTCATTGTCAGTGTCATTGTCATTGGTTTGCCATGTTTGTGTTAATCAATGACTCCTACCTACGTATGTATAAATTCTGTAATAGCGCTGTTGTCACATGTTCTGCATATTCGTAGTATGAGTGCACTAATGCTTTCCTTGGTTAGAGCAAGGAGCTATCTCCACCAGCTGCATAAACGGCTAGACTGCCGTGTCTGGCCTCGGACCCTCATATAGCTGAACTGTTGACAGTCAGGGTTGATGGGTAATATACAGTTGCCATTGACTGTGATTTTCTACAATGTCTGGTCAACTTCCATAACAAAAACACACAAACACAAGGCCGTCCTTGTTGCAGGGGGAGGGTATACAGCTTGGCTAATTCAATAGTGTCCCCTGGATTTAGAAGAGCTTTTTTTAAAAGTTGTGTATTGTAAAGGTGCGTGCTGTGCTTTTGTGTTGGGGAACTATTTGGAACTGACAGACATGTTTTGCATGTGAGATTGGCTTTTTGGAAGTGTGGAGGAATTCATTTTATTATGATACGATTTCAAAGTGGATATGAAGAGAGGCGTATTGAAATGATTTATTGGACTAATCCTTGTTAAAGTATCTTGTTTGTATTGAAGCAAAGTCCCAGGCTCAGTTCACATTTACATGGACGTGATGCACTGTCAATGCATGCATGAGCAGAGGGTATATCCCTGTGCGGTTGTTGTAGTAGCACAGATTTACGTGCAGTTGAATGTGCATACGGCCGTCTGCTAAATAATACCGGGGGTAAATTGGAACGGTCCGTTGGAATTGTGGATTGTGCTGGTATTAAGTAATAGATTGGATTCCAGGGGCTGGATGTATTTTTTGTTTCCGTATCGCGGGATAGTCCACCAATTTCTATTAAGAAGGATATATTTGCCAAAACAAACTGGTTGACCTAGAAAAAATGTAATTTTTGTGTGTGTGTGTGTGTGTTCATTCCGTTTGGTGGAGATGCGTCATCGAGCAATCTTGTGGCATTAATTAGTGCAAGCACCGTTACATTAGTGTGGCCTTGGACGAGGCCAGCCTGAGATGAATTTCGATATGTTGGTTGATAAATCTAGAATCCAATTATCGTTGCTTGATGAATGCCCCAAAGCTCATCCCTCTTGCCAGGTGTGATTTATTAATTTTGCATCTTGACCAAGGCAAAGATGATCAGTGGGTAGGGAGGCTAAGGGGAAGAAGAAGAAGAAGAAGAAGAAGAAGGAAAAGGGGGAAAAAGTAATTTGTGAGGACTCATTCTTTTTGAAGGGGGGTTGAATCTATGGAGAGAGGGAGAGAGAGCAATCTCAGGCCGTTGAATAAGAATGGAGAACAGTGGGTCGTGATTTGTTCCTGTTCGTGTGTATAACGTTGTAAGGCCTGACTGAAGTGGCACTGTGCCCTGTGCACAGATTGTACGCTGTGCCTTTGTTCTTCTGCCTCGGACTGCCTCTCTGATTTCGCTGGGCCTTTGTTCATGCCTGGTTTTGTGTCAGAAAACTCATTAATGGAAATGACTCGCACGGCGGGGCGAGTGAATAGAAATCCATTATGCTATATACACAAAAGGAGTCCCCATTGCCTTGTGCACTGTACAGTAATTATGCAGGCATTACAGGGGTAGGGCAATTAGCACTGATGGTGTTTTTCACTGGGACGTGACCACATGTGCGTCATCATTCATTAAGGAACGACTCCCCGCTGCACTGGATCAAAGGAAAATTTCTCTTGCAACTAAAAACCCCCGATAAGGAAAACGTCTGATGCTTGGGTTAGATGCACGTTTTGCATATCCAATTAGCCGAAAATGCGCACGGAGCAAATGGGACTAAGAAACCCAATATAATTTAATACTCCGCTTTCAAGTCTGATGGAAAATACTTGAAACTGGCTGGGGAGACAGAAAAAGAAAAAAAGAAAAAAATTAATAACACAAAAATGCCGGAATATTTACTCTAGAATTAGAGTAAAAGCAAATGGTGCTACCAGCCATGTAATATGAGAGGTGATAATCTATACAAATGATACATAAAACCTTTAAAAAATGTATGTCTTCGGCGTGTCTTATTTGTTGCTTCTTCACACTGTCAGTTATCCCATAGCCGCACTTGGCTACCCTGGAGGATCCGATTACCATTGGATAATGGTCAGTGACGCACCTCAGAGTTGCATCTGCATTCCCAGTGCTCATTTTTAGTGGGCAGAACGGGATGTGCCTAGCGGCCTCCGATTACAAAACTCATATCTTGGTCTAATTGGGGATCCAACAGTGACGATACGCAATGAGGATTTCATGCAACGTAATGGCATTTTCGCAGGCCAATTTTTAACGGTAAATTGGCGATGTGGGAGGGTATGTTTGTACGCTCCTTATCTACTCCTCTACTCTCAGTCGTTACCCCCTCGTCCCTCCCCTAACCCCAACTACCTCCAGCTCTTCTTCTCCTGGAAAAAGAAAAAAGAGCAACTGTGACTAAACAAAGCTTTTTGTAATCAAGAGAAGAGATGAAGAATTATTCTCCCCTGATTACCGTTAGGCTAGTGCAAATTGCTTTTACGACTGCAGGGGTGGCCTTTATTGAAATCAGAAATTAAAGTCTTTTCCAAGAGGAAGTTTATAATAAATAGAAAAGATTTTTTTCCTTTTGCCTTCTTAATTCACCCCAACGGTAAAGTTTAGAAAATACTATCCTTTTCTTTTTTATCCGTGGAAATGGACTGAATCAAATAATACACGCCTCAGACTGGCTGTTTTAAAAATCGGTGTTTTGGAATTAGGACGCAATTTGATGGAGAGCTCTTGAATCTACGTTTTTCTTTCTGCACATTTTTCTTAGCCGTAGTACTCAAATGAATCAACATTAAGGTATTTGATATAAGTATTTAGATCTGAGTTGGTCACAAACAAGACTGCCTTTCAATTAATGAGATATTTTGAACCCAAGCTAGATTTTTCTTCCTCCGCCCCAGTTATGTTTTTCTTATAATACCCATCTAATTAGTGTTTGATAATTAAGGAATAAATTTCATCTAGCAAAGTATGCAGCGATAATTATTTATTGAACACTAAAAATTTGGTTCACGTCTTTTTAAATCCATAACCCAAGTTGAAATCCCTGCACGAAGACAAACTGCCTAATCCAATGCAGTCATCCGTTACCTTGACAACAGAAGTTAAATCCAGCCGCAACTGTTTTCTCAAAAATTAATTATTCGGACATACTTTGGAGAAGGCAGGTGCTGAGTAGCCTAATTAGGAAATAGCAAACGAGTGCTTCACTAGTCCAGATGCCAAAGCTCCTATTTCGGTCCGCCTTGAGCGATGTGAGCTAAATTACCTCGGCTTGTAAACGTACTCCAGCAGGCACAAAGCTGTACTCTGTCCCCTACCCCCCACACTCTAAAGGAAGAAAGAACGGGTGAAAATTAAAAAGTATGTCTCCAGTTCATCCCCATGTGTGATTTGATAGCAAATCTTGTCAGGATTTTTTGTCATTTCAAAGATGAGTTTTTTTCCCCCTTCTCTTTTATGTATTGAACTATGCAAGATTCTCATCATTTTTGTGTGTACTGTCACTCTCTCCCCCACCCCCTCCCCCGCTTTTTGCTTTTCTTGGTATGTTAGTTCCATTTTATTCAAATTATCAAACGATTTCAGGGTAAGAACAGTTTACAATTATTTACGTTTCATCTGTGATATAATCCAAGGGTTAATATCATTATTCATAAGAACAAAAATTGTTCCATTTTGTTGTCCAAATAAGGGATTTCCATTATACATTTCTGAATTACTCCATAACACAAACTTCTTAAGATGGAAATATTTTCCGGAGTGGTTCTTGTTAAGGGCAGAGTTTATGAATTCTGATGCGACCAGTAAGTGGCTGATAATGCTGAAATCAGATCGTTGCTGTCAGACAGTTTTGTGGAATATTCTGGGATTTTCAGTGTTGGCTTTTGTGGCTTTTCCTGGTTGAAATGGTTGTTGAGTTATTCGTAAGGCTTCAACCGCGTAGCGATCTTTTTTTTCAGATGATGTGGTCACACTAGACATTAGATTATTATTTATTTTACTTTCTTTCCCTAACTAATTCCCCCATTTTTTTAAATTATCATTAATATTATAATAATTAAACTTATCAACAAATTTTTTTGCGATGAAATTCTATTGATAGAACTCACACCAACAAAAAACCCAAAAAGTCCCCTTTTCCAAGTTCCTTTACTGTCAAAATGCCATGGTTAAACACACACCTTTTTGTTTTCTTTTGCATTTGTGTTTGAGGAAGGGGGGGGGGGGAGGTCAACCGACCAAGTTAAATAAAGAGAAGTTCTTATGAAGTAGTCAAGCCGAGGAACTGCGTAGTCCCCTGGAATTAATTTGTTCATTTAACCAGTGATAAACCTTGACCCCGTGACATCATTGCTCAGCAGATGTCGTTTGTGTCTCCTACTCTTGGGTCGAAACAAAACCTAACCAAGCGTGACCGCATCTGCTGTGTAATCAAGCGATGTTGTCAGGGCCAAAACAATTTCAGTGAAAAACCGAAGAAGCCAACGCCAGTCACTTGAAGTCCTCATCTTATTAAAGTTTTCCCCTCCATTTTAAGCGATGTAGGATAGATTTTAAAGAAGGTCGTCAGTGAAAAACAGTTAAACAGGAGGATAATAAACACCTTCTTCATACCCATTAAAAAGTTGTTTTTGTAGACACTCTGAATGGTGTTTTTTTAATCTTCTAAAATAAAATCCATAAAAGAGTGGGATGTGAAGCCAACTTAGAGAGCTAAAAAGCTTGACATTTACTTGATCTAATGAATTAAGAAAACATCCCAGAGGTTTGTTCTGAAAATTTGGTCGATTCCCAAATTTTAGTTTGTTTGTCGACAAATGATTTTGTACTCAGTGTTTTTGTATAGTGAGCCAAAAGGTATTTGATTTGATGTATAATTTTACATAGCAGAAAAGGCTACTATTTTATCATTGCTGTCTGAGAATTTTAAGCAAATTTGTTGTTAAATAACTTATCTGGTGGGTTCTGTTTTTGTTGAAGGAACTCTTAACCTCCAATAAAGGGATTTGTCGCGGCTCTATAATCTCATGCCAAATAAAATGGGTGTGTGATTTCTCAAGATTTTTCTTAAAGTCTTCTGGGGCTTTCAAAATTTCTACGACAAAAGAGAAACAGTCAACAAACAGAGAAAGAAATTGCCCGAACCTATTTTTAGCTGTGCACAGACTCTGTAAACCTCCTGTTTCTGGGTCAAGAATAAGACAAATTCAAACCTGCAAGCTACTTTTCTGAATTGTAATATTTATCTAATCTCCTCCCTGATAAAACAGTAAAGTCCACTTTGCGACAAATTTTCTTTAGTTTCCTTTTTTTAGTTTGAGGCAAATTCCCTCGCAAAAAGTCTGCAGCAAAATATTCATAACATTTCCTTGAATTAAAATGTGAATTTTGTTTGGTTATTCACAAACGATCCACCTCATGACAAGTATACCCCGATTGCACTTCCTGCAATTTAAGGAAAATTTGTAATAAAAAAAAAAATCTGTGAATCCCCCCTAATATACAAAGTAGTTGCTATAACGTTTCTTTGAGTTCCTTTTGTTTTCTTTCTATTGTTTCCCGAGCCATGGGCGACAGTTTGATTAACGAAGCTGACTCTTGTTAGAGCATCAAGCCGCTGTGTGCCGCCCCTCTCTCTCTCTAGCTCTCTCATTCTGTGTCTCTCTCCCCGCTATACCCCCTAAGGTGCTCGGGCAGATTCCTTGGACGTCAAACGCAGGCTCTTGGTTAGCAAACAAGACGTTGATGCCATCTGCTCTTAAAATCATACATTAATCACTCTGGAGCTTGATTAATTAGACATGGCTTACTTTCATCTGAGAGGGTCCACGGGGGTCCCGCTGTTAATTATTCAAAAAAAAGGGGGAAAAAATGAAAAAAATAATGAAGAGCGAAACAAGCCCTTCTTTGAGGGATGCAAATTAAGACGCAGGATTGCAGAGATGATGAATTGTGGTTTTGTTGTTGTTGTGAACTTCTGATGGCAGTTTTTAAAGTTGTTAGTTGAATTTGTGTATTCATCAACTGGCATTTGGATTGTATTCATGTTTGATAATGTTAAGATTTGTAGGATAAATGGAAAAACAAAAAAATGAGGATTGCAGAATTGGAGAGAAACAAAATTTGAGTACAAGAGATCAGGTGAACTTAATCATTATATTTTTTTGTGGGAAGCATTAACATTAACTGATGGTAGCATTTGTTTAACTCGAAACTTAATTCCACAGCAGTGACAAATTATAAGACCGGCTGGACTTTATTTTGTTTCAGCTATGGCTATAATTATTGCCATATTGGAAAACAATATTTGTGCTTGTTTAGTATGTGTGGTCCCTGTCATTGCCTGCAGGTGACGCCTGCGTGGGAGGTTTTTTTTTTCTCTGTATTTTTTTTAAGGTGATGCTTAAAATATTTAGAGGCAAAGCTATTCAATAATAAAACGATGAGTTTTATTAATTGCGTCTGTCATGTCTTCACAAATATAACAGGAACTCAAACGTGTCGTTCCGGCGTGTTACTGTATCGGTCTGCCATATATTAATGTTCTAAATGAATTAGGTCAACCAAGGCAAGTGGGTCAAGCGTAGATTAATTACAATGATTTCATTAATTGGTATTAATAATCGGCTTTGCATGTTGTTTCCTTCAAGGTTGTGCAATCTCGGTGTCTTTTGTTTTGTTTTGTTTTTGCTGAAATCGACATGACAAAAACACTGGAAGAACAATCAATAGCGTGTGTTTTTAAAATATTGTTTCAGGCCAATTTATCCGAGAGTTATGTCAATGAGGTTTATAATCAATTGGGTTTGTCAGAAACCTAAATTTAGAAAAATTTAATTTTAGAGCACATTTTTGAGTAATTAGAACATTGTCTGGGTAATCAGGGCATTGTCATTTAAAACATTTAAGTGGGGATCATCAGGAAATGGTGTTAATCTGAAAAGAAGAGAAATGGAATTTGAAAATAAACAGTTTGAAAAATCATTATGTTTGACTTGTTACGAGAACAGAGATTTTTGCTTGGAAATCAATTTTGAACTAGGACATGGTAATCTCATTAAGGATGAATTTTTAAAATTTGTGTTAATTTTTTTGGCTATTTTGTTGTATAGATTCATGAAAGTGAAGTATTGCACACATACAAATCAACCAATGATAAATGGCAGTTAATTTAAAACTGAAAATGGTTTGTCATCTGGAACCCGACATTATCTAACGTCCATCAGCCATACACACAATTTTGCATGTAGCATGTATTTTGTGCATTGTCCGCAGCTAATATGCAAAAAAAATTCAAAACAACAACATCATCTTAGAATTGTATGTATCTACAAGATGATGTGTTTTGAAATGTTGTTTTCTAGGACAGGTTGGTTTGGATTGTATCTCCAGCTACTGAGATTATGGATTATCTCCCTTTGATTTCACATGGCGTTTTATAGTAGGAGTTGTTACTGTATAGTGATCTACCCCTTTTCTAGGGTTGAGGGATGGAGGTGCCTTAAACTAATAGCTCCTAGCCGTTATATTCCAGTAATCATTGGTCTAGCTTGCCTTGGTTGTCAGAAGGGGGGGGGGGGGGGGGCCTCATGGGCTGATCCTATATTTGCTACAAAGTATCTAGTTTGTGTGAGCTGAGATTGTAGGTGGGGGGCTGGGAGTTGTTGAAGGAGTGAGTAGTTGGGTTGTTACAGTGAGCAGCATCTGCCACGGGGTGATAGGGCTATAATACACCAGATTACAGGGTTATGACAATCGCTACGGTGATTCATAACCAGGAGTCTTAACCGCTCGCGCCTTTTCAACGCTAAGCCAAGCTGGCAGCGGATTGGAAATGTGCTCTGGATGGTTACGCCAGCGGTTGTCCGTGGAGGAACACGGTTTGTGTTTGCGTGTGTGGGTCGGGTCAGTTGTGCTTCAGCCAGCGTGGTGTAGTTGAACGAGAGATTATGCGGGCTGTAAATGAGACGTGTTTGTTTTCCCGGCCTCTAAATCTTATGTGTGTTACTAATAATATTGAGGGACATTTACACTTGCCACCATCAGACTCGTAAAATTTTGTTGATGAGGGCATACATTAGATTCTTCAGAGTAATTCAAAGAGTGAATTGAAAACCTCAGAAACCCAATCAAGATAAAGCAAATACTCTATTGAATGATAGGACCAACTAGAATGTAGGCCTATAGAAAATGTTAGGTTTGAAATTGAACATTGCAGTACCCTAAAAAGGGAATGCTTTGAAGAATCGAGGTTCAGTGGGCATGCTCAGTCGCTTTTATCGGTGTAAACAAAAGGTCTACACTGACATGGTTGGCTTCATTTTGATATTAAACACTGATGGAGAGGCACCTCATTGAGCCATTGTTTGAGTTGTATAATAAAAAGTTTACTTTGGAATTTTCAAGGATAATGATTCATTGCTATGAAGTGCTTGGGTTTTTTTTTCCTTTCTTTTATTTTTGTTGAAGAGAAGTCTATTTCTGAATTGAAAGGGCCCGGCCGAATCAAACAAAGAGCTATTCACTTGTAAAATACTTAAAAGTGATTTGAAGTTGTGAATGTTTGTAATTTAAAAGAGAGCAGGGCTATGGAGTTTATTATGAATGCATGATTGGTTCGGATGTGTTTTGGATACAGGGAAACTTGCACAACAATCCTTCTCTGCAATACACAAAGGTTGTCAAGCTGGTTATCTCTGCAAATAACAATCCTTTTTATCCCCCAAATAGTGACTTTCCAGACAGTGTAATTCATCAAATTTTGATTTATACCCAAGAAAAAGTTCAAAAGGATAAGATTTTTATACTGAGCAGCACTAGGTAAATACCGGATATCTTGTTAGCATATTGATTATGAAGACAGTTTTTAGACGGTTCACGCGCTGCTTTCTTTATTTTTTGTTGTACTGGTGGAGGCAACATTGTCAGTTTTAGTTCACCGAATTCGACCTGTATGAACGACTTTAGTCATGACTTTAATTGGGTTTATCTTTGCAACTGATAACCTGTGGAGTTGTATTTCAAGCTTGGCAGTTTTCATTGCCCAATGTGTTAAACAAGTTTCTGAAAGAAGAAGATGTTTTACACGGTTCGGTTGATAATTGTTAAAAAAATCATTGACCTTTATCTATCTGTTACATAGTGCTTAATACGTTCGGTAAACTCTCTTAGTCAAGCGGTACCAAAGTTTTGTTCCAGTTTGGTGATATTTGACTAAAAGTAATGGTCCACTAAATGTTTCTATTGACACTGGAATTCTGTCATGGTCTAATAAAGCATGACCATGGTTCTTACATACTTTAGGGTTTTGGAAAGCATGTATTCCAAATGCATAATGAAGAACAAAAGACTTCACCTCAAGTGATGTCATTGGAAAAGACAACTCAATTGATATGTTAATGAAGGAATAACAAAATCGTTCCCTTTGTGATCAAAATAATAAAGGGTACAGAAACTGAAAGTGTTTTGATTAGACTTAAAGGTGTACAAATGGATGTTTCTGTTTATTTAGTTCATTTTCGGGGACTAGGAGATCTGGGGTCGATTTCACAAAGAGTTAGGATAAGTCCTAACTTAGGACTAGTACTAAGAGATATCAAAAGCGTACAGCTAGTCCAAAGTTAGGACTAGTAACTCGTCCTAACTCGAGATAAGACTAGTCCCAACTCTTTGTGAAATTCACCCCTGGATGTATAAATGTGTTCTCTAAGAAAAACTTTGATACTTTTAACTTAAATCCTACAATAGTTTTACATTTTTCAAACATTAATTTTGGCAAGTGTACTGAGTGGATGGCCGAGAAGTGAGTTACTTATCAAGAGTTGTTCAATTCAAAGTTGTTCATGTCCCGAGCCATTTAAATCCAGGGCCCTAGTTGCTTTGTGCGTAATCACCAATCCTCGAGAGAGAGTTATTATCCCCAATAAATGCAAGCTGATTCATCTGAAAGCCTCTACCTAAAAAAATAACTGGGACAACCTTTGACAATTGAATAATTAAGGTGGGCGGAGATAGCAGTAGAAGATCATTTGCACATGTTGCTGATGAGTGGTGGGCTGGCTTAAGACCCCAGTAATAACCAGACAGGAGCGTTAAAAAAGTTGTTGTGTCTGAGCAGGTAATTGATGAACATGCCTGAAGTCTGCTGCTTGGAACCAGACTGTTTCACATTCTTAAGTCATTTATTGCTGACTCAGTTGATGATCTTTATCAGTTGGGCAAGTGGCCTTCTCTTAGCTCTCTAAAGTGACCCCCCCCCCCCTCCTTAAAGGAAAGATCCTATGGTGTTTGAATGACAAAATGCTGTCAAAGAAAAAACCAACAAGTTAAACAAAATTTACAGATAGAGATAACTTTCGCTGGACTTCTTAGCAGCACATCAAGAAGATACTTCTTCACGGTAGTAGAATTAAGCAAGACAGTTCTCTAAGAACAAACTCTACCTGGCAAGTAGACACACACATGGTGTTACCGCAAACCAAATATATATTGATACCTCACCATGCAATGCCTCAAATCCTGTATAAGATATTTCTTAAAGCACCTTGTTTGAAGCTCCCATGCCCCTCCCCAAGTGAAATACAAGGATTTCAAAATTCGACCTCCTCTGCCAATGTGCACAGAGAACCAAGCCATCAGTCTTACATATGAGGTTGAAATAAGTTGAATCAAATTTTTCATTGGTGGAAGATTGTTTGCCAAGTAGTTGCTAAACACCCAAACTGCCACTTTAAAGGCGTAAAAATGTGAATGGCACAGTGCTTCTCTGCAAGGTTATCACAACAACCACATTATAAACACAGGATAACTCTGCTTTATTATAAACAAGTTTCTTATCTGGAGCATTTGGGAATTGTTTTCTTCTCAAGTAATTGTTGCTTGTCTTGTGGCAGCTGAAGGCAAGCCTTTTAAAGGGACAGTCCAAGACATTTAGGGGGTGGCTAACTACTGTTCATTAAAAGCAGTAACAGTTAAGTGTCTTGCTAAAGAACTTGGGTTTCAAGACTAGGACTTGAACCCACACTCTGATGAACAGAATCACCAGAGTCGGGTGCCCTTGATCGCTCTGCCACAATACGCCGTTTGAAGTGAATTGTGTTATGGTCTCATGCTTTCAAATTGTTATTATGAAATGAATTTACTTTATGAAATACAAGCTGTATTGCCCTGCAGCCCTCACACAGATTAAAAGACTTCCTTTGGCAGATACCTTCTTGTACTGTGAAGCTTCTTCAACTGCAAAAAAAAACTTTTGAGTACATGATTCTTGTCACCCTGTGAAAAATACTTTCCCTTAGAAACTGTCAAACTGTTTGTTCTGATTTAGACATGAAAACATAGTTACAGTTGCACCGGTAAAATGTTGAAAGCTTTGGGGAGGAAATTATCTTATTAAGCTGGGCTTAATTGAATGGAAGGCAGTAACTGTACTAAACATCCTGACCAGTTATTCCGCCTGACATGTTACCATTTTTGGAAAGCGTTCATAAGTAGGGTAGAGAGGAATATGGGTTTGACTCAATTACATCATCGTGTTTAATTGTTCCCTTAAAACTCATACCGAGTAAACTATGTGGTGGTGTGGTGTCCAAAATATAATTTGCTATAAAGTATGTTTAGAACTTTTTTCTTGGTGGGGATTCGCAATTTTCCTCTTTATATACAGCACAGCTGACCTAGGAGGGAATTGTAAAGCTTTCAAAGGGCAGAACTGCAGCAGGAAGGATCACCCGTGGAGGCAACTGCCATGGGTCACTTGGGTTAATTCATGGGCTGTGAAGTATGGGTGTATCCACCGGGAGAGTCCCGCTACAGTTGTTTTATACACTCTGTACCTCATTCAAATTAAACAGTCTTCAAGATTTCTGGGGGGTGAGGATAGTCCCTGGTCTGTTGATCAGATAGTTAAGCCTTCTCCTTTGGACCTTTCTTCAGAACATAATTGTCACCCCTGACAAATGCCCATGGATGATAAGCTTCCTGATCTGGCAGTCTTCTGCTGAAATTGCCATAAATCATATCAGGGCATTTTGTAGAGGGAGGCACATTGTCTGGCCAGTCATGTTGCACTCCGTCACTCAAGAGTCATGTCTACTTATCATCTCTAAACATAACCGAGTGGTGATCAGCCTGAGTTCGCAACAAAAACTGTCAGGCTCAATTTTTGGGACAAGAAGTCTTTAGCCTGGGGTCCAAACATTTTATCCTTTTTTTTTAAACTAATATTTTACATAAAAAGAGCTTTCATTCCAGAGGGGAGAATGTCGAACTGTCATCATTCATTCTGGTTTTTATATGAATTGGAATGGAAGTGTAATCTAGGGGCCATTGTTGTTAGAAGAATCAAGCCGTGGCGTCATCAAACATATCATTTGGGGTTTTGAGGGGGTGTTTTTTGTTGTTTGTTCCCAACATCTTTCATTCAGTTCCACTGAACAATGGTTTTCATTTGTCTATGATTTGATGATGATGGGTGTCTGCCCGAACAGGGCCAGTTTGTGATTGCGTTCAATAAGTCATCATTAACCAAATGTGGAGTTGCACCTGTTGTGGAATAACGCCTCTCTTGGGAGTCACTTCTTGAAGGTTTCATATGGGCAAATAGAAATAACTGGAATTCCGCATGGTAATCAGCCCTAGTTGGTTTTAGGGGTTTTTATTTGCTTTTTGCTCTACTTATAAAAAAAATTCTTTCACACACACCAAAAATAAGAACTTGAGTTGAAATTTATGGATTGTGATGATTTATAATCTGTGTCAATGAGGTATATTGCTCTATAGTTTTGGGTAACCCATTACCGTCTGAAGGACATGTGTTAAATGCATGCTTGAAACAAACACCCAAAATGTGGCTTAAATGTCAAGTGTGTATTGGGAAAGAGTTTCATTCTTGAAGTGGAAGGAAGAGGAAGGAATAGCAAGCAGTCATTAGAATTGAAGTTGAATTTGACATTCCAATTACGAGTAGTGCTTCTTTCAATTGAGTACAACTAACTTGACATTAGGTTGCCATGGTAACATCAGTGTACTTTCATAATGAATGTCCCTCTTTACACACTTCTCACCCCATGGAAAAATAAATGACTCACTCGCATGTAGAGACCTTTAAGTGTCTTCGACGAGTTATTGCGAAGAGCCTCCATTGTTTTATACTATTGTTCTTATTGTGCCGGAAATGAACTGCCAGAGAAAAAAATCTTCTGTAAACTTTTGAAAAAAGGAACTAAAAACCGAAGACTTTCCTTTTTGTGGCGTTAAAATTTATTTTAATTCTTTTTTTTACAATCGCAGAACTTTTCAACCACAGGTTTTACAATCACAGATACGTTACATTCATAGAGGTTTTACAATCACACAGGTTTTACAGTCAGAGAACATTTAACATTAATGTCAGCTCACTATCTTAGCTGTACTCCATTGTTAAAACAATGGAAATATATCTATATACGCATAATGCATAGGATGGACTAATATTTGTTTGACCTCTATACGAGGGCGCCCTACTCGACTCACAAAAAGAGTTCTTGCTTGCTGTAGGTACCAAGCTATGTATTAAGTTAAGGAAAAAGGCGACAAAGTAAAATAGTTTCAGCCGATATTCTGGTTGGAGCGAGATGCTTTTTTAATGAGTGTTGCTCAAAATGCCTCGTAGCTATTAAGCTCCTGTGCATGATATCCAAAGGAGCATTTCTAGATAATAATCTACCGAAGCGCCCATAGGTACCCGGCTGCTGCTGCAGCTCTTTGCTGAGGTATGTTTAAACTGTTCCCAGGCATTGTTTTTTCTTTTCCTCCCTTCCCATTCACCAGGCACACTCGGCTCTTCTTTTTTGCACTAGAAGGCTACAGGTGAGCCTGTTAGAGCCAGGCTGGAGTGACACAGCATTGATTTTATCAGGATAATTGCTTGTTGCCCATTCTCAACATGTGTCTGGGTAGCCTTGGTTACAACGTGTAGGGAGGACACATAAAGGTCATAGGCCTGATTAAAGCTAGTGGATTCACAGATATGTACTTGGATGTGTTAGATCATGTTCGCCCAATGTCTGTATTGATATTCCAAGCGTTCAAGATGGACTTGGCTCTTGCGATGTCACCATGGCTACGTACATATATTGTGAATTCCAGATTTTGAACCTAACTCTTCTGGAAAGGCACACAAGCTGTGCACCAGTAGTGAAGTCTGGTGCATAACAACATGTAGCGCAAACTTGTGTCTCCTTTTAGGTGCATAAGATGATGGGCAAATAACCGTAGAGAAACATGCTAAATGAATGTGACAATATAGTTTTCGGAGCAGATTAATATTAATAAATCAGACAACGCCATCGTGTTTTGGCAGGTGGTTTCACTGAGGTGACAAGAAATATCAAATTGACTTGTGACAAATACAGGTCATTTTGTTCTCGGTTGAGGCATGCGACCAAAGTTCACTGTACCGGATCAAAGAGTAAAAAAACAAAATTAAAACGTTAGTACTAGTGTTTCTGGCTCCCTTCCATGTCATTCCATGTCATTAAAAGTCTATGTCCAGATAATACATCAACCTAGTTTTTCCTGTTTGAGAGGGGGGGGGGGGGATTGTATGATTTCCTTAGAACAAAAATGTTGTACTCATTAACGATAATCTTTTATTACCTAGTGCCATCAGTCATATTCATATTGAGAGACTGCCAGACAATTTTCTTGTCCCCCATCCTCTAGAGCGAGCTTCCTGGCCTATTAGCCCTTCGTAAATGACTCTCATCAACATTCCAATGGGCCCCCTCTTACTCATACAAACTACCTGTAATTTATCTGCTAAATGAATCAATACCTTCTCATTATGACGCGACTGAACCCGCGCCCGATTCCAGGTCAGCATATTACTAATGCGTTTGAAGATTTCCAAGTGAAGTCTTTAAGCGGTGTGGACCAGAGTCGCGAGCTAATTGCCAGTCAGCTCGGTAGTCTGTGACCCATTTTAAATGCAAGAGAACCAGGTTCTTGAACTTCACTGTTCTTCTCTGTGTAATGATTTAAAGGGGGTCGTGCAATCAACTGTGCTGGCGGTGTACCTTCAAAAGTCTCTTGGATTGGATTTCATTGTAATTCTCAGCTTTATTTTCTGCGAGACAAGTTGCAGCATTTGTAGTGTTGTTGTCGAGCCTTGGTCCATGATGTTGCTAAGTCTCTCCGAATCACAACCTTCTGAAAAGGCGGGTTATCTTTGACAGTTTTTGATTTACTTGTGATATCATTACGGAGAAACGGTGAAAGTGTAACTTCTTCAGTCAATGTGATTTGGAAAAAGCTGAAATGGTTTACCATTGTTAAACACTTTCTTGTTAATAACGGCACCATGAACAATATGTTTCATTGCACTTGAGTTTTTCGTTTTTTGAATCAGTTAATGCATCCTGACATCTTTATTTGTATTCTGGCTTTGATTTTACAATATTAAGGTGGGTTGTTTAATGTGAAGAAAGGCTGTAAACTTTGTGACATGGAACTAATATTATGGTTACTAAGCCTTCAAACTGGGCAGCTTTAGTTTTGTCTGCTGTTAGGGACAGGTTCATTGTAATGGGGGCTACACAATGGGAACTTTTGTGATGGTACCAGGCATTTCACTCATTGTTTTTTTACCTTGTCCTCATTGATGGGAACAGTAGAAGAACACCCCCTATTGTCTCAAAACCCTTTCCCATGAAAAACTTTCCGCTTACCAATATTTCAGTGATAATCCTTGCACTGCCCTTTTTGCAGATCTGACCGTTCTTTAAAAAGATGAGTCTTACATCTTAGATGATTTCAACACCCAGGTCCCCAACATTTCTAGGAGTTTCCTGTGGCCATCAGCCTCTGACGATTGAATCGGGTTTCCTTAAACTGACCCGTTAATGACACAAAGAAGGATATTAAGAGAAATAGATCGACTGGCGCACAATAATTAGACTTTCAAATGTAGATTCATTTGTTAGCTCCCTTGCATGTTATTACTCCATGGGACGTGACGGGCAGAGGTAATTCCTGAAATGGATTACTGTTGATGAATTTCAGATGAGATATCTCCACTTGAAAACTGTACAAACTCAAAGACTTGAAGTCATCGGTCTCCTCTCAACCTTTGCTGTTATGTTTCCATATTTTAGATCTGTACCCGAGGGAAAGTTTTTGAAACATGACCTTTCGTGACGTCTTATATTTTATTACTTCTTTTTGTATTTTAGTAAATTTAAGGCAAATACTATTAGCTTTATTTGTTCAATGTATACGTTACGTTGTAAGCTGATTGAGTTGCCGAAATGTTTTATTTTTAAGATTTTATTTTTGCCCTACTTCGATTGAAATGTTTGTATTTTGTTTCACAAACATGCTGAATGTTACATTTGGTTTTGTGGGCCAATGTTATATTCAGAGTGACTTTGTTAATATCTTAGGGTCTTTTTTTTCCAGATCAATTTCATCTTGGATTGGTTTTTTTTATGACGTTTATGGAGCCGTGAACTCAAAATGGTATTTTCTTTTTTTCTTTCTTTTTCTCCAGATAATGGAAAGAAACAAGGTATAAGAACAGCGCTTTGATTCCCTCCTCTTCTGATGCACCATGACTGCTGTTGAGCAAAACTCCATGGGTGACATTGGGGAGTTTCCTGACCCACCGTTACAGGATCTACCACTAGCTAAAGTAACCAGCAACATGTTAAAAGACAAACTCCCTCCGTTTTCAATGGAGAACTCGCTCTGCAGTGATCTTCCAACAACAGGACCTGATCACGCTGCTGCAGCAGTCGGAGACGAGTTGAAAGTAAATGGCGATTCCAATTCCAAAGACAGCGAACCCAAGAGCCAACACGAGAACGGGCCTCGAAAAGAAAATGGTCCACCTGAAGATGTGGCTTGTTCAGAGTGCCACGGACAGTTCAACAGTCTGCAGTTGTACATGGAACATAGTTGCAAGGCCTCTAAGTTCCCCAAGCAACAACAAAATGAAAACGTTGAAGACACTGACGCAATCGCAGAGAGTGATGGAGCTGCGTCAATCAACGGTGACGATAGCGAACTGAGCGATATCGAGAACTTTGAAGGAGAGATTGTCTACCGACCGGATGGGTCTGCTTACCTTATGGACGGATCTGAATTATCTGATAGTGAAAGTGCCCAATGTGGCTCCAAAGAACTAGACACCCTGGGTAGGCAGCCCTTAAAGGACACTGGAAATATGTCTGCCTTTCCCGGTATTGTGAACTCTCTCCATATACCCGCCTATATGACTATGGGGAACCTGGCTCCATTTAACCTGGGCCAGCTTGCAACTCCTATAGTGCATAGCTTCCGCGTTTACGACGTTAGAACAGGAAAGGGGGATAGTCAGGAAAGTTCAGAAACTAAAGCCGATGAGGAAGGACAGCATTCTGCCAATGAGAATGCAATGGAGGGCCATGGTAAGCCCATCCTTATGTGCTTCTTGTGTAAACTGTCATTTGGATTTGCCAAATCCTTTGTAGCCCACGCAAACAACGAACACAAACTGACTCTGAACGAGGAGGAACGGCAGATAATGGCCCGTAAGAGCCAGTCCGCTATCATACAGGGTCTTGGCAAAGAGAAAAATCCCCTGTTGTCATTCCTCGAAGCCACTGCCATCAAATCGCAACCTAGCCATCTACAAAACTTCAAACACACGCCACCTTCCACTGATTATTTGCACTCGATGTTCTCTTCAGCTGCCTCGTCAGTAAGCTATGTGTACCCTGTTAATGTTGCCATCAGTACTAGCTCACCACACACAACCAGTGTCGTCACTGCTACCTCAACTCCCAAAATGCAGCATATTCGTGTTGAGGCTGCTGGCAGAGAAGCTGTCGCGGACACTGAAACGGACGGAAGGCATTCACAACAAAAAGAAACAGCCCCTGGTCTTTTGGCTATTGCCAAAAGTGAAAACCAATCTTCAGGACCAAATCAAGACAAAGGTACATCCTTGGACAATGACAAAAGTATTGCAAGAAAGGATGGCTTATTGTCAGCTGAGCAATCTGAAATAATCCCAAAGGACCATTCTTCTCCCGAGAAGTGTAAAGCCAAAAGACACCCTGATGGATTTTTGGCACAGGACAGTCACAAACTGTCGGTCGAGCTAAACGCTTCCAGATCACCAGCTGCAGACAACGGGACTTCTGGCAGTCACAATTTTTCGACCAATTTTCTGCTTGAGCCAGGGAAACCAGTGGTGAGGTACAGCCCAAGCCCAAGTGCCAGTTCAAATTGCCAGACACCCCACCCACAAGAGGCTGAATCTCCTGATCCATCGAGCCTTGCTGAAGAAAACCTTCCCGATGGGAGCCCATCCCCCAGACCAAGCAGTCGAGACACCTGTACTCCCTCTGATTGCTGTTCTTCCAGCGGACGGAATTCTAGCAGTGTGGAATGCCCAAAGTGTGACATGGTCCTGGGCTCTTCACGTTCACTAGGCGGACATATGACCATGATGCACTCGCGCAACTCCTGCAAGACACTTAAATGCCCCAAATGCAACTGGCACTACAAGTATCAGCAAACGCTAGAAGCTCATATGAAAGAGAAGCACCCAGAGAGTGAATCAAAATGTCCTTACTGCGAGACCAACCAAACCCATCCTCGTCTATCCAGAGGTGAAACCTACACCTGTGGATACAAGCCATACCGCTGCGATATTTGTAACTATTCCACCACCACCAAGGGCAATCTAAGTATTCACATGCAATCTGATAAGCATTTAAACAACGTACAAGAGCTACAAAACGGCAGTGACCAATTATTCATGCACACTAGCAAGGTGGGTAATGAGCTACCCCCTTCATTATCGTCTACGTCGTCAACGAAAACTAAGCCTAAGCACACCTGGCGATGCGATGTGTGTGATTATGAGACCAACGTGGCTCGCAATTTGCGCATCCACATGACGAGTGAGAAGCACATCCACAACATGATGGCAATCCAGCAGAACGTCAGCCAGATGCAGCGAGAGATGCAGACCAACCTGACTGGCTTTCAACCTGAGGAATCCATGTATATGTACATGGCCCAGAATATGCTCCCCATTGTTGCCCAGGGACCAGAAGGTATGGATATGCAGAGCATGATGAATTACAACTACGATCCAGTTGCATATGCGGCCATGGTCGGAAACATGGCCTTGGGCGTTGCTCCTACTCCTGACCAGCAGGCCAGACCAGTTCATGAAGATCAAACCGCAGTAGTAACTACAGATGACATGCAGAATAACGAACCTCTGCGGTTGTACCAGTGTTCAGTGTGCAACAAGTTTAGCACAGATTGTCTGGGTACACTACAGCAACACATCTCTAAGGATCGAAGTGAACCCAACGAGGAGCTGTGGCGTATCGTGATCGGTGATGTCCAGCAGTGTGCATTATGCAACTACACCACTCAGGTGAAAGCCAATTTCCAGCTTCACATGAAGACCGATAAGCACCAGCAGAAACTGCAACTGTTCAACCACATCAGGGAAGGCGGCAAGCAAAATGAGTGGCGTCTGAAGTACATGAATGTTGGCAACCCAATTCAGTTACGCTGTAACGCCTGTGATTACTACACCTACAGCACCGACAAGCTTCACACACACACCCACAGCAGTAACTACCGCCATGAGACAAGCATGAAGCTCTTCCGTCACCTTCAGAAAATCAACATTACTATCAACCCTGAGACACGCACCTTCCACTGCCCTCTGTGTAACTACTCCACCAAGGCCAAACTTAATTTGATACAACATGTCCAATCCTTGCAGCACATTAAGAGTGAGGAGAAACTCAACAAAGCCTCACCCAAGGAAGGGATGACAGCTGATGGTGCATTAGACCTGTCCAGAAAAGACAGACCATCACCAACTTCTACTGCATCTACCCCAAGGGACCAAGATAAAGAACCTGGTGAACCTGAAGCCAAACGTCCAAAATTACCCCAGGAGAGTTTTACAACAGGAAGGCAAAGAGGGGAGTCTCGCAGCAACTCAACCACCACACAAATATTTTCCTGCCCCTATTGCAAATACAGCAGCATAGACCAGCAACGTATATCTGCTCATGTGGTGTCCCAGCACAGCATTAAACCCCAGCCCATCTTGCGCTGCCCTCTTTGTCAGGAAGTCTGTACCAATAAGATCAACTTAGAGGTACATCTCATGGATGCTCATAGTGTCTCCAGAGAATGTATGCAGCGTCTTATGATGACCAGTGAATGGGTGATGCCAACAGCTACCAATCCTCCAGCTACACCGCCATTCATTCAAGGAACCAACCCTGCAATGGAGGCATTGGCCCAGGCAGGTCTTAAACCCCCACCAGCTGAATCCCCGGCACCTTCTTTTTTCGAATCAGCTAAAATGGAAGCACATGAGAAACCAAGAGATTCTCCAGGTCCCTCAAGTGACACAGAAAGCACTGATTTATATCGTTGCCAAAAGTGTCATCTTGTTTTTGCAAATATCGATCAGCTCTACTCTCATCAGGACCAAAGTTGTCCCCTCACTGAGCAAGACACTCCAGGTGGACCAGGATTTCTATGTTGGAAGAAAGGTTGCAACCAATACTTCAAGACAGCTTCTGCTCTTCAGATGCATTTTAAAGAGATCCATGCTAAGCGGCAACAGTCGACCAGCTCGGAACGTCATATGTATAAGTTCCGCTGCAATCAGTGCAGCTTGGCATTCAAGACGGAAGAGAAGCTCACCAACCACATGCAGTATCATCTACTACGTGCAGCTACCAAGTGTCCAGTTTGCCAGAGAATGTTTCGATCAGTCCCTGCCTTGCAAAACCACATTGAGACAGCCCATCAGGATTTGAGCAGCAGTGAACTACTCCAGTACTACAACTCTGTATCCAATGGGGACTTGGTTTCGCTACCTAAATCGGTTGATGACTCTCCAAATTGCGATGACGTTCTCAATGAAGGTGATCAGAACAACCAGTTTGATCAATCTCAGTTTGAAGGCCAGTTGGAAGCTGAATCTGTAGATGGTACCATTGACAGCTCAGATGCAGGTAGAGATGACCCCAGTCGGCAGGTGGAAACGCCAAATAGTCAGGAAGTTGATAGTCTCTCAGAAGATGGAAGTCAAGATGAATCTAAATACATCGATGATGGAACCTATGCAGATCCTAGCCGCAAATACAAATGCCATCGATGTCGTTTGGGATTTATGCGCCAGAGTGAGCTGAGTAGTCATAACAAAACAATGATGCACCGCAAAGGGGATCGCAGTCTGACTGCTTTCCAACTTCAGAGGTACTGGGATCCCAATCGACCATATAAATGTGATGTCTGCAAAGAATCCTTCACCCAGAAGAATATCTTGCTTGTCCATTACAACTCTGTCTCTCATTTACACAAACTGAAGCAGAGCCTGAATGAACCCACCGAGCCAGATACATCAGCAGATACCAGTGATGGTAAGCCATATCGTTGCAATTTGTGCAAAGTTGCTTACAGCCAAGCCACGACATTGGAGACACACATGCGCTCTGTGCTTCATCAGAGCCGAGCAGCCAAACAAGAGCTTCAAGGAACCAGTGCTGAACGTGAAGAATCTACATTGGACCAGACAAGAGGTGCAACCGAGAATGGTGATCTTGTATCTCCTAAACCATCAGGGATGTCTACTCCATCACAGCAGGCACAAGAACTGCAGTCACAGCAGCTGCAACAAGCCCAACAAATGCAGTTACAGATGCAGCAGATTCAACTTCACCAGCTGCAGCAATTGCAGCAGGCACAATTGCAGCACTTCCTTCAACAGCAAGGAATTAGTCAGCTCCATTCAGAAGCTGCCCAGCAGCTCCAGGCAGAACTAGCTCTTGCAACGCTAGCTGGTTTTCCCCCAGGAATGATGCTACAGCCTGGTCAGATGCTTCCTCAACCGAGTGTCTTCAGTTGTAACAAATGTTCATCAGTCTTTGTGAGCCAAGAGGCCCTTGTTCAACATCAGCTTACACAATGTGGAAACTCTCCTTCATCAGAGAATGCTACCACACCAGCCACACCACCAGCAACCCCAAAGCAAAGCATCCCTGAGATTTCAAACAGTCAGCAACCACGTCGTATTCGAACCTCTCAAGTCCAAAGAAAGCTCTTGGAAAGCTATGGATTCGACCTTGTTCAACAGTTCAATGAGTTTGCTCAGGGTTTACCAGCCAGTATTGCTCAAGAGGACAAGTTCTACTGCAGCGATTGCTCCAAAGAGTTTTCAAGTATTTTTGTCTACAAAGCCCATTTAGAAGAGCTTCACAAGAAGGTGCTAACCATTAAGGAGATCGAGATGTACTCGCAGAAGTTTAAAGAGGAGCTTATTGAGAGCAGTCTCGAAGAGGAGAGAGAAAGGATCGAAAGTGAGAAAGATGTCAAGGAGGAACAACCTGAACAGAATGGGGAAGTCAAAGAAGAACCCGGATCTGATGCACTATCCCAGGTGCCGTTATCTGAGGAGCAGTATGCTACAGCTCAGCTTGCTGCAGTGCAGTATCTACAGCAAGCACACCAGCAAGGCCAGATATCTGCTGCCCAGGCCATGCCTCCCCCACCTCCTCCACAAATGCTGCTGTCAAATGCATTTCCGCTCTCAATGATGCAGCCCATGCAGACTCTCTCTGGCATGCAAAACTTCAACATGGTGCAAGGAATGAACTCGGTACAGGCCACCATGCCTGCTATGCAGGCCGTTCAATATGTGGATCCCAACTACATGCAGAAGTCTCCAAAGCGGGCTCGCACACGAATTACCGATGACCAGTTGAAAATTCTAAGAGCCTACTTTGACATTAACAATTCTCCCACGGAAGAGCAGATTGCAGAGATGTCCCAGAAGTCTGGTTTGCCACATAAAGTTATCAAGCACTGGTTTAGAAATACTTTATTTAAAGAGCGACAGAGAAACAAAGATTCTCCTTACAACTTCAACAACCCACCCACCACCACACTTCAAGATGCAGAGAAGTCAGCTCAAGCAAAGGCCAAGCAAGAAGTGGCAGCTGCCCAGGCAGCTGCTTTAGCAGCAGAGCAGGCAGCAGCAGCCTGTGCAGCAGCTGCTGCGGCTGCTGCTGCAGATGCACGACATTCGTCACCATCACCCATTTCATCCATCAGTGGTTCTGGCAGCAGAAAAAGGAGCAAAGCGGGAAGCAGTTTTTTAGCCGATGGTGCCTCCCCTTGTCTGTCACTACCTTTATCATCTACAATGCCTATGATGGCCTTGCCACCAGCACCCATGGCGTCAGCCTCTGCCTCGTTGCCTGTTTCTACAGCCATTCTCAGTGCTCCTCCTATTCCTGCACTATCGGTATCTCCAAAACCAGAATCAAAACCTGAGAAAAAAGAAAGTGTGAAGTCAGAGACTGTTCCTGAGAAGAGTCCTTTTCTACCCGATTGGTCTCAGCCTAAATCACAATCACCACCACCACCCATTGAGGAAGCCCCAGTGAAAAGCAAGCCAAGTGACATGGATGTTTTCAGCAAGTCAGAAGAGTCCTTACTTAAGCCCCCTGTCAAACGAGAGCGAGAAAGTGTTGCAAGTGTGAGTTCAGTAAACAGTGTCTTCACATCAGACCCACAGGGAGTCAATGTTTTTAGATCATCGACCCTAACATCTTCACCTACTACGCCTACCTCAACCCACTCTGAGCTGGGCTCCCCAATACTTTCACCGATTTCTCCAGCAACCCATGGGATGCCGTCTGCCACCTCCCCAACAGTGAGTTGCAGTGGTTCAGGATCCAAGCGGTCAGGTCGCACACGCTTCACAGATTATCAGGTCAAAGTCTTACAGGAGTTTTTCGAGAATAATGCCTACCCCAAGGATGATGACCTGGATAACATGTCCCGCCTGTTAAACCTCAGTCCTCGTGTGATTGTAGTTTGGTTTCAAAATGCCAGACAGAAAGCACGGAAGATATTTGAGAACCAACCTCTGATTGACAGCGGGGATTCTGAAGGTGAGTGTAGCAACCGCTACAAGCGTACCCCCGGTATGAACTACCAGTGCAGCAAGTGCTTGTTGGTATTCCAGAGATTCTATGAGTTGATCAGACATCAGAAACTCCACTGTTACAAAGAAGATGAAGGTAGCAATCATTCATCTCAAGTCAGTCCAAGTGGTGGTCCTCCCTGTACTTCGCCAATTGCTAAGAGCACAGCCAGCAGCACTAGCAGTGTCACCTCTGACACTGTGTTCACCAAGTCCGAGGAGAGGAATCCCAAGTCCGAGGCTGAACCTAAGGCTGAATCCAAATCTTCCAGTTCGACCCAGGACGGTCAGGGTCCAGTGGTGCATTATCAGTGTGAGAAATGCAGTTTGGTCTTCCCGCATTTTGACCAATGGAGGGATCATCAGCAGGTACATATGATGAATATGGGCCTATTTGGGAGCTATCTTCCCCAGCAGATGCCATACAACATGATGTATCTCTCCTACCCAGAAAGCATGAATGGTGTAACTCCAGAACAGTATCTGAATTACTTGAGTAACAAGAAGCAGAATGAGTCACCAACTAAGAGGAAGTTCTCCGAAACGAGTGATGAATTATTGGGGCCATCAACCTCTGAAAATTCAGCTGATAATGGGGAGCAGCCAAAAGACAAGCGACTACGGACCACTATATCTCCAGCTCAACTTGATGTCTTGTATGCAAAGTACCGTGAGGACAGCAACCCTACTCGCAGGATGCTTGACATGATATCCAAAGAAGTCGGTCTGAAGAAAAGAGTCGTTCAGGTTTGGTTCCAGAACACACGTGCTAGAGAGCGGAAGGGACAGTTTCGTCTCTCTGGGTTGAACCAGATGTGCAAGTGTCCATTCTGCAGGGCCCTGTTCAAATCCAAGTCAGCTCTCGAAGCCCATATCAGAACCCGTCACTTTGACCAGCAGGTTACCAACAGTCAGATGGAAGCCATCCTAGCTCAAATGCCCGAGTGTGATGAAAGCGGAATGATGAGCCCTCAGTTCGACAGCTCAACAGGCAACATGTTCTCAATAAGTCCCAGTCTCTCTCAGGACGGAGACCATGCTGTCAATTTGTCTTCCACCCACAAACTGCGCCGTAAGGGTGAAGAATTGATAATTATTTCGGATGATAGCAGTAGCCAAGATGGAGTCGAGAACCCCAATGAGTCTGGAAATTCTGATGAGTTGGGATTGAAGCAAAGATCAAGGAATGACAGCGGACGAGATTCTGAGGGGAACAGAAGGGAGATGTCTAAACAGTGGGAGGGGTTACAGTCACGGAGCGGCAGTGATTCCTCCCAGCTTCAGATGGATGAAGATAACAAGGAATCTGAAATGCTCTCACCCACCAGCAGCATGGTTGGTGAAGACTTCTACGAAAACACACTGTCTGAAGCAGGTTCTATGGATCGAAGTGAGGACTCCTACAGTAATCTGGATGAGGCAGAAAGAATGAGGATACGTGAGGCCAATAAAAGGTATCGCACCCAAATGAGTCAACTCCAACTGAAGGTGCTGAAACACTGCTTTAATGACTACCGCACTCCAACCATGCATGAATGTGAACTGCTCGGCCAGGAGGTTGGACTACCGAAACGTGTAGTGCAGGTGTGGTTTCAGAATGCAAGAGCAAAAGATAAGAAATGCAAAACTACTGTGACCAAACAGTTTGGGATGATTGGCACTTCGTCTGACGGTCTACCAGAGTCGTGCAAGCTGTGCAATGTCACCTACTCCATGTCTTTGTCAGTGAGAGATCACGTCTTTACTGAGATACACATTCGGAGTGTGAAGAAGTTCATCAACAATGAGATAGAGAAGGACTCTGAGGACAGTGCCAGATTCTTGTCACTTCAACAGAAGGTGCATGGTTCCCCCTCTCAGCAGCAGCAGCAGCAGCAGCAGCAACAACAACAACAACAACAACAACAGCAGCAGCAGCAACAGCAACAGCAGCAAGCTCTTGCAGCCAGCCAAGCATTTTTGCCTGGAGCTACCCACCCAATGATGCAAGGAGCAGGAGGTGTTAATCCAGTCGCTGCTGCAGCTCAAATACAAGCAATCCAAGCTATGCATGCAGCTCAGATGATCTCACCTCAGATGGCTTCACAACAGATTGCCGCAGTAGCTGCTGCTGCTGGAATGCTTCCTGGAGGATCTCCTCCTGCAGTGCCTGGCAAACAAGAAGGACGGAAGGAAGGAGGGGTCAAGCAGGAACCCAAAGATGAGGAGCAGGCAGCCCAGCAAGCTGCAGCAGCCCAGCAGCAGGCAGCTGCAGCTATGCAAATCGCTCAGCAGCTCAACGCGCCAGGTTCTCGCACAGACCAAGCTCTGATGTCTTACCTGTATGGCGGGGTACCCCCATATTACTCACAAATGCCCATGATGTACCCATTTTATCCCGGTGGGCAGGAAGCAGCAATGATGGCCGCCTATGAGCAATCCATGCAAGCTGCAGGGATGTTCCCACAGATGGCTCAGATGTATGGAGCAAATCCCCTGGCTGCAGCAGCACAGCTACAGTCCAAAAACCCAGAGTCCACCACGCCCAAACCGAGTACCAGTAAAGAACAGCGGGAATCCTCCTCCTTCCCTGGGGATAGGGATCGTCTCATCCTCAGGCCCAAATCCTCTACCAATCGCTACCTCTGCAAGAAGTGTGAGAAGGTCTTCACAGACCGAGATTCTGTGACGTCCCATCAGGTGACCGCCTGTTATCCAGGTCAGGTGGTGAATACGGAGGAAACTGTAGAGAAGCTTCCATCAAACCGGTTCTTGTGCCAGGCCTGCCCACGGGAGGCTCTCATCACAGAGGAAGACGTTAACAAACATCTACAGTCATCAGGCCATGAGAGGAATGCTGCACTGCGACGTAGCAGTAGCAGTAGCTCCAAGAAAAGCTCTAAACATCATCGGCATCATCATCAAAGTAAGCACTGAGTGCTCAACAAATTATTCAACCCACCAAAAACAAAAGCATTTGAGTCAAACATATTAATTAGCATAACTGACCTAAAAATCTGATATTTTCCCTGCCTGCTGGGAACGGAATGACACTATACATAAGGGGCCTTATGGTTTTGATTATTAAGACCCAAGTGTGGGTTACAAAGTTATGTGCACAAAATGACATGATGCTCAGATAACACTTTTGGCTGGGCAAATTTGCACAAGTGAACCTATGAAATTGTCTAAAAG
Source organism: Asterias amurensis (assembly GCF_032118995.1). Classification (NCBI taxonomy): domain Eukaryota; kingdom Metazoa; phylum Echinodermata; class Asteroidea; order Forcipulatida; family Asteriidae; genus Asterias; species Asterias amurensis. Next base: position 23,991,629 of record NC_092650.1, on the reverse strand, counting down.
AATTTTTTTAGACATTAACATTTTGCAGTCTTGACGAGCTGCCTTTTGTACAGTAAATTATTATGGACCAACGAGAGGTTTAATACATGAAATAGGTGCCCTCCTTTGTTTATTTAAAGGGTTTTTTTCATATCGTCTTAAACGAAGGAATTACTGTAATGCAGACCTGATATATTATGCATTGTTGATGAACTTCTTGGGTTGGTTTGATTAGGGGGTGGGGGTATTTTTGATTGATTTATTTATTATATTTTTTTAAAAGGGGAGAAGATAAGAGTAAGACGACTCAGATTGTAGTCTTCGCTCGCAGTTTGTAAATAAGCCATAATAGGAGAGTGATATTAACTGTAGTTTGATTGCGACTGGGTTGCGTTGTGGTAACGTTGGTGCGTGTAGTTGGTTAAAGATGGATTCCTTATCCCATCGGGATAAATGTAGACGAGGAGGGTTTGAAATTTTGGTTTGTTTACATCCAGTAGGAATACCAGGGTATTATAAAAGAATCGATTCAGTTTGGGATTTTAATATCTGTGATTTGACTTTTACTCACTGCGTCTTGCAGGTTCCTTTGTGAAACAGTGCTATGGTCAGATCCAGAACTTAAGATCTTTAAAAAAAAATTGAAAGTGAGATGAAAAAAAACTTGTTTGTGTGTTGATTCTGCGAAATAGAATAAACACTACTGGAACGAGTTTGTTGAAAACATTTTTAAAATGTCAACTTCTGATAACTTGGATGATGGAATGAGTAGGATTTGGGGGGGGGGGAATGGGTAGAAAGTAGAATTCTGGTGTATTAATTACTCACTGATGAGGAAGACTAGCTTGAGAATGTTTGTAGTTTAGAGTGTATATATTTATATATATATATGAGAAACCTATATGATACAGTAAATATCTATGTAAGTAGTTGGTAGTTGGCACCATGTCGCTATGTGAGAACAATATGCTTGTCATGGACCACAGTACAGCACCTCCACACTAGGATGATTCACATTATTAGATGTAGCACTGAATAATCTGGTGATGCGTTGATTGCAAAATTTATTTTTGTTATCGTTGTAGGATTGTCATCGTCTTGAATGCAATTGAAAGGGTTCTTTTTTGTTGGGGGATGGGGTGAAATATTGTGACTGCTAGTCTCGGGTGAGTTGTGCGTTCTCTTGTTTCGCCGTGCGACATCCAAGTGAATAACGTAATAGTGCATTCACTAGTATGTTTTGAATTGAGCTTGAGAATGCGACTAATCCACGAGTCAATGCAATGGAACTTGAAAAGTTCATCACCATAATCAGGATCTGATACTGCGCCGTGGATAAACAAGTTGGACGTGAAAGGGATATAAAGTCTGAGTTTGTTCAGGGCGTTACTCGACACCGATTCCTGATCGCCCGGGACATTCTGTGTTGTGATTTGTGTCAACAGTGGTCGGAGTATAAGATGGTGGGTTTGGATGATTCCTACCGTGTATCAAGTTTTAATTATTGCCAAGTGGGCCCATATAATGTAGATGTTGAATTCGCGACCTGACGGTTGGGACTAGCCGTAACCCGAGAACTCGTCAGAAAGAGCTGGCGTTTAATTTCCTGCAGTCGCACTTGAATATTAAAATGAAAAGACAACTCTTGCTGGAGTGGATGTAACCCAACCTCCCCATGGCAAGATGAAATAGAAATGTCAATAGCCAAAATGAAATGGTGCATATCCATTGAAGGGTTCTACGCTAAAAAAGAGTAGGAAACTAACATCTGAGTTATGTGCAGTTTTGCCCTTTTTACATATGATTGTCCAAGTTGGATCAGATATTATTCAAACTTGGAAATACGCTAGGCTTTATAGTCCTGTTATTCTTTTTGATAGAGCATTACTGCAAAGCAGTTCCTTTTTGTTACATTGTCGTAGTATAATTACAAGGCCTAAGTGGACAAGGTTTTTTTTTACAACTAATCCTACATATAACAGTTTATTTTGTTTAACTAATGCTATTGAATAGATTCTAGTTCCACATTAATAATTTGACCCAACGGTTAAAGGTATCACACTGTCATGACCAAAATGCTGTGATTTTGTTGGTGTTGTTATTTTTCCGCTTACTGCATTCTTATCATGAAACAACAAGCTATATGTATGATGAGGCAACAACAATGCGGGGTCTTAAGCGTTATAATTTGTTTTCTTAATTAATTTAGATCACAAGTAATTACTGTAATGAATGTATCTGAAGTACTGAAGATGTATAAAGAAAATTAAGCATAATATTGGACATAATATAGTAAGAAAATTTACTCAGACCAATGCATTACTTGTTTAATAGTCTGCCAAAATAATAGTAGATGTGTTGCACAAACTGCCTAGCAGGTACAATTGTGTTGAGTGTAGGTTCTCCACCAGTAAACAAAATCCTAGATTTTTTCTTGAACGGAAATAGCACAGATTTTTATAAGTGTTTATTTTTGGTATTAATGCTGTGTTGACATAAACAAATTAACGTCTTTGTTCCCTGCAAGCTTTGATTCAAAAAAAAAAAAATACAAAAAAATACAAAAAAATTATTAATCAAAACAAAAATGTAGACAATTGCATTGTCCCTTTTAGATATTGCTTAAAAGCAAGTATGTCTGTTTATGTTTGTTGATCTGTTTGTTCTATGTTCATGCATTATTATAAAAAAAATATCACTGGCCAAAGGAAAAAAAACAAAAGAAATATTGAAATAATTTTTCCAGAGCTTTTGAAACAAAAAGTAGAAGAAAAAAAAAGAGAGAAAAAAAAAAGAAGCTTAATGTAACCAGGTGTACATAATGTTATAAATGATGATTGAAATGTAGGTAACGCGGTGTTTTGTTACGTTTTTTGTAAGAACACCCAGTAGAGGCCTGTTTGTATGCATGCCACTTTTTATATACAGCTTGAAGCAAAACAAACAACGACCAACTTTATCGGCTTATCCGTGCTTTGCGTATTCATTTCTGCTCCTAGAACAATGTAATTTTTTCTTAATTAATTCGAATGACCAAGATATTATGGTGCCACTATATTTTATGCAGTGATCCATTTTTGGGACTCATATTAAGTATAATAACAGAGGTTTAACAATAATTGAGAAAAGAGATCGGGGGAAACGCATCCGTCTCTTTTGAATGTAATTTTGCTGCTGCTAGTGCTAGTGTTTTTGTGTCTGTAAGTGTAAAAAAAAATAGGCGACATTATTATATGCCAAATATGCAGGATTTGGTCACCTTGGTTTTGAATGGTGTTCTATATGAAGATTTCTCAAAAGTAATTGGTGACTGTGGTTGTAAGCTGATCTTTGATTTGCTGATTTCATTTGAAAATTCACACCTTGGTTGAGACCAAACTAGACAAGTTTAAGTCCTCTGTTGGTGATGGGGTGAATCAGTGAGATGGACTAATGCATCATTTGTGTTATGTCTCCTTGTGATATATGATGGTGGATTTCAAACAAATAAATAAAAAAAATAAAAAAATTAATCAACAGCACCACACTGTAAATATGATGTGCACAAATGCCAAATGAATCTTTGACAAAGAAATAAGCCAGCCAATTACAAAACCCATGGCACCTCGGTACAGATAGTAGACATCTATTTATATAGTAGGTGATTAGTTTCATTCTACCGAGCCACTTAAATGTAAACTACACAAACAGTAAAATGATGAAAAGAATGTTTATGGTGACTCATGTACATTTCACTAGTCGGGTTTTCTTTCGTTCTTTTCCTTGTTTTGATACAAAGTAGAAGATTGCCTTTCGGTAAACAAACTGAATCTTGTATAGCACCTTGTAAAGAGTGATACCAGTTTTATGTTGTCGATTTAATGTAGAAAGAAGACTTGGAACTGTTGCCCAAAATTGGATCTAGTAAACCTCAGTACAGGTTTTTGTTTATTTTATATTTTATGAACACATGTAGTTGTGATAATGGTTAACAGAGGCTTGGACGGTCATTCCTGTGGAGTGGCTCTGTGTAGAAAAATACAAAAATCTTGGTATACCATGGTGTATTTATGCACAAAACGATAATCTTAGATTATAACTGTGTCCGGTAGTGTTCGTCATAAACCACAGTACTGTTTGCTACTGTTCTGATAGACTAATGCAAGTCTAATCTTTGTGTGCACTTGTGCCAAACTGTCAAAAAAAAAAAAAAAAGGAAGAAAAAAAAGATCTTGAAAAAAAATGTTACAAACACTTGATGTTTAATACTGAGTGTGTCTTCTATTTTTGTTTGGACAAAACAAATTTTTTATAATTATTCTATATGGGATGTTAATGAACATGACAGCCCTCTGCTTCGCACCTTAAAAAGTAATGCTTATATTATTATTTTCATGCGTTTTTGTACTTTCCTATGTTCATGCAGTCATGTAATATCATATATCTGATTATTATTATTTTTCATTATGTACACATATATTTATCACATGCCAGATCAGATTCTTTTGTTTTATTTGTTTTTTGAATTATTGTTTCTTTTTCCTGATTTATTTTTGGTCATATTTTTGTTTTGTTAGTTTGATTTAGTAAATGCTTAAGAAGTTTTGTATTTCTGGTCATGTGATTAAAAGTAATGAGGTACTAAACAAGAAGATAACTGCGTACGTGTCTCATTTGTCTTAAGAAGAAAGTCCGTCTATCTTTTGCAAACAACCATGCTTACCAACCAAAAGGACTGTGGTATAAAGGCAGGAAATATTTATCGATCCGATATTCCCACCCTAGTATTAAAGACACTGGACACTATTGGTTATTGTCAAAGACTAGTCTTCTCATAAAATAACAAACCTGTGAAAATTTGAGCTCAATTGGTCGTTGGAGTTGCGAGATATTAATAATGAAAGAAAAAACACCCTTGACGCACGAAGTTGTGTGCTTTCAGATGCTTGATTTTTATACCTCAAAATCTAATTCTGAGGTCTTGACATCAAATTCGTGGAAAATTACTTCACAGGGAGCCGTTTCTCACAGTGTTTTATATAATCAACCTCTCCCCACCATTACTCGTTACCAAGTAAAGTTTTATGCTAATAAATATTTTTAGTAATTACCAATAGTGTCCACTGCCTTCAAGACTCTGCTCGATTCAAAGCGTTGGGCCATGAACTATTCTCTGTCGTTAAGGTTGTGGAAACTATTGGTAATTGTCAAAGACTATAGTCTTCTCACTTGGTGTATTTCAATATATGCACAAAATAACAAACCTGTGAAAATTTGAGCTCAATTGGTCGTCGAAGTTGCGAGATAATAATGAAAGAAAAAACACCCTTGTCACACAAAGTTGTGTGCTTTCAGATGCTTGATTTCGAGACCTCAAATTCTAAATCTGAGGTCTCGAAATCAAATTCGATGAAAATTACTTCTCTCTCGGAAACTACGTCACTTCAGAGGGAGCTGTTTCTCGCAATTTTTTATACTATCAACCTCTCCCCATTACTCATTACCAAGTAAGGTTTTGTGCTTATAATTTTTTGAAAGCACACAACTTCGTGTGACGATTTTTTTTTTTTCATTGTTACCTCGCAAGTTCGATGACCGATTGAGCTCAAATTTTCACAGGTTTGTTATTTTATGCATACGTTTAGATACACCAACTGTGAAGACTAATCTTTGACAATTACCAATAGTGTCCACTGTCTTTAACAGTTGGGTGAAAATAATTCTGGGGTAATTTGTGCTCCTCGAGTTGGTCTTTGAAAAGCGTTTGTAACCGTTTTTTATAAAATGCATATGGGTAGAAAGATGTCAAAGTAGAATACAATGATCCACACAAACATGCCTCGAAATTGCGTGGTTTTCCTTTTACCTCGTCGACTAACACGTCGGCCATTTATGGGGGTCAAAATTTTGACTCCCATAAATGGCCGACCATGTTAGTTCGCACAGTAGAAGGAAAACCACGCAATTTCGAGGCAAACTTGTGTGGATCATTGTATTCTACTTTTAAAACATCTTTCCAACCATATGCATTTTATAAAAAACGGTTACAAACACTTTTGTTTTGACCAACTCGTCCGATCCAAGGCAACGTGTTCCTTTAATTAAAAATTTGTTAGCTCTGCACTCAAATGAAATGTTTCAGGAGGTGAATGGTGAATATCTTCTCAAGAAAAGATTTACTTAAAACTTGCTAAGCAAAGAGTTACCTTAACCTAAAACAATTTATTCTAGAGTTTTTCGGAGAGGGGGGAAATTAAACTTTATTTAAAAAATTGCGAGGATTAAGCTTTGCATTCTTCAAGGGGTAAGTTCAGCATTGTTATCATATTTGGGCCAAATATTTAAAAAGGAATGAGGGGTAAGTTCAGCATATTTGTTTTTTACTTGGCCAAATATTGAAATAGACACAAGGGGTAAGTCCAGTATTTTTATCAAGTTTGGGCCGAATATTGTATTTTTCTTTTTTTTTTGGGGGGGGGGGGTGCAAATATGGAAATAGACACAAGTGTTTTTATGAAATTTTAGCCAAATTTTGAAACAGACACAAGGGGCAAGTCCAGCATTTTATTCAAATTTGGGCCAAATATTGACACTGACACAAGGGGTAAGTAAGTCCAGCATTTTTATCAAAGTTGGGCCAAATATTGAAATAGGCACAAGGGGTAAGTCCATCATTTTGTTCAAATTTAAGCAAAATATGGCAAAGATTGAAAAAGACACCAGGGGTTAGTCCAGTATTTTTATCAAATTTGAGCGAAATATGGAAAAGACACAATGGGTAAGTGCAGCTTTTTTGTGGGGGGGGGGGGCAAATATTGAAAAAGAAACAAAGGGTAAGTCCAGGTTTTTTTTAATCAAATTTTGACCAAATTTTGAAAAAGACACAAGGGGCAACTCCAGCATTTTTATCAAATTTTGGTCAAATATTGCAAAAGACACAAGGGGTGTAAGTCCAGCATTTTTATCAAATTTGAGCCAAATATTGAAAAAGACACAAGGGGTAAGTCCAGCATTTTTTTTTTTTTGAAATTTGGGCCAAATATTGAAAAAAACACCAGGGGCAAACTCCAGTATTTTTTTATCAAATTTGAGCAAAATATGGAAAAGACACAAGGGGTAAGTCCAGTATTTTCATCAAATTTGAGCGAAATATTGAAAAAGGCACAAAGGGTATGTGTAGCATTTTTATCAAAGTAGTCCAAATATTAGAAAAAGACACAAGAGGTAAGTCAAGCATTTTTATCAAATTTGGGCCAAATATTGAAAAAGACACACGGGGTAAGTCCAGTATTTTGATCAAAATTATATATCGACATCAGTTCATGTTTAAATAAAAATTCAAGTTTATTGTGGTTACATGATGACACAGTTACAAAAAGAAAATTGGAAGCTCATTGGTAGAGAAATCTGTTTAAATACTAGTATCGTTATTCACTTTATGTTGATGTTTATGTTACAATAAATGTATGACAATAGATGCCATAATTGCGGGCAAATTGCATTTGGGCTTGGATGGCTGCTTAAAGGAACACGTTGCCTTGGAGCGGTCGAGTTGGTCTTTGAAAAGCGTTTGTAACCGTTTTTTATAAAATGCATATGGGTAGAAAGATGTTGTAAAAGTAGAATACAATGATCCACACAAACATGCCCCGAAATTGCGTGGTTTTCCTTTTACCTCGTCGACTAACACGTCGGCCATTTATGGGGGTCAAAATTTTGACTCCCATAAATGGCCGACCATGTTAGGTCGCACAGTAGAAGGAAAACCACGCAATTTCGAGGCAAACTTGTGTGGATCATTGTATTCTACTTTTAAAACATCTTTCCAACCATATGCATTTTATAAAATACGGTTACAAACGCTTTTGTTTTGACCAACTCGTCCGATCCAAGGCAACGTGTTCCTTTAATATCATATCATTGCAACCTATCATTTACAGTGATTATGCAAAACAGCTGTACAGCAATCACGCTTTGTTATGACAACGACATAATTATGAGTCAATCTGTTTTCTTTTTCCGGTAATTTCATTTTCTGCCTCTAGAAATTGTCCATCACACTAAGGTTCGGGTAATTTCTCATAACAGACGGATATATCAAATCAGGATTAATAATTATTGATCATCTACACCAATCTCTTCAGAGGAGGTGGGGGGGGGGAATTATGTCCTGCCTTCCTAAAGCCTCCCCATTGCCTCGTTATAAAGAGTTTCCTCTACTTAATACACACATTCTGCGGATATTCTGCAGATATTCTGCAGTCTACACTGTGACTTTCCAGACATTGAACTTCACGTTGGACTTCATGATGAATGACAGAATACTACAGCGAGGGTTATGACCTGAGAACGAAACCAGGCCGGGCTGTGCGTCCATTGGCCTACATATCTGTACATCTATCTATCTCCCTACACAGCCAGCACAGTGGGGGGTAAACACTCGCCAGGTATAGATTGACAAACACCATTAGTAACCGTTTAAAAATATCCAAACTCCAAATCACGTTTATGACATTTGCAAAAAAGGGGGGGGTGTAGAAAAAGGAAAACAAGGGTAGAGTGCATTGAATTATTCCGCCTCGATCAGCGAGGAACTAATGGAATTTGCCAGAATGGTTGTCGGGAGAAGAAGCTTAATGAACACTTGAAATCTCTCTACAAATGTCAAACGTTGGATTCTTTTACATGACGATGACTGCAAGTATGTCAGTCCCAATCACTCCGTGTATAAATATATTGAACTGTTGGTTTCTACTCAACGTTTTAAAACCGTCGCTCAAATACTCAACCGTTGAATTGTCCCTGCATAACAACATGGACATAGTGTGATATTACACACATTCGGACTTGTTATGTTTTAACACAATATTTAACTTTTGCTGCTAGTCTATAAAACAGAGATTTGTGCTTCGCAGCCGAACTAGTCCCGAGAAGCATTAACCTCCCTAGCTATTTATTCTTCAGTTCAGATGAACTATATCATGCACAAGCAGAACATGAACAGCACATACATGAACATTTGAGAAAAAGCCACCATTCTGATGGATTGGATAGTCATTAAGAGCTCACCGAGGAAGGGAGTGGGGTTTGTGGTCGCAATCTGTGTTTCCTTTTAAAGAAAGTGGCGCAGCAACACCATCCTATTGGCAAAGTGTGATATGATCACACCATAAACCATGCCTCACAGTACTATAGAGATAGACAAGACCATTGTTAGAGGCTCGTCCGGAATTCATTGGCCGGGTTTTACCTCTATATTTCTGCAAGAAAGTGGAAAGCTGTGGTTTGCCTTTTCACAGTGTTACAAAGAGGAGGTAACAATTTTTGTTATACTTGGTACTTGATCGTATTCTACAGACAGCTTCAAGTTCAAAGAGGGAATAAAACTAGGTTTGATATGAATACCAAAGTGAAATTATGAAATTTAGGTGAATGATGATATTTGGTAAATGAGAACATTTATAAAGGAAAACTTGTAGGTAAGAATGTATGTGCATTATTGTAAGGGATAACAGCATTGAAATAAATGTTACTGATATACCTAGAAAGAAAATTTGGTAAATGAGAAACTGTTGTATTTATGAGCAAATCTAGGTCAATGAGAAACAATAAAGGTAAACCAATGTTTCAGCTTTTAAAGGCAGTGGACACTATTGGTTATTGTCAAAGACTAGCCTTCACAGTTGGTGTATCTCAACATATGCATAAAATAACAAACCTGTGAAAATTTGAGCTCAATCGGTCGTAGAAGTTGTTGAGATAATAATGAAAGAAAAAACACCCTTGTCACACGAAGTTGTGTGCGTTTAGATGGTTGATTTCGAGACCTCAAGTTCTAAACTTGAGGTCTCGAAATCAAATTCGTGGAAAATGACTTCTTTCACGAAAACTACGTCACTTCAGAGGGAGCCGTTTCTCACAATGTTTTATACTATCAACCTCTCCCCATTACTCGTATTCAAGAAAGGTTTTATGATGATAACTATTTTGAGTAATTACCAATAGTGTCCACTGCCTTTAAGCTGGAAGTAGCAATAAACCCCATGCATACAAGTAACATGAGAATGTGAAGCATTGACTAGATAGCATGAGGATAGCTTTATAGCTTCCACAGTTAATATCTGTGTTAACTGAACATGAACACTTGCTTTTACATTTACTGCCATGGTATTACAAGGCATGAATCATTGAAGTCAATGACAACATCGAGGGGCTAGCTTTCAGGGACGAGTAGAGTATGACACACACAAAAATGTAGTTAAATAATGAACAATTGTACGTTGCACACTTGATTGAACAATGGGTGCAGGGGTGGATTTCACAAAGGTAGTCCTAACTTAGGACTAGTCTTAGGCAATGCTAAGAGATAGGACCAGTCCCAAGTTAGGATGAGTTACTGGTCCTAACTTAGGACCAGTCCTATCTCTTAGCATTGCTTAGGACTAGTCCTAAGTTAGGACTACCTTTGCGAAATCCACCCCAGGTTGCATATTGGAAATAGTGTTTTTAGCAATTATAAGAACTAGGTGTGTGAAATACAAAGGTTCTTTTCGAACCACGACTTTGGCTTCAACTAGGCTTGGGCACTGTCCGCCTGTTTGAATTTCTGTTTTGAAAGTGTAGGTAATCAAAGTTAAAGCTCAAAAGCTGGAAAGGGCAATCATCTGAGTCAGAATTAGGAGCTGTGGCTGTGGCTTAGTGTTGAAGCATAGGGAGCCCATAGCAACAGCCTTAACAACGGCCAAAGCTGTAGCCACTACTTATTAGGACATGGCCATGACCTTGGTAAAGCATACCACACCAAAGATTTGCAAGACTATACTTCACATTTTAATAGATGTTAAATTTGCATCGAGATAAAGAATATTAATTTTGGTTTTACCCATATACACCGAATGGTGTTAGCACTGTATACTCAGTACTGTCCCAAGTCCTGTGAAAAAAACCACAGGCCTAATACTCGAGCTGGATTTGAACCCACGGCCTTTGCAATTCTAGAGCAGTGTCTTACCAACTAGACTTCACATCTTATCCCGCATAATGCAAAAGAAAATACAAGTTTGAAAGCAAAACAGGGTTATTGTCTTCCATTCACAATGACTTTCCTCGGCTCAAGATGACAACACCGAAACAGGGGAAAAGAAAGAGCGAGAGAATAAGATAGCAACCCCCAGTTGGGGGTGGCCATAAGAATCCAGGGTTCTTAGGATATGAGTCAAGTAACTAGGTGTGGAGGACTGGGGGGAGGGGGGGGGGGGTAGAGGATTAACTGACAGGGTCGTGTACATCATGTAATTAGTCAGTCTGACATGGAGCCCACTGTCATAATTACTAAGGTTTGTTAAGGACTGACGTGAGCATGATTCTATCAACTATGACGGCTGATGTATTACTGTACTCTGAGAGTGGTGTCGCTCAAACAATGCCTTTTTTTTCTATGACTAAGGAAAACTGTTCAACGCTGACACCCAATTTTTACATGACCTTATTTGAACATGCTGTTTTGGGGGAGTTTGAAATAATTGTAACAACTGTGGTACACTAACACATTAGTATAAAATGAACTTTCCAGCCGTAAAGTTTTAATGCAACTTACTTTCCAAATATGAACAAAATGATATTAAAAAACTGTTATACCGCGTGATACAGCTCGGGTTTATTTGCATGATTATCTAAAAACAGTCCATAATTCTATTTTCCATGACGACTGTAAGCCCTATATATGTAAATGGTTGTATTAGTTTAACAATAATTTGTTCATTTATTGGTTGCACTCTCCAGTCTGTTGTTATTACTAGAGCTCATGGGAATTGTTTTACTTCCCTCAAACGATTTTTGAGATAGGTCAAGCATAGAGAAAGGACCACAGACCTTTCTCTATGGGTCAAGCAACCTTCTATCAACAAAACAAATTAGACCATGATACTCCTTAAAGGCATGGACACTGTTGCTAATTACTAAAAAATAATCATTAGCATACAAACTAACTTGGTTACAAGCAATGGGGAGAGGTTGATAGTATAAAACAGCTCCCTCTGAAGTAACGCAGTTGTGGAGAAACAGGTAATTTCTCACTCAAATATTAAAAGACTTCAGGCTTGAAGCCTTTCATTTGGCATCTGAAAGCACACAAGTTTGTGCAACAAGGCTGTCTTCTTTGGTGGTTCTCTTAAAGGTGTCCAGTGCCTTTAACACTTTAAGGGAAAGACATCTCATGTTAGACCAATGACGACATTGTCCATCGGTCTACACAGGCCATAGCTTTTAGGAAGACATTATGAAATCTGGAAGACAATCAACAATTAATTCACAGCTAATTTTCAAACTGACATAATTATTATATAAGCTTCGCTTAAGTTTGACGATTCGCCAAAGCCTTTGGTTTATGTGAAAAATATGACTGAGTTTGTAGACCAGGGCCCAATTTTATAAAGCTGTTTAGCAGAAAATACTGCATAGCATATTTCTTTGCTAAGCAAAAAAAGACTGGGCACCAGTTGCAACTTTGTAAACTTTATGGATCTTTGACTGGTAACCAGTTTGTGTTAAGCAAGATTTTTCTGTGCTAGGCACTTTGTTATGCTTACAGGCTTCCTGAAAATTGGCCCTGTACCTGTTTGACAAATCAAAGGTGGGCAATGGAGTGACTAACAGAAACCATGCCAGTACCACGCAGACAGCTCTGAAGAGGTTAATAGATTAAAGTAAAACTGACAACGGACAAACCGCTTCCCAGGTCATATCATAAACTTGGGTGTGATCCATTGGCCCAATTTCATAGAGATGCTTAAGCAGAAAGTATTGCGTAACATTTTTCTGTGATGGGCAGGATACCAGTCACAAATTGTACAAGTAACATGGTAGTTTGGCGTGTAACCTTTATCTGGTAAGCAAACTTTTGTTGCACTTAGCTACTTTTTCTGCTTAAGCAGCTGTATGAAATTCGGACCTGTTGAATGGTTTTTGACTGGTATCCAAGCACAGAGATATTGACAAATAAGGATACTGCCAACATTTGGGCTTGCAAGCACTTGAATGCAGAGGTCGCAAGTTCAAGTCCACGCTCTAGTCAAGATTTCCTTGTTCGAACCAAAATAATCAAAAATACATCTGTTAAGTCTTTGATGAGAGAACGGACAGTACAACTTCAGTATTAAAATTCTCGCTGAGTTTTTACGTTTGCTTTTTATGAGTTAATAGAATATATTCACATTGATGCATTATAAAATGCTTCTAGTTGCAAAACCCAATCTCACCTAATGGTTATAAATACAAAAATTAATTACATTTCTACATAATTACGGATTAAAGCTCTGTAAAGAACGTAAATACATTTAAAACTTACAACAAAAATAAAATAATAAACTCTCAACACTAAAATTGAGAATAATTCTCCACAAATCTTGTCCAAACAAAGGTAAACATTCTCTTAGCAACCATTTATAAGCTCAAAAGTTTAAAACTTTTGGTCCCATTTTTTTTTTATAAAACCAATTTTTTTCTACTTTTCTAGTTCTCTGTAAGTATGGAAGACATGGATTTTCAGACTTACTAATTTTCTGCAAGTTATTTTTCTGAACCCTCCGCTTTGGACCATAAACAGAAGTTGAGAAAAGTTTTCCGCTACCCAATCTTGTAGCTTCAGAATGAGTGGCTGTGGCTGTATCGTCATGGGAACATGCATTGAAGCATGGGATGCTCATTACAACAACCTTAGCAACAGCTGTAGCCAAAGCAAGAAAGCCACTTAATATTTTTTTCTTCTGGTCTTTATAAATTTCATTTGGGTAACTTTTTGGCTAAGCTCAACTTCACAAAGAGCGACGGACATTTCCGAATTAAGCATCATTTTATGCTTTCCCTTTTTAATGTTCAGTTCAATTCATAATTTACTTCAAATTTTGCTTGGAATACTTTTTAAAGTGTCCATAACATAAATGTTTCTTCAGAAAACCTTACAGGACCCTCTGGCGCTTTAAACATTTTATTTCCCCCCAAAAAGAGTTTGTCCTCTTTTTATGTTTGTCAAGATATGCGAGAGTCATAAGGCAAGATTATATCCTTAAAAAATAAACAACAAAAAACAAATAAGTTAGCACCATCATTTAAGAATGGTTGTTGGTGGTTTTACTGTTACATATTTACACACGTACAAGGACTACAAATTCTATCAAAGCCATAAGACATTTTGCTTTTTGTAAAATTGCTTTTTTTTGGTCAGTGCTTTTACAAATGGCAGTCAATTTATAGACTAATAATTTACACTGTAAAAAAATCTGCCCCCGAGAAGTACTTGCTCGGCTGCATTTTTGTATAAGGCCATTTTGTTGTCTACTTATAAAAGGTACTTGGGGAGGTAACCTGTTGCTTTAAGAGAAGAATAGAATATATAAAACAAAACAAAATAGCAGTTCTTTTTCAAAACCACAATTTATCACACCTCTAAAGAGATTTGTTCATGGTGCTTCTTGGATTTCATGTTTAAGCTTTTAACCTCGATAAGTATTATCTCATCCATAGTCCCCCCTCCCCCAACAACAAATCTTGGCAGAGGGAATTGTGCTATGTCATAGTACATCACTTGCCAATACATTCATCCCATGTATCTTTGTATGTAAATTAAACTGCATAGTTTACCAGTCATCAAACACAGATTTCCTTCATGATTAGTCCTACATCTTTCAGAAAAATCAAAAACTAGTATCCAATCTTGAGCCTCCAATTTTTTTCCTCTTTTTCTTACAATGAAACAAAGTGCATTTATTTGTTTATAGGTTATCTACAAAATAAGCTTGATTAAAATAAATAAGACTTGTTAAGACACTGACGATATTTATAACACTACAGTTTTGACTGCAAGTGCACTTGCTATTTTGTGACGAGTTGTACGTGGAGCTTTGTAGCATGGGTTTGTTGAGAGACTAACTGACTTCCGAAAATTTTGAGTTTTATTCTTTGCCCAAACACACTTTATATGATTTCAGTGATATTATACCAATGCCACACTGCTGTAGCAAACCGAGTACTTAACTGCAAAGTGCGTCTAATAAAGAACCTTATTTTGACGTTGAGCAGATTTGCTCTTAAAAGACAGGTTGTCAGTCGTCAAGTTCTTGGTAATTTGACATGAGTGGTTGACTATCTGTAAAACACAACTATACTTCATTCAGACCTTTAATCAGGGTGTGTATGTGACCTTTACCATTAGGCCTATTCATCATACTATCCGGTTCCCTGTATACAGTAACAATGATTAACACTCATTCTCATTACGGGCTCAGACTATTGTCCACCTTCCAGCCTCAGTTTGGTTTAGGTTCGTTTGAACGAAGGCACAATAAAAATGGTGGCTCTTCGATGGAGGTGTACTTTAAGTAACCAACACTGTACCTTCCCATCACGGAAACAAAATCATGAAACTTCAAAAGTTCTGGATGAAGCGTCTTCCTATCAAGTGTCATGAAACCCAAGCTCTGGATTTCCCTCGTCTTAAAACCGTTTTCTCCTCCGATTAATCGTCTTAGCTTATGACACATGACCCCCTAACAGCTGTCTCTGTCTCACAACCAAAGCCTTAGTCCGTGATCCACGACTCCTAATTAAGATGGACATCCCCACGTAAGGTAGGGGGGGGGGGAACGATGTCCACACGGTTTAGCGTAACATGAACATTCAACATAGCCGGGGTCTTTCATTCTCTCTCCTCGTTCTTGTCAAAGTTCTTTCTCACTTTGTAGAGGTTGCTGGTTTTGTACACTGGCATGACTTCTTGATGTTTGGGCAAGGGGGTCTTTCCCTCCCAGTCTCAGATCTGATGAAGTTCTTGCCTCGTTTCTCAGCGTTAATGACTTAATTTGTCCCGAGAAGAAACTGCCTTTCCACGGCGGAAACTTTTTACTCTGTAGGGAGAGTACGTCCAACTTGACTACCCCCGTGGGACCCTGTAGACAGGGCTACACTGACGAGATAAACACGTAGCCCAAGGGTTGTCTGGGATATCCACAACAGTTTGTGAGAAAAGCATTCATTTGTAAACGTGTCAATGACACCTTGAAACCTCTGGGGGTGCGAGGGCAGGGGGGGGGGGGTACTAAGTAGGGCGTGGCTATAAACCCATGACACTGCTACGCCTTAGTTGACCAGGTTGATCATTCCCCACACATGTCAGACCTGAAAATAAAAAGAAACCACAAAAGCAATAAATATATATTACAGAATGACTTATGGCACTTTCGCAATGAATAGCGCAGCCAAAGTATGCCCATGAGAGGAAATATTGCCAGTAATTGATTGATGTCTTCATTGTCCGATTATTTGGGTGTGTGTGTTCTCCGTGTAATCGTGCGACACACTTTTAGTCCGGGTGTCATCCTGTCCCTTAATTGGATGACAGGGGGGGGGGGGTAGTGGTACCAGACATCCTCCCACGTTACACCGACTGACATCTTGTCCGATTAAGGAAATGCACAATTTATGTAGAAGTTGTTTAAATGGATCAACAGCCGGTGATCTCTTGCTTAATAACTTTGACCAAAAATGAAATCTGTCTCTTCAAATATGGCACACTGAATAAAGCTGAAATTGTTGCCAAATTTAACACAAAACAAATTTTTGGGGGCAGATTTTTGAATATTTTGCTTTCAAGCCAGAGTAGAGCACTGTACACAAAGGTACAGGTAAAGCACTGTATTGCATATTGAATGCAACTGGTCCCCATTTAAATGTTTGCTAAGTAACATACACATTTCCTGAGGGGTACCGGTAGTTGCCAGATCTTTCTGATTTGCAAAGACCAAACGGCCAAACGTTTGTTTAGATTTAGCGTGATCACTAATAACAGATTGAATGTCTATTGTGCTACTTGTCTGATGATCAGAAAATCAACGTTGAACATGATGCCCAGAGTAAAGCTCAATGATTCAACGGCAACTGCTTAAAGGACACCAGTGAAAAAATTGCAAGACGTAACAGCTGCTTGGCCTTAAAGATCATCTCACTGCATTTTGGCAACCAGATACCAAGTGTCTGGTGTAAACTTCAGATACTTTAGAAACAATTTGTGATGTAAGCACTTAAAGACAGTGGACACTATTGGTCATTGTCAAAGACTAGTCTTCACAGTTGGTGTATCTCAACATATGCATTAAATAACAAACCTATGAAAATTTGAGCTCAATCAGTCATCGAAGTTGCGAGATAATAATGAAAGGAAAAAACACCCTTGTCACACGAAGTTGCGTGCGTTTACATGGTTGATTTCGAGACTTCAAGTTCTAAATCTGAGGTCTCGAAATCAAATTCGTGGAAAATTACTTCTTCCTCGGAAACTATGTCACTTCAGAGGGAGCCGTTTCTCACAGTGTTTTATACCATCAACCTCTCCCTATTACTTGTAATCGAGAAAGGTTTTATGCTAATAATTATTTTGAGTAATTACCAATAGTGTCCACTGCCTTTAATTCTCTTGAAAAGGAATGTTGCCTTTTATGATTTGGAACTTATTCTTCATGTACTATTCTTTGCAAAAACAGCAAAATGATATCAATTGATGAACTACTTTCTATACTGTTGGAACGGTTCAATAGTCAACCTTTGCACCCAGATAAATAACCTTTTTGGAAAACAGGGGTCAATTTCTGATGGTGCTAGCCACCTAAACTTACTAAGCCCAGGCAATTTTTGCTTAGCCAATAAAGAGTATCAGTTAATATTGTATATGTATTCTATATATTTTGGTTGTGACTGGTGGACTGCTGTGCAGCAAGTAAATCTGCTACTCGTCACTTTTTCCTGTGATAACCTTTTTGCATCACAGCCAAAGTTATCAACAATGTTTCAGTTAAACGTTTCATAATGTTTCACATCAATGAGGGATTAATTATGCATTTCCACTCTGACCAATAAGAGCTGGGTATGCAGGGTCACTACTCTCCATAAACAAAAACTAACACAAGACATATGTTAATGAGCACAACAGCACTAGACATGAATATGCATGAACTTGTCTGGAGTTTCCTTTGATTGATCACTTTTAGGTACTGGGTGAATTGACGACTCTGACTGTTGCTAAGGTTGTTGGTTGGTGCAGCATATGCCTCAGTGCATGCTACTACATGCAGCCGTAGCCATGTTCCAATCCACATAGCCAAAATGGACCTGTCATTTCAAGTGAGTTAGTGTAGGCCTATGCCTTAGTGCGTGTTACCGTGACGATGCAGCCATAGCCGTATTCCAATCCACATAGCCAATGTGGACCTGTCAATCATGAGTTAGTGAAGGCCTCTGTGTGTTTAACAGATGCCTCTATTACTTGCCATTGTATGCAAAGTACATCGCACCCCTCCTAAATTTGCCTTCAGAGAACAATTTGTTCATGTCAACAGGGAATTGAACAAAAACGAAACAGAATCGCCTCCATTCAGAAACCAAGCTTAATTCTGCTACCTGTTTGGAAGTTCGGCGAATTCCAACTGTTAGCAAAAACCCACTTCACACAAGCTGGCTCTAACGATTTTCCTGAAGCCCACAGAAAATTAAGGCAGCTAACATTTTTGAGGTTTTTTTGTACAAACAAGTATCAGGTTTGTCATAAGAAATGGATGATTTTCTGGTGCGCTAGCTTAGCAACTGCCCAGCCCATCATTAACAGAAGTAAAAAATTCTGAAGTTTCTTGAGTTTTATATCAAGAACCGTTTGTTTGTACATCTCTCACACAACTAGCGCAGAATTGTTGGCGCTACAACTCTCCATAGATAAAAGCTTCAAATGCTGCGGCCAACAGCTACATGAAATCAGGCCCACAACATTACCACTGTTTGACCTTCCCTACACCCCCTAACAGAAACCAGTAATGGAATTATGCAATGTATAATACTGTTATACCATAGTAATATATTGTGAACTTTTATTGGTCGTGAACCCATCGTGGGATATGTACTAAAGACACACGTACATGGCACAGGTGAACATGAGTCATGCACCCCAACCAGATACGTTACTTTGATCGTGCCCACAGCTGGTCATTTTCACCACTCAACGACGGCCACTAATCATCAACTTTTTAGTGGTGCCAATTTTGTGGTAAAAGTCGACTACAGATCGCCTACAATTCATTACCATGGTATAAAAAAACAATTGTTGCACACTGTGATGGGGTCCATTAGTTTTGTATGCTCTCGTGGGTAAATGGCGCCCTGGTGGGCAAATGGCACCCTTGGCTTTTCCTCAGACCTCAACCACAGCGTGCAACATTTGTAGATTAAGAATGAGTCAAGCAAGCAAGCAAACACTGACAGGACTACGCACCTGTGTAACACTACAAGCTACAACATTTCTACTCTCATCGGACCCACCACTGGCCGGGGACTCGCACCGATCCACCCTCTCCGTGCTCTGGAACATCTCCGGTGAGAAGACACTCCCACTGTCTGAACTCCGACTGGACGTCCCGTCCTCTGGGAGTCTGACCCTGGTCTCCTCCTCCTCACTCAGTGCCTGGTCGACCTTACCGCTTTCGGACTCCGCAAGGAGGGTGTCCCCAGACGATTGGCTAAGCACTAAGGGGATTGAGCTCATAGAGCCGCGGACTCGGCTGTTACGAGACGGGGAAGGGGCACTGGATAAGGAGAGGTTGGACAGGCTGCTGAGATGTAGGAGCTGACTTGGACTGAAGGAAGTGATGGCGATTGAATTCCGCATCCGCGGTGCTGTGGTCAAAGACATGAACAAAACTTTTAAATAAATCCAGTTGATTGCACAAACATCATTGTATTTTACAGTTTGCTCTTGCTCCTAAGAGCGCTATTAAATAGAGGTTCTGCTTATAAAAAGTCTCTCAGATGTCCCGAATCTCATTACTGCTTTGTGTTTCTTTGTTTTACTGTCCTCTTATAACACTGCCTGATTACAAGGAGCTAGGCCAATCCAAGTTACCTTGTTATAACTAGAGTCAACTGTATGCAACTTGCACATTGTGTATGTGGTGTACACACAACATGAGATTTAGTTGTTTATCCATGAAGTTCCAGGAAATATGTATTTTTTTAACTCCTTTAGTTACTGACCAGGGCCCAATTTCATAGCGCTACTTAACGGTAAGCAAATTTGCTGCTTACTGAAGCAGACAAATTTGCTTAAGCCTTAGCTTATTTCACAGGTTAGCAGAAAAATTGGGCGGCCATATTGCGTGTTTACCGTGGATTTGCATTGTGACGTCATTTATTTTCGTGCGGTAAGCACCGGAAGGTTAGCATGCCTTTTCGTGTGCTTAGGGTTGGCAGCGCTATGAAATAGAAACTGCACAGTACAAGCACAAAATCGGCCGCTAAGCAGCTCTATGAAATTGGTCCCTATAGGTACAGTTACATGTAGCATGCCATAGTCCGCCAGCTTTTTCACAAGTTAGTCCATTTTCATGTGAAATGATGACGCTTTCCATCACTAAACTAGACAGCCAGACCACCTGGAGTGAATTTTGACCGTTCCTCTGATATTTTAACCAGAATTAGGCCAGCAGACCATCGTTAAGGGAGAACACCTGTGTTGTGTCCATCATATCTCAAAATGACTTATCGAGCGTTAGAATACAATTTTTTTGCAGACAAGAAAGTTTCAGTTCAAGAGAAGACTAAAAATGAGAAAATAGAATTAGCTGTTACAAACAACTTACCAACCAAATGAACCAAGAGTTTAAATGCAAAAAATAGTAAATGGCCTGACGTTTCGACCCTATCAGAGTCTTTCTCGAAGGCTAAATGACAACACAACAAACATGAACAGGTAACTAAGTGAAACATAAGCAGTGAAGTGGAAATACATGAACAGGGTTACAAAGCATACAAGACTAAAAATAATATGTTTTGTGCCTACCTTTGCCTTTATCTCTCACGGATATCGCTCGATCGTTGATTCTGTCTTCATTTGGTTTGATGTCTAAACACGGTTTACTTCCTACACCCATGGAGGACAGCTGAGCTTGTCTGGCTTCTGTAAAGTAAAACACGAAAAAGGTTTAAGGTTCAACTGATAATACAAATAAGTAACTTTGAGTTCTCTGTTGGCAAGACAGACGTAACCCCATATTTTAATTTGGAGAGTGGCCTGGTGGCCAGTTTTTTTTCTATTCTGTGTACTTTAACACGTGTTATTTTTTGTAGTTCTTAAATAAAGGTATGACACACCCGACCGGCGTCTCATAGCATTCTATTAGGCACGGCTTGTCGTCATGGCTGAGCAGTCAAGCACATTGGACTCATGTTCTGGTGTTTCTTATCAGCTAAGAGGATTATTTAAAAAAGGGAAAGAAAGCCCGAATTCCGTACAATTATTAATATTGCCCTCATACATTTGACCTTATTAGAGGATTTTAAAAAAAGGGAAAGGGAAAGCCCGAATTCCGTACAATTATTAATATTGCCCTCATACACTTGACCCCATTAACTTAACATTGCCTCTAAGTCCCGGTCTTGACACTGATGTCCTTGAGCAAAACACTATTTTCAACCAATGTTCTTTTGGTAGGACGTAAAGCCATAGGTCCATTGTGTTAAGTATTTTGTAATGCACATAACCCAATTTCGATTATGGCTAAAGAGTAGGGGTTAAAGGCTGGTTAATAGTCGTTTGCTCGATGGTCGCGCGATGGAAATCTTGATGCGCAATCATAAAAAGACACAGTTTTTAGTATAGGCCTCAGTCTTAGGATTGCGAGCAAGATTTCCATCGCTGGACTATCGCGTACCGACTATAAACTGGCCTTAACCCTGTATGTCTGGTTCGTTCCAAGCGCCCTTGTTTACGGGTTTCCTCAAGTCGTTAAGAGAAGGGGTTTGCCCCAGTGTTTCTGGCAGTGACTGCTGGGTGTGCTGAAGCACCTTGTAAACCTTTAAAAGGTGTTATATCAATGGGTCTTACTATTAAAAAACTAATAATAAGAGCTTTGAAACGCCAGTAGATAAAGCGCAATGAAAGAACTTGTTAATATTATTTTAACCATTATTTTTTGACAAGTATGTCAAGTTGGAATTAAGAGACCCATTGACATGCTTTTAGCACCTTGTAAAGGTTTACAAGGTGATGCGCCCAACCATGCCAGAAAAAAACCCAGGATAAACCCCCATGGCAGGCAACCCGTCCTGTTTATTTTTTTTCTGGGGGAGGGAATTGACTATATAGACTGCACTGAGTAGGAGCTACATGTAAGACTAATTAACATCATGATACTGCCGAACGTCATTATGCGAGCCAAATGAAGATCCTAAGCAAAAGTTTGCAGGAAACCAAGAAGTAATGCCCTGTGCTTTGGCCAGTAACCCATTACATGTACTCCTAAGCAAGACTTTCCTGAGCTTAGCAACTCAATGAAACAGTGACCTGACGGACTGAGTAGCTCACCTTTGCTCCTGAATGCTTGTTTCCATAACAACTTGCTAATGTCTTGAGTCCACGCTTGCTTGACGCTGTGTGAGCGCGCATGGAGGGTGTACGCCTTGTCGTTGGTCTTACGTCGGCGAAACCATATCTCGAGCTTCAGACCACTCTCGCCAATACTTTCCGTCATTCCAATATCTGTCATCTGTGAACGGGGGGGAATAAAAAAAATTTAAAAATTCGGAAATGAAACAAAGAGGTAGAAAAAAAGTGTCTACTCGACAACTCAACAGTTTTGACAACACAAAGATCTTTCTATTCAACATTATAAGGCTGGACAGCCACTTCAAGGTGAGGGCTACATTGAACTGATTTGGGCTGGCACCAGGGGAATAAACTGACACCAGGGGAATGCTGCCACCTACTCCTGGGCTGAAACAGGGTTACCCCCTTCACGTCTGCAAGGATGTAGGCATATCCACTAAGGAGCCTGCCGTCGATTTCACAAAGAGTTAGGACTCGTCTTATCTCGAGTTATGTAGGACCAGTAACTCATCCTAACTTAGGGTTAATCTTAAGGTCTGCATGCTACAGTGCAGGGTTGGGACTCAACATAAGTCCTAAGATTAATCTTAAGTTAAGAAGAGTTTGGTGAAATCGACGGCTGACTGGTAGAACAGAATGCACTACCTATACCCAACTTTTTACAGAGCAATTATGTTATCTTGATAACACAAGTGTCATGACCAGGAATCAAACCCACACTCTGCTGCTGACAACACCATGCCCCAATTTCAAAGGAGACTGCTTAAGCAGAAAAAATTGCATAACCATTTTCTGTTAAGCAAAAATGAGCAGGATACCAGTCACAAATTGTACTTGTGACATGGAAGTTTGGCTAGTAACCTTATTCTGGTAAGCATAATGTTGTCATGCTTAACTACTTTTTGTCAAATTGGGGTACGGTGAACTAGACCGCCCTACCAGATCACAATCAAACACTTTATCGAGTCCAAACGTTTAAATATGGGTAGGTTTTACTCAGTGAGTTGAAAGCTGTAATTTTCTATTTTACCTTGAGGCTGAATTTGTAGTGGTACACATCATGTCCTCTGGCAGTCCTCCTAGACTTACTGAATAAAATCATGTCTTCAAAGAGGAAGGCGTGACGGACGCACTTCCTATGACCTCGATAAACCAAAAACTCATCCTGCAGAGAACAATGTTTAAAACATAATCAGATAAGTATTATTATATTTCTGATAAAGAACTCAAGGATGCCTAACAGGTGGCCAGGAATTACAGGCACATCATGGCCTCCATTCCCCCTGGTATTGGCCTTGGTGCCCCTTCCAAATTTTCCCATTAAATTGAAAATTTCAAGTGCCCCTCTGTAAAATGGAAATGGCCTTGCCCTTTTGTAGATGAAATCTTCCAGGTCTGTAACAAGTGAACTTAATCACTGTAGCTCACAAGCCTGAGGGAACCTGTAAACAAGGGTGCTTGGAATGAACCAGAAGTACTAGGGTTTGAATCCCTACTTTTCCACGATAAATGCAGACTGCGATTAAACGTTACTGCGATTACATAACCTCTTACCTGTCTTAATAGTTCACCTTGCTCATGAAGATCAACCTGCAAAAGACAAAAAAAAAATCAAATGTTTGTTAATGACTGATTGTAATAGTATCAACGACTGTATGAAACAAACTTATTCTGTGGTGACAATTGGGTTTGATAACTCTGTAAAAGTAACAAAAACTGTAGCATTGTATCTGAAAAGAGACAAATTTGTTTTGTAGAAAAAAAAGTGTTTTTTAACTGCTTGTAAACGTAGCAAAGAAACGTAGCAAAGAATCTGACAGAGACATACTTATTCTGTTCAAACATTTGTATCTGATTACTTTGCAAAAGTAATACGAAACTTAGTATTTCATCTGACAGCCCCTTGTAAACCATTTTACCCGGTGTTTTGATAATAAATGGATCCTAAAATTCAAACAAGCTCTGCATACCTCATTGGGAAAACAACTTTGGGGCGCCCTAGGGTAAGATAAAGTGCTATATAATAACTGCATTTATATTATTAGTACTAAAATAGGCAAAGAAAACCATGCATTTAATTTTAATTTCCCCAAAAGATATCTCGCCTTTTTAGTATAAAAAAAACCTTGATAACCCAAAACTACAATGTCTTAAACACTTCACAGTCCTTGAACCCAACAATCTGTCAATTTACGGAAATAATAAAAATACATTCATTTTATAATAAGTACATTCCAAAGTGTAATTGAGGAAAAGTAACAATTTCCTAAACTCAGACGGGGAAATTGTGTCACTCATCTTCTGAATGACAGCACATCCTCGTCGAAACTATTTCCAGAGAAGATTGGTAATTATCAAATAAGATCTACGCTAAGTAAATCTGACATTCATGCTACATTTGTTCTCTTCCTTAATACATTAGTATAGTTCAATAAATGTTAATGTATTTTTAATCCTTCTCCCTTAACGATTGTTTAGAAATGTCAGTTAAATACCCAAGGACCAGTCAAATTATATCCAGGTGGTCCAGAAGTTTAGTTCAACACTAGTATAGCTCTATAATGTATTTTTAGCGTTAACAAGGTCCGATGACCTATTAAAGGCACTGTACACGTTTGGTAATTGTCAAAGACCCATGTTCTCACTTGGTGTATTCCATCATAAGCATAAAATAACAAACCTGTGAAAATTTGGGCTCAATCAGTCATCAAAGTTGCGAGAAAATGATGAAAGCAAAAACACCCTTGTTGGACGAATTTGTGTGCTTTCAGATAGGAAGACTTCTAGCTAGAAGTATTTTATTTTAGTGAGAAATTACCTCTTTTTCAAAAACTACGTTACTTCAGAAGGAGTCGTTTCCCACAATGTCTTATACTATCAACAGCTCTCCAATGATCGTTACCAAGTCAGTTTTAAAGTTAATATTTGTTTTGAATAGTTACCTTCCCTTTAAAGGGAAGGTGTACATTTGGTAATCACTCATATACAGACTTTTTAGTTAGAAGTCTACAGCAGCTTTTGAGAAACTTTCACTTTAAAATAATGTGGTTACAAGTATGTGAAACGATATCAATTTAGGTGCACCAAAAGTTAAATCTGAGAAGCGATTTTTAATATTTTTTTAAAAGTTTGTACAATTGCCTGTTCCAAACATGTAGTTATTTCACCCCATCTTTCAATGCTCCTACTATAATATAAAATAATCTGAGTCCAAACCAAATGGTGTAAGAACACAAAACTGTCGACTGCGTCATTTCCCCTTATCACTGTCACCCATCTACATATCCATCATGGACTAAACAGAGCGTTTCCCCCCCCCCCCTCAACTCAACCCTACCTCATAACAATTGGGTCAATTTGCCACATACACAAACTTGATTGGATTAACAGAGCCCCTTTTGATTGGATTACTTGGCCCCAAGAACAATCACTAGTAGAGATTGCTTCATGAGCAACCCAAGCCCTGGATTAATCCCATCAACAAACAGGATTAGATGAGATTATGACATGGTTGGATTAATTGCGGCCATGAGGTTAAGAGTGTTTCGTCCTCCTCGGCAGTGATGAAATATGACGGAGGCTGATGCACTTTTTTTTCTTTTCTTTTTTCTCAGTCGTTGATTTATTTTAAGCCAATTATTAACCGTAGATTCTTTAGCCGTTCTTCAGCTAATAATGACCCGCATTGATTCTTTTTCAGAGTTTGATTATAATGAGCAATGTCTCAGACCTACTTTTTATCAATCATTAATCCAGACTCAATCTTTATGGTAAGCAGACAAGTTTACTCTTGGAGTGATGGGGGGGAAATGAAGCAGGGCTAAATGACAGGAAACACTATAAATGGTACCTCTTTGCAACAGCACGTTAAAAGATTTTCCAATAGTTGTAATTTTGTAACTAAGTATCTGACACCAAGAAAGTGTTTCAACATCAAAATGGACATACAGGTTTATACTGAAACTATTTGAGTGGATTCATTTGATAAAATGACAATTAATCAGCCTAAAATCCAATTTAAAAAAAAATTGATGGAAACATCCCTTCTATTATTTGAACAAAGTTGAACAAATCTACAACATGTGTCACTTCATACCAAAACCTTTGCACTCTCTGCCAAAACTCCAAACTTGGTTAATTTGCTCATCAAAAACAAGAAAATAAGAGCTTTCAAAAACACCTGATTTAGGGCTTATAAGGGAAGTATTTCTCAACATGTAAAATGTTTAGGGCGTCACATCTAATTGATATCAAGGCTGATGTTTTACTTGTCTTCACTTTCACTGCCATTTTACTATTTCCGAGAAGTGCCTGTTTCTCTGATAAAGGCCTCAGTTTACTTTTGCTTTCATAAATTTTAAAATTTGCACCGGGATAGAACACTACTTTGGTTTACTCTTACACCGATGTGAGATGAGCACTGTAGACTTAGTACTTCCCCTGTTTTGTGAAAAAATAATCACAGGCATATTGCTACGGTGGGATTCGAACCCACGACCTTTGCAACTTTTTTTTTTTTGTTTTTTTTTTGGCCTACAAATGTTCAGTAGTTAGAGTTACTCACGTCACAATCTTTGATGGAATCCATTGCTAGTAGGTCATTACCGTGCCTCATCTGGAACTGTACCATCTCCTCAGCAGACTAGTGCAAGGAAAAATAAATCCCTGGAAACTTTAGGAATAGTGCCACATTGTAAACAAGTAGAATTAGAAACTTTGCAATGATAAAGTAGAGTTTCGCTCGGCCCCATCGGCCAGTCTATCCAGGACCGCTGGTATGGGCTAATCGCTTGCACAGATTCTTGTTGAGGAAGTATGTCATGCGTACAGTGCATAAAAATATGGTGTAGTGTGAGTGTGATGCATGATGGGACTGCGCATTATTAAACTTATGACAGCGCATGATACGTTTGCCCATCCCAGCCCCTTTGGTTAAAAGAAGGCGCTGGGGACGAGCAAAAAGTAGAGTTCGGTGAGGTGTTGCGGTAGCACCTTGTGTAAATCTCTTTTGAGTAGTGTTGATTCTGAAAAGAACTGGTCAGTGGTTGACAACTTACCGGCAACACTACTCCAAAGAGACTTAGATATGCTACAACCTCACCTAAAACTGTAAGCAGTATGTTGTCGGAATCAAGCGAATTTAAGCTTCAAATATTGGCTGCTGGCTGCAGCGCAATGTTAATCACAGAAAATGTAATCTCAAAAACTTTGCTTAAGGTAAACTTTAGAGAAATTTTGCATCGCGGAAAGTAGAATTCACAATAAATATTCCAAAGTGTGACCCTACATTTAAAAAGAGTTCACTTAAAAAACACCGTTCAAAGTTAAGTGTGTTAGGCCATTTCCTCTTTGAGTATGAAATTCCAAACTCGACTCTAATTAAGACTCTGAGTTTGGAATTTCATACTTAAAGAGGAAATGGCCGAACACACTTAACTTTGAACAGTGTTTTTTAAAGTTTTCTATGAAAAAAAAGCAAAGTAGGAAATCAACTCATCAGCTAAGCTTGATATACAAACATTTTGGTTGATTTTCTTTACCTTGAGTGAGGACAGCTCTTGATCCGAGGGTTGACACTCTCTGATGAGGTCCCGTAACAGCAAAGCGTACTTCCCCAATCTCTGCACAGGCTTCAGGAGGTAGCTAGCAACATCCATTTTGTCATGTAGATTACGCTGTTTCGACTAAAACAAACAGATACAAATATTGTTACGATCATTATCCTCATGGTAAGTCATTGCGTCGAGTGCGTGCACATTTTGCTGCCTGCTCAAATTTGTTAGAATGGGGTGTGTTGTGTTGTCTCTTAGGCTTTGAGGAGAAAGACTCTGCAATGAGTGATTCCTGCGTATCATGGCCGAGCGGTTAAGAGCACCGGACTCAAGTTCTGGTGTTGCTGATTAGCAGAGTTTGGGTTCGAGTGCCGGTTGTGGCACTTGTGTCCTTGAGCAAGATATTAAAGGCAGTGGACACTATTGGTAATTACTCAAAATATTTATTAGCATAAAACCTTACTTGGTGAAGAGTACTGGGGAGAGGTTGATGGTATAAAACATTGTGAGAAACGGCTCCCTCTGAAGTGCCATAGTTTTCGAGAAAGAAGTAATTTTCTACGAATTTGATTTCGAGACCTTAGATTTAGAACTTGAGGTCTTGAAATCAACCATCTAAACGCACACAACTTCGTGTGACAAGGACGTTTTTTTTTTCATTATTATCTCGCAAGTTTGATGACCGATTGAGCTCAAATTTTCACAGGTTTGTTATTTTATGCATATGTTTTGAGATACACCAAGTGTGAAGGCTAGTCTTTGAAAATTACCAATAGTGTCCACTGGCTTTAACTTAATACCATAATTGCTGTAAAGAAAGGGATGTGCAAGCCTCAACATGATTCCAACCTCGGTCGACTAGAGAGAGAGAGAGAATTGCTGTAAAAGAACCCAGAACACTTAATTGTGGAACATTAGGGATTAAACCCTGTGTTTCTGGTTCACCTAGTAGGCACCCTCGTTTACAATTTTTCTCCAGCTTTCAAGCTACAGTAATTAAAGGAACACGTCCCCTTGGATAGGTCGAGTTGATCTTTGAAAAGCGTGTGTAACCGTTTGCTATAGAATGCATTTGGTTAGAAAGATGTTGTAAAAGTAGAATACAATGATCTACACAAATATGCCTCGAAATTGCGTGGTTTTCCTTTTACCTCGTCAAATTAAAAGGAAAACCACGCAATTCCGAGGCATTTTTGTATGGATCATTGTATTCTACTTTTACAACATCTTTCTAATCATATGCATTTTATACCAAACGGTTACAAACGCTTTTCAAAGACCAACTCGACCGATCCAAGGCAACGTGTTCTTTTAAGTCCACTTTTGAGGCATCCTTGGTTTCGTTCACAGAAATGTACAATAGTACAAAAAGGGTTTTATTACTAAATATTTCGTTCAAACAGTTGGCGACTCACCTTGAAGAATGTACCATAATCAGCCAATAAGCCATCAGATCTCGGCTTGTTCTTGTTGTAAAGTGCGTACAGACCAAAACCCTTTTTCTGCAAATGAAAAAAAAGTGACCACAAATTTAATTAGAGATGAGAAACCAAAGAATTTAACTCCAATGACTGATTGTGAACCCTTCATACTCATAATTGTCCAAGATGAAAAGAATAATTAGATCATTTCTCTAAAATGAACTATTTAAGCCCTTGTCACACGGCAAAATAAAAATCCAAGCAAACTCCTGGAAATTTTAGTCTTAACCCCACGCCATCCCATGTTCGTACTTGTCAAAATTTTCCTGGAACGAGGCACACTTACTACGCTAAACCTAGGAGTTATCTAGCTTACAACCCTACCCCCAAGCAGGGGTAGTTACTCCTGAAGAAATAACAGGCATTTTTCCAGGGTTAGTAATTCATGTGTGACACCCTAGC
The DNA here is from genome assembly GCF_032118995.1 of Asterias amurensis. Taxonomy (NCBI): domain Eukaryota; kingdom Metazoa; phylum Echinodermata; class Asteroidea; order Forcipulatida; family Asteriidae; genus Asterias; species Asterias amurensis. The sequence goes on along the minus strand of NC_092650.1, from coordinate 23,961,822 downwards.
TCTATGGTGACACCCACCGTCAATCAAAGTCACCCTGGAACTTCCTCAGGAAAGTCGTCTAGTATGAACAGCGCTTAAGTTGTTCACAAACTTTGACAGCCACAAAACAAAAAAAACATGAGCATCAAAAAAGTAGGACATGCTATTCAAAAAGGCTCTATTCTACCCTTCTGATTCATCAAATCAAGTTTTTAATCAATTTATTTTCATTAAATTTAATAAACTCAAACAAAGAAATTTTCTTTGAAGCTGCATATGAAGAAAAAAAAAAGGCTGATCAAATTTCCACAGAGGAAGAATTACCAAAACATGTATTTTACAATTTCCAGCCAAGGCGCGCTGATAATCAACCCCAAATATTCACCCCAGGCACTCTCCGCTCGACAAAATCAACTCGACAAATTCAACTCAAGAAAAGAGAAAATAAAACCCCACAACGGAAGACAATGTTATCCCGGCTCATTAACGTTTATAATCAAATCAGAAAAACCCCTAATTTTCAACCCCTACTTAAAATTATCTCAACATTCAGAATCTATGAATCAACAACTGCTAAGGTTTTTTTTTCTTCTCCTTGGTCTCTGTGGAAAGTCCCCAGTGGAGTCTGTCAACGGAGCAAAGGACCAGAGGGTTTGTTTCTCTAAGGCTTCCTATGCGATTCTAATCAGTCTAAACCACCTGTACTACAACTCATTTGCCCCTCTGTACCCCAGTGGACTCTGGTGGCTAATAAACCACAGACAAAGCACTTCAGGCTGTTTTCTTAACATTTCCAAAGAGTCCCCTCTTTAAATATCCAACATTGTTTGCTTTTTTTTCATCTCCCCCTCCCTTCAAGTTCATTACATTTGTGGGGCAGAGTGTGAAGTTGGTATTCATATTTTTAATGGGGTTAATTTTGTTGATGTTGGACTGCTCTCCATGTGTGATTGGAGATCTAGATTGCTATTTCGCTCGGCTGATTTCTCGTGGGGCAATGTTGAGTTTGAAGCCCCCTGTGGACCCACTTGATGACCCGGTGATTGCAAACATCACAACCCCTACATGGAGAAATGCTTGATGGAACGGAATTATTCATGCTTTTGTTCTCTCTCTCTCCCTTTGTATTGGGACGACAGTGGCTTTAAAGACACTGGACACTTTTGGTAATTGGTAAAGACTAGCCTCCACCGTTGGTGTATCTCAACATATGCATAAAATAACAAACCTATGAAAATTTGAGCTCAATCGGTCAATGAAGTTGCGAGATAATGATGAAAGAAACAAACACCCTTGTCACATGAAGTTGTGTGCTTTCACATGCTTGATTTTGAGACCTCAAGTTCTAAATCTGAGGTCTCAAAATCAAATTCGTGGAAAATTACTTATTTCTCGAAAATTACGTCACTTCAGAGGGAGCCGTTTCTCACAATGTTTTATAATATCAACCTCTCCCCATTACTCGTTACCAAGTAAGGTTTTATGCTAATAATTATTTTTAGTAATTACCAATAGTGTCCACTGCCTTTAAATTACAATCCATGAAGTGCTTAATTGTCTCAAAGTGATGACAATCGAATAATTAATGTACATCTTGCAAGCTCCTTTGTGTCTTATTTCAAAAGATGTCTCATTAGTCTCAAGATAAAAAACCTTTCTTGATTTCTCTGGCCAATTTGTTTACTTCTTACTGTACCCAATTCTCCCCACTGCTGAGGCCAAATTTAGGAGGGCAGTTGCAAAAAAACAAACAGATGCACCATAATTTTGATAACATTTCTTTATTCAAAGGTTTTTTGTTTTTTTTTCGTTTTTTTTCTTCTTCATGCAAGTCGCCAGACACACATAGCCTGAAGGCCACTTCAAGGTGTGGGCTCCTACATGTAGGGCGGAAACAGGGTTACCCCTTTTACAGTCCATACGGATGTAGGCTTGGGTATCATCAGTCCGAAGCCTGGCCGGTAGAGCAGAAAGCACTACCTCCCCAATTTTATGTGTCACGACCGGGATTCGAACCCACACTCTGCTGATCAAACAGCAGAGCTTGAATCCGGTGCTCTTAACCGCTCGGCCATGACACGCCATTCAATTCAATTCAAAATGTTTTTCTCTTCTCTTTTCGTAAGAGAAATAAACAAAATGAAATAATCGCAGATAAGATGACTTGGAAAGAGTTAATCTCTGCAAATTAAAGAGAGTATGAGGCTGTCAGAGTAACCAAAGTTTGTTGAAGACAGCCTAGACGGACTTACCACAGACAAGGAGACAAGCAAAACAAAATCTAAAACTTAAAAAAAATATGGACTGGTTTGAGTTTATCCCAAGAGGACTTGGTAAGCACAGAGTAAACAGCACTTCAGAAACTAATCAATCAAAAGGGTGAAAACTGACACGGATTCACTGTTGATATAATGAAAACCACAACCACAAACTAATTTGATTCGGGTAACACATCAAAGCTTGAGGGGTAACTTTTGGTTGAATTGTCTGCTGCCCTCTATAGTCTGGTTGTCATAGTTCTCTTGATTGATGCACATCAAGCATAATCGAATCAACATAATTTCCTCAATCTTTAACCAACTGTTCCGTACGAAGCCACACAGACATTCAATAAATCTTAAAAGTGACAACAACAATTCATATGAATTGAGTCCACAATCTATCGCTGGTTTTATCACCAGATATATATTAATAACATAATAACAATTCCTGAAGGAGGAGGTTTACTTACATGTTGCAAGAAGCAATGGCAGACTTGTAGAGGGTCGCTCTGGCACTGACTGAGAGCTTTCAGGAAATGACGATCGTGGAACTCGTAAATCTTTTCTAGATTACCGAACACGGCGCTGCGCTGGCCTCTCAGACCCTGCGGTATGTCGTCCCGATCCATCTCCGGAAAGTAGTTCTGAAAATCAGTTTGAAAGGTTTTTAAACACAAAATCAATGAAATAGGAAGGTTTACTTTTAATGACAACTGCACCAACTTATTAACAAAAGTTTGTTTTAATAGTTTTCTTAAAACTACAGCAATAGCTGACTGACAAGTAATAATGGAGAAATCAAAGAGTAAGTGAAGTGATTTTTGAGGCTTTGCATGATGTGGGAAATAAAACTGACGAGGTTTACAGTTAACAAGCAGGTTGATTTACTACTTTACTCCTAAAGATGAGCAGAGCATGTTCCCAAAATTTAGACTCAACTGTAACACTGTTTCTATGCAAAACCAACACTCTGGTCCTTCGCAGAACCAACAGTTTGTCCAAACGTGATTTGATTCAAAATGACAACCACCCACAAACCTACTAAAGAATTAAGTTGCTACACCCCTTGCGCCATCATCAAAATGGATCAAAAAGGATCTTTGAGTTCTTCTGGGATATCGTTTCATGCACAAAAATCCACATGCAAGAATAAAACAATTTATAAAGAAATATTTTTTTATGAGTATTCCTTGAAGAAATTCAACCCCAGACCTTCCTTGATTTTTACCTCTATGATGTACTTCAGCGCAAGGACGTAATCCTGCTCCGTCTGGATCATCTCATCTAAGATCAGCACAAGCCGTCTGTAGTTAGGGTGGTCCTTGTTAGCTGAGACATTGTCATTGGATTCAATCTCAAGCTTGAGTGGGCTACCGGGAGCCTGGGAGACAGACTTCCGGATGTGACGGTTTGCGTCCTGGGGTGACCAATGTGTCTCAATCTGTGCCGGGTTCAAATTATTATGGAATATTAATTTACATTGATAGCATGTTCAAAAAATCCCCCACGTACTCTAAGAACAACTGTGAAAATGTTGAAAACCCAGTAATTTGTTTCAATGCATACTTTTGCTGGATTAACTTTTTAAAGTTTTTTAAGATGAACATATATGTATGAAACTAAACAATAATAGTCTTTACTTGAAATGGTTGGCAAGTTTTATAAGGTGTAAAATCTTAACAGTTTGAAGAAATCATGGACACTGACCGCTTCTGATGTTTCCTCATCTGAGAGTTGGAATTCATCCTCCATGTTGGCCTTCCGACACACCGCATCTTGCTTCTCCTCCGTCTCAGAAGCCTCGTCTCCATCAAGTCTCTTGGACAGTATCAGGGAGTAGACTTTCCTCTTTGGTGTCTCGGCGCAGCTCGTCGCTTCCTCTGGTTGTGTCTCCGAAGCATCAGCCTCAGGTTCCTCGTACCCTTCGTCGAGTTTCTCCAAGCTGCTAGTTTCTCTTTCTCGTCCTACAACCTCACTGATAGGCTTGATCAGAGCAGCCATCTTGCGTTGCCTCACGGAGAATTCATTCGGGGAGTCCATCGAAGATGGTGATAAAGGTAGAGACCCTCTCTCTAAGACCTTCTCGCCGACTGATATCCCCGAGTCAACCGAGCCGTTACTATGTAAAGAGTCTCTATGCTGCTTTGGGGGCGTTGTTCGGCTGCCCTTACGCAGCAGCTCTTGTTTACCTGGTGCCCCATCAGTGTCTAGTGCCCCTCCTAACCGATTCTTCCCCGCTCTGTTCGTCGACTGCAGCCCAAAGCTGCTAAGCCCGTCGAAAATGGCCGAAGCACTCCTCTGATACAGAGCATTCTGCTTCTTCTCTGTGCCCTTTGACACGGACCCGTACTTGAGTAACGATCGGCGACCGCGTAACACACTGTGCAATCTGTCTATCTTATCTTGAATCATTTTGTTTGTCTCTTGACAACGCTGATGTGCAAAGTTACACTGCTGGATGCATTGCTCTTTTCCTAATTGTTTGGAGAGAGAGCGCATTTGCGCAAACGCTTCCTGCGTCGTGGGAGGGTTGTCACGAAGGTATTTTTCTAGGGTGCAGAGATGGATGCGACACTGTTCTCGTGTGGTGCTCTTTTCGTGACCGAGTAACGCAACAAACTTCATGCCATCTAGTGCCCATGCATATGCCTGAAAATCAAACAGATAAAAAAGAGTTTAAATATTTCTGAAACAATCTGACGAAGAATCAGACTTGTAAAGATGTACATTTACTATGTCCCGCATTTAACATACAAGTTGAAATCAATTTTGCAAATGATAAAATTTGTGTTCAAATCAATAAATGTGATTGATAGTTATTTCCCTTTCACCAGCTAAAGCTAAGATAAACTGCTACATAATTGTTTCCTTAAAAAACATAAATAGTGTAAATTCTTTAAGAATCTGCAGTCAAGACAAAGTATTTGACAGAACAAAATCACACACACATCAAAACCCCATGAACAAAGTTTCCAAATGGTTCCTGGTGGTTTCGTTTCTCACGAGTCTTGCACAGATCTGTTTACAAACACACCCCTCCTAAATAGACAACTTTCATGATCACCAACAAAGGGGGCTACCCTGGGTACAGATCGGATTTAAGTCATTTGACGTCACATCAAACCGCTGATTCACAGGTTTTAATCAAGGTCTGTGTGCTAAGAGAATGACTTGATTCAACAAAGGGGGCTACCCTGGGTACAGATCCGATTTAAGTCATTTGACGTCACATCAAACCGCTGATTCACGGGTTTTAATCAAGGTCTGTGTGCTACATGTATAAGAAAATGACTTCATACAAAGCGTCTTTGCTTTGTTAACTTAAAGCAGATCACATGGCCATGAGTTTACATAATCTTATGTTTTCATAAAATCTTTACACACTGCAGGAAAACAGGAGACACCCTCCCCGCCAAACAGTATTTGTTGATATTACGAATTTATTTGCGGAAAGGAAAGTTGGATCACTGTTTATAAAATCATGACATCATGTGTACTCTTTCTGAACGAGCTAATTGTTGCAACCCCCCCCCCCTAAAAAAAAAAACATTTAAAAAAAACATGTTGCAATCTTGAGTTGTAGTGTGACTCAACTGATAGGGCCAATAAAATTATAGCTTACTTTAAATGGGTTTTTGGTTTGCTTTCAATGGTTTCCTTCTTTTCATGCTATATAGTTTGGTTATATTAAGTATTTATTTAATTTGGGGTTCAGTTCGATGTTCGAAATACTTTGCAAAAAGCACAGTGCTCAAAAATTGATTTTGAGGCCAAGCCTGCGGGATGAGATGGAACCCAAGTCTACATTTGGGATATACATTCCAGGCCTCTAACTGCTGACAGCCTTGGAGGTTCCTCCATGTGACAGCCAAGGAGGAACCTCCACCATGGAGGCTGCCCCCTTGGAAGGTCTACCCCCATGGTCTTATAGGTACACCTAGGGTACGTTCAGACGTAGGGTTAAACTAGTCCTTAATCCAAAAGTGCTAAACTAACCCTCCGTGGGAACGCAATATTCTGGTCTGCGAGGATCAATTTGACCAACTGAGCTGGGCTAAACTAAACCTAAAAAATTGGTGGACTAGCCTAACTTAGAGGTGACATAATTGTACAGCACCAACTTGTTACTGCAGATAAAAGGCAGCATGGGATATGTACAATGTACACACTGCTATCATATAATAAACCAATCATATGCAATCTTATCTTGAGTCAACTTGCACATGGAAGTGAAGAGGCGTAGATAAAGGGACTACAATGATAACACTGTTGTTAATACCCTGTCAGATCCAACTATATAGATGCTCAGGTGTGTTGTTATTATTAGCCTAACTATCCCAATGCACATCATATCTCAATGTTGAGGAGGGAATGGCCCCATAAACGAATCTTTGAATTATGTGAATATTCATGTAATGCTCAGAGATTCACCGTATCAAACCATATCACTCCATGATCCAACTATCCCAACAAATAAACTCAGATTGGAGCCCTCTTCTCAATCTCCCAATATAGGGATACTATAGCCCTATAGTTCTGGAATCTTGAGTTTTCATCAAAATTATCCTAATCAAGATGTACCTATACCCAGATTGGGGCCCTCTTTTGCTAACCGGGATATTGTAGGCTAAATTCTGAAATCTTTTAATTGTCATCAAATTATCCAATTGAAATATACTTATAACCACATTTGAACTACGCTCTCCTCAGAGAAATAAATTGGATACTCTTACTCAGCCAATTAATACTGTTACTCGGCCAAATACAAAAGCCTTTTTGTCTCCTGGCGAAACACATTTGCTTGACTGACTTCTTAGGGCCTTCCACATAAGGCAACTTTTACAGGCAACTTGGAGGCAACCCACTGCATTGCATGCTACAGGACCACTTTGATAGCACTTGAGTAACTTTGCATACAATGTGTTACGATCTTCAAGAATAATTATGTGAACATTCAAATGTGAGTGGATTCTCTTCTTGGAGAATGCCTGGAACTGGCTGCCTGTAAATTGCCCCATGGCTGGCCCAAAGGCTCACATACCAAACTTAACTTGCCACTACATGTAGATCCACCAAACCATCAAATGAAGTTGTTAATGATTACCAGAGAAGTTTTTAATTAGTACATTAAGTTGCTGGCAGAGGATTATAGGAAAAATATATTAAATCTACAAACAATCCTGCTAGAACCATGTGGCAGGTTGTAACATTGGAACAGTGTGACTTTGGAACCGCTGTTTGACTGTATTGACTGTGGAACATAAGAATGGCACATTTAGAAGAAACCTACGTGTATAAAACTGTCAATAATGTATTTCCCTTTCTACATGGTCAAACCTTGAATATCGTGAACAATCATTTTAGTTGTAGAACACCCAATGGGCAACATCCCCTCAGAATGGTATAAGTTGTGAAAATATGGGTAAATTATAAATCACGTTTAAAAAGAATGGTGCAATATGAAGCCAAAATACATGAGCAACTTTTACTTCTTTTTTTAAAAAAGAAAAGAAAAAAGTGTATGCCTCTTAACAAAGGGGGTCACCAGAGAGCCAAACTGCACCATGCTGATTATGTTTTGAAACCACGTGGAGATAAAAAGCAAACAAAGATTCAAGACTTTCTAATTCTACATAATGACCTAAGACAGATTAGAATTGAAATAATGAAGATAGCTTTTTTACCTTCTCAAGCTAGTAGCAGAACTAAGCAACTTCAAGAAAACTGTCTGTCAGCTCCAACCACCAAAAAAACAACAATGAACCATTCCCTTTGAGAGCTTCCTTGTTGTGAACTGTCATGCAGCTGTAGGAACAACTGACTGACCACATCGGAACAAAAACAAACCATTACCAAACAGCCCTGTCCGATTGCAGTGGTCCAATCACACTGTAGGTAAACATCCTCTCTTTCACATGATAAGTTACTAGGCTAATCTGGGATTACCCTAGTCAGCTTTGTTTACTCTAATCCTCAATGAGAGGGATCAGTAACCAGGGAGGTTTGATTTGAGCTATTGTGTCAACGTCAGACAGAGAAACTTTACTGAGGAGAAGTGGGAACCAGAGGGGAGGATGAAAGAGAGACCCTTGCGGACTTATGTAAATTATCAAAAGTGTGAAGTGGTTTGGGCCAAGAAGAGACAAGTATAAGTCTGGTTCCTCTTATGAAGATATCTAATAATAAACCACAAGAACGTAAAAAAAAGTACGCTGGACCCAATTTCATGGAGCTGGTTAAGCAGAAAATATCTGCTAAGTAGAAATGAGCAGGATACTAGTCACAAATTGTACATGAGACATGGTAGTTTGGCTGGTAACTTTTTTTATGGTAAACCATGATTTGGGTTGTGCTTATCTATTTTTTGTGCTTAAGCATGCTCTGTGAAATTTGGCCTAGGGCTTTTATTTCAAAAAGCCTGCAAGTAAGTACAAAAACTTGCTAAGCACAACAGATATTGCTTAGCAGAAACAGTTTACCAACCAAAATTACCTTAAGTGTCATTGGGTGGCTGGTGCCACTCAATAATTGCTTAGCAAACAAATTTGACTAGCAGTATTTTCCGCTTAGCAGCTTTATGAAATTGGGCCCGGTTTCTACAAGATAAAAAGTTGAGAAATATTACAATCATGAAAAAACCAAATTGAAACTCAGAAAGTTTTCGTGTTATCAAAGAATATTACTTAATTTTTCCCAGTCAAGGATAAAAAGTTCAGTTTGAAAATAATAATACACAAAAAATAATTAAAACATTTGTTGTTTGCTCAGCAAATGAAAAATAGCAGGAGTCCTTTATCAACATCTAATAAACTCATTAAAGGGTATTAAATGACTTCCAAAAGTACTTATTTAAGTTTACACGAGTCATCCAATGAGAAACGCCGACGTTTTAATATCAACAATGACATCATAAAAGCACACCTGGTAGGACAATAAAAACCTGAATGGAATAATAATGGTAAAGCACACATCAAGACGAGGGTTACCGTTCGGACTTAAGTGAGCATTGTAAACAAGATCCCCAGGCAATCAACCAAAGAGGGCTTTCAGTGTTTGCTTTTCCCAGAACCATCTTTTGTCGATACAACAAAAACGGAAGACAAAAGTCGGTGATTTAATAAAGTGAGCCAGAAATGAAGAGTCACGCCATGTTTGAATCAGTGGTTTTGGCTACAGCTTTGGCTGTGGAGTCTCCAGGACTCAAAGCTCAGGTGTTTCTGATCAACTTGTTTGGGTTCGAGTCCCAGTCTTGACACTATCCTAATCTTTTGCCCTTAACCCTTTTTAGAGACGGTTCATTTCTGTACAATCATCACAAAACGCCTGGACATTGCTAATCTTGTTGATTTTTTGCAACATGTTTTTATTTTTGTTTTTCAGGAAAAAAATCAGGACAAAAAATTAAAGCATCTTCCAAACAATGACTCTTTTAAATTAAAAAAATCATTATACAGCGACAAAAACTCAACACTTTTCACCTACATCTTGTCCCAAACTGGTTCCCATATATGCCCCTCCCCTCTTTCAAACTTTACCAATATACTACCAAACAATACAGATGAAACACTGCCCAATAAATTCTACCTCTATATTGTTCATTACCACCAAACCCCTCTTCCATCCAAAACAAAAAAAACACTACAAGGACAAAACCACAGAATGAGCCAAGACAGTTACTCTAAGCCACGACGCTAATCCCGTCAGATCCTATATATCCTACCAGCTACAAGGCTTAATAACCAATCAGGTTAACTAGCAGTCTGTCTCGGCCACATAATCCCTGGCAACTCACCCACACCCAGAAACCTGTCAGATGGGTACCAATTTACACCTACTGAAGATCCTTTCTTTTGTGGTACAACTGGGGTTATGTATCCCTTCCTGGTTTGGGTGGTAGTTGTGGTTGTTGCGGAGCAATGACGATGTTCGAGCAAGGGACTTTTATACACATAGTGACTAGTGTCTGCTATTTCCCCGTGGGACTTTGAGTGACCAGAAGAGGGGCCTAATTCCCGCGGCCAAAGTGACTAGTGGTTGACCAATGGTCACTGCTCAAACTTGCCCAATGTATCAGGGAGTGCTTAGTTTATGATAGTTTACAAGTACAAAATCATTTGACAGCAACTAAATTGTTTCAATACTTTGGGGGTGATGGGGTTGGCAGGGTGGGTGGTGGTAGGGGATGGGGAAACAAGCAATGTAGCCATTTCAAATGTGCTTGATGCCTTGCAGTGTGAGCTTTTGGCATTTGTTTCAGAACTTCATTTGAAGGGGTAGGTGGGTATGGGGTGGTGGGTACGTGTAGAGATGGAAAGGTGTTGTGGTGGTGGGGCATTGGGGTTGGGGTGTTGGTGGTCGGGTGCTGGATGGTTGTTGGTGGGAGGGGGAGGGGAGGACATTGAGCTGTCCTTGCTCTTTGTTCAGTTTAACCGTTCAACATTCATTTCAAAACTTCATTAGACAGGGTTAAAGGGTTATGGGGTTGCTGGTGGGCTGGTTGGGTGAGGGGATGGGAAACCATGTAATGTAGCTAATTCAAATGACCTTTTTGTGCAACCATTTTGTTTCAAAACTTCATTGGATATACCATTAGAAAAGCAAGGCAACAGTTCAAAATGCTCTGAACTGATTGCTTCTTGTAAAAGGGCCAGTATCTCATTCCAACTACCTGTAATCTAATTCTAACACAAACCTACTATCTGAACCTGTGACATAAAAACAGCACGTACAGCTTTGAGCACAGTCTACCTAAGCACAGGAAATATCCATAAACTTCGAGCTAGAGCTCCTCGCCGGGGCAAACACCTGGCGCCCCACAACATTGCCACTCGGCAGAACCCCCTTCGTCATAGATTCAACCCGGCTTTTTAACACTAAGCGCTCTCAAGTCACCATTAATCCTGTCTGAAATAACAGCTCTCATCACCTTTTAGTAAAGACATTATCATCAATCAGCCCACCTGGAGGCACCTGTCCGCTAATAAAACAAGAAACAAACAACGACTTTTTTTTTGTGTCGCCGGCAGCGGAAGAAGTGTTTTTAAGTGATACGCTATTGAGGGTTTCCTGAGCAATGAGGGGGGATGAGTTTGTGGGCAGGAAACCTCGGTGACATCATCGATAAGAGAGTTAATGGAACTATCACATGAATCAACTGCCTCTTCAGGGCGGTATCGATTGGTTAGGACATAGATGTAGGACCCACGGGGGGAAAGGGGGCAATTGTCTCCTACATTTTGGCAAAACACTGGGGAAAATACAGGCACAGCAAGAATAAGAAAACATTGCATAGAGAAGGCAAAAAAATACTTGCAAGGGTCATGGGTTCGAATCCCACCCGAGTAAATATGCCTGTGATATTTTTTCACAGGGCTTGGGATAGTACTGAGTATACAGTGCTAACACACATCGGTGTATGGGTAAAAAAAACAAGAAAACTTATTATCTGGTATTAGAAACTTGTTTTTATATTTTTTATATTCAAACAATTTTGGGCAAAAAACGTTTAGTTTCTAACATACAGGCAGTTTGCTTGAATACACCAGGTTCACAGCTGTCTGATGATTTGTTTTAGGGGAAATATAAGTTTGAAAGAAAGTTTTTTTATGGTCATTAATATTTTGAGTATTTACAAATCTACTGACCCTACCTTTAAACAATCTCCGTATCGATACAGGAACCTATTACTATCGTATATCTAATGTCAACCGGAGGTATCCATATTTGATTTGTCGAACCGCTTCCCGTGGAAACGACCTCTCTTGAAACGACCTCGTTGGATTATCAATCTCTCCAGACAGGATAAGACTTACATTAAGGTCTCATCAAAGTCCCTGAGTGATCAGATCTTTGGGACAAGGTGAGTTTCCTACTCATCTTGGGGGAGACTGGAGGTCAGAAAATTAGCAGGACACCTGGAATCCGAGCCCAACCCATGCCTTCCCCAATCTTGAATTGTATGACAGCCCCCCCAACCCCCCCCCCCCCCACAAAAATTGAACAGATACCTGGATCCGAGTCCAACCCAACATGAAAAGTTACTGCAAAACTAAGCAGTGACAAAGTGACAATCATTATGCTCACACCAAACTTTCAGCCATTCAATTGCAATACCAATCCTTATTGGTCGACCATGTAAACCAAACCAACACAAACCTATGTAAGCAACGCTCCCATTGGTTGCTGAATAACCAACACTACCATACATAATCACACACACACACACAACACCTTCGTGTTAATGCAAGCCATAGTGAAAAACCTAGACTGGATAACAAGTCTCCCCTCGACTCATTTTCACTGTGGGAGAGGAGGCAGGTAGAGGGGGAGAGCTTTTCATTGTATCGAACCATTCATTATTTTGTGCATTAATTTATTTCTGTCAAGAGTTAAGGGCAAGAGTTCTGAGCAGGCGTGTTACCAACGAGATGAAGAGATAAGAAAGAGGAGGAACCTAGGGAAAGCAGCCTGTAAGAAATATTCTAAAGAAAGAGGTTACATTTTCCAGCAGTGTGACAATATTAAGTGGAACTCTTTCATAGAGTTTCTTTCTTCTTGTAGCCCCTGGTCAAGAGTGGCTTGAAGCCTTGCTCAGAGCGAATTTGCATAAGAAAAAAAACTAATAATAAATTGCTCCACTCAAAACTATAATTGGTTTTTAAGGAGAAAATCAGAGATGGCGATCACAAAATGTTTACTAAATTTCCAACAAAACCCTCACTGAAGGAGGCTTAATCACCAGACAGTCAAGAAGAGAAACACTTACACCGTTCTCCAACAGCCAAAGGTGATGGAAGGGATCAGAGAAAGAAATGACGGATTCCATCTTATTCATAATCCTTACATAATCCTTCCATCACCTGAGGTGGTGCAACTGATTACCAGCCGATAGTTTTAACAACCCCCCCCCCCCAAAAAAAAAAAAAAAAAATTCACCAGACAATAGAGGGAAACTCATATGCACTGTTCTCCAACAGCCAAAGGTGATGAAAAGGATAAGGGAACCAAATGACAAATTTCATCTTACACATAATCCTTGCATAATCCTTCCATCACCTGAGGTGGTGCTAAAAATTACCGGCCGATAATTCTATCCCCAAAAAGAAATGTCTTTCACTACAACTTATGATTTTTGATAATTTAGTTTAGGAAGGCGCTACTTATGTCATAACATCACACTGAAGGTGTTTCTCAGATCGCCAAAGGTGACCGTCGGGGATTATGGACTCAATTGAAGTGTAAAGCTGTTAACATCATCTCGGCATCACCTCAGGTGCTAAAGGGGATTACTCCTCTACACCGCCCATCATGATGTCAAGGAAGGCGATACTTATGTCATAACATCTCAGCGAAGGTGACTCTCTGATCGCCAAAGGTGACCGCCGGGATTATGTAGGAAATTTAAGTGTGAATCTTTTAACATCATCTCGGCATCACCTCAGGTGCTGAAGGGGATTACCCCCTCTACAACGCCCATCATGATGTTCATCAATGAGATTTATTAACTCATATTAAGGGTCGGAGATAAGTCATTATAAACATCACAGCCGAGGGGGCGATCTCCATCCACCCCATGGCCCGAGGTGTCATGTAGGAGGTATGAACCAGATTTTTGGAGCACACACCTTTGGTGCTGGATTGAATTAACGGGAGCCACTGTGAATTTCCTCTCTAATTAGTCCACTAACGAAGCAACGGGAGAGGGGGGGGGAAGGCGAGGTGAATCTTAACACCCTGAGCGTTGGATTGTATTGACAGTGTCAATCGATTGCCTGGGTGTCAGTAGAGACAGAAAGCCCATCCCTCATAGACACCTGTTGTCCATTAATAAAGTACCAGCAAGTGAAGTGCATCCAAAAACATTACAGACCTCCAATTGAGTTTGTTTGATCCTGAGTTTGAAAACAGTGAAACATATAATCGGGGTTTTTCACTGGAGTCTCCAATAACCGATTGAGCTGGCTCGTTATTTCATGGATTTGTTGGGTCACACTAAAATGGGAATATTGGTCTTTGACAATTACCATTGTTGACCCTTTGCTTTAACCTCCAGTCAGGTTAGCTCAGTGGTTTCTATACCTGCCTTTCACATCTATGGACCCCAGTTCGAGCCTGGACCGGCACCGTGAATGTGGATTGGGTTTTTTCAGTTTATACCTGACTGCATGGGTTTTCCCTACAGGGGCTTTTTTTTTCTAAAATTTCTTCACCGTCTTCTTTATAAAAAAAATTGTGTGATGTTTCCATTAGAATGGTTTGTCGACTACTTATTTCAGAGATTCAGATTCATAGCCACACAAATACCTTATCCAGCATGGTGTAGAGCTTCCCTGCATCCTCAATGTAGCGTCTCTTGTCTTCCAGTCTGTCGGTGAACAGCTTGAGCTGATGGCGTAGGGACCGAGCAATCTCCCTGACTCCGGAACGTTCCGTCTCGCAGGACTCGGCAAGGACCTGGGCATCCTCTAAGAGATCCTCACCACGGCCAATATGTTGCTATGGAAACAATATAAAAACATTGTGAATAGTATGATCGATAACAACAATTCCAACAATGATTTGCTTTATCACGCCCACACGCCCCCCTTTTTTAGCCCTTTTTATACTGTATCTCTTCCCAGTGGAACAAAGCCTCAGGGAGGCCCTGGTAGTTTTTACCCCAAGGTTACCCTGGCACAATTTCACACTGTGTCCAAATTCTTAGGGGTTCGGGTTGCACAGTTAAAACCAAAAACAACTGGGGTTTTACCGCTTACCCCACTCCAGAGCAGGGATCGCTATTTCCTAGGGTCACTTCCATTCAAAAATCTTTTAAGTCTATGGTAAACTTGTGTAGGGGCATCAAGGCCAATACCAGGGCAACAGAGGTTCCATGGCATCTCTGTAATTAGATACCTGCGGCCGATTTCACGAAACGCTAGGATTGATCCTATCTCGAGTTAGGACGAGTAACCCGTCCTAACTTAGGATGGGTTCAATGCGTCCTACGTCTTCAGATAGAGAACATAACTCGTCCTAAGTCCTAAGATTTATCCTAAGTAAGAATGAGTTTAGTGAAATCGACGGCTGGTACCTTTGACTTACTGACACACTAAAAACTAAGTCCGTTTCACTCTCTCTCTCTCTCTGTCATTGAATACCGATCACTTCACTAGGTATCTATGCCATCTGCAACACAAATCACTGAAGAAAACAAACTTCTGCTACTTTGTATCCTTGTAGATGCCTTAACAACGCTCGGTAACCGAGGTACACACCGATACTCTTTCAACTGGTTGTTTGTCGAACAAATTAACCTTGTGCTATTACGATCACTCGGCTGTTGATATTTACGTCCAGGGATGTGTTTATTTTCAGGACCCTTAATATATTTGTTTTTTCCTTAACTCTCTTGATACAATAAATAATAATTTAGGAGTCTAATCATCTTTAATCCCAGCTGAGAAGCTAAATTGCGAAGGACACCACATCAACACATATATGACCAGGGGTCAATTTCACAAAGTGAAAAAATTCATCGAAAGACAAATTGTCAGTATCACCATAGTGATTTGTATTGTTAAATCATACTAAAATTGAATTGCAGTTACGATCAATCTGAGTTCTTTGTAAAATCAACCCCTGGGGGTCGTGTGGCCAGAATACTTCTCAACCACTCAATCCCCACACACTTGCCGTCCCCCTAAGCATCCCGTCCAACTCAAACATTTATTGTTCCCTGATCTACCATAGCAGTGAAGTAGAACTTCTCAAACTCCTTAATATTATGGCAAGAACCAACCTAACAACTCTGGTTGATGTTAATTAACCCCCAATCCCACACACTTTCCATCCCATCCAAACTCAAACTGTACCAGTTCCCACACCTACCATGGCAGTTAAGTAAAACTTCTCAAACTCCTTAATATTATGGCAAGAACCAACCTAACAACTCTGGTTGATGTTAATTAACCCCCAATCCCACACACTTTCCATCCCATCCAAACTCAAACTGTACCAGTTCCCACACCTACCATGGCAGTGAAGTAAAACTTCTCAAACTCCTTCTGTATGGCGATAACACTTCCCAGCGATTCGGCTTGGTCTTCCTTCATTTTACCGAGATGTAGCTCTCCCTTATTGCTCATCCATTCTGTCACCTGTGAGCGGAGAACAGGGAGTGGGGGAAAAACACCAGGAAAAGCATCCATTAACTGATGGGAAACAATCACTTTAGCTTGTATCCTTGGTTGCAGGAGGAACTGATCCTTAGCAATGGTGAAAGCACTCCGTTTGTCAATCACGCTTGGTGTTTTTTATGTTAGAACCCCTTGGCATACAACACCCAAGTGTTTTTCGGAAGAGGTATAAACTTGGTCCAATAACAGGCCTCATTGGCTTGTCTATTTAGCATCTTTTGACCCTTTGTACTGCCGTCATATGAGGCTACTTAATTGCCAGTTGTCTGCCATTTTTAGTCAAAATGCCGGTTATCTTTTGCATACGCTGATTCCATGAACGTCGCCTTAAATGCTCACTGTACATTGAGGACCATACGAGAACATACAAGTGTAACATACGAGGAATCTGTCTCACAACATCGCAAATGCAAAGTTTATCAAGTGATGTGAGGTGAATTGGGTCAATACATGACATACAAAGCCAAAGAAAAAGGTTTATTTAAAATTATGTTCCCAATTCAAAGATTTCACATAAATTAAACACAGATCATCTGTCGTTTTTCATATGAAAAAAGTGTCAGCCTGATTTTCCATGAAGATGCGCCGATTGGTTTAATTGGTTAAGAAATACATCTATTGAAAACTTTTTAAGTTCATTATACACACGTGTACCTCTACCTCCAACAAAGCCATTATTGAAAAGAAAACGACAGACTATAAAAGATCCGTCACAAGTCAACAGTAAACTCTAATGCCTTGATTAAGTCTCTGCTCAGCCACACTAAATCAATGTTTGTTTGGGCCCCCACACACAACAACGAAGACGGCCAAAGTTCAAAGAAAGTTGCCTTGATGAGAAAGTCTTTGTCAAACACTTGTGCTGACACTGCAGCTTTGACTGTATCAATTTGGATGTGTTTTCCAACTGCTGGTCAAACAAACTGTCTGAGCCCCATTGTAAGTGAAATTAGGCAGGGTTCAAGAACCGGTGCTATTTTTAATAGGCCAAAGGAAGTCCTCTTAACCCAAGACAATACACACACCCCAGTCTCCATTACCTTTACAGATCCTAGCTTGTAAGGAACTTATACTATTATAACAAATAATAATAATATCAAAGTCTTATACAGCGCATATATCTACCAAACAAGGTACTCAAGGCGCTGAGTATATGCAAACTTTCAGAAAGATAGGTTGTTACAGTGATGAATTCCACGACCCAATTATTTAGCACATTATAAGGGTTTAGGTGCTACGGCGCATACAGCAGCCACAGCCAGGAACACCGGGGCGAACCCCTTCTCTTTTCGAAAAGTGCACTGGGTTCTGTTACATGCGCTACACAACACATGGGACCAACGGCTTTACGTCCCATCCGAAGGACAAATTATATTATTCTTCAGTTAACTTCAATGAAAACTTTTCTATACCAAATTTTGAAAGAAACTTTCTTTTACACGGTTAATGACAAACTTTCATTCACCCAATTTATGAAAAACTTTCTTTTACCCAATTTACAGAAGGAACTTTTTATCAATTTCTTGTTACCAAGTTTATGATGGAACGAGATGTGTGAGTTTCACCAACTGGATGGAGTTTAAAGGAACACGTTGCCTTGGATCGGTCGAGTTGGTCTTGAAAAGCATTTGTAACCATTGGTTATGAAATGCATATGGTTAGAATACAATGATCCACACAAGTTTGCCTCGAAATTGCGTGGTTTTCCTTTTACTGTACGAACTAACATGGTCGGCCATTTGTGGGAATACAAAATTTGACTCCCATAAATGGCCGACCATGTTTGTCGACGAGGTAAAAGGAAAACCACGCAATTTTGAGTGATACTTGTGTGGATCATTATATTCTACTTTTAAAATATCTTTCTAATCATATGCATTTTATAACCAACGCTTACAAAGGCTTTTCAAAGGCCAACTCGACCAATCCAAGGCAACGTGTTCCTTTAAGATTTCAAGTATGACAGCAACACAGGGGTAGATCAAAGAGCGGATTTATTCTTTCACTTTTTTAAAGATTTTCTATTTTGTTTTCACTACGCAGACATTTTGAGCTACATCCCCTACAGTATTGTGGTTTTCCCCCCCAAATTCAAGCCCAGGAAGTGCCTTAAAAGTTAAGACTTTCACAAAACAAAAACAACCCAATTAAGAGCATATCATACTTTAACAGCTACACAGGGCGATCTTAACACCAAAAATGGAGATTTGCAAAATAGACTGAAAATATTGGGGTGAACAGTTCACTGTTAATTGATGACATCAAGATTTGCGTTCAGTATCATCAGGACTTTCATGATGCTATTTTTAACACTCACATCCGCTGTTTCTTCTTCAAAGACGGCTAGCAGAAGTCTCTGATTGAGAATATTGAGTCGTCTGTCTGCAAGCTCGTCGAGTTGAGTGCACGCCTGATGAACTTGGTCAAAGAGGGTGCTGACACACACCATCGCATCCCTGGGGGGAAAAAATGAAGAAAAGCACACAGAAATGATGCGTTGCTAGAATCAGCAAATGAGGTTTGAAAACCACAGAAAATTGATTTGATTGGCGCCCAGACATAACAACAAGGTTGATGTTAAATCACTATCACTTCATTATGAACCAATTGCCACACTTTCTGCTTGAAAATTAAGTGTATCCTAAATTCACAGACCAGACTTTTTCAGTTCTGGTCTGACCAATTAATTTGTTACCGGCACCTCATGCAACACGGAGCAAAGAGTAGAGCTAAAATTTCTGCCATAAATAGAAACACATTTCAAGAAACATGAACAATCATATCACGATCCTAGCGAGTGAGGGCAGAGTAGATTTAAAGCTTTTTGTTGATCAGAGAACCTTAAAGACACTGGACACTATTGGTAATTACTTAAAGGTCTCGAAATCAAGCATCTGAAAGCACACAACTTGTGTGACAAGGGTGTTCTTTCTTTCATTATTCTCTCGCAACTTCGACAACCAATTGGGTTCACATTTTCACAGGTTTGTTAATTTATGCATACGTTGAGATACACCAAGTGAGAAGACTGGTCTTTGACAATTACCAAAGGTGTGCAGTGCCTTTAAGCATCCAGCCAGCGGTTTGAGTCAGACAAGTGCACGTCAATAATCTGATAAAAATAGCTTCTATTTAATTACGCATCCGCTATAGAATATACTGTGGGTATTGTTCACTATGAAAATAACCATTAAGGTTACTCATTTCATGGGAATAAATATATCCAAGTGTCAAAAAAAAAAAAATGAGAAGAAAATCTGACAAAGATATTGTCAGAATAGGGAGACTGCAAACATTTGTGCTCGATAGCCGAGTTCGTAGCTGGCAAGTTAATCTGGATGTCGCAGATTCAACTACCATTCTAGTCAATTTCTCTTCGTCCAACCCTAAATTAGATCAAATCTACAACATTCAAAATTTTCTATCAAATCATAGAGATCCGACTGAAATTGTGTGATGTTTAGTAAAGCTCTCCAAAACAGCAACAGACAAACAAACTCAAGAAGTAATCTTTGAAAAACTTGTTCTGTGAAAGATCTAACTTATGCTGTGAATTGTCGACAACTTCAAATGCTTCCTAGATTCTTGTTTTTTTTTAATTAAAGGGGGAAACTGACTCATTATCTATCAATCAATTCAAAGACAAATTCCCAGCTGCTTCATTCAATCTCTATAATCCAAGCTTGGTTTATCATCGCCTCTAAGACCTGAAATAGTAGCGGGCATTTTATTTATACTTAAGGGTCGTAATCAAGCTAACCACAAGGGGCTCTCTCCGGATAAACAGATAATAGGGAGTTTTGAAACTTTGAATGGTGGGAGTATAATTAGGTGAGATTTGCGGTAGCACCATGTGAGTATCGCCGTTGAGTTGCTGGTTCTGAAAAAATTCTCCTGAAGACGATCAGAGCATACTGGTCGAAACATTGAGTTGTCAACCACTGGTTTTCACAAACACCCATTGTGCAACTGTTAAATGAGGTGCATGATGGTCTAGCTAGCGATCAAACTTGATCGCTAGCTAGACCAGCATGCACCTCGTTCCACATCCATTGAAGCATACCCAGTATTTGCGATAAGGTCTATGGAGTGGATTTCACAAAGAGTTAAGACTAGTCTTATCTCTACTTAGGACGAGTTACTCGTCCTAACTTAGGACTAGCCATTAATTTTTAGTATCTCCTAGGACTAGTCCTAACTCTTTGTGAAATCGACCCCTGGTGCTACTGCAAACCTCACCTATTAAGACAGTACAAGGGGTTTCTCAACCTGTCTAAACATGCGTACAATAAAAAATCTTCACCGACCAAAAGTCATCATAGACAACAACAAGACAAAAATAGTAAGACCAAATTGAAACGAAACTTACTGGAAATCTTTAGTCACCGCAAGAGGTCCTTCGTGATTCCGGAGAGCGGTCAACACTCCGTCTCCCTCCCGGTGTAGACCCGCTAGCCGAGCATCTTGGTATATATCCTGATGTTTCTGATGAACCATCTTAATGGCCTGGTTGATCTCACTGGCGCTCTGCGGGTTACCACTCATCGTGAATTCCTCCATGGAGGTGAAGAGGAATTTAGCAGCACTCTGACAACCACAGATGAATGGCTCTAGTTTCTATAGCAACAAGATTCAAAGTAACATCAAAATTTAGGGGCTTCATAGAAAAGTTGACTAGTCAAAAGAATAATAGATTTTTTTTTTTTTTCAATTTGAGTATTGCTACCCACTGTCTTGATGTGGTAGCCGTTTCTCAACCTCCCTCTCCGGAATCGAACCCTGATTCTCCATTACCTGTTGCGACCATGAAAGGCGCATAACGTACCATCGAAAGTTGATAGGGCAGACACCATATGATAACTAAATAGAAAACTTTTCATTGGTAAACAAGCAAGATAATGGTATCAATGAAATCTAGATAAAATAAACAGATATCTTGAAAATGTTTTTAGACTTAAAAATGTTAACACTTCACAGGTTACCTTAAAATACTGCCTTGGCGTATTGCCAAACCTTTTTATATTTTAATCAAGTTATCACACAAGCACAAGTGGAAAACAGAAGAATAAAGCCCTTCTCCATCCTATATCCATCCAATGAGGCGTAAATGAAGTTATCTTCAAGCAAACTTGACGCACAGCTTAAAATAGCATAATAGGTGGAGTTAAAACGGCGCAAAACGCAGGCAGTCAAACAGACCGTGCAGTATGGTTTAATATTACACAGTTGTTTCCATGGATTGATGAACCAGAATTTAGACTTTGATTTCTAATGAAGATCGAACTATAAATTGCATAGCTAAATAGGACAAACTTAAACTAAAACATAACACATTGCAGCAGTTGTGCAAATTTACTCCTGTGCCCTCTTTTTTTGTATTTGCCATTGCAGTTTCGATGTAGATCTTCGGGCGGTACGCCATCTTCCTCTGCCCTAGTTCTTAAAAGTGCCACTCCACTTAATTTGTGTTTAGTCATAAACCACAAGTCTCTGCACTAAATACCTGATTAACCAGCTAAATCTAAATGATCCTTTGCAGCAAAGCGGGTATATTAGTCTCCGAGGTCACCGTAAACATCCGCGGTAGTTGCTGTAAGTAGATCGGCTCCGTCATCTGAGGTCCCACGCTGCGATACGTTTGATTCACGCTCAGACGATTCTCATCAACACCTTACGACATCTTTTTTGACTTCAAGCTTCTTGGGCTCAAAATTCAATCCCAGCAAACAATTGGGGTTGAGTAGTATAGCCGCAGAGTGTAATGTTGAAAAACAGGATGCTGGTCACGAAAACAGAGAGCGACCACACCCTCCTCCTTCCAGACTGAAGTTCAAAAACTCTCCACTTTAAAAGTTATCAAAGCACACCCTCGGAACAGTTCACAAGAGCCGAGGTCACGACACCCAAACTTTTGCATCAACAAGTTAAAAAGGTTGCAGGCAAATCCTCCGCAGACAATTTCACCGTGGTGTCGGGAAAAACATGAGGCCTATATGATGGACTGTTTATAAATCCTTCTTGAAATCCGAATCCAAAGATGATTTGTAAAGGATAAACAACCTCCTTGTGTGACTGTCAAAAGGGCTCCAGTAATATCTCCCGCAGAGAGACTCTGTGAATGTTTCACCCCCGAGAACCACAGGCTACCGTTGATTCTGCATAAAAGGACTAAGGACACCTCTTCAATAATCAAAGACTTAGATGTTAACATCCAAGCAAGGTCCTTGTCAGTGATTGTGCCCGGCCTGCCTTGATGGTTAAAAACAGGAGGTCAGCAATGATAATGAACAAGCCTACAACCACGCTGGGACTACCCCTGTCTGCAATAATATCCCTCAAGGATTCCCACTGGATCCCCTTTGCAGACTCTACTGAAGCCAACTCCTTGTTGTTGACAGTGCCATTAACTGATTTGTCCTTCCACCACCACACAGAGAGTCCCAAGTTCCTTGGGCTGGATTATGCAAGAGGGGGACCCCAAACACAGGACTGTGTACTTGCATTCCAAGACACTCCACGTCATGGTCACATGTCACAAGTCAATAAGGAATGCTTAGTGTTTTAAAACAATGGGGGTGATCACCAAGGTATTCGGTGGTTTTGATCATATTAACATAGTGCACATTTTAATTGTTTACAAAATGTATGGGGAACAATAACAAGCCCTAGAGCAATTGCTCCCTATAACTACTACCCGAGCCCAATTGCTTAAAGCTGAGCACAAAAGGTAGCTAAGCACAACAAAACTATACTTACCAGAACAAAGTTACCAACCAAAACACCATTCAACCTGTACAATACTGGACGAGCATCCTACTCATAATATGCTTAGCAGAAAACTGTTCGCCACTATTTGCTGCATTAAACCCATTCAAAGAAATCCCTGAAGCTCCTGAAAATCACACCTTAAGACGTTTTCTGCTGCAGGTGAGTCTGAACTTTGGACACTAGTAATAACCACAAGTGACAGCATAGAACGCAATGCTCAGAATTTCAGCAGAACGGCCACTAAGACCCCCCCTCCCCAACCTCCCCAAAACCACCATCACAACAAACACTACATCCATCAACAAAATCTGCACCAAATATTCAAAACAATTATCCCTACCTAGAAACACAAAAAAGCAAAACAATAACATGACAAACATACCACAAGCCTCTTTACAACGCAGAGGGGGTATGAACTGAACATTCTCAACATCTCTAAACTGACCACAAAAATCCCCCCTTTCTTTTCAACCAAAAATAGCTTTCACCTTATTTTGACTGCCAGGGGGTATTATCTGGTTTTCTATACTTTTTAGAACTGTTTCTTTAGATGGAAGAGTGATGTAGTAAAACATTAACAGTCAACTAAGGGGAAAAACTATTGATGATAAAAAACTGAAGGAATTCAAAGCATCTCTTTAATTCTTATATCTTACATAATGAAACAGCCTTTTCTGGGGAAAAACAAAGTCTTCGGGACGTGTCTCAGACACAGGAAAACTTGTTAATAAAATATTTGTTTCACTGTCTCAAAGTTTTGATGTCCTCTCAGTCTTATTTTATGAATAATTCAACTTTTTTGTCTCAGGATAACTTTTGTCTTGCAGAGTTACTTACTTTTCATCACTTGAAACCCAGAAAGGAAGCTTATAATTTTTCTACAATTGATCACTTTCCTTGGATTTCCTCGGACCTTACGTGTTGATATCAGGAACAGTTTGATTCTGGAAGATTGTAAGTATTTTCAGATGAAGCTGAGGGATTTTTTTGGGGGAGAGAATCTGAGTCTGATTTGATTTGGATTCTTTGGAGTTTGAAATTCAATCCCACAAATATTTGACGGAGGCAACAAAGGCGATTGCCTCCATGCCCCCTGGTCATTGCCTTTGTGCCCTTAAAACGCTCATGATTCTTTAGAGTTTGAAATTCAATCCCACAAATACTTCACGTAGGCAACAAAGGCGATTGCCTCCATGCCCCCTGGTCACTGCCTTTGTGCCCTTAAAAGGCTCATGATTCTTTAAAAAGTTTCAGATTCAATCCCACAAATACTTGATGGAGACAACAATGGTGATTGCCTCCATGCCCCCTGGTCATTGCCCTTGTGCCCTTAAAATGCTCAAGGAGAAAATGCCTTGGTGCCCTTGCCCTTTCAAAAATGAAGCATACAGGCCTGTAACCCAATTCAAAATTAGGGAAAATTGGGGAAAGCTTTAAAGGTCCCTCAGGAGTGACCCCTAAGGGTCAGTGCTGTGATGACCTTTGGGGGTCATTCACAAAAGATTCAATGTATGTATCTGGTAAGAAATCTTGTGGTCATATTTCCTTTTGGATTATAAGCTAATTCAGAAATAGCCCTCGGCTATGTTTCTAATTACAATCTGATGACAGGGTTTTAAAAAACCATCGCTCTAAACTTATCTGATAAATATGACAGATAGTTGGTTTATTTTTTTACCCCCCCGAAAGTGTTTATTGAGGGCAGTGCCCAACTAAAGTATTTTGGGTAAATTTGAGGAAGGTTTCATCAACTATAGGAAATGTTGCTTAGGCCTACTTCATATTAGAGAATTTCTTTGGGAGGATGTAGGGAAGCCATTTGCTGAACTTTATGACAATATTCTCCACTAATTCAAGAAAAGACTGTACTCAATAGTGTCAAAGCAGAAAACTAAACGTAGTTAGCGTAAAGGCAAAGCTAACCTTTGGTTTAAGGAATCATCAGGTTGTGTTATTCCTTTAAAAGTGCCCACAAAGACAAATCAATGGGGGGGGGGCACAGAACTTTATTAACCCCTGGTTAAACTCTTAATCCCTGGTTAAACTCCACTCTTTAGATTAGTTCATTTCCCAAAACCAGGAATCATCACCAACAAAGTCCAGACATTCCTACTAGTTTGATCAAAGAATCAGAGGGGAAAAAATCAAGTCTAGCTTCAGAACATTAAGCCTCCATCTTTACAACTTTCAGCTTCCTCCCACAACATAAACCAAGCAAGACTTAGGATTCATCACCCAGCAATGTAGACTGTCGGACTACCCTACCAAGTCTCCCAGGAGTTCACTCACATACCAACTTGGGACTCGGGGACCACTGGACTTCATTTCAGGAGGAATTTCCTAATCCAAGGAGGAATTCATCCAAGAAAAACAAACACAGAGAGAAAGGTTTCTACAGGGATACTTCTCAACTAACAGGGGGGTTGAGAGTATTTACAAAACAAAACTAAAAAGCCAATCACTGGGGTAATTGGTGATTTTTCTTCTTCTTTGTGAACAGAACTTTTTTTCAACCCAAATGGAACTTGATCTTGAAAAGCGGATATGCTGGAATTCTTAAAAGAATGTTGACAGGTTGGGGGTATTTATTCAACCAAAATAAAACTTGACATTGGTGATTATTTTTGGAATACCCAGCACAGATTATTGGATGGTGCAACCGAAGCATAGAGCTGTAGGCAGTCCAGTAATTTAAACAGAAAGAACAACATTGGGGACGCTGGCAAGACTGAAATGAAGAGTCCGTTTATGGATTTGACAAGAAACACAATAATGGGGGACCACTTTGCTTCCGTCACGTTAGCATTTTCCAATGGTTGTAGTTTTCTTCACAGAAAGGGTTTCAACACGTAAATAAACATGCAAGCTTAAACTATAAATAGCATTTTAGATTTGTTTTAACTACCCTGAAATTTCCATCAAATAAAGGACGGTAAAACTATTTTTGGGGGTCAAATTTGGCAAAAGATCAAGGGTGATTTAAAAAAAAAAAAAAAAAAAAAAAACATTTGAAAAACTTTTAATGTGATGGATGAAAAGTGGCCCCCTTTACAGTTTTGCTATGAACAATATTAAGTATACATATACCAAAGCTTCAGCTATAAACACATGTTTTGGTACTAAATATCCATTTGTCACAACCTTGGGTTAAAGTAGGGTCAGAGTGAGTTAAAAAAAAAAAAAAAAAAAAAATAGCTTGTGTAATGTTTTCAAGCCTTGACTGAAGTGAGGAACAAGTCAACGCAGAAATCCAAGTTGATGGTTTAACAAATTTCCTGCACCACAGACTTTTCTTTTTGATAAAAAAAGGAGTTTTAGAGAAACTTGGATGAGACTTACCATTCTAAACCTGACCCAGCTGTCATGATCATACGGGAAGCTTCCATCGAATCTCTGTGTTAGAAGATCGGCCGCTATATGCTGATGAAGCTTCTCTAACGAATGTACCACTTCACACTAAGATATAACAGGAATAAAAAAAAAGTTAAAAATCTAGTAAACCACATGGGAAACTGAGTGGGTATATTTTAATCAATTGTTGGTTAAACAAAGAAAAGTTCAAAAGATTGTGATTTGATCCTGCGACCTCTGCGGGTGCCACTCATTACAAACTATGATATTGAAACGCACATCCAGAAATATTCATAGAAAATGGTGCAAACTTGTCAAAGTAAAATTTTGGTTTTCATTCTATAATGAGCAATACGGAAGGAGGTCAAATGTCAATGTCAAATTCTAGTTATGAACACAATGAAAATCAAATTTTAAATGAATTTGACTTACTTAAACAGCAGCCGCACACACTTGTTTCACGACAAACCCAATACTAGATGTACATGTATATAAGCACCTTCAAGACTGCCTGTTTTTCTTACACATAATAGTCTGACATCTAAGCAATGCCCGCCACTGCCTGCCACTGCACTCTTCGTTTTTAATGAGCACAGGAGACAATTAATAATAACTTCCTAAAAGATGAAAGTGCTTCCAAAACAACAAGTGTGTTTCACTGATGGCGACTCAGTGACCTCCAGTTCACTATCTATCTACTGATGTGAAAGCAAATGTAAAGTGAAATCCCGACATCACTAAGTGTTCAGTCGGAACTTTTGTGAATCTTCATTCAGTGGTTGCCTCATGGCTGAGCGGGTCTAGTGCAACAATCCCAAGTTCTTGTGTTGTCATAAGTGTGGGTTCAGGTCCGGGACTTGTGTCATTGACCAAGACAGGTTGATAAAGACACTTGGGACCTGGTTTCTTTTCCAGCCTATCATCTCCATGGACCTCGGTTCGAACCCCACCTCAGACTCGTGTGTAAATCCATGGGAAATAAAAGCAAAATTCTATTATAAGGTGCAACGGTGAAATTGCGCTCTGGATGAGGCATCTGTTCAGGCTGTGTTCAGGCATGATATTTGTTCTTTGGGAAAGATGAGGACAGACTACAAGGGCTGACTAACATATACAGATTGTACATTAGCCCCTTTGAGATATGGTGAACACAACACAACAGGAATTTACTGTGGTTAAGCTTACCAAAAGCCAGTAAGGCCATCGTAATGCGTCCACCAAATGCTAAAATTATCTGCTATTATGGACTTTTCAGGCTCTATTTGATAATAATTTTTCTGATGCTGAACCCAATCTTTTTAAAATATTCAATAACCTTGTAGTTGACCCTTGGCTTGGAATGGCTGGTAACAAATCGGCTCAATACAGGATCAGCATCTATGAGGACCACTGCCTGGTGGACTGCTCCAGGATGACTTTCCTGAGGGGATAAAAATCAATTGCAGAAGTGAGAACATTGAAATTTAAACTTTTGGGCGTGGGATTTTAACCTGCAACTTACGCATGTGCCAGCACTCCAACAACTGAGCTAACTAACAAAATGTTGGCATTCTACCTAGTTTGCCAATACCTTTCCACGCAAAGGTGTGAGACTGATACACACTTTTCGCGATTTTTCAGTTTAACAAAGAAGTTTGAAGAAGTCCCTCCTCCCCGAACTCCAAAATCTCCTCTGCAGCAGTAGAACAATGGCAAGACAAGTTCTTACAAAAACAATCTAAACAGCTAAGTAGATATTACCAGTTGGTCTTACCACAACTGAGGTGTACAATAATACCTCACAATGAAATGCCTTTTGAAAAACTACTATAGTAGAAGGAAAAATAAAACACAGTTCTGAAACTTACCTCAAGAAGTTGTAGTGATTCTGCGATAATTTCGACGGCTGATTTTGGGGCAGATCTTGCGTCGATAGCCACCGAGAGTCCCTTAGATCGAACCTCTTCCCTGCGGAACACAAAATAAAATGACTTGCCATCAACAACTTTTAAAAAACACAGGAAGTTTTACAACTTTTGTTTTGGAAGAAAAAGACTCTGGCTGGTGTAATAACACTCTTATTCAACAAGAGAGACAACCAAACTGATTACAATAACTTTACATTTCCCAACACCATATTTTGACCTTTAGGGATGTAAATTAGCAAGTTTTGAAAAGTTGGCAGAAAAATCGTTTGTTTCCCCAGTGTGCTTGTTTGGATGAAACAATTCAAATTTTTAATGTTCATGTATTTTTTTATATTTTTTTTTTCTCATTCCAAATCTAGTCTTGTAGAAGAAAAACAATCCTGGTCCAGTCAAAATGTTGAGCTGCAAGCCCTGTGGTCTTGTGGATTCCCCCTCATAACTCAGTAATCCTATAACTTATACTTGTCCATACAACTCTATTGTTCAGCTTTTAACCAGTGCAATTGTTTTGTCTTAGTATAACTGGGTTCAGTCTCTGACAGGCATAAAAAAATTATGTTATGTTGGTGTAACGGGCCACCAAAAATAGGGTAGGTGGGAATGGGTTTTTTTCTTTTCCTCCCAGCAACGAAAATGACTTCTTCTTTTAATGACATTTATTTTATTTTTATGTCTTTAACAGATTTTAATCATTCAATTTCATCCCTTGAAAAAATAAAAATGTCCAGGGGCGGCCGTATTTTTAGGGTAGGTCGGGTAACGCCAACATAACATTTTTTTGTTTATGCATAGGAGCATTCCTGCATGAATAGGGCACTTCATAAATAATTGTGTTATTATTATTAATCAATTTGCAGTTTATGAAAACAAAAATTCAAGTTCAGTACATATTTTCCTCCTTCTACCACAGCCATTTTTTAGGGAGCATAGCAAATGCGCCGTGTGAATGTTGCGATTCCAGGAGCAGGCCAACATTCCTCTAGTCTATCAGAGAAAACAATACACATTCTTTTCTATAGCATTGTTGGTTCACACAAGGTCATTGTATGTACAGTTTAATAATCCTAGCATGTGAATATTCTAAACAGTGGCAAGCTTTCCAAGAGTTTAGCAATGATTGTTTAGTATTATTGCAATAATACTTTTCTCCAGAAGACGGTCAGAGCATACTGAATTAAACATTGAGTTGAAACCAACGGTTCGTTTCAGAACCTTGCTTTCAGATTATCATTACATGGTGTTACCGCAAATCTTACTATAATGATTGTTTTCTTATCAACTCTACTTCCATAATCCTTGAGATATATTTAGTCAAACTTGAAGGTTTTTTTAACAGATAAGAAAAAGTATTAATAATGCTGGCAGACCAGCTGCCACTGATTATGGATACTGTCTATGAATCAAGATAAGGTACAATTTTGGTTAATATTTTTCAAAATGTTGCAACCTGACCCCCAACCTCCCTGAATCAACCCATATAAAAATCCACCACAGTTTTACTGTATTAATACTGTAATTTTACTATGCTATTTCAAGTTTTACTATTATAAGCGATTTTGGCCACAACACAATTGGTCTTTAACAGTTACTGCAGTAATTTAATATGATAATATTACAGTTATTTTTCAGTGTCATTTTAACTGTGCTTACACTATAATACTAAACCCTTGTGGTTTATACTGATACTATAACACTACTGCAGATAATTTGCAGTAAAACTATAGTAATAACTATAGTAATAATAGTGTTTTTTTAATAAGGCCAAATAAAAAGACAAACATGTTTAGCATCCTCCCTTTTTTAATAAAGGAAGGATTTTTTTTTTTTTTTTAAATGGGTGCCCAACATATTTTTTAAGACAAACGGCTGGGCTATTCTAAAAAATACTAATATTTTTTGCTGAGATCTAAAAAAAATAATCCTTTTCTTTTTATTTTCGTTTACAATTAAATTTTGTTTTTTTAAAGGAGGCATTCCTAAAAAGGAACAGGCGTGGACACTTAACATATTTTTGTTTGGCAAAAGGAAAATGTGGTAAAATGTTTGGAAACTGCCACTATATACGTTTACTCTCACTGAATCAATACAAGGTACAGTCCGAACAGTGGCAGAACTGCTAATACCAGCGGCTCTGGTAGGGACAACATGTGTCAATAGTATTGACATGCTCAGCGTGCCGCTCTAAACAAAGACAATTACTGCAGGTGAATTCACACCTGCAGTAACCTCCGACCACTGTAAACTATTCCAGGAATGTTTCATGGTTGTTCCATACTAGAAAAACGCTCTCATCACCAATAAACCTCTGGACAGAGGTCATCAGGGCCCAATAGCACAACAACTTGCTAAGCAAAGAAATAATCTTGCTTAGCAAAACAAGCTTACCAGGTAGAATTCCATACAGTTACCATTGCTGCGATTGGTATCCCAGTAATTTCTTGCTCAGCAAAGAAATTTGCTAAGCAGTATTTTCTGCTTAACAGCTTTATGAAATTGGAGCCAGGGCCCAACTTCAGAAAGCCTGTAAGCACAAAAACTTGCTTTTAAAACTCAAAAAAATATTACTTAGTAGAAACTGGTAACCAGCCAAAAGTCCATCAAGTGTACATTGTTGTAATTTTGTGCTTAGCATTGATATGTGCTCAGCAGTATTTTCTGCTTAAACAGCTGTATGAATTTGGGCCCAGGGGGTAAAAAAAACAGGTTTACTGTTTACTCTTGATGTGTTTAATGCAGGGTCACTGGGGAACAATGTTTGGGTTTGGGGTTTTGTAAGAAGCTTTTCAAAGAAAAGCAGTAAGGTTGGCAATCAACTTTGATAACTTTAATGTCACTGTGAAGGAATTTAATGACCAAAACAACTCTTGTTTTGGTGTAATTTCTTAGAAGAAAATAGGCCAAGGAATTTGAGTTTTGTTGGCAAACAATTGCAAACCAATTGTCACTGAAACTATCAAGGTTTAAATACATGATATCATTGTACATGAAAAGTTGCTTAGCACAATAAAAATATGCTTACCAGATTATGGTTACAAGCCAAACTACCATGTCACATAAACAAATTGTGACTGGTATCCTGCTCATTTCTACTAAGCAAAACTAAATAGTAAGCAATTCGTGCTGCTACAGCTCTATGAAATTGGACCCCCAAAATGGCGGCATTCCAGCAGTCAAACCAAAATGAAAAAAAGGAAATGTGCGCACAGCTGCAGTACACGTGTAATTGTTTACGCAATATACACTCTGAAGGTGTGTGTTGGGGGGGTGTTGAGAATAAGCCGGGAAGTTTTTCAGGATCCAAAGGAAACTGTTAATGAAGGTTGATTACCCATCGCAGACCAAACTTCCTTGCTGACCCTGGGCCATAAAACGACGATTGCTTCATCCTGACATACCCGGCTGTCCGCATCATCAGTTCCTCTCACAGCGGTAGCGGATCAACAATTAGCCAAAACGAAGAGACAAATAAACCCGCTAATTACGCTGAACTATCGATAACAAGATCTGAAACGAACTGGTCGTTTGTGTTCTAACGTCGGCATTCATAATAGTGAAGTAACTGGTAGACTGCCCCGCAGAGGTACCGGTTGCAGGAATCAACAAGTCATTAGGGCAGGCTCAACAGGGATTTATCGAAGATTAGGAAGTGTCGAAAGAGGTCGCTGGAAATGTGTTGACCTTTGGGTGAAGATAGCGTGTACCGCAAGAGTTAAAATAATGATGCCCAGCTATTGTTTTAATGTGTTTTTTTTTGCATAGAGGATATGAGGAAATTAGTCTTGATACGGCAGCTTGGTTTTTGAGTGAATCATAACATTGTCTCAACAACTTGCTTAGAAGGATAACAGTTGTGAGCGTAATATTTCAGTGTGGCTTAAGGCAGCTGCTAAGCGTTTGCTAACCACAACCAATGAAAGTAAGATTAACAATGAAAAGCGAACAGGGGCTGGGCTTAACTTCCATTGTTTGACTGTTTCCTTTTATTAAATTAATTTTGTTGTACATGGAGGAACACAGACATGGATCCTGAATCATGATTGGTTGAACTCATGTCACAATGTATGCTTTCTGTTAGATAGGTTCCTTTATGATGAAAATATAAACCAATTCATCCACCCCACCCGTCCAAGAAAAAGACCCCTGGGTAGAGAAGAAAAATAGGCAATAAGACTGTATGAAATACATCCTCTACTTATTTTCAGATATCCAGCTTATTTCTAAACTCTCAATTTATAATTTCAGAACAAATTTATACAATTTCAGAACACACAATCAAATTTAAAAAACACCTTGTTTGAGGCAGTGAAACAGTTTTAGAACAAAAATAATCGGCAGAAATCACCTTCACAAACAAGTTTGAAACTTATAACACAGGAGGTGGTCCAGTGGTTAGCGGGACTTGCAATTACAAGGTTGTAGGTTCAAACTCCCCCCCGAGCTAACCGTTGATTTCACAATGACTAATGACTAGTGAAACAGTATTGTTGTCTGGTTCCTGAATCACAGTTTCTTGATCTGTGCAATTCATAATCAAAGACATTAAACCAATGTTTGTATGGGAAAGATTAGCTGTTTCTAGCTTGGCCTTAACTGTTGATTTCACAATGACTAGTGAAACAGTATCGTTGTCTGGTTACTGTTGAACAATTTCTGGATTTGTGCAATTCATAATCAAAGACATTAATTTTCAATGTTTTTTATGGGAAAGATTAGCTGTTTCTAGCTTGGCCTTAACTGTTGATTTCACAATGACTAGTGAAACAGTATCGTTGTCTGGTTACTGTTGAACAATTTCTGGATTTGTGCAATTCATAATCAAAGACATTAATTTTCAATGTTTGTATGGGAAAGACTAGCTGTTTCTAGCTTGGCCTTAACTGTTGATTTCACAATGACTAGTGAAACAGTAGCGTTGTCTGGTTACTGTTGAACAATTTCTGGATTTGTGCAATTCATAATCAAAGACATTAATTTTCAATGTTTTTTATGGGAAAGATTAGCTGTTTCAAGCTTGGCCTTAATATCCCTTGACGAGAAGATCATCTAAACAAACGAACAAACAAACAGAAGCGGTAAAAAACTCAAACAGAAGCGGTAAAAAACTCAAACAGAAGCGGTAAAAAACTCAAACAGAAGCGGTAAAAAACTCAAACAGAAGCGGTAAAAAACTCAAACAGAAGCGGTAAAAAACTCAAACAGAAGCGGTAAAAAAATCAAACAGAAGCGGTAAAAAACTCAAACAGAAGCGGTAAAAAACTCAAACAGAAGCGGTAAAAAACTCAAACAGAAGCGGTAAAAAACTCAAACAGAAGCGGTAAAAAACTCAAACAGAAGCGGTAAAAAACTCACCTAGGTATGCCGAATAGGTAGCCGAGCACTCTGCTGATGTCATACATTCGATACTGAGGTTCTGTCCAGACTGGGCTGTCTCCCTGTACCTCCAAGATGGCTGCTCCCCTGCTGTCTCTTGACCCTACAGGAACAAGCGTCATGGTTACTATAGGTTACCAACCGTTACATTTAATGTTGTTTGCGACGAGGAATTAGGGTTTCACTTTGAGCAGTGAAAATGTTTCCTTTTTAAATATGGGCTATTTACTAAAAAAATCTGACTAACATTTAGAGGGCAAAAAAGGGAAAAGAGAATAAATCAGGTTTTTAAAATAAGAAGAATCGGTGCTATATTTGACCCATGGAAAACAAATAAGAACAATTTGAGTACAAGAACTGACTTAAATATCCTACAAAATTTGATACTCTTTTTTTAGTCTCTTCATTAAATTTGTTTGCTATTTTGAGGGAAGCGAAAGAAAATTTAACTCAGATATAGGTTGGAAGCGTATCGTGCCTGATGTAAACATGTGTCGTGATTAAGTTGAAGAGTTTTTTTATTATATAAAATTTATATATATATTTTTAAAAGTACTTAAGATTGGCTTGAAAGTAAAAACATTTGATTTTAGTTCTTCTAAAAACCAAAATTGTTCTTGACAAATGGAGGATCGGAAACAAACTCATTCTTTCCCAAATTTTCCTTTTAGTAAGAGAATGTATGCGGTAATGTTGTACAGTAAAGTTACATTGTCTGTAAACAGTACAGCTAAAAACCTTTGAGCAAATTCTGTACAAATTTCAAACTGCATGTTTTTCTTTTAAAGACACTGGACACTATTGGTAATTGTCAAAGACTAGCATTCACAGTTGGTGTATCTCAACAAAATGCATAAAATAAGAAACCTGTAAAAATTTGAGCTCAATCGGATGTCGAAGTTGCGAGATATTAATGAAAGAAAAAAACACCCTTGTCGCACCATGGTCACATGAAGTTGTGTGCTCTCAGATGCTTGATTTTGAGACCTCAAATTCTCAATCTGAGGTCTCGAAATCAAATTCGTGGAAAATTACTTCTTTCTCGAAAACTACACCACTTCAGAGGGAGCTGTTTCTCACAATGTTTTATACTATTAACCTCTCCCCATTACTCGTAACCAAGAAAGGTTTCATGATGATAATTATTTTGAGTAATTACCAATAGTGTCCACTGCCTTTAAGTATGACGGTTGAAATAAGGGGCAACATGTTGTCAAGAGTTGACCTAAGGATGATTGAAGTTTGTTGTCTTCTGTCTCCAGTTCACAATTAGATTTGTAACATAAAACCGGGCAAAGTTGTACACTGTTGTGCACAGTCTGTTCCAAAGCAACGAGTAGCACTAGGGGAAAGTCCTTGGCATACAGGTTGGATGAAGTCATCAATAATGACGTGTCAATTCACAGAAATAAACATCATGCCATGTGGGCAATTAAAAGGTAAACAACTGGCCTTAGAACAAGTGTTAAAATTGGCATGATTCTCTCTATTGGAGGCTGGTGGTTACTCATTTGAAACACATGGTGTGTGGTAATCACAAAGATGAAATGCAAAGAGGAAACAATGGGGAAACACCATTAAATGTACCACTTTGCATCCGGCAAAGGAGCAGTTTTTCCAATGGTTGTAATTTTGTATATTAAGTAACTAAAACCAGCCAAAAAGTATTCCAATATGTAAAAGGAGATGTAGGCTAATCCTTAAAGAAATTTTATTAGATTCGTTTTATGCTTTACCCCCCCCCCCCAAGAAATGGGCATAATAATAATAATAATATTAATGGCATAATCACCCTGAAAATCTACCTTTTCCGGCCATTTTTTAATTGAAATTTAACTTAACATTTCATTTTTGCCAATTAACTCAAATTATTCTGCATGCCCATTCACATGTTGAAAGACTTTTGGGTGGTTTAAAGTTAAAAAAAAAAAGTTACAGCCATTGATGTCAACTGCAAACACAAGTCAACAGTAGAAAAGTGGATTTAATTGGGGTGTCTGAACATAGAGCTGTCGGAGAGTATGGGTTTCGAACTTAGAATTGTCAGAACATCAAATTAAAAAGAGTGGTCAACATGACTCCGCAACAATTACTAGCATTTAGCATAAATGAAAAGCTGTGTTTTAGATTTGTCACAAGTTAACCCTCCAAGGTTTGGAGGGAGCCTTAAACTTTAAAGGCACCGGACACTATTGGTAAATACTCAAAATAATTGTTGCATAAAAACTAACTTGGTAACGATGCAATGGACAGCTGTTGATAATATAAAACATTGTGAGAGACGGCTCCCTCTGAAGTATTGGAGAAAGAAGCAATTTCTCACTGAAATGTTTGAATCAAATTCGAGACCTCAGCTGAAGTTTCAAATTCATCTGAAAGCACACAACTTGTGCAACAAGATTGTGTTTTCTTCCATTATTCTCTGACTCGCAACTTCAGCAACCAATTGAGTTCAAAGTTTCACATGTTTGTTAGTTTATTTGTTGAGATACACCAAGTGGGAAGACTGGTCTTTTAACAAAAGTTTCCAGTGCCTTTAACACTGATCGATACCTCCCTGAGTAGTCACATAGGAGTAGAGTAATAATAGTTGGCACTGTTTATAGTGGCCACACCAGGATATTCCCAATCCTAAACAAATTTAATAAGTCAGGACAAATTATAAACTTGCTGAAACTGATGAAGATAAAAATCTACCTTCACTACCCTATGGAACTAGAAAACAAAACTCCCAATGGGTGTGGTTCCAACTTGTTTTCTTTTGGATGGAACAAACATGTGAACTCGGTTAACACTTTAAAATTAATATTTTTCATTATGAATTGCAATTTATGGACCATCTGTTCTGCCAAGCATCTCTACTATCCCATTAAAGACACTGGACAACTTTGGTCATTGTCAAAGACCAGTATTCTCACTTGGTGTATCTCAACATATGCATAAAATATTAAACAAACCTGTGAAAATTTGAACTCATTTGGTCATCGGAGTTGCGAGAGAATAGCCTAATGGAAGAAAAAACACCCTTGTCGCACAAATCGTGTGCTTTCAGATGCTACAATTCAAGACTTCAATTCAAATATTTTAGTGCGAAATATTTTAGCTCTCCATTGATCATTACCAAGTAAATTGTTGTTGCTAACAATTTTTTTTTACCAATAGTGTCATGTGACTCAAAAGCATTTGTGAATGGACAGTGTCAGAGTGGGCATTCTGGTGAAGAGGGGGGGGGACATAAGAATGAACATAAGAGAAAACAAAACCTCTATGCTGATCAGGGCAAAATTTCATAGGACTGCACAGGGACAATAAGTTGCTAAGCACAACATTATGCTTACTAGAGTGAGGTTACCGGCCAAAGTACCATGTCACATGAACAAACTCTGACTGGTATCCTGTTTGTTTTTGCTAAGCAGAAATGGCTAAAGCGATATTTTCCCTCCTATCCTGAGTAGCCTGCAAAATGTTGTTCCTGCAGGACAAGTGCTTTTTCACACATAAATTATTACATCAATTAAATTAACCTAGTGGTCTACATATATGACATCATCGGACTTAAAGGAATTGGGTACTTTTTGTAGGACAAAAAACACAATGTCCACAGATTTACATTAAACTTACACAATTTGAAGATAATGATAGTAGAAGGCGTACCTTAAAATATTAGTTGCTGAGGTGCTGTAGTTTTTGAGAAATGGGTAAAATAATGTCATGAAAATATGTTTTACATGCTAAAATAATTTTCGTCTCAAGATCACCGAGTCGAAATTTATTTTCATGACATTGTTTTACTCATTTCTCAAAAACTACAGCACCTCAGCAAGTAATATTTTCAGGGAAGTTTTCTACCATCATTATCTTCAAACTGTGTAAGTTTAATGTAAATCTGTGGACATTGTGTTTTTTGACCTACAAAAAGTACATAGACCCTTTAAAAATGTACCTGTAAGAAGTACTGCTTCAGAATGCAACAGTTCAAAGTTGACTTCCAGTATGTACTGAGGCAGTTGGAGTTTATCACCGTGTTTATCACCGTGTGTGTCACCGCTCCCGTCACCATCTTCGGCGGCACTGTTGCTGCCCGGACGAGAACTAGACTTTTTCATGTCTCTTGACCCTAGAAAATAAAAGCAAAGAATGAGTTGAATAATTAATTCCTCAGTGATATATATTGGGGTTATCCTAATTTATAAATTGTGTGCAAACTTCATCATTGGCTCCTCACACACTCAGTCTCCAATACAAAAAAATGGAAAATTCAATAACGGGTGAAGAAGAAGTCTAAAAGTGTGCACAACATTAAGGTAAATACAGTCAACCCTCGATCCTTATAAAGAGACCTGTTATAAAGAGGTTCTATTTATAAAGAGTACATTCTGAAGTCCAGAATCTCATTTTCTATTCCTTGTTTCTTTGTTGTGCCACCTCTCATAACAACCGTCCTGTTTTAAAGAGCTAACTTGGCCAGCCCAAGCAATCTTCACAGGTGTGCACATCAAGCTTACACAGTGGAAAACTTTCCCTGGTATGCAAAATCTGTTTTTGCCTGAAATGCTTTAACTTTTGAGAATTGAGTTAAACCATAGAGCAAGGAAGACTTGCTCTATGCTTAAACAATCAGTGCTGATCTGGCGAGTCCAAAACCTGATGATTGAAAAAAGTTAAGTCTTTTTTTCAAAACTACCAATTGCGCTTTTAGTCTTTTCATCTCAGTGATGGCAACTTTGCCTCTATCAAGAAAATTGGTGCAAGAAGAAATTCATGAAATCATTAAAAATTGTGCTAAATCACATGTTTGGTACTTATTGTTGTATTGCAAAATTAAAAAGAACCAAAAAAAGACAAAACCACTTGTTAATTTAGAAAACACCAACCAAAATCACATTGATTTTTGTCACATGTTTGGACGAAGTTCCAACTGAAATTCTACTTACACAAGAGCACTCTGAGTTTCCTTCCACCATAACAAATAAACCAGGTTCCTACAAGTAACCAATCAGTGTTACATGTATACACACAGCAACTCATGCTGAGAATCAGACTATAAATTATTGAACAAAATTTAACAAACACGTCATCTCTCTCGAAGCTTGAGAGTGATTGAGTGACTGACAGGGTTTCTGGCAGCAACATTTGTTGTAGGCACTGTTAATGACTGTCAGAATTGTGATTGAGATCAAAATAACAATTAATGGACCGTTGTGTGAGGCATAAACCGGGAGCTATTAATCTAATGGCAAGCTTCTTGGTTTTTGTGGTTGGGGCGGGATCCTGTTGTTTTTTCCTCATCGATGATAATTTGGAAGTTTGTTACTATAGAGATATAAAGCAAACAAAGTTGACTGATAAACAGCTATTGTAAAAGATGTTGCCAACGAGGCTTGATCGGTTGAAATGGTTAAATACAACCACTTGTTAATTCAGAAAACACCAACCAGCCTTTAAAAAAAATCACATTGATTTTTGTCACATGTTCGGACAAAGTTCCAACTGAAATTCTACTTACACAGGAGCACTCTGAGTTTCCTTCCACCATAACAAATAAACCAGGTTCCTACAAGTAACCAATCAATGGTACATGTATACACACAGAAACTCATGCTGAGAATCGGACTATAAATTATTGAACAAAATTTAACAAACACGTCATCTCTCTCGAAGCTTGAGAGTGATTGAGTGACTGACAGGGTTTCTGGCAGCAACATTTGTTGTAGGCACTGTTAATGACTGTCAGAATTGTGATTGAGATCAAAATAACAATTAATGGACCGTTGTGTGAGGCATAAATCGGGAGCTATTAATCTAATGGCAAGCTTCTTGGTTTTTGTGGTTGGGGCGGGATCCTGTTGTTTTTTCCTCATCGATGATAATTTGGAAGTTTGTTACTATAGAGATATAAAGCAAACAAAGTTGACTGATAAACAGCTATTGTAAAAGATGTTGCCAACGAGGCTTGATCGGTTGAAATGGTTAAATACAACCTTTTTTTGTATACTTAAAACATTCCTGACAGTCTAGACCCAAACTTTTGCTGCTCATCTTTGCTGAGCAGGAAAACTTTAAAGCAAAATGGTTTATGAATTTTGATTTGTTTTCATCAGAATCCAGCAGCATGTGGTTACCTGAGACTCAAACCCTTTGTAATCTCGTAACAGTGGAATGTTGGGTTCTTTAAATATTTTGTTTCCCAGGTATAACTAGGCGTCAATCAAAATTGATATAAAAAACAAGATTTAATTCTGAAGGATCGGCATAGTTCTAAATAGGGGTCAATTTCACAAAGAACATAGGACTACATAGTCCTAACTTAGGACTAGTCCTAGGAGATACTAAAAACTGAAGGCTAGTCCAAGAAAAGATTAGTCCTAACTCTTTGTGAAATCCACAACTAGTCTTTTTTTATGTCCATCACTCTGCAATAACTTGGTTCATGAATGCAAGAAAGAAATTCTACTCACATTTACACGTGAGTCCAGGAATGTTTAACTTTAACATTTTTAGAAAAACTTCCAGAGTCACAACCATTTGAATTCCATCAGAACTTCAGAATGTCTTATTATTAATCTCAATCAATCCGTACAGTCAAAACAACAAGAACTCCAGTGTTCGAGCGATGATTTTCCCAAAGGACTAAATTGTGTTTCCACAGACACACAGAATGAAGAGACATTCCTTGATGATGTAGTCAAGTTGATGCGACATTGTCAGAAATACCCAAATAAGGCTCCGGGAAGCACTTTCTAGCGATGGAATGGAGTCCCAGAGAAGTACAATTTCCAGAGGTGATGTTTTTTAAGATCGTACAGCGAGGTTAGATGATCATGTGGAATGTACTTCAGTTACATGATTCTTGTATTTCAGGTGTTAAATGTAGGGTTCCGAGAGTACTTTAATTCCTGTAAGTTACTCTTGACTCCTCTTTGAACTGACTACCTCTTATCAGTCCTCAACTTCATAAGATGATCCAACAAGTGACATTAAAAACAGACACAACAAATTCCGTAAAGTATCTCGTCCATAAAATGCTATTACTGCAAACCAAATTCAAGGGCCTGCAGTTTCCACCCTACAGTCCTTCTCGAAGGCTAAATAACATCACCACAGGTAGACTGATGTTAACAAAATCAGTCAAGTGGAACGAACTGCTATTCCTGTCAGGTTTCCTCCTGGACTCCAATAAATATCACTGTTGCTTCATCCAATGGTAATCATTCGACCTCACTTCAAGAGCAACAGATAATTTTTTTTTTCTTCAGATCAGAGTTTCGCAATTTTGGGATGAAGTGCCTCATTCGATCATTTTCCTCAACTTTAAGAGCCTCCAGTATCTCTTATTTGACTCTACTTACTCCCGTATTTCTCATATATATTTTACTGTTGCTTTGTCCGACTGATTGTAAATGTTTTTCCTAAATTCAAGAGCAAATGATAATTTTTTCTTCTTCAGAGTTTTGACACTTCCTGGATCAAGTGCCTCGTTGGATCAGTTAGCCTCCAGTATCTCTTATTTGACTCTAAATGCAAACTCTCTCATTAAAATCACAAGCTGTGGGATGCTATAATGAGTCATTGAATAGCTGCAGAATATCCACAGAATAACTACAGAATAGCCTCAACAGAGTTTCACCAAATTGCTCTCTGCTCCAAGTTCAAACACGTCAAAACCTAATCGCCTATATTTCCATAAGTGTTCGAATCCACAGACAAACAATGATGGTTTTCCACGAGGACAAGGAGTTAGCCTGTATAGTAAATCCACTCTGACTTTCACCGATTTGGAATAATTTGAATGAGACAATAAAAATACAATCCTTTTGATGCAAGTTGTCGTGTGTACATAACCCATGCAGATATCAAGGCTTGAACTGTTTATGTAAGCTCACCGTCGTTTGAACTGAAATAACAATGAGTGATGTCACCCATTGTGGAATTTTGTTAGCAGCGGGGAAAGCTTACCTTGAAATGTGCTAAAAATCGAAGATGATATAAATAGATGACTCCGAGAATGGAATGTACTCATTTTTTCTATCAGTTTTTCCTCTCTCGATAATGGGAACCGTTTTTGGGGGAAAGCAGTTACATCAACAAATCCCACTGAAATGATCATTGTTGTTTGGGTTGACTTCATGGTTGGGGATAAGTGGTTTTCATTTATGAGGCACATTACAATGTTTTGTCATGAGTATGGATTTACACAAACTAACCATTTCCTACCACAGAGGGCAGTATCACTTATTCACTGCCAGATTTTTATACACCAGTTAAAACCAACGGAGTTGAAACCAACAGTTTATTTCAGAACCACCCCAACTCATTAGAGATAGCCATTACATGGTGTTACCGCAAACCTTTCTATATCGGATTTCCACCATGCAAAATTTGAAATCCTACTTACACCAGTTAAACTTTACATGTTTTGTCACATGAGTTAACACAAACTGACAATTTGTTACCACAGAGGGCAGTATCACTTATTCTCGGCCAGAATTAGACACACTTTTAAGTGAAATTTCACTTTTAACAACTCAGAAGGTTTGTTCTGTTATAATATTCCCTTGAGGTAGGAACCTCTTAGACTTTGTAGGAGCATCTTTGGAGGTAAAAATCCTCAACAAAGATAAGAAACTTCTCCATCTCTGAGTCAAGAGGTGTGCAGTTGCATGGGGTGACGTCACATGGAATGATGACATCACATGAACCAATGACAACAACCAGGCAGGATGCCCCATCTTCACAAACCAATTCTGTGCCACTAGTGCCACTACAAGTATATACTGCCCTCTTGTGGTTGTGATGAAACTAAAAGTGCAAAGTACTGATTGAAATATAGGTTTTATAGTTTTGCAGGCCTGATTGATACTTCACGGAGGCATCAAAGGTGACTGCCTCGATGCCCCCTGGTCATTGCCTTGGTGCCCTTTAAATGCTCAAGTAGAAATTTACAATTTCCTCGTGCCTTTACCAAGGAGAAAATTGCCTTGGTGCCCTTTCCCTTTTCAACAATGGACCATACAGGCCTTACCTTTGAACCAACAGCAGATTTGTGAGGTCGAAAATGAAGTATTGCCGCAAATAACTTACATAAAATAAAAGCTACAGTGAAAACTTCAGATTTCTAAAAGTCA
This sequence comes from Asterias amurensis, assembly GCF_032118995.1. Taxonomy (NCBI): domain Eukaryota; kingdom Metazoa; phylum Echinodermata; class Asteroidea; order Forcipulatida; family Asteriidae; genus Asterias; species Asterias amurensis. The sequence goes on along the minus strand of NC_092650.1, from coordinate 23,918,884 downwards.
TTTCACAAGGGAAAAAAATGTTGATGCAGTGGCACTGGCACTTTTGAAATTGAGTTCACATTAGTCCCATCATGAAATTATTTGAATCTTTTGCTTAACAAAATTCTCTCCACACTACTATTTTACATTGTTGGTAAAATTGGAAAAAAGTATATATTGCTCCTAAAAACTTAACTCTTAGCCTCTAACTTGCACCCAAAAAAAAAAAGAAAAAACAATTGTGGAGTCTGGCGCCATCATTGCAGGAAATGGACCGTAGTCCAGTCACCGGGAAAGAGTTTATTGTGGCTGGCAATTGTCTATAATTGTCTATTGACTGTTTAACTCATAATAGCTGAAGTTAACCTCTGATTCAGTCAGATGGGTTCTCAATGTTGCATGACCATGATGCCTTGAACAGATAACAAAAACTGACCGGATATATGAATAATCTTTTCATTCTTGGTGTAAGATCTTAAGTGCACTAGATTTGTATTACTAAGGGAATCAATGTGTGGTGAAGAGGTTTTCAACTAGTGGTTTAAACCCAATGAGGCCTGGTTCTTGATAATTTTACCGAGATGAAGTTGAGGTAAATTATCAAGAACCAGGCCTAGGCGGGTCCGGGTTTAAACCACTAGTTGAAAACCGATTCAACACACTATGATTCCCATTCATAAATACCTTTTTGGTTAAAAGGCTTAATAAAGTAAGACACTCTGTAAAACTTATCCGTTTCCGAATGCTTGAGCTCTGTATGTTTCCACCTCCATGGTATGTTCAGTTCAGCATGCGCGTATTTCCTTTCACACACAGCCCGGCCAAATCACCGACAGCGCCTGCATCACCCGTAACAAAGACGTCTTGCATCAAGACTAGCGCGGACAACCGGTTATAAACACTGGTCATTATTAACGGTTTAAACACCCCCACGTGACACGCTCTCCACCAATAGGAATAGCGAAACTGCCTGAGGTATTTATGAATATGATTTTAGCCTTCGAGAAAGACTCTGCTAGGGTCGAAACGTCAGGCCTTTAACTATCTTTTGCATTTATACCATCCGCAATTTTGTTGTTTGCAACAGCTTCTTCTATTTCCCACTATGATTCTACCCTATATTCAGAAAAACTGGTAAGCAGATGACATTGCTTACCACATTAATTTGCTGAGCAAAAGTAGCAAGGAACTAGTCATAAACAGTCTAGTTTATAAGGTCTGCTTCAAACTTCACGCATACTTCACGCGTACCCTGAATGTTTGTGACATGCTTCACTTTGCATTTGTATGAAGTACTAACAGGGCGAATGTCTGGAAGCCCATTTCTGCTAAGCAATGCTAAGCAAAAGTTTTGTGCTTAGCATTTTCTTTACTAGTTTTATGGAATTTTCCCACAGTATCAATGGGTGTTAAAAAATCCCTACTATCAATCAACTGTATGAGTCTACAGCCCAATCGTGACAACGGAACAACTGTTAATTTTAAACCAAACTACATCTAAATTACCTTTATTTTTCTTTCCTCCACCACCTTGCTGACCCGCTCCTCTATTACTTCCTGATCGTGTGAACCTTTGAACTTTTGACCTCCTCCCCGATAACCTCCTCTCCATAACCGGAGGCTGCACAATATCTCTCCAGTCCTCTCTCTGGAGCCCGAGCTCCCCGGCAATCACAAAGTTACTCAAAGGTTTGGGACGGACCGCGCTATTGCCCGCAGAACTAAGGTCCATTGCACTGGAGAGGGCCGACGGCAGAGGTTTCTCGGCACATGGGATGTCCCGTGTTACATCCCGCAGCCAGTTCCTGGTGAAGACATCCCTGAAGGTGGAGGCGGGTATAGGTATCTCCCCTAGTTCCCCGTCGGGGGTCAGATACTGTAAGGTCAGTGTGACAGTGCTGGAGCTGTTGTTGTTAGTCTTGATCGAAGATTGCTTGATGTTGCCACTGGCTCGGTTGTTGTTAATCTTGACGGACGGTGGTGATGGGGGCTTGATGTAGAGGTAGTAGTCACCCTCATGAAGGTACTTGCGTTCCACTTCACATAGATGCACTACCACGTTTCCATGGAAACACAATGGCCAGCCATCATCCCTTGGTTTATGTTTTAGTTGTAACTGCAAAGAGAGAGACAGAATCAGATGTCAAACCCTTAGTATCATGTTGATGACCGATGTGGGGGAAGGGGTAGGAAGATGCAGTGAGAGTAAGATAAATAACACAGGGATAAAACTCAATTATGTGAACTCAAGATATCTTGACCTATGCTAACCATATTGAACCAAAAATACAATGCAATAAAATAAAATATATTATAAAATCAAAATTGTAAATAATATAGGCTTAGAAATTTACATACATAACTGCAATGTACAAAACAAATGTCGTCAGGAGGGCTACTAGAGCATGGAGAACAGCAGAAATATTAATATCACGAAACAGTGCTTTGTGAAAACACCTGTGAAAACACCAAGAGAGGGGCATCCCCGTAAAATTTCATCTTGACAATCCTCCATAAATCACACCACACAAGATAAAAGGCCCTCTCCTGTTCAAATCGGTGAGAGGGAGCTGGCAAGCTCATCCCTCGTAGAAGACAGAATTAAAACTCTACTATGTGAGCAATGCTGTCTGATGGGGTTTGGTCACAGTAGAAACCCCTGAGGAGTGTCTGTCATTTATGGTTTAAGGCTTGTGCACATGTAATTCAATTCAATTCAACAGTTATTTTGCACTACACACAAAAGGTGAATTAAATAGTGGAGTCTGAATCAAAATGTTTGGCTTGGCGTACAGGTGGATATGGCAGACAGGTTGCTAGTCATTTACAACAACAATCTCTACTGCAGGTACCTATTTAAGCCCGGTTCATACGTCCTGCAAATGTGAATGCAATACGATTTTTGAAGTCACAAATTTGCAAGGAATAGTTCCATTTGATTGACTTGTGGTGGGTTCCTACAAAACATTTGCTGCAAAAACAACCCTGTGACATTAAAATTTGTATCGCATTTGCAGAAAGTCGCACCAGGGTCTACACCTCGATGAGGAAAAGCAATTAATTTCAAAGCGTCTTGTCAGAGAACACAACTGTCATTCAAACCCACATGCTTTTGAATCAGAAAATCAGACTTGTTATAAAGTCTCTCCCCCCACCCCAACTCTTCAGGCTCAGAACGAGATAGCTCTTTGGAAGTTCCTGGTGCACTTCACAAACAGAGTTTCCCCAAGTGAACTACATCAGTAGAGGGTAGAAATCATATCAATTGCTCCAGTGAAGCTTATATCACACTAAAGCTTCAAAGAACCAAAAGCTGGCTCAACATTGTTACTTCATGGGACAATCAAACCCATTCATGGATGGCAAGTACATAAAAGTGCCACTGACTCGCAGTCAACTTTTCAACTTTATGGGAACATCTGGTGGCGCACTGGCACTCCTAAAGTTATGATAAGGAAAAATCAATTGCTCAGACTCAAATTCACATATATTCAGGCATGATATTTGTTTTTGGAAATAATAAATAATAATAATAAAATTGATTTATACTGCGCCAATTCCAGGCAAAGCTGTTCAAAGGCGTATGACAATGAACGATACAATATTAAACCATTAAACCATCTAGGAATAATAAATAAAATAAAAAAAGGCGGGAACTTTTTATCAAGTTCAAGGGCTGACCTGCTACACATGAGGTAGGGTCTGATAGACTTTTCAGGCTTTATTTTAAAATGAACATTTTTTCTTTCTTTTTCTTTTAAAAAAAAAAAATTAGCAAACATACTTTTTAAAGTAGGATTAAAAATATTCCTATATATTTTGCATAAGTAACATGGACCCATTTCTGTTCGAAATTGCAGAGACTTTGACCAAAATCTTCATGACAAAAATGTTATTATAAAAATAGGTCGAATAGTTATGTGAGAGCAGGGTCTTTCGTTAGTCTAAACTTTGACAGATTGGACAGGGTTCTACCCAGGATTGTTCTTTAAAGGCAGTGGACACTATTGGTAAAAATACTTATTAGCATAAAACCTTACTTGGTAACAAGTAATAGGGAGAGGTTGTTAGTATACAATATTGTGAGAAACAGCTCCCTCTGAAGTAACATAGATTTTGAGAAAGAAGTAATTTTCAACAAATTTGATTTTGAGATCTCAGAATTAGATTTTGAGGTCTCAAAATCAAGCATCTGAAAGCACACAACTTCGTGTGACAAGGGAGTTTTTTCTTTCATAGTTATCTCGCAACTTTGACCACCAATTGAGATCAAGTTACAGGATATACCTTGCTTTAAAAAAGAAAGTCAATTTTTTAAAGTTTTATACATGGTAAAGTAGACTACTACACTTTGGCCCAATGCCATAGTTATATTGTCATGAGTTGCTATATCATTAAGGTTTGAGGCAAGAAAATGTATAGAATTTGAAAGTAATGACAAACATCCAAGTACATTTATGAGCATATAAGGCTTCCCGAGGGAAAAACTTGTAATAATCATGGATAATTTTCAAAAAGTTGTTTGGGTACAATACCGCTGGTAAAAACCACCAATATGATATGTTTATATTTCATTTCTGACTCTGCATTTCTGTAACGCAATCTTCTGTGCCGTGTTATCAAAGCTGCCGCACCGTTCCAACCCAATTAACCCCTGAGAAAGAGGGTGAGTTATGTATGTTCGGGCACATACTTGTTGACACTTTTTGGAGTAGGCCCAGGGGTGGATTTCACAAAGAGTTAGGACTAGTCCTAACTTAGGACTAGTCCTAGGAGATATACAAATTGCATGGATAGTCCTAAGTTAGGACGAGTAACTGGTCCTAACTCGAGATAAGACTAGTCCTAACTCTTTGTGAAATCCACCCCTGGAATCCAAGCTGAAATTGGGACAAATCCAAACTTTCAACTAAAGGAAATCATCTGAACAAAATTGTCTCAGTGTTCAGGAAGTGGTTGCTTTTTACTTTTTGTTTGATTTTTTTTTAATATCCTGTTTTGAAGTCATCATAAAAATAAATATCATTTATGCCAGTTTCATTTAATGTCATCCACCTTGACTGTCCACACTTAAGCCTTAATGGTGGCATCGCTGTCATTCATCTTTATCAAGGCAAGGGCCAACAACTGGCATACAGATTTTGGAATTTTATTAGGCGCTCTACAACCCGAACTACAAGTATCTAGCCCTATGCTGGCACTCTCCCTATTTTGTCAATATTTTTGCGTGGAGACACGTCAGTCAGAAGACTTTCCCTTGCAACTGCTATAAGCCAGACACAAAGTTTGTTCCAACAAAACATGGGAAGTGGCAACAGAGGAATCACCTTTTAATAAGTGGATGCAACTTTTGACTTTTTACAACAGCACCATCAGAAGCAGCCAGCCACCTCTCTCATACATCGGAATCAACACCGCTAGCCTTCAACGCACTCTTGTTGTGAAAATGATCCGCTTGGATGACTTCAACTCTTTCATGGATCTCCTAATTCCATCAATCATAACTCAAAATCCCTCGGCCTTTTCCCAAACTGATTTTGGTCGCTCGGGTAGACACTCATAACACTAATCAAGTCTCCAATTATCAAAGGGGAAAGAATAGCATTAAAGGAGAAATTTACACCTCAACAAATGGAAAATGTGATCCTCACATAAAGTATGTTTAATAAGGAATCAATCAGTGTTCAAAACATTTCCAGTTAAGGGTAAGGCTACCACATGGGCAGCACTCCCTCTCAAAGTGTAACACTCTCCCCTGGCAGTGTAACACTCTCCCCTGGAAGTGTAACACTCTCCCCTCCAAAATGAGCATTTTTCTCAGTCAGTATTTTTGATTCTGAGTTGACAAGTGTAAAATCAGTTCAAAGGGCAGCCTGATGATTCCACAAAATGGTCACAGATTGGATTTTGTCAACATATAGGAAAAATTGTCAAGATACCAGAAAAGACGCACTGTATGAAAGTTTCGGCTGATTATCTTCTCGCTAACAACATAAATATTGCTTAGTTTACATTTGATACCCTTGTTTGTTGTTGTTACCAATATTGGAATGAAGTCTATAATAATAACAAATGGTAAAATCCATTCAAATTCAGCGAGATGACACTAAGTACAAACTGCATCCCTAGCTGCAGCATTCAGGATTAGACAGGATTCATATTCAAATGTTTTGGGGAGAAAACTACCAAAACCATACAAGAGAATCCTTTCAACAAACAAGGGAATCTCAAAATAGTTTATATTATCAATAGCTGCAGCGCTTCTCACCAAGTAAGTTTTTACAGTCATTAATTTTTCAAGTACCAATTCATGACCCTATTTTTAAAAGCATAATCAATTGTGTCATTGTAGTTTTATCAGTCTTTTGTTTACTGTTGTAGTATAATAGGGTGTTTTATTCAGTCTTCCCGGTGCATGTTTTTTGTTGTTTTTTTTGTTCAATGCATATACAACAAAAGTCCCACTTTTTGGATTGTGCCTACTCTCTAATATTTTCGGTAAGATGTTAAACAATTTATGTGTAGTGGAAATTATTGTTAAACTCAAATGCAACAGCGCATGAAAGCAGTAACACTTAAGGAAGTGCATTAAAAAAATCTTTCTGAAATGAAAATAAGAAAGGAAACAGATGATGTCAAAAAAGGAGAATAAATTCATACATTCTTAAAAGAATAATTAAAAAGTTGTATTTGAATTACACAAACATAATAACTTGTGTTGTTCACCAGCAAGCATGTAACAATTTTCTTTAAATAAAACAAGCAACATGCAGAAAATCTCTCCTTGAGTTTGATCCCAAAGGTTCAAAGAATTTTTTTAACAAAATTACATATTGTTTTCCTCTTTTTTAAAAGCTATATACAGACACTTTAAGTTTGACTGTATATGAACATTGTATTGATTCTCACTGACAGCCACAAGCAAGAAATTGAAACCCCTACAGAGCACAATGAAACTGGCTGGGTAGCATTGAGTCAAACTACAAAAAGGTCAAATACATTTACACAATAGGGGGGGGGGTGCTATCACAAACTCAAAGTACAGTTAACCTGCTAAATACAAATTTACTTTGGAGCAGAGTCGGCTTTTTGAGTGTTGAAACTACAGGAAGTTCAAAACCACATCAAAGTTCGGATTCTTTGCGATAACTTTAACAGGGGGTATTTTCCTTTTGATAGAACACACACAGCATTGACTTTGCCTGGATGTAATTTACAACCGCAACAATTCACAGTTCGTAAAATTTGATGGGCTTAGGGCCACATTTATGGTGAAAGAACAATTGCATAAGCTTACCACAACTCTTTTCCCGTTGATGTTTTTACTTGTTGTGGGTACTTTGTTACGCCGAAATTCACTGTAGGAATTTGTTAAGTTCTTTAGTTCTTTCATTTTGTGGATAGATGTAGAAGCTGTCCTTGGGTAGCTTCGGCATAATCTGGTCGTTCTGAGAAAACTTCAGAAAACAGTGGTTTCCAGAGTTGAAGAGGGGTGGTTCGATTCAAACCATGTCATGGATGAAAACAGTTAAACCAAACGCAATGAAACCTACTTTATTTAACTATATTTACCCTTGTAAACAACTTGTACATCAGGCCCGTCAGTCTGTCCTTAATATGGCGAGACAGCTTTTCTTAAATGAAAAAGCGCCCTGATGACTAAATTTAAAATTTCTTCTTTGAAACATTTGCAGCATAGGCAAATTCCTACTGCATCATGCCTGCAGTAGTACCATCCCAGGCCTGCTAGTTGTTCTTGTAAGGGCAAGGCAGTTTTTCTATTGTTAAAGGGCAACCCTAGGAGGGAAATGAACATACACTAGATAAATTCAAGGGGCACTGAGGCAAGGCCTGATACCTCACGGAGGCAACGAAGGCGATTGCCTCCGTGTCCCCTGGTCACTTCCTTGATGCCCTTGAAATGATCCAAAAAATACCAATTTGAAATTTCATCATAGGGTGCCCTTTACCAAGAAGAAAATGCCTTGGTGCCCTTGCCCTTTCAAAAACGAAGCATACAGGTCTATACATGGGCCAGTTGCCTTCAATTGCAAGCCTGAGTAACTACAAGTTTCTTTTACCCTCGGACTCATTTGCTTTTCTTGCCTGGTGGTGTCATGCTCAATTTTCTCTCGGCAAGTGAATCAGCAGATAAATTGGCATTTTACACCATTTTAACGTGAGGTTCAGATTAGCGACTTGTAATTCTTTGTCCACTTTTATAAGAACTGTTTCTATTGGAAAATAGGTGCATCACCATCCCCTCTTTACTGAGTTGGGTTGAAAACGTATGGAAGTAACAGCATGCGGGGACAACGCCAAATCGAACAAAATTAAAAACCCATCAAATCATGGAGCAGGAGTTTCCGGACTTAATTCCTTTGAAGCTCTTAGGATGTACATCTTATGGGAAAAGTAAATGTTTGCAAAACCAATTCATTCAAACTTGATTGATAAACCAAGATAAAACTACTTCTACAGTCTACAGTACTGAAACGTTGCACTATTGAGGGTCATAAGATGAGCATTGTAAAACCTACTGTGTTAGAAAACCAGATGTGAATAATTTACAGCGATTCAGAAAAGGCAATTGAGATCATATTTCTTTACCACATGAGGGCGCTTTGAACTAATTTAAATGACAGATTCTCTTGCATATCACAAATTACAATCTCGAGAATATCTGTCTTGAAAAACCTCTCTCTATTTAGGCAAGGTATTTGGCATGTACTAAAGCACTTTTCAAATGTTTGTTATAAAATACATATTGTTTTAGGTTGTTTTACTTTTCCAATTTTTATATTCATTTATTTATTATATCTGTCTTGAAAAACCTCTCTCTATTTAGCCAAGGTAGTTGGCATGTACTAAAGCACTTTTCAAATGTTTGTTATAAAATACATATTGTTTTAGGTTGTTTTACTTTTCCAATTTTTATATTCATTTATTTGTTTATTTTTATATTTTGGGGAGCAATTTTTATATTCATTTATTTATTTATTTTTATATCTTGGGGAGCAAGGAAGAGGTGCACAAAAAATTGAAAATGGTTTACCAATAAAAAGCACCTGTTACTCAAAACCAAGTAATACTTTGGTGAAACTTACAATTTTTTATGTCCAAACTGAAAATGAAAGGGGCAGTTAATGTCAATGTCCATGAATTGAACTCTTCTCAAACAGTTGTATAAGCAGTAGTGGATTACTTTCTTCAATTGACTAAAATCTGTAACTCTGCATGAATATTATATATCTGCCCAAAGTTCACTGAAACAAGGAAGCCATGATCACAGGGGGCAATTATTGCAGTGGTGGGACTATCTTTGTCCAAAACTTTTTCCACGGGTTTGACTGATTGCACTCTGGTGCCAACCACAAGCCAAGCTAGGCAGGTATCAAGTGCCAAACTTGTGACATCAACATGTAAAATATTGTGGGGTCGATGCGGTTTTTCAACCTCATACAATGAGGCTTAAGAAAGTGTGGATGGCTTTCTACTATGGGGTTGATGTGTTTTTCGACCTTGTACAGCGACAGTTGGGAAGTGTGGATATATTTGATGCTGGCGAGCTGGGCATATAGTTGATTACAATTAGTAAAATTGTCTACCCTCTGCAAAAATATGAGTTCCGAACCAGTGGCACCAATTGTAAACTTTATGAAACTTTTGTCTGGTAAAGTGTTACAGCTAAGCAAGCCTTTTCTGTACTTCTGTGCTTTTGTTTATGCTTTTTCTGTACTTCTGTGCTTTTGTTTATGCTTACACCGTACACGGACTTTATCGATTTGGACCAAGATGGCATTAAATGATACTGCAATATAACAAGCCTTGTATCCTAGATCTACAAAGTGTGTAAATTTAAAGGCATTGTAGAGGATTGGTAGAGCTAATCAGAAAGCTTTCATACTAAACATTAAACAATTATGTCTTTTATTCATGGTACCAATCCTGTATGATACTTTCAAACATCCCTCTAGTTTAACCACGAACCACCACCACAATTGCCACCCTGAAGAGGTTTCTGTTTCCCTGCTCAATATTTTCAGACCTACTGACGACATTAACCAGCGTTAACGGCTAAAAATACACCACAACATAAAATTCTTCACACCATATCATTTTCCATACCAGGATAAACATGGAGTTAAAATGCCTGGAGGTGCAGATGCCTAATCAAAAGTTACCGGACCAACAAAACTCTTTACAAAGTTGTCCCGTTATATATTTCTTTCTGTTAAGTCTGATGTTTTGACATGACTTCAGAGTTGGACACATGTTTTGAATGCATATCCGCACATTCATCTATTCTTGGTGTTTACTTATGATTGCCAGATGTTTTTAAAGGGGTGTTCTGAACCTTATAGATGAAGGATACAAAACTTAAATTAAAAAAATGGTTCATACTTCCTGCGAATGTGAATGCACAGCAAACTTTGAGGTCACATGGCTGTTTTCGCAGCAAATGTTTCGCAGGAGTTGAACTGTACTGTTGCAAATTATTCACTGCGAATTTATGATGTCAAAATTCATATTGCATTTTGCCTTCGCAGGAAGTATGAACCAGGCTTTATTGTTTTTGTTTACTGTCTTACTGCTTCCCCGAGTCTCAAGGAAAAAAATCCACAGGCTACTCGGATTGGATTCGAACCAATGACCCCCCCCCCAATGCCATTTTGAATCCTGTAATTAGCAGCAAGTATTGCAACACTTTATTTAATGCAATTATTACATCGATAAGCTACTGAACTTCACAGTTCCTTCTACATACGCCTCTCTTAATATTTATGCATGAGGTACGTCACAACGCTTACCCAAAACGAGGCGATGGGAGCAGCCACTGCAAGTGGTGGCTAAGTGCGCCTATAGCCTCATTTTGGGTAAGAATGATGACGTCATGCATAAGTATTAAGAGAGGCGTATTGCATTATTGACAGATTGCTGAAAATTCATTCCTTGATGGTCTCTATTTTTATCCATCTAAACATCGTTAGGGTCATCTTAGATTTATCTTGGACTCCGGGATGCAGGGCAGGAATGTTATTTGCAACTGGGAGTGTAAGCAATCTCCTGCTGCACACTTAATACTCATGGAATGTCCATTTTGACCACTTGTAAAAAGGTCACCACCTGTGATGTTATGACGAATCTTAGTATTAATGTGGGGGTTTTATAATAAAGTGCGCCCTCACTGATTTATCTTCAGCCGTGTTCCCATTTGACTTTTCTTGGTTAAAATATGGTGACTTTCTGTAGAATGACAAAGTTAGATCCAATGAGGATACATAGTAAACTGCCCTGCCTGTTAACTTACCACGGCCGTGATGTAAAACTAACAGGCCGAAGGAGACTTTCGCGCAGCCATGGTAACTAACATGGCGGCTAAAAAGTGCAGTGGAAACAGCTCAGCGCTGTTAACCTATACAAACGTTGCGGAATATAAGTCCAGGTGGGAATGCACGCAAGAATACAACCAGCGCCAGTCGCGGTAACTTTCAGCGTGGCAGCAGAAGAAAAAGCCCAATTGGAACACGGTTCTTAAGAGGGCAAGACCATTTTCATTTGCAAAGGGCATTTTCAATGAAAGCTCTTCAAAACTCTTGAAAGGGCATCAAGGCCAAAAGCAGGGCAACAGAGGCCATTTGGGATTTCCGCGTTATTCCATGCCTGCTTGCTTCCACTAATCAGCTGAACAACTATTTGTATTCTTAAAAAATTAATACAGAGATAAATAAATATATAAAAAACTACACCAAGATTATGTTTTCCATTCATTGTCAAATACCAAACAAATACACTCAATTAATGAGTCAGTTTACAAAATGTCAAAGTAAATACCACATATTCTTCTGTAAACACAACAGCCAAAAGAGTTGTTATCACTGTGTATGAAGATGTTAAATAGCTTTCCAATTAAAATGACTGAGCTACCCTCTCATAGTGAGCGCAGTGCAGATAGAACAAAATGCAAACCTATGAATCAGAATGCTTAAAGTCAAATAAAGTACAAACTCACCTTTGCTGCTCCTATAAACTCACCCCATAAGCTTTTATGGAGTTGAGTGTCAATTTGTTTTTATGTGGGCGACGTGTAAGGAACACCAAACTTCCACTTTAATCAGCATCACTATACACATTTATTTGAAAGCCCACACAGACCCAGTGAGCAGTTGGAGTACAACTTCTTAGGGTCTCGCTAATAAATCCAATTTCCAGTTCATATGTCCTGACCTTGCTTTCTGTGGCAAGGGCTAACTGGACCACATCCTGGGAAGCTGCCCACTCACTCAGTGTCCATTCCATGGAAACTAAAAGTGGAAGAATACTGTCAACCACTGTCACCATTTTGGTCAGGCACCCTGACCCTGACACAATCATAATAATAAGGTACTTTGTCATATGACAAAGGGCCAGACTACCAATTCCCCCAAGCCTCAATATGACTACATTGAGTATGTATATAAAAACGGGGCAACAGCAACTGCAGATATTGCAAGGTTTGTTAAAAGGAAATCCACATCACACGTCTTCACAAAGATCACCCACAAGAGAAAACATCAAAATATAAATAAATATCTATATATCCAATAATAATAATAATAAACCACAGCATTTATAAGGCGCACTTTACTGAAAAAGAGAAACATTCAAGTCTAACACACCACACATTAGTGTACGATATTCCAATAACACCTACAAGGAAACAATGTTCCATAACAAATTGAAAAAAAATAACACACAAATTATAAATTATCATCCCCAAATATAAAGAAAATTCATTAAACATTCACAAGCAGCAAAACTGTACACTAACTTGAAGGTCACGCCTACGTGAACAACAAGAAGTTCCATCCAAAACCCAACCACCAATAACCCAAATATTGATCCCAACATAGCTGCCAAGTCTAACACAACACACATTATATTGTAAGCTATTCCAGTAAATAAACAAAATACAACACTCACCACTAACCCACAGCCACTATCCAGATTTGTACAGCGGCAAACACAAAATATAGTCCAAGTGTTGTGCAATAAAGAGGTCCGTAGATAAAGCAACTTCAGTTAAATACAATCTTCCAGAGCGACAGACACTAGAAACACTGCATCCATAGAGAAAGAACGCTACATCTATCTCCTGGATTCTTTTTTTTTCATTTGAGGGGTATATAACCCTACGGCCTCTGTGGCTAGCCTTGCGCAAAAGGCGAGTGAATGGTATTCAAATCACGCAATCATATTACTATTATTTGGTTACCAGAGGGTGACTGGTGGGTTACTACACAGCACAGAGGGTTGGTAATACGTCATTATACACATGTGTGCTTATTCTTGAGGCCTCGATCAGTTGGATACAAAGGACCAACTGCTGATTTTGGAAATATGGGGGAAGGGAACTTTTTGAATGGATAAAGGGCACTTTAAAGGGACGTGTTTTGAAAATATTGACACCTTCATGACAACTTCATCAAGTGGTTGAGTGGATTTATTTATATTTGCATGTTCCTTTTTCATATTATTCAAGATGAAAACGCAAGTTTAAGAACGCTCTTTCAAAATATATTTGAAGATGAATAAGAATACAATTTCTAGAAATCTAACTGATCATCCTCTTCACTCGAGAATTTCTTAAACCCCCACCCCCCCCCCCAAATGTGTTTCCCTTTTATCAAGGCTCAGAGTGTGAGAATGTCACCTCAGGTATGTTGCGCTGGGAAAAAGACATCCCTGTAATGATTTCCTCCTTGAACTGTCCACCATTTGCATCTTGAGATCATAAACGTTCTGTGCAAAAATCCGGGAGAGCATTAGAACAACATTCAACATGATAGAGCAAATGACGATTTCTTCCCTTTTCCCCCCTGGAAATAACATTTTTTGAGAACCAACAACATGGACATTTGTTTCCATCAGGGAGATTTTCAGTTGTTCGTCCGAAAGATAGGGATATTAAATGTTGGTGCTATCCATCCAGTGACACTGTATCTGTTGACTTGTAGTAATTTGGAGGGATTATTTATGATAACACAATTCCAAATATAATATGCGCTGGACAATTTCCACTTGTGTTAGGTTAACTGGGTGGTGGGGAAATAGTTCAACTAAATAAGTATGAACTTTTGCAACCATTTTCGTCGGTGGTGAACAGGTTTTCTAGCAATAACTAGTTTTCGGACGTCTTGTTTGCTTCCTTTTCAGGGGACTTTCTGCAGGATCAGAGAAAGAGCTGGCAGCTCTGGAATGCGATATACTGCAACCATGGACTCCAGAGCTATCAAAAGGCTCCATCCCTGCTGTAACCAACATGAACTGCCTTGTCTGACCTCCAATTTGTGGGTCCATAGGAAAGGCAGCCCAGGTACCAACCCTCATAATGAGACTCCATAATGAGTTAAGTGACACCTTATCAAAGGTGCCAAAAACACCCTGGTCTGTCAGTAATAGCATACGCACCCTTAGGCCAAGGACCTCCGTGGACCCATTCCACTTCAGAACCAGAGATCACTACCTGTTGACTTCATAACACCAACCACCAACTTGACTTTTCCCTCCAATTTTAAAGATACTTTTGAAGTTTGGTTTTAACTTTAAATGGAAGGTATGTTTGGTTATCTTTCTTAAAGCCATTGGACACTTTCGGTAAACAGTATTGTCCAAGTCCCACACTTAGTGTATCACAATTTATATATATAATAAAGGCTTAATTGGTCATCGGAGTAGGGAGAAAATAACGGAAAACCCCACTCTTGTTTCCGCATGTTTCGCTGTGTCATGACATGTGTTTACTATAAATCCGTAATTCTCGTTGTCGAGAATTGATAATTGTTTTAATGTTTTCTCAAAAAGTAAAGCATTTCATGGAACAATATTTCAAGAGAAGTCTTTCATCATTACCTTCTGTAAACCCTGTAAATTATTTGTAAATCTGTGAACTTTTTTGTTTTTGTCTGTACCGAAAGTGTATAATGGCTTTAAAATTAATGGCAGTCAAAACTTTTGGTTATAAAACTAAATCAGCTTTCGATAGTAAAGCATTTTGAGAAACTTCCACCAGCAGAAAATTTGCTTAAAATCGGTTAACATCAGGGCCCAATTTCATGGCTCTGCTTGCCGCCGAATTCTGCGCTTACGAACACGATTCCCTGCTTACGTGCAAGCGCCAAATTTTTGCGCTAGCCTTGTAAGCGTAGAATGCCTAGTAACGTGGAGTACGCATGTGCAGAAGCAAAAGTTAACCGCTAACCTGTGAAATAGGCTTGCCGTAAGCACAGAATTCCCTGCTTCCGTAAGTGCCGATTCTGTGCTTACTGTAAGCAGAGCCATGAAATTGGGCCCTGATCATGCAAGGACCAATTTCATGGCGCATGGTGTTTTGGCTGATAGTGATACTTCTGGTAAGCAAAATTATTTTTGCTTAGCTACTTTTGTGCTTATTAAGAAGATCTATGAATTTGGGCCCTGGATGTTATTGAATACTCACTTTGTCCACACCTACTTCATCTTTAACCATATATAGTTATAATATTCTGACCGAGTATTCACAAACTTTTTTCAGTTAAACACCGATCAGTTGGCACAGTGTGCCTGATATCTAACAGCATGGGTCTTCCATACAAACCCTACAAACACGTAGCTCAAAGGGCCAAAGAAAACAAATGCAGCGGTGACCGAGTCACAGAGGGAAAAAAGTCCACTACAGTGGTCCAGTCACAAAAGCTGAGGCAAACGCTTTATGATAATGATTGTAAATTGGCGATAATCTTGTAGGATATAAGGCCTTCATTGTGTGATGGGTTTTGGGCACAGATCGTCAAGGTCTGTTATATTCATAAAAATCAGGCATTGGGCGGGATGAATATAATGCTGTCCTAGTTTGAAGAAGCATTAAAGGTAGGATCTTAAAATTGATTTTTGTCAACGTAATGCTGATTTAAAGGGAGGGTATACCTTTGATAATTACTTTAATTTATGACCATAAAAACTTACATGGATAGCTGTTAATATTACAACACTGCTAAAAACACTGTTAGAAACGCCCCCCCCCCCCCCCACCTTTGATGTAAGGGGTTTTGGCTTAGAATTTTGAATTAGTACTTGATAAATTGAGACCAGAATGGCACAATAGTCAGATCCCTTTTGCTAAACTAAAAAGCAGTGTCTACTATTGCCATGGCACAAGTGGAACTTTACGAATATGGAGGCATGATAAAGGTGATCTGAACAAGACTCACTAAGTCCACCAAAGACCTGATCAGCTTCCAGGCATTCACACCATTGGAATTGTCTTGTACAGTAAAAATAGGCAACCATTACATTTGATGTCAATAAGAAACAATGCTTAAAAAATGGTTGTCATTCCTACATTCGTGATCAACAAAAGGTATCACATCTGACAGGTAAAAGTCTGAGAAAAAAATGTAAAGCTGTACAATTTAGAAACTTCTGACTGGCTATGCCAAACAATATTTTGACAAAATAGGGAGACCACCAACAGTACAGCTAGCTACCTCAGTTGGTGTAGCACCAGCCGTCGATTTCACAAAACTCTTCCTAACTTAAGACTAATCCTAGGACTTAGGACGAGTCCCACCCACGTACTGAAGCATGTGGACCTTTAGATTAATCCTAAGACGAGTTACTCGTCCTAACTCGCGAAAGACGAGTCCTAACTCTTTGTGAAATCGACCCCAGAAAGTTAATCCAGAGGTCCTTGGTTCAAATCTCACTTCTGTCAATCACTCTTCGTTCAACCATCAACAATTTAAAATGAAACGCCAAGGGGTTTATGGTTTGTGACATTTCAATAATAGACCAAAATTTTACACAAGGATTTTTGAATTTTGTCTATAATAAATCATACCAGAATAATGTTTGGCAAACGCTGGTTGCATGTCTGCCCTTGGGCAGGGGCAGTGAGTCATCACATGGTGAAATCAATCATTCGGGGTAAAAACAAAATCACAATTGTCTGTTGTACGATTATGACAGTTGGTTGTGGCATTGATGAAAAAAGAAGTGATCATCCATGGTTAAACACTTTACTCACTTAGAGGAAAATATATTGCAAAGAATAAACAAGTTGTTTCTCCGGAGCTATTTTTTGTATATATTTATATTTATTTTTAGACTTTGAAAAGGACTCTGCTGGCTCGAAGTTGCCAGGCCATTAACAATTTTTTTGCGTTTATACCAAACCATAAATAGCTTTTACACATTCCTCCACAAAGCTGTTTCTTTGGATGACTCCTCATGTCAAGTTTGACTCTACCACAGTTCATTCCGACACAACCGAACAGCTCCGTATAAGTATATCTGTTGAATGAATGCACGTCGTCGACAGTGTTTGCAAAATGTAAGAAAAGAACATAGAAAATGATTCATTTTCTATGTTCTTTTCTAACATTTTGCAAACTCTCAGAAATGTGGACATGAGAACCAACGTTAAAATGAAAAGGCACAACTAAAAATATATGTTTTGTATTAAGACGTTAATATTTTGACGAGAAGTATCTGGGTAAGAATAGGCATACGACGAGGACTATCAATTTAGCAAGGACTATCAATTTAACAGTCTCGCAAGTTAAGAACTTCATAATATAAGCTGTGGTTTAGAGTTGCTGATCATTCTGTGCATTTATTTACCAAAACAAAAATGGAAATCTCACAGAAGTAACCTTGACTTCTCAATGGCCTCCAAACCCACCCCAACCCTTCTGAAGACTCCATTGAAAAGTACAGTGATTGGTAGACCCTGAAGTCCACTTCTCACAGCGTGAAGTCAATGTCCCTAAAGTAGAAGTTACCTACAATTGAAACATGACTGACCCTCTGTATTTAACTACCAGCTGCAATCGTTAAGTGTCAATGACCTTCCCTCATACAAAGGAATCGGACCATAAAAATTTGTTACAGAAAGTTGTATTCAATTTTTTTCTTTTCTTTTTCGGAGGGAAGTCGGATGACTCACACATGATGCTTGGCAAAACACTAGAGGGTCGTCAAAAATGCATTGAGAGAAGTTTGATTTTGTAATGAATGTTTTTCTAGTTATTGCTATTGACGCTTTGCAGGGGAGGGGCAGGGCACATTGGCGTTAAGAACGGCACAAGGCGCCTCCTTGCTCACAAGGAAATTTGGCCTTCGGATAGGACTTACGTTCTGAAACAGTTTTTATTCTTGTGCCAGTTGGAGGTCATACTTGGGTGAGCTACATGTAACCCTATCCCCCCCCCCCCCCAAAAAAAAAAAACCATGTATCAAGTGGAATACATGTAAAATGTACTTCTAAGTGTTCGTTTTCCTTTGTTGACTAGATTTCTGATTACTGAGCAATGTTGTCATAGCCTTTTTTTTTTAAAGAAACTTGTTCTCAAACCTTTATAAAACTGAACAATAAAACAAATTGCTGTGATGTTAAAACTTTTGATTCTATTAGACAGATCTGTATTTATTTTTGTTGGTTTGAAACATCAGAAGTCCCCCTAAAATGAAGTCTTAGCCCCCAGTTGCCCCCCCCCCCACAACAACAAAAATGTCTAAGTACTCTTCAACATGCAGATTCCTCTGGAAATCCATCCACTGTCTAACAAGACCCCGTTTCACAGACACAAAAAAGCATGTACGTGCTTGTGAGTGACATTTCTGTCTTACTACATTCAACAAGACAGACAATTCAAACCAGCCTCACCTATTGTTCCCTGATAACAATCCATCCAGACACTACACTATCACAGCCAGAGCCCATCTTGCTCAGCCAGTTCTTTCTCTCAGAATCAAACCTGTTAAAATCTTGCCAAATTCTGCACCAAAGAGAAATCCCCGATGAGACACTGTGTTACCCCACCACTGGTCCTTCACCAAATCTCCTCAACTCTTTGTACACCCATGGTACATCATTCCTCTTAATCACTTGGTGGCTCAGTGCCAGCAGAATGACTAATCCTTCAAAGTAATACCCTCTCCTCTCCCAACAGAAGTCTGTATTGACACCCCCCCCCCCCAGCTTTAGGACCAGCAACTTAATCCTGTATATTTGATCAATTACTTTCAACACGTCATTAACACAATTTTGAGATAGTATTCTTATTCCTATTGAAGAATTATGAATACAAAAAAGTACATGTACCATGGCCGGATTCAGATGTATATATGCAGTAAATTTTAGTGGTCTTTTTGGTCCTCCATGTGTCATCAGAGTCAGATTTCATAAATCTTTTGAAAATTTAAGGCTTTGGCTAAACCACTTTTGGCTCTAAAACCATGTCAAAACGGCAGCGATATTGAATTTTGGGTTGGTAAATTTTCTATGGTAAGCCAAAAAATTCAAGCATATTAAAGCACACAATTCAATGCAACAAGTATTTAATTTTTTTCTTTCAGTATTTTCTTGCAACTTTGATTGTCAGTTGAGACAAAAAATGAACAGCTTTGTTATTTTTTGCGTATGCTCGGATGCACCAAGTGAGGACACTGGTCTTTAAGATTTACCAAAGGTACACCCTGCCTTTAAGAAGCGAAAGAAGTCAACTCTACAAAGCATTGCACAAATTAGAAACTTTGTGTAAACTTCAGCTGCATGTGGCAAATACCATAGAAACTCTAATCCTATTACAAATTAGTTGTAACCCAATTTTTAAATGAAATCTTGCCGAATGTCACAAAAAGGCTTCGGCCGGCCGGGAACAATCATCTCCCCGGGGCAGAGGTCATTATTTCCAAAAAATGACTTGGCATCAGGTTTCTTGTACGATTGGCATTAAGTTATTTACACAAAAGCATCAAAGATATGAACCGAATAGCATTATTACAATGTCCCCCCTTGCATTACAACCGCACAATGATACCCACACAGAGTTACAGCTAGGTATTGAACGAACTGAACCATTTGGGAAGATTGTGGTTTACTCATAACAGACTCAAAGTCTCAAAAAGTGCAAATTTATGTGCGTGATAAAATGATCCAAATTACAAATGACCACAATCCTGATTTGACCCTTCCAGCCCCCCCCCCCTCCCCTCCCGTCCTTTGAGTTGTTGTAAACCTGATGTAAAAGCCGAAATGAGTTTCCCATCGGGGATAATAAAGTGAATTGAATTGAATTGAACAAGTTTTGGGTTTGGATCAACATCAAAGAAGTTTTGGCACGTCCACACAGATTTTATCGGACCATAGTTGTACAGAATGAACCATCAGCTAGAGTGGAAAACCCAATAATAAATGGCCGTTCAAAGCATTGTTTTCTCCAGGGTCAGATTTTATCAGCACAAAATTTAATTTTCCCGGGTCAGTGCAAAAATAATTTTTACAAATTTACCAAGGTCATTCATTCAGTCACTCAGAGCAAGTTAAATCAACTTGGTCAATCCCTCAACAATCCCTCAACTTCGTAAATTTCTGAACAATTTCATTAGCAAAGAACTAAAATGAAATGACCTTCACGATTCTCATTTATTTTGAGTTTTTGGTAAGCTATTTTGGGGGGATGTGTTTAGCAGCGCAAGATGTACATGTGTACATTTCAGCACAACAAAGTTTGAATGTTCAAATATTTCCACTTTACATGGTAAAAAAGATTGTCAGAATGGTGCAAAACTTTCCTTGAAATATCTTTGCAAGAGAAATGCTTCATTTTTGGAGAATAAGTGAAACAATTAAGGACTCTCCAGAGTCTGAAATGAGTCTGTTTTTAAATGAGTTTTGAACTGCGATATTAAATCTTTTTTTTTCTCCTTTCTCAAAATATATAGGGTTTCAGGCAAAAATATTCCAAAAAAGTTTTCCATCATGACCATCCTCAAACTATGTAATTTGAAAATTTGACAACTGACCAATGGTTTAATAGATGTTAAGCTTGCATCACAGATAAAAGAAAATTCATTTTGGTTTTTTACCAATTGAATGGTTTTGAAAGACACCCTTAAAGTCAAACCAATCCAAGCACGGAGGCCGACCACTGGCTAAATCTGTCAATTTTTATCTTCCAGATAAATATCTACCTAAATATCTCTCTTCAGCCACTTAACAAAAAGCAATCAATAATTCAGCGACCTCTTTTTTTTCACGACCGTAATCTTGACCTAATTGTCTTCAAGTGTGGTTGACCTAGAATCACTCAGACCAGTCCTGTCAAAACGACTGTTTATTTGTTTATTTCGTTGTCGTAATTTTGACCCGTTACCTGTTTTTATGGTCTGACGTTTGCCTAGAACTCAGAAAAAGGACCAATTTATAGACTGTTTTTGTTTATCTTTGTCGTACTTTAGCTGTTCATGACTTAAATGAGATGACCACAGAAAAATTCATAAATATTGACCCAATGACTAATTGCATCTTAATCACAACTTATTGTACACTATATTTTGACATCCCTATGTTCCGACACCCCTTACAATCTAGTTTCCACATCCTAACCCTAACCATCACCCTATCCCCAAACTGCAGGCAGTAGTGACCATGTAGATTAGGTGATCCGGACAAAGGGGTGGTCGGAAAATAGGGGTGTCCAAGTATAATATGTACACAAAATAGAAAAGTCACCCAACTTAACATATATACCTGGTACAAGTAGTTTCACAGTACATGTTCCCAGACTTTCCACGTTGAGAAACACAAAATGAACACATGTGGTTTCATGCTGTTTTCTAAAAACCACCACAAACAGAACAAATACACAAAGCAACAAACATGTGCATGCAAAAATCGCTTCTCACAGGAAACACAGTTCTTATTTCCTCGAAATCTAAGAAGCTTAAAAAAAACCAGTGTAATTTGGGTTTTTAAATATTTGCCTAAAAATAGTTTGAGGCATTGCATGGTTGGAGAATCATTGTGGTTTTTGGTTTGGTAATACATAGTAGCTTCACAATGCGTTTTTCACAAATCTGAAAGCAAACATTTCTATGCGATGAAGGCATTTTTTTACTTTCTTGCAACTTAAATGACTTAACTTCTTTTCACAGGTTTGTTATTGTGAATACTGATCTTTGACAATTACCAAAAGTATAACTGCTTTTCACTTTTCCCTGCCTTAGTCCAAGTTTGCTCAACAATTTATTGGAAAATATTTTGTCCACTGTTGACATTTATGAAAATACTCCTTGAAATGTAGAGAAAAAGGAATAAATGTGCTCATTTCCAATAAAAATGTACTCACTTCCATCCATTTAAAACAAACTTTACAAGACTTTCATCCCAGATGAATGGCCACTAAAATACTTCAACATTGAGAGTGGGAAGTGGCCACCAGTGAGAAGCTTAAGGAAGGTGTGCCCCTGGATACCAACCGGTGACCTCACATGACCTGACCTTAGAGAGAGTAGAGGTCATAGGAGTGGCCAGCATGTGGGTGGGAAATACCCCTTAATGACTTACAGTAATGTGATCTGCCTGAATGAGTGACCACCACTTAACAAATTAACTCACAAACCCAGCTCAGCAGGAACATTAACTTCATGGCTACCCCATTCTGGCAAATTTGAGGTAAAGTAGAGCAGGGCACGATATTAACACAGGACCGCAGGCAAGAGAACAGTGCAATTTTAGCATGGGGTTAGTATTTAAACACACGATGGGGAAAGCACGGTGGTCTCGTGTTTTTCATTTGATTAAAATACCTTAATGTGTAATATCTTTGAAACCTACTTATTGACCCCTTGCACGCGTGTCACACGTGGCGACTGATGCCACGCTCACCATGTTGGTGGGCAGTTAGATTACGTGTATTAACGCTGCATCGCCTAAATGCGCATTCACTGCATAACGCACAGCATACTCTATGCATAGAGTTATATATGAAAACGCACAGTGAAATTGCCCACCAGTATGGCGCGTGCAAGTTTTTTCTGATGATGACGTCAGCTGAAATGCGTCAATAGTCCAAAGATTGTAAGGTAATATACAGGATGAGTAAGAATCAAAACATAATTGTCGATTATGAATTCCCTAGTACCAATTTTTTCAGTGAAATATTTTTCCTCTGAAATGAAGAATATTCATGAAAAATGTATCTGATGAACACCTACAACAAACCAAACAGCTGATGTTGGTTGTTCCACCAAAATTAAGTGCAAATAATGTCAAAATCACCATGCAAATAAAGTGCTCTGCGATGCCAGGTACTGTTTGAAGATCAACGTTGGAGAAAAAAATGCGGACGGAGACGGTAAAAAGCGGAGCCACCAAGAAAAGACGCGGAACGGGAAAATTATCTGAGCATACATAGTACAATGTACCTTTATCCACAATAACTGATGCCAAATCTGAAGTCTATAGACTATAAAAACAACTCTAAATAGAAACAACACCATGTTTAGACATTATTTCCCAGGCGCTATTACACCTGGATGCTTTGACACCTGAGAGCCACACATGGGGGTCAATGTGTGAACTCTGATAACAACCTGTCAGATGGCTGATAATAATTGTCTTTTATTGCTTCCCAGATATCTGATCTTCCGAGAAGATAAGTAATAATGGTGGTATTTAAACAGGAAACAACCTGTTCAATTAACAACCTTGCTAATCTAATTAGGAGATGTAACCCCTTTTAGGGATACCATTGACCGATAGATCATGGGTAGATATGTATCTCCCTGTGTAGCATACATATAGTCTTTTCCTTTTGGTTTATTCTCCAGATTTGCTTCCTCCCGGCACACTTACAGGTTTTTAGTCGCCTCTTATCTAAATTTCTTTGTCAGATCCATTGTCCCTATCAAATAATTTGTCTTGTCATAGTTAAATATCACTTGCAGTGTCCTGGTCGATTTAATGAGCCAATTTTCAAACCCTGCATTGGCTGGACTGATTAAATTGATACTATTTATAATGCATTTATACTCATCTATGCACAAAATGACAAACCTGTGAAAATTTGAGCTCGATTGGTCATCAGAGTTGCGAGATATCTATGAAAGAAAAAAACACCCTGATCACACAAAGTTGTGTGTGCTTTCAGGTGCTTGATTTCAAGACCTCAAATTCTAAATCTGAGGTCTCAAAATCAAATTTGTGAAAAATTACTTCTCTCTCGAAAACTACATCACTTCAGAGGGAGCCGTTTCTCACAATGTTTTATACTATCAACCTCTTCCCATTACTCGTCACCGAGTGAGGTTTTATGCTGATAATTATTTTGAGTAATTACCAATTATGTCCACTGCCTTTAAAATGAATGGCATTATTACCTGTAGTTAATACAGTGCATTGTTAGGGATGAGTAAAATTTAGGGACAAAGAAAACGCTATCGCAGCTTTGTAGATAATTTGCAAAGTGCAATAAAGTGCAATAAAGTGCAAAGTAGATTCCAAACACCAATGTTGCACGTTCAGTTTGCTCAAAGTCTGTTCAGCAGCTCTTCAACATCATCAAAAATAACCTCAG
The DNA here is from genome assembly GCF_032118995.1 of Asterias amurensis. Classification (NCBI taxonomy): domain Eukaryota; kingdom Metazoa; phylum Echinodermata; class Asteroidea; order Forcipulatida; family Asteriidae; genus Asterias; species Asterias amurensis. The sequence continues at coordinate 23,894,525 of NC_092650.1, read as the reverse complement.
CTCAAATTAAAAACTCATTAATTAATCCACCCCTATTGATGAACCTTACACCTTCAGGGTCGGGCAGGCACTTCACTAGTTAAACTTATTGTTCAAGGCGTATCAAAAGCAATCAGGAAACTGAACTAATTAAACTATAAATAGATTAAACATAGTGTAATATCAGTCTGTGTAAACAATCAGTCCCTATTCTGAATCTGGATGTAGCAAATGATTTATAGAATCTGTTTACTGATTTTATACAAACTTATCTTTTGCAAAGCAGTACAGGTATCTAACTTGTAATTTGTGACATAACATATATACTTAAGAACCCGACAGACTCTGGACTTCCTGCAGGCATATGATTTTTACCAGCTCATGAAAATCATTCATTTTATGGTAGTCACACTGAACCATTTTTTATCAACTTCATATCTGATGAAAGGGGCACATTTCAAAACTTGTTCAGCGGTTATTTTTTAAAATTCATGACTTTCTGCGTAATGTAAAATTAGGATAAAAAATGAACAATTTCTCATATGACCAGTGCAGTATCTTGCCTGCTAGGAATTGCCCCAGAATGTACAAAGTCACAGTTTTTATACACAAGCTAACAAGGTCTACTTTAGGTCACATCACATAAAGATGTCCAAATTAACTTTTCCACTTTTCATACCCCACCCAATGAAACTCGGCCGAATGTTGATTTTTATAACTCAGTCAATATTTGTATACAATTATGATTAGTAGTGTTGCATTGCATTTATTAAAGAGTAACAAGTTCTTACCCAGCTATCTTCTTTCAACTGCAGCAGTATCGCCCTGGTGGGGAGTAGAAACTCCTGTAGAAACCGTACCCCGTCTCCGCCGTAGTGGTGGTCCACAACCCGGCATACTTGTGACAGAAGATACGGTGCTACAGAGTCAAATGGCTGATAGAGCTCTGATAGGATATCTTGCATGTTGAGGTCAACATAGTCCGAGCCGGACCTCTGGTGGATGGAAAAGAAACAAAATATGAAAGTTGATAAGAGTCTGTCAGTTTGAGGTTCTTGCGATGAGATTTCAGGCTGATCCGATGACTTCCATTCAATTCAAATCGACAGGGACATGTGTCTTGCTGACACTATATTGATAGTGAAAGTATCGTTCAAAATATTTGAACTAGAAATACTCTTGTAACGAAAGAAACAAGTATCGTTGTGTCAGTGGAAAACACTGCAAGTTTATAAAAAGATAACTTGGAACTTCTTATGACAATGTTGACAGATTGATCAGTTGGTTCAATTGAATGTATCAGGTCCTGCTGCCAACAGTTAAAGTCACCTGGAAGTGGTATTTTGTCAAAATAAAGCTTTTGTCACTAAAATATGTGTTTTGATAAGTGGAGTATGAACAAACAATTAACTATAAGGTTTACAAAAATTAGTTTCCATGTTATTTACAAATTTGAAAATAAGCCCGACCCGAGAGGGCGCTGTTCGTGACGTCAATCGAGGCGCAATGAATCGCATGCAGTGCCAACACAAGAAAGGACTTGAATGTACTTGCACGTACGTGTGTTCTATGTTCGATCGAGGCAAAGTCTGCCTCGATTGACGTCACAAAAGGGGTAGGCGGAGTCACCCCCACACAACTTTAATTATTTTTTTAAACATATAAAGCGTTAAAAACAATTGCTCCAAAATTTATTTTATTGTTCAGAAACATATACTCTAATGTTTGAAGGAAAAAAAATTATATTTCCAGGTGACTTTATAGAATGAGTCTATGACTTGTAACATCCTGCAAAGTAAGAAATGTCAAATTGTCGCTTTGACATCTTCAATCTGAAAACCCTGTCAATAAATGGAAAAATCGAAAGGAGAAACACGACAAAAACCTGTCAGGGAAGGAGGTTCATGTAACCAAACAACAATATCAACTTTGGCCAAGAAAGAAATCCAACTAAAGCCACAGTGAGAGAAAAGAAAGCCCCACTAAAACATCTGCAAGTAATCAAGCGATGGTATTTGATTCATGAACTCCACCCAGTAAGCATATCAGGTAAGGCAACACGTCTTACCTTAAGACCAAAGAAACATCTGATTTGAAATGTCAAGTAACGATAGACATGCATCGCCATCCTTGTTTTGCATCCGTATCCATTAACACAAAACTCAACCCATCAACGGTCGTACATAATCCGTGTCTAGAGTATACACTCATCACATACATCTCTACAAAAGAAAACTTAAAACCCTGTGAAAGGGCACGAAAAAAATGAGCAGTAATTTTTACGGTTGACGAATCTGTTGATGATTTCATAAAGAGAACATCTTGAGCGTTGCCTGGAGTTAAACAAAAGCAGTATCAACAATGAATCTCTACTACCGTAGACCACCTTTATCCTAAAACATACGAGCCCTCATTTTTGTGTAACAACAATTGATTTTACAAGTATACAGATAGGATGCAAAATATCACGGCAAACAAAGATTGGTAATAGCTGCTGTCAGAAAGTTTTAGTTTTTTTTAACGAAATAATACAAACCGCCCGAACTTTGATCAGACCTCTTTGGTTACCTTCCGGAATTTCAACTTCTGTGGGGGTGTGTAGGTTTCTAAAAAGTAACTTAATTATTGCAACTTAAAGGTAGGGTTGTAGATTTTTTTGAAAACGTAATGCTGATTTATTTGGCAAATTATCAAGATACAGTAAAAGTCACATTGTCTACTTGTTGAGAAAACAGCAACAAAAGTTCACAGTATTTTCACAAGAACTTTGAATCCATCCACGTTTACAACGAGAACTGACCACATCTCTCTGGCCGAAGCATACTAGCGAAAAAGACACCAATCCTCAGAAGTCTACAAATCATTCATGCAATAATCGTTTTACTGATTTCTAATCAACGGGGAGGCATTTCAGGTGAAATAATTTGCAGAATGCTTGCTATAATTAGTTTCAAATTTGCGAACAGGCTTGTATTAGTGCGCTGCACATTTGTACAGGGCCAATAAAAGTGCCAGCTATGCAGAAAGAACTTTGTTTAAATCCTGCATAGTCACTGTATTATCCTTACAATACAAGTCGCTACAAATAGCATCAAAAGATGCCTGTGGGAAAAATACACACATTGACTCTATGCCCCTGACGTTGTTCACAATGTGTGTGTCCCCCCCCCCCCTCCCAACCCCAACCCCAATGAAATGCTAAAAATGTTTCATGTATGCATCTGCGTTGTACCTTGTGGGAAACCATTCTTCAATTAAAAAAAAAAAAACGATGACATTTTACCTGCAGAGTCTCTGGCACATACCATAACATGTCAGTCATAACACAGTGGGTCTACATGTGGAAAACAGTTACTGATGTATGATTTCATAGCTCCAAAATGTGCAGCATAGATGTCAGTCCTCGTACATGCATTTTACAAAACAATTGTTAACTCAAAAGTGCAGCACTGACTTGAGAGTACGTATGAACTTTCCACAAATGACTTTTTGTGTATCAATACTGCATTGTGTGACAAGTGCATTATCCCTTCCTTTGTTTACTTTGAATAGAATATATATCACGTAGTCAAAAAATCAGCAGCCTTTGGCCCATAAGTCTGACTGAAGTGGGGTGGGGATGAGGACTATTTAAGCTACCGGTCTTCTACTTCCAGAAAAAGTAGAGGGGGTTATTTCTGGTGAAAATACTGTTTTTCTCAATCTCATCTTGGCGTGGTACACTTCTAGCGCTCAGCGCTTGAGAAGTACATTGAAGAAGACATCCAATTCAATTCAATTCAAAAAACTTTAATCATCATTTGCAGGCAATTACAATAGTAGACCAGCTCAATATAAAAATATTAAGATAAATATACAATACACAATAATTTTAAAATACATATAAAGATAACTTGACAAAACGACAAGGCAGAATATGTACAAATGATTGAAACCACAGCAATTAACCAACAGGCAGACAAAAACAAAATTTTTTTTTTTTTTGGGGGGCGGTATTGTTTGTTCCATCTTGGAGTGTGGGTAGAAGTAAACAAATAATCTTTATCCATCATGCAAAGTTACACCTAAAACTAAACAACAAAACGAGCAAAGGAATGGAGGTTAATTTAAATCCACAACAAACTCCACCAGAATTCCAACCCATGCTACAAACCTTGCTATGAGTGCCATCCCCCTGTCCTTCCGAGACATACTCTTTCACATCATTAAGAAGATTCCACACCCCAAGAAGAAGCAAAACACTGGGTATCCAACCCCCAAACAACAGCAGCAAGAAAGCCTTCAAGAAGATTACATCATGATAAATGTGGCGTTTACGGACATCTTCTGCCATCTTTTTCTCCCCACCAGGAAATTTTCTTATTTCCACCTCATCAGTGAATATGACTACATCTACATGACTTGCAAACCTAACTGACTGATGTTGTGCACCTTGCATACTCTGCACCGCCCGTAGAGTAATCAGATACAATTGACACAGAGATGTTTCTCGCTCTGCGACCATGAGCTTACCAACTGTCCTCATTCCATCACTCATTGGTTCAAAGAGAAACTGTTGATGAATTGGTTTAAAGATGAGGTAATGTTGCTGAGAATGAATAGTTTCTGACAGGCTTTCTCTTATTTTGTTTAGCTTTGGTGCCGCTAGTGGTGCTGAGAAAGTTGCTATGACAACTTACTGTCTTTAAATCAAGATAAGTTATGGTATTGGTAAAAAGAAAGTTAAGATAGCTGCTATTAGCCTTGTTGAGATATGGTGGACACCATAAGAGTGCATTGGTTGTTTTGGAGCCTTCATACAAATGTACCCAACCTAATAGAGTCATAGTAACGTGTTCACCATATCTCAAAACGGCTTATGGTACACTTGATCTCTTTGGATCAATACATGTACATGTATATGGAACAGCGTTGGTAGGCCTAATGTTTCTAAGATAGTTGCTATTGCACGCTTAATCTTCTTAAATCAAGGTGCAAGCTCGTGTGTCACGCCCATGTTTCAACACTTTTTACTGGTCATAAACAAAGGTTTATACACACCCACGTGATGCACTCTCCACCAATAGGAATAGCGAAACTGTCTGAGGTATTTATGAATGCACGCTTATTCTTCTTAAATCAAGAAAAGGCATCGTAACTTTATACAAAGACTTATGCCTTCGTCAACTTCTCTGTTTGATTTAAGATAATGCTCAACAAATGTTGAAAAGAACACCCAAAATGGCATACACAATCATTTTTAATTGAGTTTGAGTTATGTTTTGGTCCCCCAAAAAGTTTGTTCTTTGAAAATAAATTGAAAATAGGCCCAAGTCACAATCACCAAGTTAATCTACCAAAGATTGAAGTCCATATCATGAAGAATCTGATTTTGTTTTATAATTGTGAAGTTGTTTACATCACTCTTAATAAACAAATATTAACACATCTTTAAGAAAAACTCAATGCAGATCTGCGGACACACCAAAGGACAGCTTGAACTTTCTCTCATTGAAGATGATGACAAAATGACAACACCAGATGACGAGCATCAGTTTCTCTGATTCATGGACGATGGACATCAACTGCTCATTCCAAGATGATTATTATACCCTATAAATATTTCTTGTTAAAGGAGATGTACATACAGTCCTTATCTTAGGGAGACTGGACTGGATGGCTCAGCTGGTAGAGCGCCGTCACAATCAACTGGAGAGTGTCCTGATACTTCATGGAGGCAACAAAGGCGATTGCCTTCATGCCCCCTGGTCATTGCATTCAGGGCTGTATGCTTTGTTTTTGAAAGGGCAAGGGCACCAAGGCATTTTTCTTTTTGGTAAATAGCACTCTATGATGAAATTGGAGCATTTCAAGGGCACCAAGGCAATGACCAGGGGACACGGAGGCAATCGCATTCATTCCCTCCGTGGAGTATCAGGCCTGTGCATTGGTGCCCTTGAAATGCTCCGGTAGAAATTTACAATTTCCTCATAGGGTGCCCTTTACCAAGGGGAAAATGCCTCGGTGCCCTTGCCCTTTCCAAAATGAAGCATATAGGCCTGCTGCAACATAGCGCTGGACAGCTCAGTTGGTAGAGCACCGGCATGGTCAACCAGAGGTCATTGGTTCAAATTCCGCTCTAGTAAACTTTTCTTTGTTTAATCCCAAATTATTGACAGCAGTCACCAACACCTCTCCCAATTGTGGCAATTTCAGCAGTAATGGATACTGGCTTTAAAATTTTCCCTCCAAGTTGAAACTATTTCATTGAGTGTTTTACGACCCCAGTTGCCTAAAACATTTGCAAGAGAAGATTGTAAATTCATCAAGCTTTGCCTAATGCAATAGTTTAGTTGAGGAGACGTTACTTTTGTCAGGAGACTGGGAACAGGCTTTCCAGACATTCAAACCAAATGCCTTGGAAATACCATGAGGTATAAGTTAAGTGATTGTATGGTGATTCAACTACCATATTTTGTCAACTTTAGTAAATTGTAAAATGTCATATGGTTAAAGATGCATGGCTTGACTTTTAGCAAAGTTGATGGTATCAAAATAAACTGAACAAACAAACAAATTAAATATTAGAAGAATGTTTTTCTTAAGTCGAGTAAGTGATCAACTTTCATTTGAGACATTGAATGAAAATAACAACCCAGTTTAAAAGATACGTACATAGTACTTAAAAAAATACATGTACTTATTCCCACTTAGTTTCTTCGAGGGTGACTTTCAACTTCTGTCTCCTGAAGAAGGCCTTCAGTCCACCCTGTGTTCTTTACTACTGTCAAACCAGCTAACTTGAACTTCCCTTCTGGAGGAGGTCTCCACCGACAAAGAAAGTGACAATGGTCCCCCAATGGATGGATTCAGTGTTTAACGGTCTGTGAAATTGGGCCCCCAAAGTTCATGAGGTGTGGTCCACAAGGGTCTGTCCTGGGTCCAGAGGGACCTTTTTTCTCCCCAATGTTTGGATTGAGAAAAGTACACTATGCATTCTTAAGAGTTCACCTCTTGCCTTGATTCTGTCTGCACGGAAAGGATTTATGGAAAGAGTGATTGGTGAGTGGAAACAGCAGTGAGCTGTCCCAACTTTTATTTTAGACAAACTAAATGGTACAAGCTCACAAGCAGTCATAAATAATGCTGTAATTTGACTACACAAAGCACAAAAATAGTCCAGGCAAGGAATGTAGCATTGACACTGCAATCAATTTGCTTAATGTGAGCAGAGCAGTTGAAATTTATAGGTGCCAACAAGTTCACATTTTTGTACAACTTTGTCTTGGAGCTTGCAGTAGACTTTCTTCCAACAGAACATGAAGTAACTCTAGGGAAGTATCAAGGGCTTTGAAGCCACATTTAGAGGGTAGACCACTGGGGAAAACCAGTTCGCCTGCTACTAATATTAGGGTCAGACTGTTACGCAATTGGGTCGATACGCAAAAATAATAAAATTAATACAATTTATTAAAAAACTTCAACAAAACAATTATACAAAATTGTTTTTATTTAATTTAAACCAAAATCATATCCATAAAATGTTCCTGATTGCACCTAAGAGCTTTTGAAACGTCAAATTCCAAGGATCAGCGTGTTGACCAAACTTGAAAATTTTGGGTCTAAAATGCCTCCCAGTTTTGGAAAATTCTGGTGAGAATTTGGAATATTCCTTACTCAATTTAAAAAGTGCAACTGCAACTAGCACAGGACCCCACATTGTTTACTAATGATATCATTGGGTCCTTGGGTAATGCAAACTTAAAACAAAAATATATATATCTTGTGAGCAAAATGACATTAAAGGCAGTGGACACTATTGGTAATTAGTCAAAATAATTATTAGCATAAAACATTACTTGGTAACGAGTAATGGGTAGAGGTTGATAGTATTAAACAGTGTAAGAAACGGCTCCCTCCGAAGTGGAGTAGTTTTCGAGAAAGAAGTAATTTTCCACAAATTTGATTTCGAGACCTCAGATTTAGAATTTGAGGTCTGGAAGTCAAGCATCTGAAAGCACACAACTTTGTGCGACAAGGGTGTTTTTTCTCGCATTGTTATCTCGCAACTTCAATGACCGATTGAGCTCAAATTTTCACAGGTTTGTTATCTTGTGCATATGTTGGGATACACCAAGTGAGAAGACTGGTCTTTGACAGTTACCAATAGTGTCCATTGTCTTTAAGGAAATAAAAATGCGTTAGAAACTAAAGATTATTCTAAATACAAAAACCTGGAGCAGTCTGCACATCCCAAAACAATTTATTAAGTGTACTATCTAAGCAAATTGAAATTTCTGCCTTTATTCACCAAGTATTCCTTTCTTCCGTCAATCAACAGAGCAGTAACAATCCTGGATAGAACATTTAAAACCATGGAGCTAACAGAGACTTCAAAGAAGGGTTCCCGCCTCATGCACTTTGCATCACTTTATATAATGACTTCCGAATAACGATCATTGAATTGCTGTTCACCAGATGTTTGGACCTTTCCATCTCTTTCTGCTCTCTTAAAGGCACTGGACACCTTTGGTAACTGTCAAAAACCAGTATTCTCACTTGGTTTATCCAAACATATATGCATAATATTACAAATCTGTGCAAATTTTGAATGAATTGGTCAACAGCTCTCAATTGCTTGTTGTTACCAAGTAAATTTCATGCTTACAATTATTTTGAGTAAAAAATAACCAATAGTGCCTTTAAAGTGTGTGCACAACATTTCACGTTCCCAATTTTTTTAGGTGATATCAAGTTGGTTACCGTTGAAGACTTCCCTTCAAGTATTTTTGCCTGAAATAAAAGTTGTTTTGTCCCAGGTCCAAGTCCTGCTCTAGTCATTTTTGTTCCTGTTCAATCTAAACCAATAAGTGACACACGCAAACAAAAAGAAATTCTTACTGCTTTGTCAATCTTTTCAGTAGCATCACCAAACTAGCGGATGATTCAATCAAATTCAAAATCCCCATATTAACTGGATACAAACTGTTCCATAAATAGCGCCGGACGTTTTCTCTTTCTCCTTGGCCTAAATTCTTTGGACTTTTGACTCAGTTGACATATGTTCTTGATCTCTAAAATAGCCACAAGATGTTGAGAGGAGTGGGAGGCATGCAAAGGATCTCTAATGATGAGGATTAAAGTAGTATTGCATAGCTTCCTTTAAACAGCTGCCTAAAGTCACTGGACACTATTAGTAACTACTCAAAATAATTGTTTGAATAAAAACTAAAGACTTACTTGGTAACGAGCAATGGAAGAGCAATGGAGAAACGGCTCCCTCTGAAGTAACATAGTTTTTGAGAAAGTAATTTCTCACTGAAATATTTGAATTTAATAAGTGCACTCAGATGAGGTCTTGAATTCAAGGTATCTAAAAGCACACAACTTGTACGACAAGGTGGTTTTTCTTCAATTATTCTCACGCAACTTCAATGAACTTGAGTTCGAATTTTCACACGTTTGTTATTTTATACATATGTTGAGATACACCAAGTGAGAAGGTTTGTCTTTGACAATTACAAAAGGTGCCAGCGCCTTCAAAGGCACTGTACACGTTTGTCAAAGACCAGTCTTCTCACTTGGTGTATCCCATCATAAGCATAAAATAACAAGCCTGTGGAAATTTGAGCTCAATTGGTCATCAAAGTTGCGAGAAAATGATGAAAGAAAAACATCCTTGTTTGAAGAATTTGTGTGCTTTCAGTTAGGAATAAAAGACTAGAAGTCTAGCTAGAAGTCTTTTATTATTTTAGTGAGGAATTACCTCTTTCTCAAAAACTACGTTACTTCAGAGGGAGTCGTTTCCCACAATGTTTTATATTATAACACCCCTTGCAAAGATTCTGCCTGCTCATTGGTTTAGAGCGCGTCACATGACATGTCTTAGTTTTGCTACACGACGGCCGTCGGTTTGCCATGCGCTAGTCCGAAGACTAGCACATGGCGCCGTGCGCTAGTCCGACAGACTAGCACACAGCGTGCAGTACCCAGACGTCCGTTGCGTGTACGAGGATCATAAATTAATAGTCTGTAACCATTTCGGATTGCACGACACTACATGCAACACAGTAAGTAAAAGTGTTTGCAATCTGTATTCGCATCGTCCGTGGATTGTAGCATTCAGGTCTGTAACTTAATAATAATAGTACAGTATTTAGAAATGTTTGGGGTGTTATAAAACAAATATTGACTGCTTTTACTCGTGCAATGGTTAAAAACTATGACTCCCTCGGTGATCCCCGGAGCGTTCTATTTTCCCTCGGCTTCGCCTCGGGAAAACAGAACGCTACGGGGATCACCTCGGGAGTCATAGTTTTAACCATAGCACTCGAAGCAGTCAATATTTGTATACTATCAACAGCTCTCCAATGCTCGTTACCAAGTCAGTTTTTAAGTTAATATTTGTTTTGAGTAATTACCAAACGTGTACCTTCCCTTTAAAGACATTCTTGCCAAAATGAAGTACACTATAAAGATGTGTGGCCCAAATATTCGTAAAGTTTGCGTAATTGTTAGCCTATTTATCTTTTATTTCACTATATTTTTTTTTCCTGTGGTCCAAGGACCTTTTATGATGGACTTTAAGTAGTTATTATGCTAAATGTAGCTCATAACATTAATAGCTAATTAAAAAAAAAAAGCTTTTCATTGTGATGAGCCGGAATACTTTCTTCCAAATTGATAGTAAAAATCAAAATAGCTATACTCCTGTAGGCTAGGAATTTTAAGTTGTCATTAGAGACAACTTTAACTTGGAAACAATCCTTTGATGATGACTAATATTTGGTTAAAAATACAAATGACTTATTTTCAGAGCCTATTAATTATCACACATTACCAACATCCATGTACAAACAAATAAGTGTTTTACACACTGTGCAAGGCATACGTGGCAGTATTTTATGGTGGTTATTACTTTTCCTTTTTTTCCTTTTGAAACAGCAGCCGTCGATTTCACAAAGAGTAAGGACTCGTCTTATCTCGAGTTAGGACGAGTAACTCGTCCTAACTTAGGATTAATCTTAAAGGCAGTGGACACTATTGGTAATTACTCAAAATAATTATTAGCACGAAACTTTACTTGGTAACGAGTAATGGGGAGAGGTTGGTAGTATAAAACATTGTGAGAAACGGCTCCCTCTGAAGTGGAGTAGTTTTCGAGAAAGAAGTAATTTTCCACAAATTTGATTTCGAGACCGCAAGTTTAGAACTTCAGGTCTCGAAATCAACCATCTAAACGCACACAACTTCGTGTGACAAGGGTGTTTTTTCTTTCATTATTATCTCGCAACTTCGACGACCAATTGAGCTCAAATTTTCACAGGTTTGTTATTTCATGCATATGTTGTGATACACCAAGTTAGAAGACTGGTCTTTGACAATTACCAATAGTGTCCACTGTCTTTAAGGTCTGCATGCTACAGTGCAGGGTTGGGACTAGGATTAGTCTTAAGTTAGGAAGAGTTTTGTGAAATCGACGGCAGTACACATAGTTTCTTTTGCTCCGCATTTATGATTATTTATATCAGGGACCTATATGGGGAACATTGGATCCACTGAATGGGGACATACAGGACTGTGACCAATCAAATGAAATTACAATTTTTTTCCCCACAAAAATTACAGAAGAAACAAGAGAGTTAGAATCATAAATTTCAGTCCATGTGTATACCATCAAATAAATGCGAGTGGACAGCCCACACCATTTGATATATTTCTAACTTCCATAAGGACCCTCCTTTGTTTACAAACATTGAGCACCATTGTGTAATGGTCCATTAGTCGGCTTTCCCTCTCACCAAATTTACCAGACTGGGTGGGCACAAAGCTGATAGCATTATTGTATCAAATGATAAATTGTTGTATTTTTGTTGCAGTGAAGGACACATGAGTTAATCCCATGACTGTGGCTGTGACACTGCAAAAGAAAGGTCGGCTAGCTGTCAAAGGCTTTATTGTCTGCTAAAGTGAGTCAACTTTACTCTCATGATAATATTGGATATTGGAGGATTATACAACAGCCAAGGTATCCACCAATAAAGTGCTCAGGGCGATTGAACAAAAAGAAGCACTTATTTACAGCAGGTTTAAAAGTTGTTTTTTAAATAGGAGACCGATTTATGAAGCACTTTATGTACAAAGGTTAACAAGGTATTTTGGTGAATTCAGCAACCACTGCCAGAAACACTGAAGCAAACACCTTCTCTTATGGATAAGTGTAACTGAGTTCTATTATAGCATTACACAAAACACAGGATCTACAACTTCATGTCCAATCCATAGAAATGAAGCAATAATGGTTTTAACCCTCTAGTGTCATGACCGGGACTCGAACCCACACTCTGCTTATCAGAAACTCCTTAGCTTAAGTCAGTGCGCATGACAGCACGGCCATGACAGCCACAAATTATCTGCACTAAGCCAACGATCAGAATCCCTCACAGGATGCGTCGATATTGTCAAAGACCATGGAGTACTGACTGACACTTCTGACTAAGACCAAGTAATAATACATCTGCTGACTCCACTAAGCGAAAGGATTAAAACTATTTGTGGGTTACTAAAATTTCAAAATAGTTCATTGGCTAAATTTTTACAGGAAGTGCAAACTTTGTTCAACTGAAAGGGAATGTAACTGTGTTTATTATAGCCTACCATCTAATTTTACCTCCATGGTACTACATACTACATATAATATAACAGGCCAGATACTTCACGGATGCAACGAAGGCGATTGCCTCTGGAGATGGCCCCTGGTCATTGCCTTGGTGCCCTTGAAATACTGTAGTAGCAATAGGGTACCTTTACCAAGAAGAAAATGCTTTGGTGTCATTGCCCTTCAAAAACAAAGCATACAGGCCTGAAATAACACCCAAATTGCAAGGAAAAACATGGACATTAACACTGGACAGGACCACTTAAACCAATGATGAGCGAATGAAGGTGTTGGCTCTTCTACTTCAATGTTGCACCATTGCAAGATCGGTGCAATCATGGAGAAAGTAATGAAGGCCTTGTCCTACACGGCAGCATCTTGAATTTCCAGCTTTTCTACCTCAATGTTTTTTGTCAAATGTACATTTTGGCTTTTAGCTGCTGTATTGCAGTATTTTAATCAATTATGCGAAGGAATAATGTTGCACCATCTCCCTTTAATAAGAACCCATGACTGTCCCCATTCATGTGAACCTGTTTCCTGATACTTCTAGCATGTGTAACAAGGACATTAAAGGCAGTCCGATCAGGAAAAGAGGAGTTTGAGTTGGATGTTGGTTATAAAAACTCACAGCAGGATGCGAAAAGATGAAGATCAACATAATTAGGCTGAAATTATTGATGAAAATGCTTTATTCGAGACAGGTAACTATGCATTAAAGCCATTATACACTTTCGGTAAACAGTATTGTCCAAGTCCCACACTTCGTGTATCACAACTAATATATAAAATAACAAACCTGTGAGAATTTAGGTTCAATCGGTCATCGGAGTCGGGAGAAAATTTCGCGCATTTTGCCGTGTCATGACATGTGTTTAAAATAAATCCGTAATTCTCGCTAAGGAGAATTTATATTGTTTTAATGTTTTCTCAAAAAGTAAAGCATTTCATGGAACAATATTTCAAGAGAAGTCTTTCACCATCACCTTCTGTAAACCCTGTAAATTATTTGTAAATCTGTGAATATGTTTTTTTTTTCCTGTACCGAAAGGGTATAATGGCTTTAACAATTGCCCTTTAAAACAATGTCCTGAAATCTAATACAAGTTAATCAAATTTCAGTTGTAGTAACATCAATTCACCACAAGAAAAACAAGTCATCCCTAAAAGGTTTCCGCCCCCCCAAAAATGAAACTTACAAAACCACAAAATCAGCGGGAATGTTCGATGCACAGTTAGGGGCGTATTGAAGAAGCCCTTTAGTGAACCCAGCCACCCGATAGGTCAATACTGTTTGGTTAGGGGGGTTAATACGGTTCAAACCACTGCGACACCCACAGAGTCTCCCATACATCAACCTCCGGAGCATAAACATGTATGTTTCCAGACCTTAATCTGCAATACACAATGATCACTTGTTTATAGAAGGCGCATACTATTGATACCAATTTGTTAGATTATAAGCTGGGAAGGTTAACACAAACAGTCTTGGGAGATATTTCTGTTGTCCTTTTTTCCCCTTTTTTTTTTTATTTCAAAATTGCTGTTTCTAACCTGTACTATGTAATTCAAGCTTTTTCATAGCAGGCACTTGTGCCTGAGCAAGTCTTAATTTTCACACTCGGAGGATGTCTCAAAGCGCTCACTATTTTAAACAACCATTTTACATATGTGTACAAAATGTAGCCACCTTACAGCAATTTACAGGGTGTTATGGCAAAACCATGGAGGAAGTTCCTCCATGCATTAACTGAGCTGAACACAGCCTACATGTACCATGCGAGGAACACTGAGGCAAATCCTTCTGGATAATTGTAGGCCTACTGGTTTCGATTATGGTTATTACACAACACACAGAACTTGTGGCTTCTGAAGGATGTAGCGATATAAGGGAACACATTGCCTTGGACCAGTCGAGTTAGTCTTTGAAAAGCATTTGTAACCGTTTGTTATAAAATGCGTATGGTTGGAAAGATGTTTTACAAGTAGAATACAATGATCCACACAAATTTGCCTCGAAATTGCGTAGGTTACCTCTTAGACTATCATGGTCGGCCATTTATGGGAGTCAAAAATTTGACTCCCATAAATGGCAGAACATGTTAGTTCGCAAAGCAAAAGGAAAACTTACCAGGCAATTCATTGTATTCTACTTTTAAAACATCTTTCCAACCATATGCATTTTATAATGGTTCCAAAGACTTTTTATAGACCAACTCGTCCGATCCAAGGCAACGTGTCCCTTTAAGTAATTTGCTTTATAACGGATGGGTAAAGACCGAACTAGAATCCACACTCTGCTGACCAGCAACACCAGATATCATCGTACCAGACATTATTCAAATGAAAATCATAAAAGGCTTAATCCCTTATTGTCGTTTCTTTACACCAATGGTAAAAGTTTTAATACAGCTAGGTCTACCCTTAAGTCACTCTAATGTATCACGGTGTGCGACTGATTTCATATTAGCTGAATATTTCACAATGCCAATTAAGCACAGACTATGTACAACTCTAAACACTCCAAGCTGGGACAGATTACCACAAATACATGTACACACGTAGATTCCTCACAAAGAAAACAGAAAGTACCCCCTGACACATTAGTGTATAGGCTACTACTACCATAAGTGTACACCGGTACATTCACTGCATGCTACACTCAGCTGGTTGTTTTGTTGCAGGGTGATAAACACACAACACTTATAAACCAGAAAAGTTCCATGGTAAAAAAAGTTGCACCGAAACCAGGTTATCATCTCTTAAGGGTCAAAGCCAACATAATGGTTTTCACCGTACACAATACTCAAGTGCTTCCCGTTGGCAAACCATACATGTTGGTTTTCATAGCTACATGTATGTCATAGAAAAGAGACTAACTTGTGATGAGAATGCAAAACCAGGGTGGCATAATATCTTTTCAGATTACAAAATATATTGAGAAAGATGAAAGAGGGAGTCTAAGATTTTAGGAGTCCTGGGGTGGATTTCACAAAGAGTTAGGACTAGTCTTATCTCGAGTTAGGACCAGTTACTCGTTCTAACTTTAAATAATTCTAGCTGGGTGATTTGTTTGGTAAAACATAACATTTACAACAAAAAGTGAATTTATAGATATTGAATATATTATGAATAATTCTGGTAATGAAACCACGGAAACCTGTAAACAAGAGTGCTTTCTATGTGAACCAGAAACATCAGGGTTAACTGCTACGATCCTCCATGACAAGTGTTCTGGGTTCTTTTACTCGAACCCACACACTTTGATCAGAAACTGCGGAGCTTTAAAGGCAGTGGACACTATTGGTATTTACTCAAAATAATTATTAGCATAAAACCTTACTTGGTGACGAGTAATGGGGAGAGGTTGATTGTATAAAACATTGTGAGAAACGGCTCCCTCTGAAGTGCCATAGATTTCGAGAAAGAAGTAATTTTCCATGAATTTGATTTCGAGACCTCAGATTTAGAACTTGAGGTCTCGAAATCAACCATCTAAACGCACACAACTTAGTGTGACATGGGTGTTTTTTTCTTTCATTATTATCTCGCAAGTTCGATGACCGATTGAGCTCAAATTTTCACAGATTTGTTATTTTATGCATATGTTGAATGAACACCAACTATGAAGGCTAGTCTTTGACAATTACCAATAGTGTCCACTGCCTTTAATCTAAAAGTATCTCTTAGCTATAGAAAATGTTCAGCTTGGCTCAGAGAAAGAACTAACCAGTATCACTGACACAGATTACGCTACTGTTAACCCCCAAATGACATGTGAACACAGCAATCATTCATGAAAATATGACAGTACGAAACTTGATAAAAATTTGTCAAAAGAACTTAGATTTGCCCCAGAAACTTTGCTGAAAGGTGCCCATCTAAGGGGGGTCGTGGTTGCCCTGTACGTAATACAAAAAATACTCTATACTGAAAGAAGGAGAATGTTTGACTTAAAAAGCGGCGGAGTGATTGAACTGAAAGAAAGTTAACCTTCATTTGACCTGGATATTTGCAAATTCTGAGAAGCTGAATTGTGAAGGATGTGGCCTACGTGTTGGAGCCGCAGGCGTGTAGAGGTGCCTTTAGCAGCCAGCTACATGCCCGATGGAGTATACAGTCTGTGATCAACATTTATCTAGAGAGAGCAAAACCAGTGGCCCGAAAGAGAAAAAACCTCAATGCATGCGAGAGAACCAATGCACAACTCTGATCCAACATGGCACTATAGCTGGGAATCGAACCAGGGCCACAATGGTGAGAGGCAAGCACTAAAAGCACTAAGCCACCAATGTTTACGACATTGTTATTATATACCAGCCATCATTGCTCCAGCCATACTCCCACACACTTTCAAAAAGGCAGAGGACGCGTCATGCTCATGTAGGAACTCTCTACCAAATCACATTACAACATCAACTCACTCTGGACTTTCAAGACTTCCAAAACACATCGCTTCCTTCTCAAATGAGGTTTGCAGAAACACCATGTGTCTCTACACGCAAACCTTGCTTGATCTTCACCTTGCCAACTTTCAAATTCTACGTGTTCTCTTAGTCACCAATGAATTCTTGTTCTTCCCACAATTAATATAGCAATCTATATTACCAATTTGACACTTTGGAACATGCACTTTATAAGCCGTCAACTTATTTACTCTTACTTACCGAATGAAATAAAGAAGTTTCTAAGGAGCAGGTTTATGCACCAAGAATGGCAAGTTTCCGAATCAGCTTTCAAATCAATCAATCAATCATTAGTCAGTGTATAATTTCCTACCCATCATGTTAGCACACAGCTTGATTGAGTCATTCTAGCCAGACAACACTCATAGATGTGTACATGTACTTTATGTAAAGTTACACAGCGCTGTGAATCCAGGGGTCACGGCGATTAACTCAAGATCTGAGTTACGATCTCATTAATATTGGCACCCTTGTTCCCATGGGCAAGGTGTTTTATTAAGCTCAGTAGTCACTATAACCCCTGGAAGGAACACTCTGCTGACAATTGATACTGATTGCCGTTTATGAAACTAAAATCGTTTTTTTATGTACTTAATGTAAGCTGGTTGGGAACTTTTGAGCGGTATGCAATACAAGACTTTTGGGATGCTTGGTGCCAGCAGACTTACCAGGTAAATTCCATTGTTCTCGGTAATGTGTGCATGCGCAGAGCTACGTAAACAATGGATATTTACCTGATTAGTCTGCTGCCACCTAGCGTTCCAATGTTTCCCATTAGTAATCACTCTTGTAATAAAAATCAAAACTTTTTTGAGAGAGTCATTTCACTTTGAAGTAATGTGGTTATGGAAAATAAATCATAGTTTTTATCTCCCAAAATTGGAATCTTAGAAGCATTACCGACAGTTTTCCCATCGGGGATTTCCTCCCACATCTATAACCTGAACCTTTCTTCTCATATCCTATTCGTCGTACTTTTGGCACTTATTGTGCTGTTGGATGTGAAATAAGTAAAGAAACAAACTAAGAATTGGGAAACTGCAGGATTTTTTAATTGGGTTATGTAGATATTCCAGAATGCAAAACTGCTTTGGACTAAATCTTTTTCAACACTATATACCAGACTGAATACAGTTTAAGCATGCTGTAAGATCAAAGAAGTGGTAGGCATTTACCCTATGACTCGACGCCCCTCTCATAGGTTGCAATGCTTGACCACTCTCTAAATGTTAAAGGGTGAAAACACCACTCTTTACATTTCGAGTGGTCCCTTAAATGGCTCTTTATAAAAAGAGTGGTGGTTATTTTACTTTTTTAGAGGGGTTTTACTCCAGGAGAGAGTGAAACATCACTCCAGTCTTAAAGAGTAGAAGACCACTCAACCACTCTTTTGCATTCTAGTTCCATCCATAATTTTCCCTCAGGCTACACACTTCCAGGGGTTATGATCGAGCAAAGCCTTCCAAGATTAACAAACCATGGGAACAAGGTTGTACTTTAGGTTTATGCTGGTTCTTACTCATTTTCTAATTATAAAATGCCAAGGATTTCCCCCAGACAAACTTCAGACCCTGATGATCGTCCGGTCATTTAGAAACTAGTAAGCAGGGGTGCTTGAAAGTTAACCCAGGGAGGCAGGTTGAACACAGTTGTCTCTGGCATCTTCACTCAATCCCCCAAACCCTCTGGAACCAAACCCCCCCCCCCCCCCCACACACACCTAACACCAGTGAACTTTTGGAGACTTTTGGACGCTAGGTGGCAGCAGACTTACCAGGTAAATTTCCATTGTTTACGTAGTTCTGAGCGTGTATGCGCACATGACCGAGAACAATGGATTTTACCTAGTTGGTCTGCTGCCAACAAGCGTCCCAAGAGTCTCCAATTCCAGAGAAAACCCAAGCAGTGAGGTAAGAGGACTGAAACCCAGTCCACATAGTGCCCCCGTTGGGATTCAAACCAGGGTCCTAGAGGTGACAGGCGAGGAAAGATACCACAAGCCAACCTGCCTTGGAAGGGTGCTTGGAAGGACACAAAATCTTTGAAATGAGCACATATTATTTGCGTGACTACCAACAAGCTTAACTTGGTAGCTGCCTGACCCTCCCCAAACAAATTATTGATTAAAACTTAAAAGCCTTCTGGTAACAAACACAATAACCATAAAATTGCATGAATTACCATATAATTGGTTTTCCATACTTTGAAGTGCCTGGTAAATAGAGTTAGTCTTAGCCTAACAATCCGTTGGCCAAATATAAAAATGAAGTTTGCGAGGAATATATTTATATGAGGTGTGTGATAATTGAGTGTCTGATTTATAGCCAAGTTACAATCAAGGCCCTTTTGGTTATCAAATATGAAATGACAAATAAAGACCTTAGTCACTGAGCCGACAAAATATGGTTATCCAATTACAGTGACATTATGTAACGAATTCTGTCTAACAACCAAATCTCATACCACAACTGTCTCGTCATTTATAAAACCACACACAAGGGCAGCGAGAAAAGAGAGGAAAATAAAAGCAAGAAGTGTCACTGAATACCCATCACTGGCTGAAATCATTGTTTAAAGGCTAAGTATGCCTTCAGAGAAATGCTTCTCAGATTCAAATTTGGGAAAATAAAAACCGATATATTTGTACAAAAACTCTACATTTATTTGAAGTGAAATGTTTCTATCGAAACACTTCATACTATCGAGTTGCTGTAGGCTTTAACTACCCAAGTTTTTATTGCAATTAATTTTAAGACGAATAACCAAATGTCAACCTTCCCTTCAACAGGATATTACTGTCATACTACCATGGGGAAACCACAACCAGACCAACTAACGACCCCCCCCCCCCAAACTCAACCAGTCACAACAAACAAACTAAAGTAAAACCAAGTAAAACCATGGTAAAAGTGTGAAAAGAAAATGAACAAAAAAATGGTATTAAGTCATATCCCCTAGTTCATCTACCAGTGAACATGAATTTTTTACAAGCCTTTCCTTCCTCCGTGCTTTGAACTACAAATCCAAAACTTCTTCAAACATCCTATTCCAATCCTACAATTGTACCTATGATCTTTTCCGACCTCGGTACGTTATAAGCCATCCTGTGGATCATAATAAAAATAAAGGGACCTTCGTGCCCCCCCCCCCTCCCCAAGCAGCCATCATTCATAGTTCCTCTCTGTCATCATATCTAAACACGACAGCTTCCCCTTTGACACTTATTAATAATGTACCTCAAGGTACACACTTAGGTTACATTGGTAGGCCATGTGTGGCGCTGGAAACTTTAAGGGAAACCACTTTCCTTAGGGAAGAATCGCTTCAAAAGAAAATTATACACATTATCAACATTTGCAGTGGTTCTTACCAAGTAAGTTTTGACGGTCGCTTATTTTTTAAGGGATTACCCTCCCTTTAAAATTAATCCAAGCCTAAAATAATCCTATCATGTAGCTGAATTGCTCAATATATCTTGTAATTTCTACATACTTAAAATCGCATAAGCAGGTTGTTTGTGGTATGCTGTGCAAAGCACACTGTCTATTTCAAAATATTGTTTGAAACATAATCCTGATGACATCTGTGACTGGGCGTTCTCCTCTTGAACTTTTAACTAAAACATGTCAGAGACACTGGACCCTTCAAACAAACTCTCTAAATTCATCTCTTAAAAGAATAGGATAGGAAGGAAAAGTTTCTTCCTTGATAAAGACCGGGAAAGTTAGTTTTCTCAGTCAAAGTGTGATAAAAAAATGTTGTTTTATCACTACTACCGCTCAATTCATAAACTGCAGGAGTTCGTAAAAGGGCTAAAATCAAGCTGCGGCCTATAAGCCGAAGATTATGGTAAGTATATTATTTTAAAGAACCATCTATGGAAGTTCTGATAACATTTAGTCCTGAGTCCAAAGAATAAGAATAATAAAAGGTATTTATAATGCGCTTTTCCAAAACTTGATCAAAGCGCATAACAAAGAAAAAGATAAACTAGGCCTAAAACTAGCAAGAAACAAATTATAATCTACTATTTAGGAAAGTAAGAGATAAGTTTTAAGTTTTTTCTTAAAAGTAACAACACAAGAAGATTTACGGACATTAATTGGGAGGAACTTTGTGAAGTTTTGTGGAACTTCTCACGTTCACCTTTATAGAGTGACTATTTTCGCTCTGTTGGTTATCCTCATATATCAGTAGTCTTATTTTATTTTTTAGTTCTCTGTATAAATTGTTTGTTGTGCTATAGTATAAAAGGTATAAATAATACAAACGAATAGAAACTTTGTTTTGCAAAAAAAGACGAAGTGGCCAAGCCCAGTCAACTTTTATTACTGTTTCTTTTGTCATGAGAAAGTTTCCACTCCGGTGGCCTTTTTTCTTCCGCTACAAAAGTCTTTAGTATTGGGCGGACTGAATAGCCCATGGTGTCATGATGAGAAAATCCAAAGCTAGTAAAGTAGTATCATCCACGGAGTTTAATCAACTCCCATGACACGAACGTCTCCCCAGTCCACAGAGCAAACAATACCAGCTTATTTTAAACAACGCTTTCATCCAAAATGAAACAAATCAGAATCGTAGACTTAAGTCTGGGATTATAAGAATGTGCAACATCTTAAGAACTTCCGTGGGCAGGGCGACTATACCTTCTGTGTCTTATCAAAAGCATCTTCAGTACATAAGAGGATCACCATGGAAAAGATTAAGAAGAAATTGCAAGTTTTGATCCTATCGGATTCCGTCAGGTGAATTTTCTACAAAAAGGGGTTGCGTTAGAAGGCCTTACATCAAGCTGTTTGACCAACATACTATACAGATTATCCCTCTTTTGTCAGTCCCTACTTGCACATTTTCCTCACCTCTTTATAGGCGGGAGACCTTCCTCTTGTTCAGAGTGGCCTCCAAATGAACTAAAGTAGCCCTCTGTTGTTTTTTGTTCCTTGTCGCCAAGGTCGTATGGAAATTAGTACCTGGGACATTGACTATTGTCAGTTTATCTGCACTGATTGTTTAGGCTAAGGAGGAGGGTTTTGTGTGCAAAATTTGGATTGTACAATCCTTGATGGTGGCTTAAGGGATCAAGACGAAGGCTAGCGGATTTAAAAAGATTCTCCATTACTTCGGCTGATTCGATACTCTTTTGTCAAATTATAGAAGGAATACAAAACACTTTTCACTTTATAGATTTTTTTTAAGTAGGCATGCAAGGACTTGGATTTTGTCTATTTTTTTTTATTGTGCTACAATTTGGTGAGTCAATAATTGATAGGTCTATTCATGCTGTGAAATCATCATGTTGCAACTTGGAATATTCTGGATTCTACTGACCAACACTGATTTCTCCTTGATTTTGATGGAATCTCGTTGATTTTGATGTAAAGGTACTGGCCTGGCTGAAGCCATTGGCGTACACCGAGTCCACGAGAAGGGTATTAGGCCTATAACAACCATTGGGTGTTGGTTGATGTTTCAGTATTTTTTTAAAGTTAGATTATTTATTTCTCATCAAATATGACATTTCAGACAGAAATATTTCAAGGGATGTTTTCAACTATCAATCATCATTAGACCGTGTAAGTTTTATGTAAATCTGTGATCTTCACGATTTTTGTTTCTTACCAATTCTGTAATGTTCCTTTAAGTAAAAGTAAAATGAACAGTGATTTCTAAAACCTATGTTAGCAGCCGTCGATTTCACAAAACTCTTCCTAACTTAGGTTTAATCTTATGACTTAGGACGAGTCCCAACCCTGCACTGTGAGCATGCAGACCTTAAGATTAATCCTAAGTTAAGACGAGTTACTCGTCATAACTCGAGATAAGACGAGTCCTAATTTTTTGTGAAACCGACGCCAGGGCTGAATTTTACACAGACCACACATATACCATAGAGGCCACTGATATTTAGCCTCGGACTTGTCCCCTTTAAAAATCTAGTCTTGTAAAATAAATTCTGGTGTGGTGAAACTTTGAGCTATGAGCAATGCCGTCTCTCATGGAATTTGACCTAGAATTCACCCACTGAAACAGGTTCACATTATATACCAATAATTGATTTGAAATCTCTCAAATGAAAATAAAAATGTGAAGCAATGAAACACGACTTCTCACATTGCTTTCAATTTAATCAATAACAAAACCCCACTGGTGTAACATAGGAGCCATTGTTACAAACAACAAGTGGTTGTCCTGTCCCAGATTTGTTTGACAATCGTTAAAAGTCAATTTACACAAGGGATTATTTTGGGCCTGTTTGGGAATAAGAATATCTTGGTTATATTATGGAAACAACCCACCCCTGGGAACCTGAGACACAGTACTGTTGTCTCCTTCATCACATTCCACCTGATAAAGGGAAGGTTTACATTTGGTAAAATTAATTGCAATAAAAACCTTTGGTTATGGTTAAAATAAGCAGAATGGTTAGAAGCATACAGTAGCATTTGATAGTATTATGTATCGTCTTTAGAAACATTTCATTATGAAGTATCATACTATACGTAACAGTTCTGAACCCCAAAGTTTTACTTTGAGTTTTCTCTGATTGTGTATCTTCCTGCGTGGACATACTCTCTCTGAATTTGTTGTGACATCTCAAACACTTTGTTTTTCACAACAGAAAGTTTGAACAGTCCAGTCTGAACGTATGATTGTTAACTTTCCAAATCCGCAAAAATTAAGTGCATACAAGAGGCATTTCAAACGAGTAAAGAAGTCTTCACTGTTTGTTCAATGTATGCGCTTTAGGTTTGACATTCTTGAAGTAGCACTGCCACTTTCCCCCTTGGGTGAGTGGTACTTCCAGTCCATTAGACCCAAATGTTTATAACGGTAACTATTCTAGGAGCCATTTAGAACGCCAAGAATAGAGCAAGGACCTCCATTTCATGCAAGGCCTGCAAGTTGGATGGTTCATTTCACACACAGCACTTTTGGGTACAGTATACACCGTGTCACCAGGCCTTTTACGGGAGTATGCTCTGATTTGGAAAGGGTAAGGGCACCAAGGCATTTTCTCCTCTGGTAAAGGGCACTTTTCAAGGAAATTGTAAATTTCTAGTGGAGTTTTTCAAGGGCTCCTAGGCACTCACCAGGGGGCACCAAGGTGAAGTATCAATCAGACCTGCGTCACTTTGAGACTTTGGCAAAAAGTGACTCAACGAACTCGCTCAAAAGAGTTCAAGACCCGCCAAGTAATGATAGTTTGTGGGTCTTTGGTTAAAAGCTACTTGCTGGTTTTTTTAATATTAGATACAACAAGCATGGTAAAAAGTCCAGTGGCCACACTAGCTGAATTTCCAAGGAAACTGCAATGGAAATTTAGTTGACAAATTCACCCAGAAAACGGCAGTTTACTCCGGAATTAGCTATTCCTGCTTGTGGGTGGGTGAAGGCCTCCATGGGATAGAGCGATAACCAAATTTTTGTTGATTATATCAAAAAAGCTACCACCTTTGAAAAGGTGGTAGCAGTAATTTGAAATGAACTTTTTCACAGTTTACTTTTATTGTATACGTTTATCAAAAAATAAAAACCACTAGGGAAACTGACTGTCAATGATTTGGGGTTATTCAACCCAATTGTCCGGTTCCAAGAACCAAAGGGAGCGAGTGCTCCCTGTAGTTCTTCTTCCTTTCTCTAAGTTGAATTCAATGCACTGTACTGATTGAGGACCTAAGATACAACACATACAAACTTCTTTATGAAGAAAAGAATAGTACAAAGACTGAGGAATGTACCAGCAAAACAGCAAGGTTTCTCAAACCGTAAGAGTGCAATTTGTGACTTGCAGAAAGCAAGGACAGAAGCATTGAATATGGTCCAGAGTTTCAAAGGTTTCAGATCACAGGTTGTCTTGTGTCTATTGACATATCAATCACCTGGAGGGGTATTCATAGACCACAAATATGTTTGTGAATATTAAAATATTTGGCTTTCATTGAAGGAAAGCCTTTGAGGAAGTTAAGATTGTATTGTAATCTAACTTTTGTTACTGCACTCTCTTTTTTGTATAACGTATTTCCATTGTAAATTAAAATGGTGGTTTTGCTTTGAAAGCATTGCCGTTATTAATGAAAGTTGATGACCTTCCATTAAGATTTTCCCTTTTTTCCCTTTTTTTTGTGAATTTGTATATTTTCCAACACTGTAGGCTAAACTTTGTTCAATTGAATAGAGTTCAAACAATTACAATTTTTCGCAAAAAAAAATATTTTGAATTTAGATCAATCAAACTGTTCATGACTCCTGCTCTAAAACCTTCTTAAGAGTACCACCTCCATGACAGTACCATGGAGGTAGAGACAGTACTACGGCACCAGAAAGTCAACTATTTTGTTGGTATGGCAAGAAAATAAAAAATAAATTCTTTCTATAAAACCTTGGAAATAACATCAACAAATTGCTGACTTCTCTGTTATTAACACAAGAAAACAACCAGGAACTTTTATGCAAACCTTTTGAATCTGACACAAAAAATTCAACTAAGTCAATATTGATTCCATCTTTCTGGTACCATAGGTGATTTTCATTTGAGTACATCCTGAGGTAGCAAGGTAGGAGTAGCCCAGCGCTCCAAATAAAGATCCCAGTGGGACTAAATGCCAGCTTTATTTCAGTACAGAACAGCCTCTGTTGAGGGACGGGGTTAGGCTGTGATTATTTACACAACTTTTAACTCTAGATTTGGACTGCAGACCATCATCTGAATGTAAAGCCATTGGACACTTTCAGTACAGAAAAGAAAAAAAAGTACACAGATTTACAAATAACTTACAGGGTTTACAGAAGGTAATTGTGAAAGACTTCTCTTGAAATATTTTTCCATGAAATGCTTTACTTTTTGAGAAAACATAACAACAATATCAATTCTCGAGAGCGAGAATTACGGATTTATTTTAAACACATGTCATGACGCGGCGAAATGTGCGGAAACAAGGTGGCTTTTCCCATTATTTTCTCCCGACTCCGATTACCAATTGGGCCTAAATTTTCACAGGTTTGTTATTTTATATAGAAGTAGTGATACACGAAGTGTGGGCCTTGGACAATACTGTATACCGATAGTGTCCAATGGTTTTAAAGCATATGGCCCAGAATAACAGAATATCAGACATAATTTTTTGTTTTTCCATGGGTGGAAAGGAAGTACAAGTTTTTACTGAGACTGCCTTGCCTAATGTTTTTTTTTTCTTGTTTATGGCATAGAGCATTAAAGTTTTCCTAAGAAAGGGCAACCAACCCATAGAGAGAAAATATTACTTCCCTGCATCATGCTTTTATTCTTGGTTGGGCAAAGAGCACGGACTAGAGCAAGGCAGTTCTGGGAAATGGGACCTCTAGAGCAAGAAAGTTTTCCTTATAAATACTATAGAGAAAGGCACCTCTACTATTAGTGAATGCAGGCCTGTATGCCTCGTTTTTGAAGGAGCAAGGGCACCAAGGCAATGGCAAGGGGCAACGCAGGCAGTCGCCTCCGTAGCCTCCGTGAAGAATCAGGCCTGTGAATGTATTGCGACTGTCAGGCCATGGAGGTAGATACTTTCACTCTAAGATCAAGACACATAAGGAAAGGGCACCCCTATGAGTGAATTTAATTAGGGCTTTCATTCTTGTTAGGACATTGTACAGTAAGGACTAGAGCAAGGCAGTTTTGCTGAGGAAAGGGCTCCTCCTCTACGAGGGATTTTACAGTCATATAGTAAGCAAAAGTGATTTGGGGTTTGGAAGGGGTCTACAAATGTGATTTTCTCAACTGACGGTACTTCAAAGAAAATCTATCTCTAGAGAACAGTGAGCTTTCAGATTGCAAGTTCTAGTTACATGTCTGTTTTCTGATTTTGATCGCTGATCTGTACTTTGACTTCAGCGAAGATCTTGACAGTTTTCCTTTAATTTATCTTCCAAAACATTCTCTCTTTGCTTGTCACAGCTTGAATTTATGATCAGTTTGGCCCGTTAGCCAAATATGGCCAACCGACGAACATTCTAAGAACTGTTTCTGCTAAATATTTCAACCCATTCCAAACAAACTGCTTCACTGTTTGTTAGCCTGAAATTAAAAAAAAATGTCCAAACTAGATTCGCTGACAACGATGATGATAAAATGCACTTATCCAAACAAAGAGTCCATCAAATTCGCAGCTTTAGAGTGGATGTCATTGTGAATCACAACAGATTTATCAAAATGTGAACATTCCTAAATATGGCTTGTGGGCTTCCGTTTAACTGTTTCTATACACGCAGAGCAAAACCTCCCCAGATGTTGCAATTCAGAAGGTTTATAACGCTGTCCATCACCACAAATACAAAACTACGGGGTTGGTCCTTCTTCCATGCAGGACTGATATTTCACAGAGGCAACAAAGGTGATTGCCTTTGTGCCCCTGGTTATTGCCTTGGTGCCCTTGAAATGCTCCAGTAGAATTTTACAATTTCCTCATAGGGTGCCCTTCACCGAGGAGATGTCTTGGTGCCCTTGCCCTTTCAAAAATGAAGCACACTGGCCTGCAAATGGACACAATATGGACTATTTCGCTCTCCCTTTGTTGATGGCTTAAAATAAAATCAAGAAACTCTATAAAGGCTCAGGGAGATTTTGAGAAAATCCTGATATCATGAAGATCCTGAGAAATCACAATCCACTTTACTCAATAATAATGCTTTATCTCAGTGTGGTCCTACTGTGTTTGTATTATATGAATCTGCACAAAGCAAATTTCCCGCCTTCGTGCATCACCACTGATCCACCGCCTAGTACTTAAGCAGCATGCAGCATCAGAGTCCAGCATTCTCCAGAAGACGATGATCAAAGCATACTGATCGGAACGTCGAGTTAACCCAACGGTTCTTTTCAGAACCACCCCAACTCATTTAGAGACGTTATTACATGGTGTTACCGCAAACTCTTATATATCTTATTTCCACCATGCAAAGTTTCAAATCCTACTGCACAAAGCTGTTGGATTTTACTCCATTTGGTTTGGTGAATGGTAAGCACTAACAATAAGAATTCGTCTTGCGCACTATAATACAGTCTTCAAGTTTTTTTAAAAGAGAAACAAGATATTGATGGCTTTTTGTTTTTATTACGTACAGGACAACATTCCTTGGGTAAAGAAATCATGTGAAATTTCTGCACCAAATTTGGTCAAGTATAAATTTAAAACATACAAGGAAAATTGACTGGGTAAATTTAAAAATAATTTGGGTTGAACACAATAAATATTTATGGGGATTTCAACCCATACCCTCCGCAATAACAAGCCGGCACTCTACCAAAAGTAATATCTAGCCCTACATTGGCGGTCTTCCTATTTTGTCAATAGCTTTGCTAGGAGGTGTTAGTCAAAAGCCTTTCAACCTAGTGCCTAGCCAGGGATCACACCCGAGTTTATGATAATATATGACACAACCCTTTTAGTCACACCGAATTTATAAACACTCTACACGGACTGAACCGTATAAAACTACAGTTAAGTAACACAAAATTAAAAGTTGTTTACCTTTACTAAACATCTTAAACCTTTCATGCTGTCGTCCAATAAATGAACTGGTGTGAAAAGTGGACTTCAAATCCGCACAAACTCGTCGCAGGAAAACAATAAATAAATCTTCACTCACCACCAGCAGGAAGAATAAAACCTTCAATCTGCAACCACTGTGGTAAGGTTTTGTTTTTCCTTTTAAGTTTAAGGAAATACAGATGGGTAACATACAATACTAAGCAAAGTGTATACTCACAAAGATTCGTCTAACCAGAGGCCGGATAGCTCTGTAAGCAGATCTGGCAATGCCTTGTAACATGACTACACTTCACGATGTTCGGGCACAGCGTGGTCGTTATTACATCCCCCTCTAGGCTTGAAGTTAGATGGAAAAACTCCCCAGAAAACTCTGTCAGCATGGATGCCGTCTCGGTTTACTTGTCTACTGGGCGCGGGAAAATTAAAAATCCACAGTTTGTTCTTCCAAGTTCTCTCGTCGTTTCAAATCTAGTAGATTGGTTCCATTATTCTCCATGCTAGTGAGGTGGGTCCATGTGGTGGACTCTAAACACTACACTAACTGTCCACAGATCGCTCCAATCTTTTTCATTCCCTTGTTCTTGTTGAGCAAGACATCAGCATCTGGAGGTTTCTACTTATTGTGAAAACCTTCTTGACAGCGTAATCTTCCAAGGCATCACTTCTTAGTAGCATTGAAGTACCACTTTGATTTAGTAAAATCCTTCACAGAGCAATCTCAAGTTGTTTAGGAACAATTAGGTAGGCAAATCTCTGTCCTTACTCTATGGGTAGACCTATACTATAAATAGTCAGTGAGGAAAGCTGTATTGTTTACCTACTCTGCTGACCAGTACCACTATATCACTGGATACAGTATGACCCTCTAAAGCATCCAAAGCTAGCTTACCGTGGTCTTAGCACATTGCACATCTCAAGCCTCAAGGTGTATAACTGGATGCTAATAAAGAAACCAACCTACAAAGTCTCCTTGCTCACAGAGACACAAAGCCACCACCAATCCTCACTATTCAACTCTATTGTGTGCCAGCTCATCACATCCAAGCACGATTTCTAGAGAGCTATGGATGTTATCTCCCTCCCTGCTGGTCCAGTATACACAGTATGCAAACTTTAAGACACGCATGGGCCTATGTGTTAAGAGATACCCTACCTGCGTACAGTAGCAGCTATTGTACCCATGCTTCAGTGGGCCTTGTTTTGGGTTGCCACAAGCACTAGTGCACATGGCTTGTGGGTTAATATTAGCCCTTACTAAGCTGCCGCACACTCTGCTAGCTACAACTATGGAGGCCTCGATGCTACTACAGTCTCCAACCACTGGGCCCCTCCTTTTTTTAGAAGGAGGGGATTTCAATTCAACTCTCTATTTTGAGCTCAGTCGTAAAAAATATAAAAAATCAGTGCACAAGTCATCCCTCTTTTCTAAAGAATAACGAAAAATAATAAACTAGAAACAAACTTTTGACAAGGTTTGACAATGGGAATGATTGTTGATTATTTCCTAAATCCCGGAGTGGTTAAAAACAAACAATTAAATGATACCTGTAAATGGTGGATTTCCACCTTTTGGTATGGAATAAGTAAAGAAAACAATTAAATAACAAAATGAAAAAATTTAAATAACAAAATGAAAACATTTATTAACAGTAATTTTTAACATTTTCTAGAAAGAGCAATGCATTTACAAGATGGTGTATGGAAAATTGTGGAAAATTTTAAATTTTCTTTTCTTTTTTAGCTTTTTAGAAAGACTGCTAGTTTTTTGTTTAAAAGGGTTGTTGTTGGATAGGGGTGTTGGAACAGAGGGCTGTCCGTCGACCAATGGTTGTTAACCAAAGACAACCTAAGCCCAAGTGACAGTACGTTTTTCAAATTCATGAGGAAAAATGTAATTTTTCCACTCCATTTTTTTTTTTTACTGATCATCAGATTTGAAACATTTCATGGTGTTCATCAACAAGACAGGCAGGACTTGCAGCTCAAGGGACTACAAAATTTGTCACAAAACCAGAACAAAAATCAGGAAAAAAAATCTATCTACCAAAGTGTCACAATTAAACTTTATTCATTTGAACAAGCACAAAGAGAAAGAACATCCTTCGTTTTATCAGTAAAACTTTCGTATTCATAAGATATTTATCAGACTCAGATTCAACTTGAACATTGAACATAAGTGTTAAACTGAAGATGAGTTGAGGTATTATATTATTCAAAAAAACAAGACCACTGGTCTGTCAAGTCATAAGTTTACTGGCTCGAAACTAAAAACACTGGCCTCATAAGGCCTGCGATCCAGTGTTAATTTTGAGCGGGCTGCTAATTCTGTTTCTGGATGGAACTGCCACTTTATTACTCTGCCTAGACACTGGACACTATTGGTAATTGTAAAAGATCAGACTTCTCACTTGGTGTATCCCAACATAAACATAAAATAACAAACCTGTGAACATTGTGGCTCAATTGGTTATCGAAGTTGCGAGAAAAAGAAGAAAGAAAAAACACCCTTGTTGGACAAGTTTGTGTGCTTTCAGATAGTAATAAAAGATTTCTGGCTAGAAGTCTTTTATTATTTTAGTGAAAAAATTACCTCTTTCTCAAAATCTATGTTTCTTCAGAGGGAGCCATTTCTTACAATGTTTTATACTGTCAATAGCTCTCCAATGCTCATTACCAAGGTTTTATGCTAACAATCATTTTGAGTATTTACCAATAGTGTCCAGTGTCTTTAACTTGGAAATAATCCTGCCAGTGACCAAAGATTTGAATACTGCATTCAGCTTGGACATTATGGCTGACTTGTAATGCACAAACTGTCAAAAATCTTCCAAATGAAAAACTAAGGATATTGTAGAATAGGAATACTAAAAAACAAAAGGTCTACTAGAAAATTTTCTCGAGTGAGATTCAAACCTTTTATGTCCAGACTCTAGAGCCCAATAATTCAACATCTACAGTAGCTATGGTTACACACCTAATTCCAACACCCCTATGTTCCGACACCCCTATGTTCCGACAACTCAGCCTATATTCCGACACCCCTATGTTCCACTCCCCTATATTCCGACACCCCTATATTCCGACACCCCTATGTTCCGACAACTGAACCTATATTCCGACACCCCTATATTCCGAAACCCCTATATTCCGACACCCTTATGTTCCGACACCCCTATATTCCGACAAGTTGTTCCCGCACCATTATTACTCAGTTGATCAATAACAAAAACACAACTTGTATTACGCAAGGTTTCTCAGTAATTTTCGACCGGGATTAGGTTTGAACATTCATAAAATGAATTTGTACTATTTTAAAAAATGATGGAATCACGCATGCATTTCATTTTTTTTTGTGGTTATACACATGAGTATGGCTCCCCGAGGTAGCTGGCAATAAAATACTCGGTACTTTGCTATTGTTAGGTGCGTGTCCGTGTTGATAACATTTCATGAGCCTTCAATTAATAAAAATTCCAACCCTCACCTGCGTTTATTGCGCCAATGTGTAATTTCTTTCCTTTGCCCCCCCCCCCCCCACCACAATTTTTTTAAAATAATAATAACAATCATAATAATTTATTAACAATTAATAACAATAAATAATTCAGTCCTACCACCCCCTCCATTACTCAGTCCTCTTCTAAAGAAACCGAATATTTGTAATAGCAGAATCTTGTTATACAAATTAAACTCCTTTGTGGGACTACATAAAGATAGGTTACTGGTACGTTCATGAACTAAATTGCGAACATGTGTAGTTTCTTCAAGTCACACGTTTTTCTTTAAAAAAAAATGGCTAACACAAAATGTTGGTACAGGTTGTCGGAACATAGGGGTGTCGGAACATAGGGGTGTTTGGGTCGCTGGAATATAAGGGTGTCGGAACATAGGGGTGTCGGAACATAGGGGTGTCGGAATATAGAGCAGTCACCGTAGCTATGGGTGCAAAGGACAGCTGGTATCCTACCACGCATAGTGCAGTATTTGTAACTGCAATTTCATTAATGAAAGTTTTGCACAAGGAATCCCAGGATGCTGGTCCATAATTACTGACTCGATTCACCATGAAAGTTGTTCACCTGGGTCTGAGAATCCTGACAGGAAATAAAGGGGGGGGGGGCAAGGCCAGTAATTAGTCACGGTTGAGGACAGTCACTGTGAGCTAGACAACAAAACCAATTTGTTCCTCTCGGTGACTTACGTACGTTTTGCAGAACGGGTCGTTGTGTTTTTATGATTAAATACTTCAATTCAATCATGAGGTTTGGAAGTAATTGGACCAATGGTTCCTCTGTCCAGGAGAGGAAACACATTGGGTGAGAAGAATTGATCAACTGCCGGATGTTTAAAGTTTGATCACGCTATAAAGCATTATGGATCCAGTTCAGCAGTTTACCAAGGGATATCACGTAAGACACTTTGGGTTGACTGATCATAAGTGGTAATAAACGATTACAGAGTATGGTGTTTCCGATTTTGAACTGATTTTAAAAAGAAAACTAACAGGGATTGAAAGTCGAAATGATACACCCCTTTGGTTATAGAGTTTTCCATTTGTCTTTCTCCTCAGCAGCCCATCTTTCGTTTTGTCTGTTGCTCCCTGGTTTTATGCTTTCCAACTTCCATTTCCTTGTGGTTTCCTAGTTTTTTGTGTCCTTGTTTTTTTTACTTTGCCTTGTGAGTTTTTGTTCTCAAGTTTTATCATTTATTTATAATCCATACTGTATGTTAGGGTGCAGTATTTTTTACCTATTTTACTCAACATAGGATTTGAGGCATTGCATGGTGAGATATCAACTTTTTTTCTTTTTTTTCTTTTTTTTGGGGGGGGGGGGGGGGTTGCGGGAACCAGTTAGTGTATCTACTTGCCAGGTAGAGTTTTTCTTTAAAGAACTGTCTTGCTATATGTTCTACTACCGCGAAGTAGAATGTATAGCAAGACAGTTCTCTCTAAGAACAAACTACACCTGGCAAGTAGATATACACATGGTGTCACCACAAAACATATATTTTACTCAAATGAATGGGTTTTTGTATTCTGTTCTATCTCCTTATAAAGACCCACCGGCAAGCTAGCGGCCTTCTGCTTTGCTGTAGCAGTGTTCATGGAATAAAAATTCTGCGACTGGCCGCAGAAAGTTGTCTGCTTCTAGGCTTTATGAAATTGGGCTCTGTCTGTGTTCCTTTTCCATTCAAGTTCCACTTTCACAGAAGAAACAAAAAAAAGATTTAAAAAAGGAAGGGATATAAATTGGTGGTCAGTTATAAATCCTGCCCAAGGGCCCGGCTTGTCTGTAATCATGAAATCGTCTACACTTTTAATTCTCTCTCTATAGTTTAAATCATGAGATGACTCCTGATCCCTCTCAATCACTGCTTGTTCACACATGGGATAAAGAACTCCACAAAAAACTGCCCTCCACTCTAGGATGCGAGCCTTATCCCTTAAATCCGATGACAGTCACCCCCTTGAGAAGGTACTACCATCAGAGTGACACCATCACCAGTAGATTTATTACCATGGAGAATAAACCCAGACTTTTGTGAGATAATTTCGTTTCGGTTTAAACATAGGAGTGGTGGATATCAGTGAAAAAGAGAACCCTTAATCTGTGTACAATGAGGCAGACCAGACAATAGATTGCTCTAACAAAGAGTAGTTCAGTTGTTGACCAGCATGGTGGAACTGATTTGAAATTGATGGTTAATGAAATCTGGTATTGGTTTCTACTTTTGTACTTTTGTAAAAAAAAAAAGTAAAGAGGACAATTCATTTGCTTTGATGGTGTTTCTATAAGGTAATATGAAGCTCTGGAACTGCCATCCAACTTGTTGAGATCCTGAACATAATTTATGCAGAATGATGACATCTTAAGTATTACAAGAGAGACAACTGAAGAAGTTTATCTCATGATGACAATGTCTTGAAAGATGAAAATCACTTCCAGATACATCAGGGCCTGGATTAGGAAATGAATTAAGGATATTATGATGATGCCAAATGGCACATCCAGAGCCCCGTAAGCTCGCGAACTATGCTTTCCAATCTAATGTATTTGTTGCTACAAAAGCCAGTTTGTGGTTAGTGAACAACAGAAGTATTTAATCCAAAGTGTTTAGAATCCCTTCCATGAGTATGAGCTTTGCTTTCACTTTTTGTTTGAATCTTTTGAATACATACTACAGCTCTTGTGTGTGTAAATTTATATTTCTCAGACTACTAAACAGTACGTTTTTATTTGAACAAATGTGGGTGTATATAATTTTGAATCAGATTTATCAATTGTACTTTTACTTTTCATGTTTTCCCTCCTCAAATTTGTTGGTGGATCAAAGTAAACAACTCCTACCCAACTTTTTTTTCAAAACAACAAACAAACAAAATTAAAAAAACACAGTACTAACCGAACATTCAGAATGACCCCTTTACGGTCAAAAAAGGATTTATGCCTCAGTCCTCAAAACTGTAGATAGCTTTTTCAATCTCATTTTTATGGGTAAAATGCATTCACCTGAATAGGCCTTTGTTTGATCTACTCTTCCCCCCCCCCCAAAGAAAAAAACCATTGGCAAAACTAAAGTCTAAACCCATCATCATCACAATAATCTTGGATTGTACCAATTTTGGAGTTAATGGCACTTTGAGTTTACAGTGTTTAAGGCAATGCAGCATTTAAAAGATTACCATTGATACAGGGAAACTTTGGCAGAGTCTGTATAAATCAAGAGTTTGAACAAAACTTATCAACTAGCTAAAAACCCCTACATTTTTCAGATACAGGGGGAACACTCTCAACAAAGATGACAGAGCCTACGAGCTCCAACTAGTCCAAACCCACACCTACATCGCCCTCCAAGATTTTAAAAAAACAGTTGAGCATTGGACATTGTTGCCAAACACACAATGTGCAAAAATGTTCTTGCTTGCTTTCCAACATCTTGACAAAACTTGACCGGCACCTTTGAATGTTTCTCTTTTTCAGTAAAGTGCGCCTTATAAATGCTGTAGTTTATTAATTATGCCAACTACACATAGGGCCTATCAAAAAAACATTTTAACATCACACTTGTCACCAGCGCAGCAAAACTTCAATGGAACATTCCAAGATAAATCACATCTAGGATTTTTCACCTGGACAATGACTGTGCATCTTGCTAATCTACCTGCTTACCTTGCAACATGCACTCCCGAACATGACTTTAACAAAACTAAAGAGGGCGCTGTTTGCACAAAATGGATACTGCTCTGTTGCAAGCCTACATGCAGTTTCACTGTGACTGGAGGAAAGTTGCACACCAGTGAACATCATAATGCTTTGTTTTTGTTGTCAAACTCATAATAAGATTAAGGTTAGCAGTAACATTATTTAATTAAACCTCTTTTGTGAGTGTTATTCTGGAAAAAAAGTTGTTTGTTTCTCAAACAGTTTGCTCTGTTCATCCTCAACACTTATTTACTATCACCAAAAATCAAGTACAACTGTGTTCAAAGTCACTGAATTACCATAGGCATGAAAGAATTTTAGTTGTTTCACTTTTTTTAATAACAATATAATGGACATTTGTAGTGCGCTGATCTGTCAGAAAGACACTCCTTGCGCACAAAAAAAAAAAGAATCCAATACTGAATAAGTGAGGTTTCAAGTTCAGTGAATGATTTCCCTTATGGTGTAGCATCAAGTCACCAAAGGCATGCTGATGAGTATCCAGAGGACTATAACGGTCCGTTTGCATTGCACGCCGTTCACTCATAATGTGCGCGCACGCACTGCAGCACTGCAACATTGTAACACCCCTTTTATCGAATGGCTTAGCCCAACAACAAAATAATGCGTTTGCAAAGCGATGCGACAGGTTCAAAATATAAACCTGGGAATTCGCTCCGGGATCTGGTAAGTTTTTGTCCTTTTTCTTCAAATATATTTCCTCAATGGTGTTATGAATATGAGTGTTCATTAGACATTGAAGATTAAGTTCGTGCCCTTACGGGCCTTAGAATTTGTGTCATGATTTTAGAAGTGGTAAAAATGGGGCAAATCTGGTGACTAGCTGTCGAAATTATACGTGTTGGACCAGATTGTCATTTGCCGGTCAAAAGAATATCGTAACCCTCCGGCCTGGCGGCCGTCGGGAGGAGTGTTACGTTATCGCAATAACTTCACCTGCAGCAAGTGCAATGAGACCTGTCACTCGAGAATCGAACAGGACAGCCACAGCAGAGCGCTACATACTTACAACTACAGAACTCTTTAAAACAGAATGACCAACATGACTTGACTGATTCTGATACTTAACCTCCCTTGTCTTTTGAGACAGACAGATACCAGCAACAACATTACAAATGTACCAGTTCAAAATAAACTGACTCTAGTTTCAGGGTAAATATTTAAAAAAATACTTACCGATCAAAATATAAGAAGCATTGTGACAAATGGAAGAAAACATGTTCTAGAGACTAGAGTAGAAATGTCACAAACTGCTTTTTTTCTAATCCACACTGCACGGAAAGATGATTTTGTTCATTGCGTGGAAAAGATCGACACGTGTAAAGAGCGCCACCAACCCACATAATGATACGACGCTTGTGATTGGACGTTTAACAAACTTTGTACCAATCAGAGCTCTTGTACTATTTTGCACATTTCAAGATGGCTGCGCCCACAAAATAGCAAAAAGTGCGTGTGTGGTGCGTAACTCTCGGTCTTCAGTTGGAATTTGTCCAATACATCGAAAACTTCTGTGTACATTGTTATTTCAGAAAATCTTGCAGCACAATTTCATTATAAATCATTATGAGTGCTGCTGGGTTCTCAAAACTGTGTAAAATGTGGCCGAATCAACTGATTTGTGCTTCGATCATGTCGAAGATTCCTACACGAAGAATATCGGCATCGGAAATTCCGTTTCCAGTTCGAGACACGTTTGGTGGAAACAGATTTTATAATCACAGGATGGCATTGTCATGTAGAACACGTTGGTCTTCAGTGCTTTGTGGAAGGTCAAACCAAAATCTTGCATCTTTAAGTTTACAATTGGTGAGTGACTCAATCTTGTCAAATACAAATACAATCAGTTGCTTTTGTTTTGGTGAAACTATGGATAACTTTCCGTATGGCGCCACCACTTTTTCACTCATTTTTACAAAAAAGGATATCTCATTGAGGTAAATTAGATACTAAATTATTTCATATCGAATGAAAAAGTGGTGGCGCCATACGGAAACTTTTCCGAAACTATATCTGTATCACCACTTGTTCACTCAAGTCAATTTACCAACAGAAGGGATATCGCATTTCAATAAATTAGATAGTTATTTATTTCATATCGAATGAAAAAGGGGAGGCAAGAATGATAGGGAAATGTTTCAGAATAATAAAGGCCTAGCATCGGACAAAAAAAAAGCAAATAGGAAATACTTTGAAAAAAATGTGTAAATTTTAAAATTGTTTCTACAAGTACAATTGAACTAAGAATAGATTTTGTCCCAAATTATAACTATCGGACTATTTTTTTGACAGAATGTACCTTCCCATCAGACGGTCAGGGGTCTATCCACATCGAGAACCTCTTGCAGTATTTTCTCAAATCGATCATCGACTAATTCTCCACAACCAAATGATGAGAACCTCATCTACAGTGGACCATTGACCAACATGGTGAAGCTGGTGAAGCTGTTTTCATTGTCAACAAGCGGTCTGTCCATTATGATACTTCAGATAATGTTCATGAGCAGTGAAAGTGGCGCCATGAAGGTGATCGGTGGCTCCATGGCATCCCTCTTGCTCCTCACACCAATCGTACTCCATTGGATCACCAAATCATACGCGACGCAGATTTACTACGATAACGTCACAGACACCTACACAGCGTACACCCTCAACTTCTTCCTGACCACAACCAAGCGAGTATTCACGCCTGCCGATGTTGAAGTCCCTGCCGTTCGCAACCTGATGACATCGTTCATGGTTAAGGGAAAACCCCTTTTGGTAAACCCAACCGCCTTCTTTCATCCCAACCATTTTAGCCATCTTATGGGTTATGACAAGTTACCCGAAGATTTCACCATGGAGGAGATGGAGCAAGCTATGGCTGACGACTCAGATGACGAACCCCTCAAAAAGGAATGATGAAGAAACGCTCAAACAATCACTTTTTTTAAATGTTGATGGCCACTGATTTCGAGTTTTCAAAACAACACCAGGGGCCATTTTCAAAGCATGAGCACGTCTTAACTGTTCAAGAAAATTTTCATGCTAACTATAGCAGACAATTTGCTGAAAGCGTCAGTGTATTTCACAGGTTAGCTGCCAGCTTGCATGCTCACCGTGGATTTGCATTGCTACATCATTCATTTACAAGCATTAAGCATCGGAAGGTTACTATGCCTTTTACCGTTAGCAGTGCTATGTGAAATTGAAACTTTCAAAGGGTAAACTATGCCATGTAAAATTACGGTGATGCTTTTGAGGAGCACTTTGCCTGCGACAGATCCTCCTGTCCAGCTTGTAAGCATCTCCAACAAGCATAAAATACCTGCTTAGCACAGAAAATCATGCTCAGCAGAAATAGGTTACCAGCCAGAATGCAGTACAGTTCACATTATTGTGACTGGTACCCCACTCTTTTCTAATTTGAGTAAATAGTGGTGCTTTTCAACACGCTACTACCAAACCAGACCACTTGGATTGGAGTAAAGCCCGGTTCATACTTTCTGCGAATGCAAATTTGATGCGAACTTGACAGTACGTCACAACTCTGTTTTCGCTGCGATATTCCCAATAGAGTTTGGCACAAATCAACATCAATTATTCGTTGCGAATTTGTGACTTCAACATTCGCATCGCATTCTCATTTGCATTCTCATTTGCAGGAAGATTGAAACGGGCTAGAATTTTGACTGATCCTCTGTTTTTTAAACGGCAGCCGACCAGTGCTAAGGGAAATGCAACATTGCTTATTGGACAATGTCAAACAATGAAAATAGTTGTTTGCTTGGTGTACATTATAGGCACGTATTTCTATTTTTTAGCCAAGCTTGTGATTTTGCAAATGCCCTATAAAAATTACTCTTTCTAAAAGCTTATCTTATATGGACCTCCAAAGGCCTTCCATTACGAGTAAGACCAATCCAATTCGACATTTAAAGGAAATACATCATGACATTTCAGGGTAACTCCCAACCCCCCCCCTTCAATTTTAAGTAAAGTACCCTTGACCCAAATAATTAGGCTTAAAAAATCAACAGGAGTATTGCGCAGTTTCCCTTAAAATATAGTCGCCAGAAGGTTGCTTAGTTTACAGAATGGGTTTTGCTGAAAAGGGTTCTAATTTGAAAGTTATAGCTTGGTTAGTTTTAAGCTGCGTTAAATGTGTTTGTTTTTTTGTCACAAATAATCAAAACTATTATATATAGTTATTAAGATATATGTACATCTAGGGCATTTTTTTTTTGGGGGGGGGGTGGTTCATGTTACTTCATGGGTTTTTTAAAAGCTTAATGATACAATTAATAAACACAACACTCTTGATTCAGAAATAATCAATGTTTCATGATATTGTATCGGTTAATTTACTTCGGAAGTTTTCCTTTTTTCATGTTCAACAACTGTATTTAATCAAAAAACTTTTGCCAGTGATAACTGTTCAATTTAAAAATCCTCGAACAGCATTCAGTGTTGCAGCAGTTTTTCTATAAAAAAAAGTCAAGTTGCACTCCAATTGAATGCCATTTTAACTGGCCAAAATGAAAGCCTTTTAAAGGCAGTGGACACTATTGTCAAAGACTATCCTTCAAAGTTGTTGCATAAAATAACTATCCTGTGAAAATTTGAGCTCATTCGGTCATCAAAGTTGCGAGATAATAAGGAAAGAAGAAAACACCCTTGTCACACGAAGTTGTGTGCGTTTAGATGGTTGATTTTGAGACCTCAAGTTCTAAATCTGAGGTCTCAAAATCAAATTCCTGAAAAATTACTTCTTTCTCGAAAACTATGGCACTTCAGAGGGAGCCGTTTCTCACAATGTTTTATACCATCAACCTCTCCCCGTTACTCGTCACCAAGATACGTTTTATGATAATAATTATTTTGAGTAATTACCAATAGTGTCCACTGCCTTTAAGTTTAGTAGAATAATATTGTGTACCGCCAAGTCAAATTGAACGATTGATTTAACAGCAGAGGCAAAATCGCTTGGTACTGATGGATACTCCGTGAAATAGACTGCTTTTTTCTGCCAAGTATGAGGGGAAACCTACAATAACATTTTTGTGATCAACTGTACTTCACTGAAATTCATTTTTTCAAACTCTAGTAAAATTAAGACCACTCACAAGCATACAAGTGTAAACTTGATCTTTATTGTTTTTCATTAAAGTGCAAGACGTAAGCCAGTGGGAGTCAATCATTAATTGGCAAGAGATTGGAATTAATATCAATAAATTTAGATATTTCAAATTGTTTAGAAATGACACTAACATTGTAACAAAGCAGAAGGGAAATTCATGCTAACTAGACTTGGTTTTAAGTCAGTGATTAGGGTGTTTTGTCTCATAAAGCTGTTAAAAAAAATTCTTTGCTTAGCAAGAAATGAGATGGGTACCAGTTATCTGGTAACCTATTTTTGTTAAAGCATGAGCTTACAGGCTTTATGAAATTGGGCCTTGGTAGCCAAATACAGTATAGCGCCCTCTTGTGGATTAATCTTCCAGATCCAGAGATAGGGCCACCAATGTTGTGTTTTGTGTGGCTGATGCAGACAATCTGCAGACTTCTAACCGCCCCCCCCCACCTTCTCGTACCCTTTATTCAAGAACAAAGTTGTTGACAAAATTGGTAGACAACACCACAATAGAAACCCATAGGTTTCTGGTTCGAGTCCCATTTTAGTCAGGTTCTGTTGTTAACTTGAGTAATTGATACAGATTTAATTTATAAGTGTTGACACCATTAGGCCTCACTTTGTTAACGTTTGACATTCCTTTTTGCTTTCTTAAAGACACTGGACACTATTGGTAATTGTCATGCAAAGACCAGTCTTCTCACTTGGTTTATCTCAACATATGCATAAAATAACAAACCTGTGAAAATTTGAGCTCAATTGGTCATTGAAGTTGCGAGATAATAACGAAAGAAAAAACACCCTTGTCACACGAGGTTGTGTGCTTTCAGATGCTTGATTTCGAGACATCGAAATCTAATTCTGAGGTATCGAAATCAAATTCGCGGAAAATTACTTCTTTCGCGCAAACTATGGCACTTCAGAGGGAGCCGTTTCACACAATGTTTTATACTATCAACCTCTCCCCATTACTCGTAACCAAGTGAGGTTTTATGCTAATAATTATTTTGAGTATTTACCAAAAGTGTCCAGTGCCTTTAAAAAACTCATAGATGGTAAGTAAAGCAGTGTCCGAAAAAGTGGCTACGCCTAGAATTCCTCATCATCATGCATTGAAGTATAGGGCTTCCTTAGCAACACCCTAGCAACAGTCATAGCCACCTAGCAACAGTCGTAGCCACCCCAGTAACCTT
Organism: Asterias amurensis; assembly: GCF_032118995.1. Classification (NCBI taxonomy): domain Eukaryota; kingdom Metazoa; phylum Echinodermata; class Asteroidea; order Forcipulatida; family Asteriidae; genus Asterias; species Asterias amurensis. The sequence continues at coordinate 23,852,386 of NC_092650.1, read as the reverse complement.
TGCTGTAGCCGCAAACATCGGATACAGCCTTATTTCCCAAAAGGACCCTCTTACTGCTGTTGTGTTCCCTGCATGCTTGCCACACTATTATTATTATTTTGTTCAACACAAAAACAGAGCCAGATTGTTCTCCTTTAAAAGACTGAATTTCATTACATTAGTTTAAATAGGAGAAATGATAATGCTATGTGATGCTCGCATCCTTACATTACAAAATTTTAGGCGTGCAATTTGAAATAAGTTGGCAAGTCATTAGCTGACAGACTGATGTCCACAATTATCATGGTTAGAAAACTGTTTTGTTCATGTACTAAGTTACTATAAATTGTGTGTGTGACACCACAAACCATCGCAGTGAATTTCAACGTTAAAGGCAGTGGACACTATTGGTAATTGTCAAAGACCAGCTTTCACAGTTGGTGTATCTCAACATATGCATAAAATAACAAACCTGTGAAAATTTGAGCTCAATCGGTCATCAAAGTTGCGAGATAATAATGAAAGAAGAAAACACCCTTGTCACACGAAGTTGTGTGCGTTTAGATGGTTGATTTCGAGACCTCAAGTTCTAAACTTGAGGTCTCGAAATCAAATTTGTGGAAAATTACTTCTTTCTCCAAAACTATGGCACTTCAGAGGGAGCTGTTTCTCACAATGTTTTATACCACCAACCTCTCCCCATTACTTGTCACCAAGAAAGGTTTTATGCTAATAATTATTTTGAGTAATTACCAATAGTGTCCACTGATGCTACAAATTTAAGTTGTGAAAGCGTACATCGGGACTTATAGACAAACATTACACACGCATCAGTTGCCCAATCCTAGGCAGGGGATCACCCTAAGAATGTGAACGCGAGAAATGGTAAATTGACACAAAGGGGGCTATTAATTCGATGACATCTCATTTAATATTTCGCTATGAAATTGGCATTTTACATGCTTTTTGATGTGTGGTTAGAGACTTGTAATTATTTTTAACTTTCATGAGGGCTTAAACTGTTGAAATATTTGAGTAAATCACAAAACTAAGTTTGACCTTGGAGCACTTCTTAAGCAAACTAAGTGGAGAGATTCAGCAGAATTAGACGCATGCAATTGTCCAATGTAGCAAAGATGGCTTTTATTTTTTAGGTGGCTGTATCTTTGGCTTGATGGTGGGATGCACAGTAGTACTTCTTATGAGCAATGAATGTTGACAAACTACTGAATGAGATGTTACAGTTCCGGCAATGCTTGACCGTCGGTTTTAAGCCCCTCAGCAGTGGTCTGGAAGTCCCGGTCAGGTAAGAGTTGACCGTGATGCGTGCTGTGGAAGATTGAGGTTGCCTGATGGATGGATGCTTATATACAGGGATTGTTAGAGGCGTGACTGAGTGTATCATCACCGGTGGCCGGGATTGATGGCGAGGTCTGTTAGCCGAATCCATCCTCGATTCTCGATGATGTAGTTTGGATGATGAGGTGGGTGTGGCATGATGAGGAATGGATGATTTAGGAGAGCGGCCGTTAGTTTCCGCGATACTCTCTCCGGGTTCATGTTTGATCTTTACATCTGTCTGAATCTCCACACTGCTTCTATGAGGTGGTACTGGTGAGGATGTCGTCGACAGACTCTCCTTGTTTTGGTTGCGTTGGCTGTCCATGCACTCATGCGGATTCATAACTGAATCAAAATCTTTGGGTTCCTGTTTAACAACCACACCGTTCGATAGCAAACTTCCGCTTGAAGATGACGGACTAATTTCAGTGTCAATGTGCATCAAGTTCCTCTTGCGCTTGATGGGAGGCAGGGACCACTCATTGTCCGAGACATCAGACCCATCCAAGGCAGCCCTTTTTAGTTTCGGGGACCAAGACTTGTGCCGCCTGAAATCCTCCCAGTCTTGTTTCTCAACTGGTGAGATTTGACTAGCTGGAATTCTGGCAGTGGTGTTCGCTGTCTGCTGCGCCAGCGGGGTGTAGGATGCTGAGTGTGTGGAGCTTTGCGGACTTGGGGTACTGTCACATCCTGGGTTATCAAACGCCCTAACATAAGAGCCTTTAGGGTTAATATTTAAAAAGCTGGTTTCCATCGGTGACCCGTGAGCGTGGGTGTTTGGACTTGGACTCTTAACGAGGCTGCTTTGATTTGAGAATTTATGCATGCTGTGCTGTTTAGTTCTGACCACAGTACGTGGTGTAAACACATGACGTCCTGCACAGTAATACTCTTTGTGAACGAGTAGGCTTTCCTTCTTGCTGAACGTTATCTCACATTCTTCACACCGATTGCCAGACTGCTGCTCGGGAAATGTCTGTTGGGCGGGAGGCGATTGTAACATTTCTCTTGATATGACGATCTTGTGGCTGGTTGATTCAGCAACATTGCCCAGCGGTGGCGTTTTGGGTTTAGTGCTGAGGTCCAGGGGCTGCTCCCCTCTGCCAGCAGTACGGATAACAGGTATTCGTAATTTTTTGTCCCCCTGCTCGGAGCCATTCTGAGGAAAAACAACCGGGGTAACAAGAACTAACTGAGGTCCATGCAGCATTGCACCCGGCGGAAGAAACTGTGGTCTACCGCTACCTTCCATTGGAATCATCCGTAATGGATGCTCAAATGAAACTCTGTCGTCACAACTGGACTTTGAAGTGGATGAAACCGGAGTGTGTGTGAGAGAAGAAGGGCTGGATAGATTCAAATGAGATGTTCGATGCAAGCTGCCGTTTCTTGGGCTGCAGTTATCTCTTTCATCTGTATCGAAAGGCGGTGAACGACTCACTGCGGCAGATTTTGAAGTACATGGTTCATTTGACTCAACGTCCTTCAGCATGGCTTGCATCCTTTGTCTGTCCATTCCAGCGTAGCTTTTGCCCGCTTTGCTCGATGACTCTTTCCCATTCGCGATATTTGTTACATCTGAATCAAGGGAGGCAGGTGGACTATCACTATTAGCGTGCCTACTTGCGCAGTAGTACTGCTTATGAGCAGAGTAGTTCTTCTTGGAGATAAATACAATGTTGCACTCATGACACTTTGTGTCCGACAGCAAAGCGGGTGCATCAGTGTCTATGGATTCATTAACTTGGGAGTCTGTGCTCATTTGGGATTTCACGCTCACATAAATATCTTGAGTTTTCTCTATGAGATCATTATGGTGAAACAGATGCTTCTGGAGACTCGACTGCCTGGATGTAACAAAGTCACATTTGGGGCACGACAGTATATTGTCCTCTTGCGGCTCCTGTTTTAATGTTGTCACGACACTATCCGCACCATTTTGGCCATGTTCCCTGACCGGAGTTGCTGAACCACACCTCTCCACCTTTATTACAGACGATGGGTTTGATCTGGGTGAGGCATAGGGCGAGGAGAGGTTTGAGACTGAGCGACTCCTTGGGTTGCTGGGACTACTCGTGAGTCTCTTATGCCTCGGGGATGGAGCCGAGTTAGCCCGATCTATCTGTATTCTATTTCCAGTCTTCCTGCACATTATCACAGTCTCATATCGGTTTTCTTTCTCATCCCCTTCGTCCTCTCCTTTCCCTCCAGTCGATTTCCAATCTACCTCGGCAACTTTCTCAACTTCCACAGTACTTTTTTCTTGAGACAACTCTCTGACGTGAGAGAAGACGTGCTGGCACAGACCCTGTCTGTTCCTGCTGATGAAGTTGCAGAACTTACAGAGATTGGCGGTCTCGTCACAGTGTAGCAACAGCATATGGCTCTCACAGTTGTTCCTGCATTCAAACGACGACTGGCAGAGCTGACACACAAACGTCCTAGCAGTCACTTCTGGAACGTCGTCAACCTCCATGGGAGTATCTCGGCACTGGGCCAGCCTAGGTGGACTGATCTTTGCTGCAGTCACCTGGCTGTGTGTTGTAGCAGACCGACTTGAAATCGTCGTTGTTGAACGTCTTCTGGAGGAGGGTAGAGGTTCAGTTGCTGTACCTGGGCAGTAGTACACTCGGTGCGCCTCCAGATTACTTGGGTTGCGGAATTCAATGCAACAGAAGCTACATTTGAACGGAGGACCTAAGATGAGGGAGAAGCAAACGGAAATGTGTGAATCAAAATGACTAGTAATAAACCACACGAAAAACATGAATGATGAACGTGAGATATTGCCAGGATCTTGATCTTGATCTTGCCTAAATAATTACCTTAAATGAAAGCTTCCTTTTTTTTTTTTCAATCCAGCAAACACAGCATTTACTTTGACCTTTGTGGTAGAGTGGAAGTCAGACAAATCTTGCAGCTGCAACCACTATAGACTACGATCCCCACAAGTATTAATCACATTAACCTATATCTTTTTATAGTAATGTCACGTCAGTGAGAAAAGCTCTATAGTAAACTCCTCAGTATTTCATAACATCTAACAGCACAATCAGCACCAATAACAGGAAGAAAAGGAGTCAATGATGAAATGGCCGGCGGAAAACCGCAATGCGGAAAACTCAAGCAAGCAGGTAGAGAATGCAAACCCAATCCACATCCAAGTTTCCAGGGCCCAATTCTATGGCTCTGCTTACTGCCAAATTCTGCGTCTGTGCAAGCGCCGCTAACCCGTAAACAAATTTGCTTGGCGTCAGCACATAATTCCCTGCTTCGATAAGCACCAATTCTTGGCTTACGGACAACAGAGCCATACAATTAGGCTCCAGTTCAAGGTGAAATTCGCACCAGGGTGCACAGAGGTGAAAGGTTAGGAAAGAAACCACTGAGCCAACCTGGGCCCAATTTCTTAGAGCTGCTTAAAATACTGCTTAACAAAATCCCTGCTTAGCAATAATGAGCAGATACCAGTCACAAATTGTATATGCGCCATGATATTTTGGCTAGTAACCTTATTCTAGTAAGCATAAATTTGTTTTGCTTAGCTACCTTTGTGCTTAAACAGCTCTATGAAACTGGGCTCAGATCCCAGTATCAATTCAATTCAATTCACTTTATTATCCACTATGGGAAATTCATTTCGACCTTTTAAACAACAATTTTACAAAATTTACATAAGATTATTTAAAATATTATATAAAACAAAACAAAAAACACTACAAGCCACAAAAGTACAAGCCACAAAAGTGGCATCAGTGATGCCTCTTACCTTCTGTTGATGTATTGGCTTTGCTCTGTGATGGTGACGGTGATGCATCGGGCGTGGCCTCATTACTGGAGGAACTCCTTGAATTCTCAGGATCACCGTTGTCTTCTGCACCGTCTGAAGGAGCTGCTATTACCATTTGAAGCTCTGTAGACTTGGGAATCTGGCGTAGAGTCTTTAAGTACACGGCACCTCCTGGGTTGAAATCAAAATAGGTTCTCGATGAAAAAAATAAACAGAATAGTGCTGATGGCTCAAATTTTTGGGAAATTTCTATAAGACCGCAGGGCTTGTAGGTTATAACTTTTGCTGAACCACAACTTTGTAAGACCAGTATCAAAATGGATGAAAACGAATTTTTCATGGTGGTTGACGAAAGAAAGAATGTTCTAGTTACTTTGAGAAGGCAATTATTAAAGCCAGTTCACCAAAATAATATCTTGCTAGCCTGGTGGACTAATCGAGAAATAGGCCCGAGTTTAAAAAACACGAGACTAATGGACTTGCTTAGTTCTCGTAATTTGTTAAGGTTTGCATGCAGGGGCAATGGAGTGCTTCATGGCAATTGCCTTGGTGCCCTTTGAAATGTCCAGTAGAAACTTTACATTTCCTATAAGAAATGCCAAGCTAACTGGTCCGGCTGGCTAGTCACTGAAAAAGTTAAGGCGGCAGAAAAATGAGCACCCTGACTGGAAGTTACACAGTATTTGTAGACTCTCTACATCACTATATTTATAACAAAATTAAGTAGTTGGCCTAGAACCTTACGCAGTCAAGACTGTAAGCCACTTAAAACCTTCCGAGGACTTTTAAGACAGACTGGTTTAAGACTTCCTACGTTACGTCAAGATACAATCAACGACAACATACCATATGAGATAAGAGCGATGTTAACATTACGATGCGCTGTAGTCTGTTTGATGCACATCCACCATGGCGGCTTGCTCTCTGTTTGATCCACCTCAATGATGGAAGCTCGATGCTGCCGGGTTGATCGTAAAGTCTGCAAAAATATATAAAAAAATTCACGACAATGAGCCATTTGCGAGTAAGATTTGTATAAAGTCTGGTACAATGACTTGCTCCATCACAAGTTACCCCTTAAATTTAATTACTCTGCCTATAGAGACAGTTGCTTTGTCAAATGATTCAGGGCAAGCTTTTGTACCACAACGTCCAGATGAACAAATCCTGGTACATTGTTTTCAGTTAAAGTCAAACCGAACACCTGTGCCCGCTCCGATTTTGAAGGAAAAAAAGGCTTGTGTCCACTGATTCAGCCCCCAGAACTTGATGCCCTAAACCACTCGGCCACACCACAACATACTAAAAATAATTCAAACAAAAATAAAATTCTGAGCCATCAATACAGGCATGATTACAACACATTCAACAAATATTTTTTCAAGAAATAAATGTTAAAAAACTAGCAATTTTTTTCCAGAAACAAGGCCTGAAGCCACAACAAGATCTACCTCAATTCACATGTACTCCCAAAAATAGATTTTTTAGAAAAACAAGAAGAAAAAAAAAAAAAAAATTGTTTTTATTCTTAAAACAGCCTTCAAAAAAGCAGACAAAATTGTTGTTATCTGTAGTTTTGGTCGGTCTATTTATCCAGACTCGAAATACATTTTCTCTTTGCATTTATCACTTCAATCAATCATTCCTGGTTTTTTTGCCTACATTTCAATCCCCCCCCCCACAAAAAAAAAAAAACAGAACCAGGTAGAGCGAAAAGAATACCCCACAATTTCGTCTAGTTATTTGTTTAGCCACTTTATCTTTATCTGTGAAAGTGCATGTACATGAATTGCCCAGAGAGTCTTTCGGTTTGGTGTGCAAAGATAGCAGATAGTGAATGGGTGAAAGCTTCTTACGTATGTAGATAACAACAGGCTCCATGTGTATTACCTTCAGATAACACTGATACCAGTGGAAGGACAATTTCCCAATTGTGACATAACCATTTTGGAATAAAATTGAAGAGAAACAAAAGATGATGGGGAGAATGAAAAAAAAAAAGTCTACAAGGGCATGTGACATACATGTGACATCTGTGGCAAGGTGGAAAGCATGTAAAAATAGCACACAAATATGACAATATTTTTTTCCTGAGGTATTGAAAGTTGACAAACAAGTTCTGGATGCTTTAAAGACAGTGGACACTATTGGTAATTGTCAAAGACCAGTCTTCTCACTTGCTGTATTTAAACATATGCATAACATAACAAACCTGTGAAAATTTGAGCTCAATTGGTCATCAAAGTTAGAAGATAATAATGAAAGAAGAAAATAACACCCTTGTCACCTGGAGTTGTGCGCTTGCAGATGCTTGATTTCGAGACCTCGATTTCTAAATCTGAGGTCTCAAAATCAAATTCGATGAAAATTACTTCTTTCTCGAAAAGTATGTCACTTCAGCCGTTTCTCACACTGTTTTATACTAATCAACCTCTCCCATTACTCGTTACCAAGTAAGGTTTTGTGATTATAATTATTTTGAGTAATTACCAATAGTGTCCATTGCCTTAAACTGGGGGGAGGAGGGGCGGCTTGTTTATCGACTTACTGAGGAGAACTAATACACGAAAGTCCACTCCCGGAAAAAAATCCAATAATATTTCTTACAACACAACCTCATCCTTCTTTAGTTCGGCAACATTAGCTTGTGAACATGAGGATTGACACTAAGGGTGTGCCACAACATTTAACCAGAGCAATGTTTGTGCATCACCACACCTTTTTGACAGTGCCACAAGTAAAAGAAATTGGTGTTGACTGTAACAAACCAAATCGACTGTAATGAACCAAAGTAAAACAAAATTATAATAATCATAATAATAATAATAGACCGTTTTTATATAGCGCAATTCACGCCCGAGGGGTATCTCAAAGCGCTTCCGACATTATTACCCCTGCTCACTGGGCCCTAATCATTCCTTAAACCATCTCAGCTCCCTGGGGAGTATACAGCCTGTGCGCAATATATACGCTACTCGGCTAAACCAATCACAAGAACCATCTCTGCCCTCACAGATGCCCATTTACCCCTAGGTGGAGAGAAGCAATTATAGTTAAGCGTCTTGCTCAGGGACACAGGTGTCACGACTGTCATTGGTGATGACTTGGTTGGCATGTTGGAAGCTGAAATGAAGTGAGGTTCCTGCTCAAAAAACAGTATGGCAACGATTTAGTTTTACTGCACCTGATTAAGGGGTGCCCCGCCAATTTGCAAAAAAGGATCCCTAGAAACTACCTGGGAAATGTGCAAGGTCACAAAAAGACCAACTGGACAGGATTTAGGTAGGTCATTCAACATGATAGAACCAGCCACTGTGGCGCCACAAACAGGCTGTGAGAGTCCATTGAATGATGTATGCTTATCCGCAAAGGATAAAAATCAGTTTTGTTCAAGTCAGCGATTGAACAATCTGTAATCATACACCAACCAATCAAAAGGCATTTTTTGAAGCAACGACTTTGGCTTTTGCTTCTGCTCTGGTTTAATCTCCATCAGTAATATTTGAACTGTTCACTTCTGGTATGAAGATTCGAACATCCACACAGTGCCGAAACAGAAGGCATGGGTTTTGAAAAGTGGCTTTTGTTTTTGTAAGAACAAAAACTTTACATTCACAATAAGGTCAATATCGTGGGACAACTGACTTGTCGTTTTTAACTTTCTCTCTGGATTGATTTACTGCAGATGATCAATCAAAGTCGCCCCTCATGAAAAAAAAAAGGTGGGGGGGGGAAAGAGAGAGATTCTCGGGAAAAGTCAATCTAAAAATGCCGAGAGGTCATCTATATCCACACCGGTACTTGGCATAGTGTTCACCATCACTCATTACAAACGGCTGGTAACTGAAGACATCTTTGAGTGTGAAACTCTCTAATCTTTTTAACAGGAGATGTGTTCCAGATCTGTGCTGATCATTTGGCTTCCCTCCCATGTACGAATATCTAGGGTTACAGTTGACACGATCCATGCAAATTTCCTGTTTGATAACTAATTTTGTTTTAAGTGACACCAAGCCTGTGAATCATTGTGTCTGTTATGTCTGTACAAATTTCTTGGTTATGTGCGTACTTGCCCACTGGGCGATTCTTGATGAAAACAAGTTGGGAGTTTGTTTGGTGTCTGTCCCCTTAGGTCTGTGCAGACGCATCACAACGAGTGCAACCGCCTTGAAGGCCCACTTTTTTCACATAACACAGAATACATATTCCTACCTAAATAAAAGGAAGGGGGGGCAATCATCCCCCTCCCCAATGCCCCAGTTGATGGATAGTCATTTTAATTTTTAATTGCCATATCCCCTCAACATTTGAATACAGACTAGCGCCATGCACTGCTAGCAAAGATCATAACTAACTGGCCGTCCCAATTTTGAATGGTCTGCTACACGCTTAAGTCTGTCATGAAGTTAAGGCAAACAATTTGTAAGCGTAATGGGGAGATTGTGGAGAGCTTGTTAGCAGCATCAGACGGTTCCTCATAAGAATCCACTATAATCGCGCTATAATCAAATCTCACCTGTACAACCAAACTCACTCAGACAATTCCAACTCTTCAAATTGTTCCTTCCTCATGCGCTATGAGCGGAAACCAACGGAGACAAGGGGCTTAACACATATTTGTTATTATTAATAATATTTAGTTTATAACATGTCAAACATTGCAATTAGCGCCAATAACAGGATGAATAGGAAATGACATGTTAGTTGTGGGAGGAAAAACCCAAAACTAGGGAAACCTGCGCAATCAGGTAGGGACTGAAATGTTAGTTGTGGGAGGAAAAAAAAAATAGGGAAACCTGCGCAATCAGGTAGGGACTGAAAACCCAATCCAACTGCAAGGCTCTTGGGTCTGAGGTGGGATTCGAACCGGGGTCCTCAGAGATGAAAGGCAGAGTGAGAAACCACCAAGCAAATCTAATCCCCAACAAAAAATGTCCACCGATTCAGCTGGGGGATTTCGCATCCATTAAAACTCTAAAGGTTTTTGTATGAGGGAAATTGTCTTTCCAATGAAAAAAACACAGCATATGTCCAGTGAGAGACAAATACTTTCTACGTAGTAACTTTTCCCTGTATTGTTTGTTATTATGGAGAAAACTTTTTGCGCTTAAAATTAATCTGGGGCAAATTTCATAAAACTATCAAGCAAAACAAAAGAAGCATTATTGCTAAGCAGAAACAGGCTACCAAGCAAACTAACACTCAACACTGCTAAGTTTGAGGCTATTTTGCACCAAAAAAAAGAGTTTGTCAAGGAACTTTTTTTTGCTTTTACAGACACTGGCCACTATCGGTAATTGTCACAGACCAGTCTTCTCAATTGGTGTTTCTCAACATATGAAAATTTGTCACACGAAGTTGTGTGCTTTCAGATGCTTGATTTCGAGACCTCAAATTCTAAATCTGAGGTCTCGAAATAAAGTTTGTGGAAAATTACTTCTTTCTTGAAAAAACTCCGTCACTTGAGAGGGAGCCGTTTCTCACAATGATTTTTACTATCAATTTCTCCCCATTACTCGTTACCAAATAAGGTTTTATGCTGATAAATATGTTGAGTAATCACGAATAGTGTTCACTGCCTTTGAAAGCTTTATAAAATTGGGCCCTGGATTTGATTTATCTGTTTTCCTTACCTTGAGATCATAAGACTCTTTTATCTCTTCATCTTCTGTAGACACTTTCATCTTGATGGTTCCTTTGTAAGGACCAAAGACTGTATGAGGCGGGATGATGCTCCCAGTCACTAGTCCACCATCTGAAGCCCGGATGAAGCATGGTGGAAGACGGTTCTCACTAGCTCCGTGGATTTCTGTGGCAGAACCTTCTGGCGAAGGAGCCAGTAGGCGAGTCTCTTCAGCTTCTTGGAGAGATTTTAAGGATGAATTCTGGCTTTCTCTGTCTCTCTCAAGGATGGAGGCTTGCATCGTGTCTTGGCTATACTCCATTAAAGCCATTTCCTGAAATATAAAAAAGGATGGATGATTGAATGTTTGCGAACCCTGGTTTATAGAAGATGCAGGGATTATCGGCCACCCAGGATCCCTGGCAGATAGAGCTCTCTCAGCCACCCTCGACAATCAACTTTTGATATCAACACCCTGAACTCATAATAGTTTTTAAGCAATTGAGAAAAGAGAAACAGCCACTGTTTAACTGTGCACATCTGCTAACAAGAATTTGTTTGCTTAGAAACAAAATTTTCCAACAAAAATACATTTTTGCAAACATACAGAGATGGATTTCCGGTAAAGGCTGGCTGACTTGTTTGAATCTATATTATTTTTATAACACCTTGCTATGTTGCGCATAGGGGATCCTACATAATGCCCTATGTAAATGTCTTGTATTATTTTTGATTAATATAAAAAAAATAATTCAACCCTAAAGTGTGACTTCTTATATATGTTTAAAGGCATTGTACACATTTGGTAATTGTCAAAGACCAGTGTTCTCACTTGGTGTATCCCATCATAAGCATCAAATAACAAGCCTGTGAAAATTTGGGCTCAATCGGTCATCAAAGTTGCGAGAAAACGATGAAAGAAAAACACCCTTGTTGGACGAATTTGTGTGCTTTCAGATAGGAATAAAAGACTTCTAGCTAGAAGTCTTTTATTATTTTCGTGAGAAATTACCTCTTTCTCAAAATCTATGCTTCTTCAGAGGGAGCCGTTTCTCACAATGTTTTATACTATCAACAGCTCTCCAATGCTCGTTACCAAGTCAGTTTGTAAGTTAATATTTGTTTTGAGTAATTACCAAACGTGTACCTTCCCTTTAATTCCCTTTTGTATGATGCAACCACTGCCATGCCATTTGTGAGAGGGACTGAATCTGTTAATGCAGTTTACACAAGAATGTTCACAATTGATGCTTTCTCATAATTGCATACAGGGAACTTGTGTAAAGAGTTGCACCATCAAGACCATGGGGGTCTTAAAATACTTGTGTAATACCTGCAAGTCAATTGGTTATCAGCCGATTAAATGCTTATCAGAGCCAAATTTTAAAAAATTGCCAAGTCAGACTTTTTTTAAGTATTTTGATGAGTAGATTTTTTTGCTGCTGGGAATTTTGTAACACAACACACAATGTCCACAGATTTGCATCAAACTTACACCTTTTGAAGATAATGATTAATGATAGTAGAAAGTGTACCTTAAAGTATTAGTTGCTGGGGTGCTGTAGTTTTTGAAAAATGAGTAAAACAATGTAATGAAAATACTTTTTCAGATGCTAAAATAGTTTTCATCTCATGATCACCGAAACAAAAAATATTTTCACAACATTGTTTTACTCATTTCTCAAAAACTACAGCACCTCAGCAATCTTCAAACTGCAGAAGTTAAGTGTAAACCTTTGGACAGTGTTTTTTTTGTCCTACAAAAAGTACATAGACCCTTTAAGGTATTCATTCGTTTGATGGTTCTGGAAAACAATCTTGAGCACCAGTTTTGAAATTACACTTGCACAGACCTATGAGGCCATGACCCGTTGTTTCCCTGGTCTTGGCCTCGGTGCCCCTTCAAAAGTTTTCCATAAACTTTAAAAAGGTTTTCACTGGCGATGCCCTTTGCAAAATGAAACTGTCCTTGCCCCTCTCAAAGATGAAATTCCAGGACGTAGCTAAGATATGCAGTTTGCGACTATCATAAACGTGATGTCCATATAAGGTCATACACGAAGAAACTGCGAAGATGAATGATAGGTGGCTGAAAGAAGTAGGCCAGGTAAAACCAGCGCACAGTGATCCTTTCTTCCCACCAGTACCAGCTGAGAGTCAAAAACATGTCAGTGACACGAAAAGAGAACGACCTACATAACTTCCTTATCAGAATGATATCAAAGCTAGACCTCCACTCCGACTCCAACCCTATCTCATAACAATGTCACATCTTTCCATGTTTTCCTGTTATCAGGGGGAGGAAAACAGTCTGGTTTGGCTAGATTAACCCAGGACATCCAAATACTTTTTTGTTCAAACGAGTGCTTCTTTCTGTGTCACTAGAAACCAAATAGACTGTGATAACCTGAAAACAAGTTTCCTTAGAGATATTTAGTTACCAACCGGCAGAGTGGCGGATACACCCAGATATATACTGATAAATGTTTTTGCGTTTTGTTTTTATGAAGATGAGCAGAGTATACTGCTCGAAACATGGAGACCTCACTGGTTTATCTCAGACCAAACACTCCTCCAAAAATAGTTTAACACAAGGTTTTGTAGATGTTACACTTCTTAGTTTTTTCAAATATTTATGAAATTTTGATGGACTTTTAAAGTCAGAATGCTGGTGATTTTTTAACTAAAGCAGAACAAAATGTTGTTATAAATATTTTTGTCAAGAAAAAATTTGAAAGGGTCATTTACAATATAGGTCACATTGTAACTTGGCTGGTAACCTTATTAAGGTAAGAACTTTTGTGTGTGTGCTAAACTGATTGTCTCTATAAAACTAGGCCCAGGGGTGGATTTCACTAAGAGTTAAGACTAGTCTTATCTCGAATTAGGACAACTTACTCGTCCTAATTAGGACTAGCAAAACGTTTTTCATATCTCCTAAGACTAGTCCTAAGTTAGGACTAGTCCTAAGTTAGGACTAGTCCTAAGTTAGGACTAGTCCTAAGTTAGGACAAGTCCTAACTCTTTGTGAAATCGACCCCTGGTTGCATATTTTATTCCTTACAAGTTACAACTCAGACAAAAACAACAATTATTTACTTCTGCCAGTGCCAACACATGAATTGCTTCTTTTGGAAAGAATAATCCATAATTGAAATAAAGATAGGCCACCTAATCCGTAAAATTATTTCTCAACAACATGTTATACGGGCATTATCAACAACTGATATTCTTCTTACCAAGTTTATATGGCCACAATTTTTTTTGAAGTTTTGAACTTGATTCATTGAAACAATGTTACAGGAGATGGTTTGGGGGGGGGGGGGAGTTAACAAAACCAGGGCTAGGGCATTCTTCCATTGGAAACTGGAACCTTGATAACATTTAAACACAAGTTAAACCAGATACTTTGTAAATATGATAACACCAGATAATACTCCATTCAGGCAGGGAACAAAAATATGGAAAAACAAATTAATAAAAAAAAAACTCTTCTTTTTATCAGCGAGTCCGGGGGTGCTGTTAATAGAAACTGGGCAGGGCCTCCTCTGAGCTGACTTATCAGGGGCTTGCCTCTCGTTGTTTATCGCTGCTCGAAACCCTCTTGGTTGTCACATAATTCTAGATAGCCGATAGTGGCTATGACATGTTAACCTTTAGCACTGAGATACTGGGAGCTTATCTTCCCCGTTCAGTAATTTTGTTCCTTTGGTGCGGGCTCGGTAATTGCCATGACGCAACGACTCTCTTTACCCCTTCGGGCAAATCCTTATTAAAGAGGGAAACACCATGCTCTGATTGGTTCGTTATATTTGAGGCGCTTAATTGGGCTGCCCGGGGAATGAAATGATCTGAAACGGTTGTTATCTCAAGAAATATTGAGGGTTTTTCTCACATCCAGAAAGCGATCATTTGAGGGTTTTTTAAGCAAGTCTTGGGCGAATAAAACTAAATATCTAGGACTATCTCACCACACTAACAATCTGTCTTTAAAGACACTGGACACTATCGGTAATTGTCAAAGACCAGCCTTGACAGTTGGTGTATCTCAACATATGCATAAAATAACCTGTGAAAATTTGAGCTCAATCGGTCATCGAAGTTGCGAGATAATAATGAAAGAAGACAAAAAAAAACTTGTCACACGAAGGGGGTGTGCTTTCAGATGCTTGATTTCGGGACCTCAAATTCTAAATCTAAGGTCTCGAAATCAAATTCGTGGAAAATTACTTCTTTCGCGAAAACTACATTACTTCAGAGGGAGCCGTTTCTCACAATGTTTTATACTATAAACCTCTCCCCATTACTGGTTACCAAGTAAGGTTTTATGCTAATATTTATTTCGAGTGTCCACTGCTTTTAAATACCGCCGCTTTCAAATGTTCTTGTACTGGTTTGTAAAGAAGCAATAGAAACGATTGAGCAGTCTAGTTCAGCATTAAACTATTTTAAACATCTAACTTATATGGATTTTACGATATCATCAGCCGCCTAGTATGCAAAGATCACCTGTTTGTATTTTACATCTGCACAACTTTCAGAGGAAATGGAACTTCCAAGTTATAGGTCAACAGTAGAAGTTTCACTCAAATATAAATTCATTATTTTTACACACAACGAAAATATCATGGTATTTCCGCTCTGTCCAAGAAAACTTTCTCCTCAAACTTCACAATTATTTGCCTCGTCTAACCATACTGAATTCTCCTTGACAATTCTACCACAAGTAAATGGAGTAATTTCTCTGTGTTCATCTTCATCCACGAACGGAGACAAAGACACAAATCGAAAGAATACCAGCACAATCGTCTGTGGGAGATTAAAAGACAATAATTCATATTCTTTTGTTCCAAATACAAAAACTAACCTGTGCCCTCATACTTGGGGGATAAACAAGAGAGCATTAGTACAAAACTGTTCCACTGTGTTTCAAGCCCCCCCCCCCCCCCACACCTTTCTTCCTCCTGCCCCCTAAATATGATAATAATAATAAACAAATAAATACAATCACAAACATACACTGTAAACAAATAGCTTGATACATTAGACAGCTCCCCCCCCCCAAAAAAAACAACTTCTGTCTCATATATCAGCCAAAAAAAAAAAACGCACACAAATAAATTGTCCAATAACATTCCAATCTTTGCTGATGGATGACAAAAACTCAAGGAATTGTCTCAATGGTAAATTATTATCACCAGATCAAATGAATCATGCATTTACTGGGTGAGCATCTTAATAAGTCATTTGCATGTTAGATTTGAATAATGTCTAGTACAATGACTTGATTGATCACAAGTATCCACTTTTTAAGGCACTGGTAATTACTCAAAATAACTGTTAGGATAAAACCTTACTTGGTAATGAGCAATGGAGAGCTGTTGATAGTATAAAACATTGTGAGAAACGGCTGAAGTAATGTATTGTAGTTTTTGAGAAAGACAACATTTTCCACGCAAATTTTTGAATTTGATTTTAAGACCTCAGAATAAGATTTTGAGGTCCCGAAATCAAACCTCTGAAAGCACACAACTTCGAGCAACAAGGGTGTTTTTTCTTCCATTATTATCTCGCAACTTCGACGACCAATTGAGCTCAAATTTTCATAGGTTGGTTATTTTGTGCATATGTTGAAATACACTAAGTGAGAATACTGGTCTTTGTCAAGAACCAAAGGTGTACAGTGTCTTTAAGTTAAAATTCCTCTGACTACATCAACAGTTGCTATGTCACATGATTCAGGGCAAGCTACTGCGTAGTTACATAAGAGACGATGAACACCAATACCATGACCCATACACAATTCTGATACCAGGGTTCGCTCATCTGGAGGTTGCTATACAAAAGCTGCCCCATTTGACACAGCAACTGTATCTATAGTCTGGGTAATTCAAATGTAAGCGGTAACTTGTGACTTAGCAAGTAACTGTACAAGACTTAATTCAAATCTTATTTGTAAATGGCTAATATTGATACACGCTTGTTGTTTTCTTGAAGACTGTCAGTGAAGCACGTCTTTGAATCCCAAAGAAAATGTTTTAAAAACATTTGTTTACTTTCACCCCGTTCAAGATATTGTAGAGTTTTGAAGTAATCATGTGAGCGGTGATAAACTCTTTTCATGACTAAGGTTTGTTAAAGGCAGTGGACACTATTGGCAATTGTCAAAGACTAGCCTTCACAGTTGGTGTATCTCAACATATGCATAAAATAACAAACCTGTGAAAATTTCAGCTCAATCGGTCATCAAAGTTGCGAGATAATAATGAAAGAAAAATAACCCTTGTCACACGAAGTTGTGTGCTTTTAGATGGTTGATTTCGAGACCTCAAGTTCTAAATCTGAGGTCTCGAAATCAAATTCGTGGAAAATTACTTCTTTCTCAAAAACTATGTTACTTCAGAGGGAGCCGTTTGTCACAATGTTTTATACTTTCAACCTCTCCCCATTACTTGTTACCAAGAAAGGTTTTATGCTAACAATTATTTTGAGTAATGACCAATAGTGTCCACTGCCTTTAAGGCACTAATCACTTATCCAACTAAAAGTAGAATCAACTCAGAGGAAATGAAAGGTTATTTTTGAAAATCCTACAAAGATTACCTTCTTCTTTCATAAAATCTTTTTCTGACGTTCAAATGCAACTGCAATCCACAGTCTTGGGAAATACAGAGGTATTAAAGACTGACATAAGGATTTCATTTTTAAAAGTTGCAAGCCTGGGTTTTAAAAGCCATTGAGGATGAGAATGGTATGCAAAATAAGTTTTTGGTCGAAACTTTTTTTCAAAATTAGAATCACTCATCATTTCATTTTGAAATATACCAATGGTATGAGATTCGATTGAGGTTCACAAAAAAACATAATCATTCCATTAATGAATTTTAGTATAAAATAAGGTGTAGAAATATCGAACAACTAACTGACCCACTTCTTGGGCCCTAAACAGTATAAGCCCTAAACATTTCTTCCAAAAGCAAGAAAATGCAAAAGGCGTGAAGTAAAATCACAAACATATAACTGAACGTATTGATTACTAGCGATCAATACAGCACAAATCAACTTATCAATAACTATCAATGATATTGATAAGCACTTTGGCACAGTTTCAACCCGATACATCCAAACCAGTTCATCTGATGCAAACGCTGTTAATAACTTCTGTTATTAAACCTCAACTGAGATGACATATTCATCGAGTAGAACTTTCAACCTTCCTCCCCAAAAAGTATAAAAATGCAAATAATTATATAAAAAAAACAATATACTTACAACGTTGAGCTCCAAATTCACTCCGAACACACATAAAAAAGACAACCAACACACCCAGAGGAACAGGCAATTTGTGGCCGTTCTAAAACAGTGCCCCAATATCTATATAGCAGGACGCATCCATTGGACAATGTACCCTGAAAATTAGACCTGAAAGGGTGAGCCTTAATCAGTGCTTTCCTTGCTTATCAGAGATATGAAAATTACAGAGTGAAATTTTTCTCCATGCCAGCTGGATAGTGAAGATTAGATAAAGACTCCACTAAGAACATTGGAAAGGGGGGGTGTTCAAAAGAAAAATGATACATTAAGAATGTGAACTTAAAGTAACACTCCTCTTTTAAAAAATAAATAAATCATTATAATTTTAGACAGTTTTTGTTTTTGTTTTAGAAGTAGTAGACTAGCTTTTAGTCTGGGCAAAAAGTCTCACTTGAGATAAAAGGATTAACAAAATACAACAATTGAGCTGATTATGCAACTTTGGTTGTTTTTTGTTTGTTATAAAGTTGTACATACATTTCCTGTACTTTGCTTGATTCTTTTGAAGTGTATTTTTGTTGACATTAACCCTTGGGTTGTTGTTTTTTCCCTTCCCCCCCTTTTTTCCCAGATAACATAAACATTGTAATGTTCCAATCAATTTGATACAAAAATGTTTGTTAAAGATTAATGAACTCCCTTGAGAAATATTTTAGAAAGTGGATTTTGGGCAAAGCAAGCAGTTTAAACTGGTAATATTAACATGAGCTATAGGCCAACAACAGGGGTCGTCAAGGAGTGTAAACAGTGAAAAACTAAAATGAAAATGACACCCCTGCACATTGGCATAAACTGGGACTTTTACACTTAAGGGAAAGTCGGTAAATGAGTAACATAAAAATGTTCCCAAGTACCGATCTATCTTACTCAACGAGTTAGGGGGGGGGGGGTGATTCAGCAGTGCCAGGCCACATTCCAAAACACTTAGCAATCCCGGTACTTCTATTATAACTGAGTGCAGCAATTAACTTTCTTTCGAAAGTGAGTTGATATTTTGTTGCCCTCAATATAGCGAGGGCTGAATATGGGGCTTACATATTTTCCATCAGTACTTAGTATATGCTGTACATTTTTCATATCTATGGTATCTCATGCCACACATGTCCTCCTAGTAATTCACTCATATCCCTCGGTGTCATCTTACAAGATTGTTGGGGCTAGTCAACCCTTCGGCTCAGGAGGGCCTGTTAGCAGGGGGGGGGGTCGGGAGGAGGGGGGAAGCTGGACCAGCTCGATAAGGTAATACAAACTTCCAGGTGGCATCCTGGTGTTCTAAACGAGTAGCGTGATTGGTCGGGATGGTTGTTGAACATGCTGTTTGAGGGACGATTAACGGCGGTGCGCGTTGCAATCAAGATGTGTTTTTTTGTTCTTCCTCCTTGGCTTTACCTGTGCCTGCATCCGAACCCATAAATCATTTGCGACCCCAAAATGAAGTTAATTTTGGAATGTTACAGTGGATGCTTAAAGGAGATGTGTACATCCGACTGTTTAATGAACATCAGCCCGTAGAGCAATGATCAGACATTGATCTTAACCACACCACAATAGTCACCATAAAGAAAGTAGTGTTTGAATCCAGTGCAGTCTTATATTAATTGCCAGTACATAGGCTGCTGAAATCAAAAACTGGTACGAATACATTAAGAGTTACACTGCCTTTTAGACATTATTCATAAATACCTCAGACAGTTTCGCTATTCCTATTGGTGGAGAGCGCGTCACGTGGGTGTGTGTAAACCTTTGTTTATGACCGATAAAAAGTGTTAATTCATGGGCGTGACACGCGACCTTGTTCTTGTAAGACAGTTTCTTCATTCCTATTGGTCGAGAGCAACGGCTGAAACGGTTGTGCCACATCACGCGATACGCGCGACACACACAGCATTCCCTTATAAGGAGTTGTTTACCCGAGGGCGGCGGAGGGCTTTACCATTTCATAGCTGGAGGGGTGTTGTGTTGAAAGAAATCATTTAACAATTATAATTTTTGCATTTATTTTACTTTTTGGCCAAAAAGTGATGATGTTTTTGACCGAAAAGTTATTTATGAATGGGAATTAAAGTGTGTGAATTAGTTTTCAACTAGTGGTTTAAACCTGCCGAGGCCTGGTTCTTTATAATTTACCTCAACTTCGTCTCGGTAAAATTATCAAGAACCAGGCCTCATTGGGATTAAACCACTAGTTGAAAACCTCTTCACCACACATTGATTCCCTTAAT
The DNA here is from genome assembly GCF_032118995.1 of Asterias amurensis. NCBI lineage: Eukaryota > Metazoa > Echinodermata > Asteroidea > Forcipulatida > Asteriidae > Asterias > Asterias amurensis. Next base: position 23,832,117 of record NC_092650.1, on the reverse strand, counting down.
AACACATGGACATATCCGTTACTTAACAACTATCTTAAGAACCAAACTGTAAAACACACCTTTGGTTTTTGGAACCGTACAATATTTTACTCCTACAAAAAGTGTAGATATATTTAACAATTTATTTACCTGTGAAACGTAACTTCAAAAAAGGTTGTAAAGTTTTTGAGATATAGGAATAATCCATAGTTGAAATACACAGTCTGAGAAACTTTTCTCAAATATAATTTTTTTTTTTTAGTACTTCTTTCTAAAAACACATTCCTTTGATGGGAATTATCAATACACTATCAACAGCTGCAGCAGTGCTCCTTAACCAAGTCAGTTTGTGTGGTCATAAATATTTGGAAAAATCGCCTAAAATAGACCCTCCCTTACAGTCCCTTGAACCATTTTTTTTAAAAAGCACCATACATTTCAAGGGCTAATACATGTACATTGCTATCTCTTGCAGACTAACCAATTCTCTTGAGCATGAAGGACTAAAATGGTGTCATTGAGGACATGTTTCATCTGTGATGTACAACAGTTCTTGTTGCCATGGTTACACGTAGGGAAAACCAGTTAAAATAGAGATTGATAGCGCCACAAACCAAACTACGGTTTATGTTTGTGTATTTAAAAAAAAAAAAAAGGAATATATTATATTATGGTTGGTACTCCATTTAAAGCCATTAAACACTTTCGGAACAGAAAAAACAATAAAAGTTCACAAATTTACAAATATCTTACAGGGTTTACAGAAGGTAATGGTAAAAGACTTCTCTTGAAATATTACTCCATGAAATGCTTTACTTTTTGAAAAAAACATTAAAACAATTATCAAATCTCGACATCGAGAATTACGGATTATAGTAAACACACGGCAAAACAAGGGTGGGTTTCCCGTTATTTTCTCCCGACTCCGATGACCGATTGAGCCTAAATTTTCACAGGTTTGTTATTTTATATATAAGTTGTGATACACGAAGTGTGGGCCTTTGGACAATACTGTTTACCGAAAGTGTCCAATGGCTTAAAGTGATGCGAGGAGTAAGTTCTTGAATCACATAATATGTGGGTTTGAAGGTTTACGCACTTGGTCTCAAGGGACTTTTATACAAAGGAACAGTGCTTCCCCACAAGGGTTACTTTTGTTATAGTGGCACGTACCCCACAGAGAAATTCTTCCAAAAAAGGTAGCAGGACTCTGTCACTGCAATATATGCAAGTTAGCGTATTTACTTTAGTGCCCCCCTTCCCCTATCAATGCCAAATTGATGTTACATTTTATAAGCTTTTTAATGTGATGATTTCAATGTTTTTGAAACATTTTTTTGTTCTCCATTTTTACACCCATACAATGTATTTGTTTTACACTCACATTAGATTATCTTACAAAAAGAAAAGTAAAAGGCATAACATGAGCACTAAGGAAGCACTTGCCAGAAGTTTCCACCTAGAGAACAAAATGAACCCCCCTGTGCCCTGAAATGTTACCCTAGTTCTGACACTGATGCAAGGCTGGGGTGTGTGAATGTGGCAGGAGATGGTACAATTCAATGATCTCTTACCGCGATACCCCATGTTCCATTTTCTGAGTCATTACTCTTCAACAAATTTGAGTATGAGTCACAAAAATCGAAAAGGATCAATCACAGAGCCTTAAGAGCTTCAAGGCCGGCTACAGAATGCCCAGAAAAATATATAGTTGCTACATTTTTGTAATAGATGTAGTCCATAGGAAACCGGAAAAATATTTAACGAGTCTCTTCTTTCACGTTAATACATGGTAAAAATGTTTTTCTCCGAAACACTCCAAGCCAATATTCTGAAAAACGAGAGGTCAAACAAACCCGAGCGACAAAGGAATTGTGACTTCATCGGTGCTATTTGATGTGGAAAATAGCGCCCTCAATTGGCCAAAGCTGGAGAACTGTGTACAAACCCTATTGGGAAAAAGCACCAATGACGTCAGGGGGTCATTGCATATCATTATTATAGATAAGCAGTTTGTGACTCTCGTCTAAAAAAGCCTTGACTTGCATTTTTGACTGAATTGCTTACTACTAAATGCAAATTTTGAGAGTAAAATGGTTATTAACCGGTATCCGCGATGTCTATTTAGCCATATTGAGATCATCCTGCAGCCGCTGTTTAACTATTTGAGAAAGGGTATCAAGAATTGAGACTGACACCAGAGCATTTAATAGGCACTATTAGGCCAAATCAAAAACTAAGAGGCTGCCTCCTTTTCATTTTTTGTTTACGAAAAGAAAAAAAGGATACATCTCTGAGGAAACGTATGTAAAAAAACAGTGGTTACCAATTTTCTGCCTAGCTAAAATAACAGGAAACCAGTCAAAGTAAGGCAGCCTGATGTTCTATTTTGGCTGGTTACCTTAAATTCTGGTGAGCAAAATAGTTTTTTTTGCTCTGCCACAGTTTTTGCTTCTATAATTGAGCCCTCAGCCTAATCTCAAAGAGATGTTAAAGACATTGTACACTATTGGTAATTGTCAAAGACCAGTCTTCTCACTTGGTGTATCTCAACAAATGCATAAAATTACAAATCTGTGAAAATTTGAGCTCAAATAGTTGTCAAAGTTGCGACATAACTATGAAAGAAAAAACACCCTTGTCACACACAGACCTGTGTACTTTCAGATGCTTGAAGTCTCAAAATAAAATTTGATGAATATTCTTTCTCAAAAACTACTTCACTTCAGAGGGACCTGTTTCTCACAATGTTTTATACTATCAACCTCTCCCCATTACTCGTTACAATTATTTTGAGTAATACCAATAGTGCCCACTGCCATTAAAGGAACACGTTGCCTTGGATCGGACGAGTTGGTCTATAAAAAGCGTTTGAAACCGTTTGTTATGAAATGTATACGGTTAGAAAGATGTTTTAAAAGTAGAATATAATGATCCACACAAGTATCACTCAAAATTGCACGGTTTTCTTTTTACGTCGCGAACTATCACGGTCGGCCATTTATGGGAGTCAAAATTTTGACTCCCATAAATGGCCGACCGTGTTATTGGACGAGGTAAAAAGAAAACCACGCAATTTCGAGGCATATTTGTGTAGATCATTGTATTCTACTTTTAAATCATCTTTCTAACCATATGCATTTTATAACAAACGGTCACAAAACGCTTTTCAAAGACCAACTCGACTGATCCAAGGCAACATGTTCCTTTAAGCAGAAAATATCGCTTGGCAATTACAACTGCCTAGCAAAAACAAATAGAAGAGAACCTGTCATGAGCAATATAATAAACACAGTAACCACTTTCTGATCAGCAAGACTTTGCTGTGCTTAGCAAATTAATGTGCTTTATAAAATGGGTCCTGAAGTATAAATTTAGAAACCATTGGGGTTTCATGTCTAATTAAAACATCCACTTCAAATAATTTCTGAACCTTGGTTTGTTTTATAGTTTTAAAGGAACACATTGCCTTGCATCGGACGAGTTGGTCTAAAAAAAGCGTTTGTATCCGTTTGTTACAAAAAGCATATGGTTTGAAAGATGTTTTAAAAGTAGAATACAATGATCCACACAAATTTGCCTCGAAATTGCGTGGTTTTCCTTTTAATCTGCAAACAACACCGTCGGCCATTTATGAGAGTCAAAAATTTGACTTTTCAAAGACCAACTCGACCGATCCAAGGCAATGTGTTCCTTTAATCATTATAATCTTCTTTTCTCGGAAGCCAGCTTTAAAATAAATTAAATTTATAGGTTTTTTTGTTTCATTTTATTTTATCTATTTTAAAGCTGTTTATTACACATCAGGGTCCTTAAAGATAGGAGTTGTAATTCTGATAAGGCTATCTCGTCTAAATGAAACGGCAAATAAAAGAATAATCTGAAGGAGACCATTAGCTGCTGGCATCAACTCTTTGTTTTGTTTACAGCAATAGCTTGTCTTTTAAAAAAGGCACAGAACACTATTGGTAACTACTCAACATAATTATTAGCATAAAAACTTATTGGGTAATGAGCAATGGAGAGCTGATGATTGTATAAAACATTGTAAGAAACTCACTCTGAAGTGACGTAGTTTTTGAGAAAGAGGTAATTTCTCAATCAAAGATAATAAGACTTCAGGCCCGAAGCATTATATTAGGGATCTGAAAGCACACAAATTTGTGCAACAAAGGTGTTATTTTTTTCATATTCTCTTGCAATTTTGATGACCAATTTAGACCAAATTTTCACACAGTTGTTATTTTATGCATAAAGTGTGTTTGGATGCACCAAGTGGAAATACAGGTCTTTGCCAAATGTGTCCACCGCTTTAAAATATATGTGAGATAATGTTCGAACCCTGACATCAAATCATTTTCAATTTTTAATTAACTAGCACTTATCATTGACAAATTTTCATGCAATACTTGTTTAAATGAATTGGAATCTATCAAAACTCAAATTTTTATTCAAATATAAATTTGGGGGTCAAAATTGAAGTGAGCGCATGTTAGTTCACTTGAGCAATAAAATGGCCATGATCGCTGGCATTAATACATCAGAAAGATAAAGTTTTGAAAATACAGGTTAAAAATTTGGACCAATAAAACTTCCTAGGGGCAAATAAAATGCAAAGTTAACTAGCCTGGTAGGCTACTTTTCAAAAGCTTTAAAGCACAAGTTTTACAGAACTTTTAACCATTGCAATTCCCATCCCATCAACACTCAGCAACCGTCCAAACAAACAAAAACAGAAACCAATCCTTGAATATTTTCAACACGAAGGCAATTTTGAAAATCCATCTCGACAAAAAATCAGCAGCGTACAGCGCCCCACAAAACCCCCCTCCCTGACTGCAGCATATCATGAATTCTTATCTGCTCAACACACTGGCAGATCGCTGTGTCTGATTAATGTGCACCAACGCTGGTCCCTTATCAATTGGTGGGATCCGACCCTCTAATATTAAAATGGCGATACTACAAAGGTCAGAGGAATTTATTTCCCAGCCGCGGCACCGAGCCAGATCCCTATCGTCTGATTCTTATCTCACCTATGATATCGCCAGCCAATCACAACGGAGTTTGGGTACCCACTAAATATGGACGACTTCAGATCAATCTTGTGATAGGCGCCTCGCATATGGGATTTGTGGGGGGGGGGATGTTCGTCTATCTCTTCGCTCATGTTCAACGTTGGAAGCGAGACCAAATCTCCCTATCCGAGGCAGTAAGATTTGCATAACTTGAAGGCAAGTAGACTGGTGCCCGGGTGAAACATTCATTTTAAATACTGGCTTATTAGGCATTTCAGCAATAGACCTTATGCACATGACATCATTTCAGTACGGCGCCCCCGCATTGAGGTCAAAAGGAGGTTGTTCATTGGCCAATCTATGTGCGTTTCGATTGTTTATGTCACCGTTTGACCTCAAAGATGGCGGCTGGATGACGTCAATGCATAAGGTCTATTCTAGACTTGCCAACCAATACAGTACATGCTCTGTTCAACAAACTGTCCCAACAATACAATAGCAACAATGACAATTACTTGACAATTAACCCTGCATTCTTTACTCCAAACAAGTGAACAATTTCCAATTACACAAATTAGGAACCGAGTTATAAAAAAAACGGGTAATTTTGTGAAGAAAAAATTTTGTTGTGTGTTTGTATAATCATCAAGTAATCAACCACAAGGAAAACTGACTGGGTAAATTTTGATTTCAATTTGGGATATCAGATTATTTTTTTAATATTATACATCTCCTGACATAAGAATACTTTCAACATCAGAAACAAAGGGGCAACAAGAGTGTGATATTAACCCATATTCATAGCCCACCCTGCTTGAAGAAAATATTTGGTATCAGTGGCACGCTCATAGACTACGGTAAAAGTATAATGCGCATACGTCCCATATCCAACGAAGCGCAGAATTTTCCTGTATTCCACTCCCACTGTGAAATATTTGTTACATGCCTGTGTCATTACCTTTTCTGACTCTGGTAAAGTAAATCTTGCTTGTAAGAGAGTTACGTAGCCCCCACTCCTTAGATTTCTTCAATGGCTAACAAATAGTAGCATGTATTTTCCTTTCACACTTTTTGCAAAAATGGTCCGGCGGGTATACCATAGATTTTAATAATTCAAAATATTTGTTTTATGTCTAACTGTCTAGGCAAGATGATAATCAAGAAGTAAGTCAGTGTGAAGTAGGGTTTATTCTGTGGTTCCGAACTTCATCTTAAAAAAAAAAACTCTCAAAAAGTACACCTGGCTTTCAAAGTGCAGTGTGCTGCATGCAAACATGATCGTGCACAATATCTTCTGTCAAACAACTTTTGACTTTTGTACGACAAAGCACTTTTATGGAGATAGCCAGTTCCAATGGCCATTTAATAAATTAAAAAAAGCCGATAGAAAAGATTGTCAGATAAAAATGTTGCTTCACAATGAGAGAGATTGGGCTGATTTCGGGCAACATTTCCCTTTGTGCAATACCATCCAACCTTTGATAAACAACACAGAGGAGATAATGTACAAGGGTCAAACATGCCTACCACTACCAAGCCCGTTATCTACCCCTCAGCTGCCCTAGATAAACTTTTATCAGGGCTTTTTGTTGTCCGATGAACTCATGGAAATTGACAAGCGCTGATGGAACTTTTGATGAGACTGTCTGTAAAAAGATGGTTGAGGTGATAACACACCGGCGATGACTCACTGTCCTAGTGTAGATTATGATTGCCAGTCGACATCAATAGTTGAGATATTAATGATAAATAGCTGTTGTTTTTCCTTCATACAGTTCTCTATCTTTTTATCTCTATGTTTGGAAGGACTAAAATAACCTAAATAATGCAAAATAGATTTGTGGTTGAAAGAAACAAAAATGATACGGAAAAGTTCACAGTAGGGTCTGTTAATCAGGGCTTCGGGTGAATAATGAAATTCACCACTGGACTACATGAGAGCCATCTGAGTGATAAGCATTCACATTTATATAGACCAGTCAAACCTTTTTTCTTGCAGAGTACATTTTCTTTGTAAGAGCTTTATCACTTCATGAGAGTTTGATCATGTTACTTTTTTATTTTGATTTTTAAAAGGTCGGGTCATACTTTGGCATCGACCCCGAAAACCCCCCAGAGTGTAATGTCAGTCCTTAAAGGCAGTGGACACTAATTGGTAATTACTCAAAATAATTATTAGCACAAAACCTTACTTGGTAACGAGTAATGGGGAGAGGGTGATAGTATAAAACATTGTGAGAAACGGCTCCCTCTGAAGTGACGTAGTTTTTGAGAAAGAAGTAATTTTAATCGAATTTGATGTTGAGACCTCAGATTTAGAATTTGAGGTCTAAAAATCAAGCATCTGAAAGCACACAACTTTGTGTGACAAGGGTGTTTTTTCTTTCATTATTATCTCGCCACTTCGATGACCAATTGAGCTCAAATTTTCACAGGTTTGTTATTTTATGCATATGTTGAGATACACCAAGTGAGACTAGTCTTTGATGATAACCAATGTGTCTTTAAGCTTAATTCTTATAAAAAGGTATATGGAAGGAAACATCCTGCAAAATTATTACATCTAAAATGTACCCGTTGATCCTCAGAAATCAATTAAAACCATTTTGAGTCAGAGAAACGATTCTTGCATGAACGTCTGAGCATCAATCATGAAAAATGTCCCGCACCTCTCTGCAAATGCAACCATTTGTTCAAGGCCTAGACACCCCAAATACCTCAAGTTGGAAGTCAACAACCCCCCAAGTCACAATTGAGCAAAATGTTTACACTGTGCACCTTTTATTTGGACTCTCGAGTCTGAGTAATATAGAATGTTTTGTGAGCCTACAAAACATTTATGAGGCTGGCGCTCTGTTTAGTGTGGTGCACCCTAATATGCAAAATCCATAGATCTATGTATTATAAGAACTAGAGGGCGCACTAGTGATGCTTCTTGCACAAACGCGATGAGACCGCAAGGAGACACACGCGCCATTCTGCACGCATGTTGAATATGAAATACACGTTGGAATTAGTGTTTATTGAGCGCTGACGCGATGCTGTTTTGTCAACTTACAAAATGGCCGCACAAACACACGCTGTGCGCTGCCCATTTTGTCAACTTAGAAAATGGCCGCCTGCGTGCATGCCGGGTCGAATATATCGGCCAGTGCGCCCTCTAGTTTTTATATATAACTCTATGGCAAAATCTTACCCTGAAGCTGAACCATAGTCAAAGGAACTCAAACTCAAAGGAACTCAGGTTCAGAGCGTGACTATTAGCAAGTCATGGTACTAGACATTCTGAAAAATCTAACTTGCAAATGGCTTGCTATACAGCATACTAATATCAGGTGGCAAGGAAAACATGATTTTTTTTTAAAGATAAACATGCCACTTGCTTTAAGTTCACACCCAAATATAAACATTTACCGCATAACAAAATTTGTTATTTTTGTAGTCGGACCAAGGCTGTTAAAAAATAATCTCTTCCTTTTAGGCTTGGTCACCCTTTATTAGAAACATCAATGTGAAAATAATTCACTTCCCTGTTAGTGAACATGGGAAACAGGAGTTCGTTGATTTAGATTGGACCGCCAAATTGACAGCTTGAGATGTGATGCAAATGTATACTACTAACCAGCGTGTTTTAGGTATTATATAATAGAATTATATTTAAAACAAAATTGTTTTAGGAGTATCTTTGAATAACATTTCACTTCAAAGTAGTGTGGTTATGTTCAAGATAGGCCTATAAGTTTTTAATGCCCCTAAATTTGAATCCGAGAAGCGTTACCGCAAGTAACACTTCACAGATTTCTCAAACTGTGTATTCCTATTGGGGATAATCCGCAAAGACATATTTCCTCTGGATTTTCGAAGAATTTTTTTTAAAAAATGCACCTTTTGAAATGAATTGTTCAGTTTGATGTGTACAGGCTACATTTTTATTCGATCAAACGGTTCCAAAAACTATAATGTATACTTTGCCTTTAAAGCCAATGGACACTTTCGGGGAAAAAAAGAAAGAAAAAAAAAAAAAAAGTAACAGATTTACAAATAACCTACAGGGTTTACAGAAGGTAATGGTGAAAGATTTCTCTTGAAATATTATTCCATGAAATGCTTTACTTTTTGAGAAAACATTAAAACAATTATCAATTCTCGATATCGAGAATTACAGATTTATTTTAAACACATGTCATGACACGGCGAAACGTACCGAAACAAGGGTGGGTTTTCCCATTATTTTCTCCCGACTCCGATGACCAATTGAGCCTAAATTTTCACAGGTTTGTTATTTTACATATAAGTTGTGATACATAAAGTGTGGGCCTTTGGACAATACCGTTTACTGAAAGTGACCAATGGATTTAAGTGAGTCTTGTCAAAAGTCCAAGGTATTAAATGCCTGGACTAGCTTTCTTGATTCGTAGTATTATTTTGTCCGTACAGATCTGAATATCGTCAGTGATCCTAACCCAAACCGACCAAAGGGTTTCAAGAGAGTGCAGCCAACTTACAACAGGTATGAAAATAACAAATCAAAGCCCCAAATCTCACTATTCTACGTAGACCTTTTTTGTCGCATTTTTTGGCAATAAAAGGTGAATGGTTCGCATTTTATTTATGAATACAGCGTTAAAAGAGGACCACAGTCACACCAACTCAGGAATAATACCATTTATATATAAACAATTCCGACAGTTTCAGTCACTTGTTTTAGAGGATCTTCCTACTCATGTATCAAGGGAACTCGGCAAGCTCCAACAAGGCCAGTTAGTGCCAAGCTGGCAACTGCCAATCTCTCTCATACAAATATTTATTTAACGTCTATGATTATGAATTGCGCAAATCAAGAAAAAGTGATTCAGTTACGAGACGACAAATACTTTTTCTAGTCATTGTGATTATAGCAAGTCCTTTCACAAAGAAACAGACCCAAAACTTTGTTCTCTAGGGCAAGACAGTTTTTCCTCTATGAGGAAAGTCTAAATTTCTACGGGAAATATTGTTTAATTTGGGACGCTAATCATCTGGTACTTTGTGTCTTTTTGTCATTTATGTATACTTTACTTCCATATGGTATGCTCATATAGCGAATTCAATTTAAATTTAGAATTTCACACTATAGCTATAAGTTAGAACCAACCATCTCCTGAAAAGATCAAAACATTACTGATGCCAGCAGGGTTATGCTATAATACATGTACGCATCATTTATTATCAACATCTGTTTTATTTTTAATTACAAACTTAACTTTTTTTTTTAAGGAAAACAAAAGGTTGCACTACCCTGTTGTTCCAGTTATTGTTGATGGTAATTTATGTGTTGTAAAAATGTGTAGGTAGGGTTCTTGTTTGTTCTTCATCAACAATCAACATAATGCTGATTTACAGGCAAAATTAAAATAAAAGTCACCTGTAAAAGTTTCAGTTGAACACTGAGTCAGCTACTTGTTGAGACAGCATGAAAAATCTGTCACAGTATTTTCATCAAGAATGTCAAATTCATCAAAGTTCATTCTTTTTAGTCAGGTATAAAAAAAAGTATCTGAGCAATTAGAGAAACTTTCCTACACTGTAGTTAACTTGTTTAAAACACATTATTCAAAACTGTAGGTGGTTGGAATCTGTCCACAGTCAGAGACATTTGCCAAAACAAAAAAACATTTTCATCATCCCCGAAAGAAACCGCCGAACACAGTTATTAAGAAAAGAAAACTTACCAATGGTGTCTTTAAAAAATATGCAGACAGATTAAGCTAATCTGGAGGCCAGGTGGTGGTGTGGACCGAACACATTAACAATCAACACAGACTTGCATGTATGCGCTGGCCGATCAAGCCGCCTCCGCTGTGGTGGTAGTAGATTCAGCTCTACACACAGACACACTGCACAACCCTTGAGCAATATACAGAGCTCAGCCTTGTGTTTCTGATGCTCTGAGCCGGGGCTTGTAGTGATACCATCAGTGGCATTATATTGTCCCATCAGCATCTGACGTTATCACAGATCGCTATCTTCCTCTCTGGCATATCCTGATAAGGGTCTAGGCTGTGGCCCTGTTGTTAACCCTCTTTATCAAAATACCATCTGGTAAAAATGCAGATAAGAGCTGCAATAAAAGTAATCTTATTTCAAAGTCCATCTGAAAAAGGAAAAAAGAAAAAAAGAAAAAAATTGTTTTCAATTCTAAGACTCTAGCTTTACAAAACATGTATAAATAGCAAAGTCAGTTATCGAGACACGACCATCTTTTTTTCGTCCATTCAACTTCATATTGACCAAATTGAGTTGAGACTTAAAGGGAAAAAAAAGTATGGCTCCTCAAATTGCATGAGATTTAGCACTACCATTGTGAGTCTCCAAGACTGAAACCCAGACCATTTTAAAACTTGAACACAGAACAAAAAATGTTGAAAATTCATTATTCACTAAGAGGGAACAAAGTACAGATACATCAATAGGATTTTAAAGGAACAAACAGAATTGGTTTTGCTAGCAAAACAAGTTCCTGGCAGTGTACGCACTTTATGTAATCCACCATATACATAAACTGACATGACAAACCTGTAGAAGTTTGAGATCGATCGACCATCTGGGTCAAGAGAGAATAGTGAAAAAACGATTACAAATTTTGCATTGCATCGATGCCAAAACAAAAATGAATAAAATGCTCACTGAGGGTTAAACTCCAAACGCAAAATCACATTATTTATTTCTCATCAAATATGAGATTTCAGACAGAAATATTTCAAGGGATCTTTTCTACTATCATAATCATTAGACAGTGTAAGTTTTATGTAAATCTGTGATCTTCAAGATTTTTGTTTCTTACCAATTCTGTATTGTTCCTTTAAAGACACTGGACACGTTATTTGTAATTTTGTCAAAGACCAGTCTTCTCACCAAACAACAAAACTGTAAAAATTTGAGCTCAATCGATCATCGAAGTTGGGAGATAAATGAAAGGAAGAAAACCTTGTCACACGAAGTTATGTACGTTTAGATGGTTGATTTCAAGACCTCAAATTCTAAATCTGAGGTCTCAAAATCAAATTTGTGGAAAATTACTTCTTTCTCGAAAACTACGTTACTTCAGAGAGAGCAGTTTTTCAGCAGTAATTACCAATAGTGTCCATCACAGTGCCGTTAAACTCTGCATGGTGAGAACACAATCAAGTGAGGTTTGTACGTTCTCGCTCTATGGTACATTTATGCTACATCAACTTGTTTTTTGAGTTGTGGTGGTTCTGAGAAAAACAGGTGGGATGACAACTCAACTTTTTAAAGGCAGTGGACACTATTGGTAACTACTCAAAATAATTATTGTCATAAAACCTTTCTTGGTAATGAGTAATGGGGAGAGGTTGATAGTATAAACCATTGTGAGAAACGGCTCCCTCTGAAGTGACGTAGTTTTCGAGAAAGAAGTAATTTTCCACCAATTTGATTTCGAGACCTCAAGTTTAGAACTTGAGGTCTCGAAATCAAGCATTTAGAAGCACACAACTCTGTGTGGCAAGGGTGTCTTTTTCTTTCATAGTTATCTCGCAACTCCCACGACCGATCAAGCTCAAATTTTCACAGGTTTGTTATTTTATGCAAATGTTGAGATACACCAAGTGAGAAGACCAGTCTTTGACAATTACCAATAGTGTCCACTGCCTTTAATCAGTATGTTCTGATCAAGTAAATTATTGAACAGGCAAATGCATTCCACACAACCAACCTCTGAAAATTGCATTAAATTCCATGGTTCACGTTTCATTAGAAACAACTGAAAACAGTTTGTATTTTGACACCAGATTTTGCGCATGCTCTTGTTTGGCTTATCTAAGCACTTTGGTGATTTTTGGGAGTCTTCAAAGACCATTTCCTTTTTTTGCAGTTTTTTAATGGGAAAGTATTTCTTTGGTTTTCAGAACTGAATTCAACTGATTGTTGTAATCCAATATAAATGTACATTCCATTTCTAGCTGAATACAATTTTTTATTTTCCTTTTTATAGCACCATGCTTTACAAAACTACTACAGGCTATACATATAAATTCCTTCTTAAAGGCAGTGGACACTATTGGTATTTGTCAAAGACTAGCCTTCACAGTTGGTGTATCTCAACCGTGTAAGTTTTATGTAAATCTGTGATCTTCAAGATTTTTGTTTCTTATCAATTCTGTATTGTTCCTTTAAAGACACTGGACACGTTATTTGTAATTTTGTCAAAGACCAGTCTTCTCACTTGCTATATCTCAACATATGCATAAAACAACAAAACTGTGAAAATTTGAGCTCAATCGGTCATCGAACTTGCGAAATAATAATGAAAGAAAAAAACACCCTTGTCACACGAAGTTGTGTGCTTCTAAATGCTTGATTTCGAGACTCAAGTTCTAAATTTGAGGTCTCGAAATCAAATTCATGGAAAATTACTTCTTTCTCGAAAACTATGGCACTTCAGAGGGAACCATTTCTCACAATGTTTTATACCACCAACCTCGTTACCAGGTGAGGTTTTATGCTAATAATTATTTTGAGTAATTACCAATAGTGTCCACTGCCTTTAATCAATACATTCTTGAAAAAACAAGAACAGGAAACAAGACTGTATGAAATAAAACTTAGTTTTGTTTAAAGCCACACTAATGCTGAACTTTCATGTTCAAACATATCCTGAAATTATCCACATTAAACTATCTTCCTCTTCGAATATATCAGAGTAGCTTTTTAAAGGCAGTGGACACTATTGGTAATTACTCAAAATAATTATTAGCATAATACCTTACTTGGAAACAAGTAATTGGGAGAGGTTGATGGTATAAAACATTGTGAGAAACGGTTCCCTCTGAAGTGACACAGTTCCGAGAAAGAAGTAATTTTCCACGAATTTGATTCGAGACCTCAGATTAAAAATTTGAGGTCTCAAAATCAACCATCTAAACGCACACAACTTCGTGTGACAAGGGTGTTTTTTTCTTTCATTATTATCTCGCAACTTTGACGACCATTTGAGCTCAAATTTTCACAGGTTCGTTAATTTATGCATATAATGTTGAGATACACCAAGTGAGAAGACTGGTCTTTGACAATTACCAATAGTGTCCAGTGTCTTTAAAATGTATCCTAAATTGTTGGTCCGAAATATATATTAAAAATATATAACTTCCTCGACTACAAGAATAAAGCCCTAGATTTAAAATCAAATTGACCGTCAATCTTGCAAATTATCGGGCAATGAATGCGAAATCAGGACAAAACCTTGAGAAACAACAGGCTCGCTAATGGGAGCAATAGACTTAGCAAATAAAAAATATCCTTTGCACACTGAAAATACACACAGTCACGGAGTGATTGGTCTTTCCTGGTCAACATCAAACACATGTATGAGATGTAGTTACGCTGATTGCTTAATTAATTCATCCTTCCCCCTTTCCAAAAAAAAAATCAAATTATAAAAGACTGCACATGGTTCATGCTAACTTCCAAAGATAACTTGGTTTTAAGGGGGGTTTAACCTGTAACACATTTGTCTTAATTTTGGGTTGAATTCATTCAAGTTTAAGTGTTCTTTATACTCTATTGGTGATAGTGAAAACAATCTTAAGCCACTGGACACTATTGGTGTTTGTCAAAGACCAGTCTTTTCACTTGGTGTATCTCCACATATGCACAAATAAACAAACCTGTGAAAATTTTAACTTGATTGGTCGTTGGAGTTGGGAGATAACTATGAAAGAAAAAACACCCTTGACACACGAAGTTGTGTGCTTTCAGATGCTTGATTTCGAGACCCCAAATTCTAAACTTGAGGCCTCAAAATCAAACTCGTGGAAAATTACTTCTTTCTTGAAAACCTCTGTCACTTCAGATGGAGCCGCTTCTCAAAATGTTTTATACTATCAACCTCTCCCCATTACTTGTCACCAAGTAAGGTTTTATGCTAATAATTATTTTGAGTAATTACCAATAGTGTCCACTGCCTTTAAGTGCTCCACAATACACTGAATAAAATTCAGAGAGAATTTCTCAAGTTAATTCAAAAGTTGAAGTATTCTGAAATTGACATCAATAACTCCCACAATTATTTTGATCTCAAGCTTGAGGTGAGTATGACTAGTACTATAATTCCAAGACAAATTAAAACTTTCAAATGGTTTCAAGTGTTCCTTTTGCCTACAGTAAAAAGCATACACGGGTGCAAGACAAAACTTAACTAGTGTCAAATTGCCTTATAATTTCAGCACAAAAAACTTGCTAAAGCAGAAACAATAACAGCCATACATGCCACAAGTTTACAGTGATGGTTGTGCAAAGAAATTTACCTCGCAGTTATTTTTGGTCTGCTTAAAATGTGTATTTTATCAAGTTGAGCCCTGTTGATGTTACCAATTTATGTGCATTTAAAATAAAATCTTTATAAAATGTTTAATTAAAGGCAGTGGACACTATTGGTAATTACTCAAAATAATTATTAGCGTAAAACCTTTCTTGGTGACGAGTAATGGGGAGAGGTTGATGGTATAAAACATTGTGAGAAATGGCTCCCTCTGAAGTGCCATAGTTTTCGAGAAAGAAGTAATTTTCCACAAATTTGATTTTGAGACCTCAAGTTTAGAACTTGAGGTCTCGAAATCAACCATCTAAACGCACACAACTTTGTGTGACAAGGGTATTTTTTCTTTCATTATTATCTCGCAAGTTCGATGACAGATTGAGCTCAAATTTTCACAGGTTTGTTATTTTAAACATATGTTGAGATACACCAACTGTGAAGGCTAGTCTTTGACAATTACCAATAGTGTCCACTGCCTTTAAGCAATAGTTTTAAAAGATTGTTTTGGGGGAATTTGTTTTGGCCGGGGTTTTGTTTTTGTGGGGAGTGGGGGCCAGAAAAGGCCATTTACATTTTAAGAGCAAGATGGGGACTCGGGATGGATTTGGAAAAAAAAATTAAAAAAGCAAATTTCACTTTGATTGTTGGCCAGATCGGTGACTACGTAGTAAGATGAACAACATTCCTAAGTGAGGCAGTGTGCAGGCAGTGGCAACTATAAGCATGTGGTTCCCCCACCTCCCCCATTGATGTCCATTCCCCGCCCCCCCCCCATTTGAAATATGGACTTTTCATAAATAAAATTAGCAGCCTAAAATGATAATCGTTGTAAGCTTTAAAGATGCTATGTCAGATTTTTGGCCCTAAACATTAAAAAATAGATTTTTTTTAGTGGATGGTATTTCAAAGAGTATCACTCGCTCTAACGAAAACAAAGTTTACCTTTTACTTTTAATGGTCAGGAACCATGACAACAAAATTAAAACGCCTCTTATAAAACACATAAGAATTGGTCACGTGATATATTGTCGGGATCCTGACAAAAACTAATTTTGAGCACTTTATTACACTGCTACTAATAAGTGGCGGACTTTTTCAAGCAATGGCTCAAATGAAAGCTTGTAACTTTCTCGACCCCCATCAAAATACCTATTGAATTTTAAATCAAAATTTTTGGGTCAAATCGGCAAAAAATCTGACATAGCATCTTTAATGTGAACATTTCAGAGTTTTTGTTTCACACTCACAGTCAGTTAATCTTTTCAAAATAGTAAATGGCACGAAACAACAGCGCTGAAGTGGGGATTGTTTAGAGAAATGCAAACAAAAGCTACAGTTTTAATTGGCCAGAAGTGCTCCCCCTATTAAAATGGTGTTTTCCCCTATGAATTCTACTCTAGTTTCAGTGCAGATTATTGGAGTATATTCCATAGCTTTTTTGAGATATGGTAGACACTTGGACGAGTGCGTTGTTTACTTTAGGTGAGGCCTATACAGACAATTTTACCCATTTGCACATTTTTAACAACCAGAGATAGATTAGGCCTATTGGAAAACATTCCATATCTTTTCTGAGATGTATGGTGGACTTTTCACTGTTGGTTTGGGTGTACATGTATACTGAAAAATTACCCAGACCTAATTAACTCCAATGGAGGATTGTAGGACCATGTCATAACAAAAGACAACAAACAAAGAGGGATCAAATTTGTATTTATTTATTATAATACTTTAGAGTATTTTTAGAGGGGGGGGGGATCCACAAAACCATTGTGAATATGGCTCAAAATGTTTGCTAGACCAGAATTGTTTTTACAATACTAGAATTGAGATTTTGTTTCATATCTGCACAGTTTAAAGCAGTTTGAAGGAAGATATCTCATTTGTATTCAATGGGCAACTTTCTTCATTACACGATAGAATTTGAAGAGATGTATCACTTTGCGACTGTTGAAAGTCACACTTTTTTAAACAAAGTACAAGACCACTGGACTTGCCCAGTCGTGACTTTAAACTAGCCTTTATGCTAAAATTAATGCTAAACTTGCATATTACATCGTTTAAAAACTTTACCTTAAAGCCATTGGACCCTTTCGGTAAACAGTATTGTCCAAGGCCCACACTTCGTGTATCACAACTTCTATATCAAACAACAAACCTGTGAAAATTTGGGCTTAATCGGTCATCGGAGTCGGGAGAAAATAACGAGAAAACCCACCCTTGTTTCCGCGCGTTTCGCCGTGTCATGACATGTGTTTAAAATAAACCCGTAATTCTCGTTAACGAGAATTGATATTGTTTTACTTTTTTCTCAAAAAGTAAAGCATTTCATGGAATAATATTTCAAGAGAAGTATTTCACCACTACCTTCTGTAAACCCTGTAAGTTATTTGTAAATCTGTGAACTTTTTTTTTTTTTTTCTGTACCGAAAGGATCCAATGGCTTTAAGACCGATGTGTAAGCACTGTATACTCGTACTTTCCCCACGTTTTGTGAAAAATGTCACAGCAGGCATTATACTCAAGTGGGATTCGAACCCGAGACCCTGGTCAAAATTACTAGCCTCGGGCCTGTGGTCAAGTATGAATTTAGAGCACTTGGCATTGCCCACAGTCAACCAGTTCCAGGTAATCTCCAAGAAGGCTCAACATTCAAAATTGGCATCTTATCTTTTACAGGTAACTTGGAGGCAACCAATGACATGCCTCCAAGTTGCCTGTAAAAGATAAGATGCCTGCATGCAGTAACTGGGTTAGAGTTCATAATTCCATATGTACAGTCACAGGTCTGTCTTTCGTCCTTCGAACAGGTAGTACCACAGACTCTGACTGCCACACTTCATACTGTCCACCTTCTAGAAATATAGGTCAGCATTTGGTGGATGGGTTTCTTCTGTTTGTAGAAATACCATGTGAACTCTGCTTACAATAAGTGTGACCTTGTACCTTATTTGGGTATTCTGGCAGGCAAGATACTGCACTGGTCATATGGAAAAATTTACATTTTGTGTCATAACTTCCACATAAATCCAAGAGTTATGGGTACGTGTCGTGGCCGAGCGGTTAAGAGCACCAAATTCAAGCTCTGCTGATTCTGTTCAGCAGAGTGTGGGTTCGAATCCCGGTCGTGACACTTGTGTCCCTGAGCAAGACACTAAGTAACTATTATTGCTTCTCTCCACCCAGGGGTACATGGGTACCTGTGAGGGCAGAGATGGTTCTTGTGATTGATTTAGCCGAGTAGCGCATTTGTTGCACGAGGCTGTATACTCCCCAGGGAGCTGAGATGGTGTAAGGAGTGAATTAAGGCCCAGTGACCGGGGGTAATAATTTTAAGCGCTTTGAGACACCCGTTCGGGCGTGAAAAAGCACTATATAAACTCAAATATTATTATTATTATTTATGAAAGTAAAAGCTCGACAAGATTTGAGATGTGCCCCCTTTCATCATATCAAAAGTTGATAAGAATTAGACAGTTAGCTCTTTTGTAAACATGTGACGTCACAGGTCATATCGTCTATTGCTGGCCAGGTACCACAGACTCAGGGCTATAATATCCATCTTTGGGAGGGTGTAACCCGGAAAAAGGGTACACTTAGAAAAAGAATGAATAAAACTAAATAAAAATGCTAACTATTGGGGCACTCGCTTGAACAAATGAGAGAAACCAAGATCGGATAGGGCTAAGACGCGAGGAGATGCAAATAAAAATAGGAACAGTGACTCAAAATGTAGGTTTCTCAACAACAAAAATAAAAAATAGCTTTATTGACTATAAATCAATCAACAAAAGCAGTATTAAACAATAAAAACCTCTAGACCAAACTCAGGATCTAAACTTTCTTCCTTATAAACCTTAAATTAAACCAGTCAAACCTAAACCAAGATATCTAACTGAAACTTAAAAACCAAAACTAAACTAGAGTAAAACTAAAACCCAAACACAGTTAAACCAGATTAAAACTAAAACACAGTGCCAAAGAAAAGTTACAAATTAAAATCAAAATGGCTTTAGGAAACCTGTGTAAATAAAACAACAAGAAATACAATTGATTAAAATACAGTTCTATCAAGTTTAGGAAGAACACATGGTCTTTAAAAAATGCAATCCAATGTTTAAGAAAAAGTAACTTCCAAAGAATCACAGGAATATTACAATTTGTCAAGATATTTATACAATAACAAATGAAAGTATATGCTTACCGAGTCCAGAATAGCAGAAAATACACTTGAAGATGGCAAAATTACATGGTGAAGAAAAACAAAACTTGAAGAAGAGAGCTAGAACACATGTGCTCCATGCGCTGCCAGGCTGCTATCTGATTTTAATTATATACAATACACTGGATGGGTGACTTCACTACCAAAGGATTAAGAACTGTTTACAAACATGTAACAAAAGACTTCTAAGAAATAACAAACTACATGTACAGGGGTGCAATAAAACAGCTGAAGGGACAATATAAACAGGAAAGGGCAATTAACTAGAACCTGGAATTAATTAACTTGAATAACAACACAATGAATTTTCTACCCCTACTACAAGGGCAAGAGAATAACTTTCCGTATGGCGCCACCACTTTTTCACTCGTTTTTACAAAAAGGGATATCTCATTGAGGTAAATTAGATACTATATTATTTCATATCGAATGAAAAAGTGAGAGCGCCATACGGAAACTTTTCCGGGCAAGGCCATTTTCATTTTGCAAGGGGCACTTCTTTTATAAAATCTTACCATACATTTGACAGGGCACTGGACAATGCTATTGCTAGTGCTACGATGTTGTCTCCAGACACAGTCTCAAATAGCTATCCCTAAATAAACATTGTACTCCTAGAATAGAACTTCATAGTTCTAGGAGTAGCCCTTATCACAGAATCCTTTCGTTCCTCTCTCGTTACAGACGGAAAAAAAACAGGATTAGGGATGCTATTTACTCCTTGAACTATCAATCTTAACTGAGGTTCGTTCCGCTGTTCGTGGAGATGACAGCGGAACGAAACTCATTTGAGTAGGCTGTTATTGTTAAATTGTGGGTACCCCTTTTAGTTAGTTGCGATAACGTAACCCTGCCGTCGGCAGGATGGTTACAATATCGCAACTAGAGGTACCCTTAATATGTCTGTTGCTAAAATTTTAGGGTCCATACCCTTAACTTAATGATTAATTAATATTATATGAGGTTCGTTCCGCTATCTTTTATCGTCTCAAAGATCAAGGACTACATACCTGTACTGCATGTGCGATACACCATGACCATGCATGACACTGCAATTGCATTAATGTAATACATTTTTTTAATATTTTGAATATTGGACCATATGAACCAACAATTGAACTAGGCATACCCCCCTCCGCTCCGGTAGACAACAGCCATGACAGCATGCACTTTTCTACACTTGTGACTTCGCACATATGTACCGTGTACGGTGTAGTAAGTGACTAGCCCAGGTTGGACTCCTCCGTTGCAGTAGCACTGATTGACGTCCTACCATCCAGGGCTAGTAAGTGACATGCTCGAAACTTTCCCCCAATCCATAATAATAATAATAATAATAAGACTTGTAATGCGCACATATCCACCCTGCTGGGTGTTCAAGGCGCAGTAAAACCAAAAACAAAACAAAAACAAAACACAACACAAAGAAAAACAGACACAACAAAATTAGTCATTGAAAACCTGTGACATAAGATAAGTTTTGAGAAGAGACTTGAATTTTGCAGTACAAACACAAGATCGAAGATTAAGTGGTAGAGAGTTCCAGATGCGTGGCGCGGCTACAGAAAAAGACCTGTCACCCCATGAGTGTCGAGACTTGGGTTCAATGAGGAGAAGCATAGAACTTGATCGAAGATTCCTTGATGGAGTGTAAACGTGAAGCAGTTCAGAAATATAGTGGGGAGCCTTGCCATTAAGAGCTTTGTGGACAATGAGCATCAGCTTGAAGATGATTCGTTGAGAGATAGGCAGCCAGTGTAGTTGTTTCAGAATGGGGGTGATAGAACAGGATTTTCTAGACAGTGTCACAATGCGAGCAGCAGTATTTTGGAGCCGTTGAAGTCGGGAAATCTGGTTGTTAGGAAGACTGTAGAGAAGAGCATTGCCGTTGTCAAGACGAGAAGTAACAAATGCGTGAATGACCTTTTCAGTGGCACTTTTGTCCAAGTACTTGCGAATCTTACCTATATTCCTGATGTGATATGATGATAAACGAACAATGTTGTTGATGTGTGGCTGAAGTGTCATCAATGAATCAAAAATAACCCCTAAGTTCCGAGCTTTCAGCGAGGGAGCTATCCGAGCATCACCGATGGAGATGTATGGCACTGAAACCTTAGTTAACTGTTGACGTGACCCAAATAGAAGGAACTCTGTCTTATCATCATTTAACTTCAGGAAGTTTTGTTGTGTCCAACGTCGAATCTCTTGGATGCATTTCTCAAGTCTTGCAATAGATGCATTGGCGTTTTCTTGAGAAGATTTAAACGTGATGTATAGCTGAGTGTCGTCTGCGTACACATGGTAATTCAGATTAAATTTCAGGATGATGTCACGAATCGGTAAAGTGTATAGCGTAAACCACTGCGGGCCGAGTACCGACCCCTGTGGCACAGAGTAGTTCAAAACAACAGGGTCGGATATCGCGGTGCCAATACATACATGCTGAGTTCTATTGTAGAGATACGATTTGCACCATGCTAGGGCTGTGTCCTCTATGCCAAGGTGATTCTGGAGCCGAGAGAGAAGGATGTTGTGATCGACAGTGTCAAAAGCAGCACTCAAGTCTAGCAGGACTAGTGCTGTTAGGTTACCATTGTCCATTTACCATGTTTACAGAAAATACAATTAACAGTCGGTAGCTGAAATATCATAAATACTTACATTATTACAGTGCACGGAATTGAGGGAGTTAGCTTGGGCTTTAATAAACGGGAAGTCCTATCATTTATTCAGCAGTTCACACAGTTTCTGTTTAGTTCCGCTATAGTTCTGCACTTAAATACTTCCATCGCATGTTCAATGCATGCATTGTAAACACAGCGTATTGTATAGTACTGACAGTACACACGTGCTCGTTTTGATCGGCACTGTCCATTAAAACAGCGCCACCACACGGCGAAGCTTCACATTACACCTTAAAAAGTTATTCTTTTGAACTTTAATATTTTTTAACAAACTAATTGAGTAGCGGCTGAAGGAACAATGGCTTTATGTCCCTACTTATGAAGTAAGTATAGGTCTAGTTGCGATAACGTAACCCTCCTGCCGACGGCGGAGGGTTACGTTATCGCAACTAGTATAGGTCCATAGTCTTAATTTAAATTTGGCTGTTTTTCTATTTTTAATATTAATTAATGTTTTTATAAACATATTTTTATATTAATACAATTTAAAAATTTTAATGTGTATGTAGTTGCTGGGAACCTCTGAAAAAAAAAAGGATTCACCGAGAGGTTTCCCCAGGGTAAAGAAGAACAAAATAAATAAATAAATAAATAACTATGACTTGTAAATAGTAAGTTGTTAGGGCTTCAAGTGATAACTATGCGATATATTATAAAGTCACATAAAAAAATTATGTGACACTTGTCCCCTGGAGATTATGCCAGATGCCCCACATAGGCGGAGAACTGCGTAGACCCATGCAAACTTAATATTCTAGTTATTGCAACCTTTTTTTAAAATCATCTTTCCCAGCCCATGTTAATATTTCCCCACTGGAGAAAGAATCTTTAAACAAAAGTTTGTGGCTGCTTCTTTACCCCGATGTTGCGAAGCAAAACAGAACTTATAATCACGGCACATGCAAGAAGACCGGGGCCACAAAGTATCCTACCAATCCATAATTTCAAACTACGACTTTTCCCAATAATCTCAAAGATCATATATTAAAAATAAGTTAAAAGTGTGTTTGACATTGGTTGAAACGATTTGTGGCCTTTAGCCGTTTATGCATTTTGTGGAATCTTGGACTTTGTTATCCGCCCGCATTTAGGGCCTATTTAGGGGTTCAAAACTATAAAGTTTGTTCTCTCCATTTGAATCAGGTCTTATAAATAAAATGGTCCAGTAAATAATTTGAGCTACAAGCCCAGCATCCTTGTGGATCCCCCCCCCCCCATATGTGGATTTGAATCTACATCCCACCTGCACCCCAATACAACAAAACCTGTTCATAACTTTTTAAAAAAATAAATCACACAATGATTACACCAAAATATAGTAAGCTGCCAAGTTTAATCTAGTTCTGGTTAAAGGCATTTAAACAACAGTACACAGTGTTTACTGAATTTACACTTAAGAACAAGTCTTTAAAAAAAAAAAACACCCCCCTACGACAGGTGTCGACGAAAAATATAAAGGTAAACAGTTTTTGTTTCAGAAGGATTTTGTTATACATCTGGGTTAATTGGACAAACTGGTGCATTGAATAAAGGGGGAAAAACAACATTTTGCCATAAAATATTTTTACACATGTTCACAGAAATTGAGAAACACTAAAGCAAAATTCATACAATCGTTTAAGTATTTTTACACTTACTTTTAAGGCAGACAATTTTTCTGATAAGCGAAAATATGCAGGATACCAGTCACAAATGGTACATGGGGGTACTTTGGCTGGTAACCTTTTTCTGGTAAGCATACTATTTTTTTGTGCTTAGCTCCTTTAAGAATTTTGGCCCAGGTTGATTGAGGTTGTTCAGTACAGGGATAGAAAAAGTTTTTTTTCCTGCCGTCCAGTTCCTACACACTTTGCACAAAGAACCCATAAAACAAATTTCACGGAAATTTCCAGTAAATTATCCATCCTTATCAGCAGCAGATACACATAAAAAAAAAAAAAACGTTTTCAATTTTGCAAGTTTAATTTTTGTTATACCATGTGAATTTAACGTGTACAAACTTGCACTGCGTCATTTTTTTATGAGTAGGGCCTATACAGCTATCGATGTAGTTTCTTATCAATTGCAACAGGCTATTTCATTTGTTTGCAAGCAACTAGCTTTTCAAGAAATTTGTTGAAATATCACCATACTAGTATTCTAACACATCAGAAATGGTTCAACACAAAAACACAGGAAAAGCTTGTCGAAATAGGAACTCGCATAAAATCTACACATCTTTATGTGTGAGAGTCTGTGACAATTGGAGGCATTCGTATTTTTTTCATGACAAAGCATTACAAAGCAGTCACCAACAGATAGTTTGTTGATTTGTGTCAGTCACAAAAGGTGCTTAAATTAAAAATAATTGAACAGTATACACTCATTATGTGGATTGAAAACAATAGTTTAGTCAATAGTTTGCATTAAGCTTCATGTGAGAATTTACTGCAAGTGGAAAATTCGTTCAGCAACAACAGCTTGAAAGTAAGACAAAACTGATCTAAAATGATATATCCGATTTATTATTACACTATGCAGCATTATTGTTGGCACAATCGTTTTTAACTGTTATGGTATACTATAATACTGAACAAAATGGGTCAAGGTTTTTTTTTAAAAACCTCGGCACCATACTCGGTCTCCAGGGGTCAATTTCACAAAGAGTTAGGAGATACATGTATAATACTATGGGTAGTCCTAAGTTTGGACGAGTAACTCTTCCTAATTCGTGAAATCCACCCCTTGCTCTTGGGGGCCTTTCTCAGGCATGCAACTGTAACTTCACCGAAAAGAGGAAATAACAAAATTTCAATGAATTTGTATAGTATTTTTTCAATTTTGAATGGTAAAACTGAGTTAAAAAAGAGGAAATCGGCTGATCTGAGGAAAAGTTGCATGCCTGCTTTCTTATGTACATATGTTATTAAATTCTTGTTTAGTCATTTAGGGTTTCTCTTGTTTTGTTTTATGGAGCGGAGGGAGTGGGGAATGGACATTGAGTGATTTATTGAGTGATTTATCGAGAGCCGGTTATATTTATGCGTTTTGCTGCTGTTCTGAATCTTCCAGGTAGATACGAGTCTGGTGGCTCATAGAGACGTGTTTGACCAACCCCCAGCAGGATGAGCAGACCTCCTTGCAGTAAGCACATGTCCACGATGATGGCTCTGGTGGATTGAAAGTAGAAAAACAATGGTACTGTAAACGAATCAACCACAAGAAATAGTGCAGCCGTCAATTTCACACCAAAGTATTCCTTACTAAGGATTAATCTTAGGACTTAGGACGAGTTAAGTTCTGTATCTGAAGACGCCAGGCACTTTGAACCCATCCTAAGTTAGGACGGGTTACTCGTCCTCACTCAAGATAGAATTAATCCTAGCGTTTCGTGAAATCGGCTGCAGAAGTGCAACTAAATGAAAATAAAATTATCACATCAGGGCTTCAAGGTCCAACTAGAGATGCAAACATTGTTCCCCACTTAAATAAAAATGTATATTTGGTTTGTGGTAACACCATGTGTGTATCTACTTGCCAGGAGGTAGAGTTTGTTCTTAATAGAGAAATGTCTTTCTTTGTTCTACTACCGCGTAGTAGATTATCGGATGTTCTGGAGACTTCTCGGTTATGAAAAGAACTGTCCGGCTTTTTAACTACTACCCGGGCAGAAGGTATAGGAATCTGGCTGGGACTACTACTTTAGCTGATAGGATCGTAATTAAATGCACTGTAATCTTCTCCATAGAATAAAGAACGACAGTTCTCTAAAAACAAACTCTACCTGGCAAGTAGATACTAGGTAAAGATTTATGTTTATCTGTTAGTATTTCCTTTCAGAAATTAAATGCAGACACTAATATATCAAGGCAAAATTCCTGATATATTTTATTTCCCATTCCTTTCAACCAGAAAGTTTGACTTTGGTTGTATGACCCCCAGGGGGTGAGAAAGTTGGAGGAAGCGCAAAGAGCATTTTTATTTTATTTGAAAAGCTTAAAGTCTATTGGAAATATTTTAAAGGGGCACCTTGGCCAAGACCAGGGCAACAGACACATTGGATTTCATGCCCTGCCCGACCATGCTCTTCTTGTAAACTCAGGTATGTACTACTACCGAGAGGGTATGAAAGGTGGAAGGAGCAGAGGTGGAAGGGTAGGGTTAAATTTGCCAAACCGACGTCAAACTTTTAGGCTCTTGCATAGCGTCAGATATAGGCCCTTAGAACCTGCATGGGCCCAATTTCATAGAGCTGCTTAAGCACAAAAATAAGCTATAGAAGCAAAACTATGCTAACCGGAGTAAGTTTACCAGCCAAAACACCAGGTCCAATATACAATTTGTGACTGGTATCCTGCTTATTATTGCTAAGCAGGGAACTCAGGCACAGGCGATTACCAGCCAAATCTACCTTTGACCTTGAGTGCCATAACACTGTTTTAATGTGGGTGGTAGTTAATTTAAATCTGGTAGTTACGCGTAACTGCATGATGAAAACATTGGATTTATAAGACCAGTGGCTGTCGGGGTAAAGACAGGCCACCAGTTTAGAGTTACAACCCTTTTTTTTTCACTTACCATCTCCTTCTTTGCCCATTTGACTCTGTTCCATAAAGCGTCTGACTTTCTTAGCAGCAGGTGGTCCACCAGGGTGGGGGCTGGAATTGGCTGCTGGAATGACGGGGAGGGTTGCCGGATCAACATAACCACTGCTAGGATTTGGGAAATAAAAAGACATTGTATCAAGTAAACAGCCATCAAAACAAGTACACGGCAGTTTATGTTCACAGCCATAATATCTTGCTTGTTACAAAAATGTTACAAATTGTGTGGTCATCCTTCGAGCTACTTTTAAAAAGAAATGTTATGTATCTTACCAGAGCAGTTTAACCTATCGGTTGCCATACTTTTAGTTTAAACTTTTTTAAAGAAATAAACCAATAAATTATAAATATCAGTAAGACAAGTGGCGTATCATGGCTAAGCAGTTTAGTGTCTGGTGGTCGAGTCATGAGCGAGTCGGGTTCATATCTTGGTCGTGACACTTTTATCCTTAAGCAAGAATCTTAATTACATGTACTTCTCTTCACCTAGGGGGCAATAAGGTAACTGTTAAGGCAGAGAGAGTTCATGTGATTGATTTAGCTTGGTGCATCACATCTGTGGCAGCCCAGTTTGTACACTCCAAAGGGAACTGAGATGATTTAGGAGATGAAATAAATGACTCAGTGGCCAGGAGTAATAATGTTTGAGTTACATCACCGAGTGACAAATTTGAGCACTATACAAGAAGCTACCAGTTTTAATATTTGCCACAAATAAATTGGTAAATATTAGCGACCAAATTTGTGTATTTATCACATGCTCATTTTTTTATACACTTTGGACAGATAAAAGGGAGCTTTCATTTTGGACGACGCATGGTTCTGCAACGGTAATGATGACGTTTGGCGTCATCTGCGCATGCGTCGGTTTTGAGAGCGGTCATCCCTCAATTTCTACAACACTTGGGATGAATCTGCATTGTGCTGAAAGCGACAACGTTTGGCTGAAAACTACCTACCATCGCAGAACCATCTGTCGTCCAAAACGAGAGCTCCCTACCAATGATGAGTGTAACAATCCCATTTTGTGGTAATAGCAATAGCAATTCCAAATTTGTCATAGCATACTAGGCCTGTTCTAGTGTTTTTCCCTTTTTAAAGATAGTGAACACTATTGGTAATTGTCAAAGACCAGTCTTCTAACTTGGTGTATCCAAACATATGCATAAAATAAAAAACCTGTGAAAATTTGAGCTCAATTGGTTGTCAAAGTTGCGAGATATGAATGAAATAAAAAAACACCCTTGCACACGAAGTTGTGTGCTTACAGATGCTTGATTTCGAGACCTCAAATTCTAAACGTGAGGTCTCAAAATCAAATTCGTGGAAAATAACTTCTTTCTCGAAAACTAGGTCACTTCAGAGGGAGCCGTTTCTCACAATGTTTTATACTATCAACCTCTCCCCATTGCTCGTTACCAAATGAGGTTTTATGCTGATAATTATTTTGAGTAATTACCAATAGTGTCCACTGCCTTTAACACATTCATACATAAACCTTTCACTTTTTATTGCAACAGTTGCTACATAAAAAAAGGACTACGTAGAGTAGTGAGATTTGGGGCTTTGATTTGTTATTTTCATACCTGTTGTAAGTTGGCTGCACTCTCTTGAAACCTTTTGGTCGGTTTGGGTTTGGATCACTGACGATATTCAGATCTGTACGGACAAAATAATACTACGAATCAAGAAAGCTAGTCCACGCATTAATTACCTTGAATTATTGACAATACTGCTCACTTAAAGCCATTATACACTTTCGGCACAGAAAAAAAAAAAAAAAAAAGTTCACAGATTTACAAATAACTTACAGGGTTTACAGAAGGTAATGGTGAAAGACTTCTCTTGAAATATTATTCCATGAAATGCTTTACTTTTCAAGAAAACATTTAAACAATTATCAGTTCTCGTTGTCGAGAATTACGGATTTATTTTAAACACATGTCATGACACGGCGAAACGTGCGGAAACAAGGGTGGTTTTTCCCCATTATTTTCTCCCGACTCCGATGACCGATTGAGCCTTAGTTTCTCCAGGTTTGTTATTTTTTATATCAGTTGTGATACACGAAGTGTGGGCCTTTGGACAATACTGTTTACCGAAAGTGTCCAATGGCTTTAAAAACAAAAAACAAAAAAACCTGTTAAACTTAGAAATGAGTAGTTCTGCTGGTTATCAAAGACAAATTTAGTATCAATCTTTGATCTTAAAAACTTCATGGCTCTGCTTTATCACAGTATTCTGTGCTTAGTTAGTCAATGCTTTTTACTCAACCAGCAAGTTTTCTGATGTAGTTTTGTAAGCGAAGAGTTGCTAGGCTCTGCCGACCACTAGTATTCTGTGCTTAGTCAACGATTTCTGCTCAAACAGCAAGTTTTTTGAGGTAGCTTTGTAAGCAAAGAGTTGCTTACCGCAAAGTAGGTTTGCTGGAACATAGGGCTGTCGAAACACAGAACTGTCATCAAAATGGATGCAGACAATGCATAACCAATACCATGGTAGTATAATACCCCAGGATATTGTGGGGCAAACTTAAAGTGAACAATTTGTGGCTGGTACAGATTTAAAGTGGGTATGCTAAAACTTTAGAAATACCCTTTAGACAATCAAGGAAACTTACATGAAATCGCAGCTAGCATGCATCGAGGGCATGAGGTGGTGTAACAGGCAAGGGGAATCAGTCAAATGAAGCATAACCTTGGAATACTTACCCATTGGTTGTGAGGACAGAATTCTTCCCTGTTCCAATCGGGCAGCTTTGCGTGCTTCTTCCTTATTGGAGAATTGAATGAATGCGTACCCCTTGTGCAAGGAGATACCAAGAAGGGTGCCGTGTCGACAGAAGATCTCCTCTAGTTCCTGCTGACAGACAAACTCAGGGTTCAAGTTGCCGCAGAAAAGTCTGGATTCTCTGGCCTGTTGGTCGTTGCTGTTTGTGTTGTTGCTGATGTTGGACACCTGTCGAGGCGAGTGGAATCGATTGAAGTGTTGTTGGTTGAACCCCAGGCCTGGACTGCCGCCGCCGCCGCCGTAGAATCGGTTCATGATTGAGAAAGGGGGAGCTGTTCTGGACAAAATGACAACAGATAAATCAAATCAAAGTTTCCTTAATGCTGTGTTTCTCCTGCAGAAATCAACACCAACATTTGCTTCTGAAAGTGGACCCCAGACAACAAGGGAAATTGTTCAAGTTAATTACCTTGGAAGGTTGTTTCTCCCACTTTTTAAAAATCCTTTTCAAAAATTGTTATTAATTCGTTTTGTTTCGGGGAAAGATATGGTGTGGGGGGTGGGGGATGGGCAAGAAATCAACACCAACATTTGCTTCTGAAAGTGGACCCCGGACAACAAAGGATTTTTTTCAAGTAAATTGCCTCGGAAGGTTTTGTTTCCCCCACTTTTTAAAAAATCCTTTTCAAAAATTGTTATTGATATGTTTTGTTTCGAGAGAAAGATATGGTGTGGGGGTAGGGGATGGTGTGGGGGGGGGGGGGGCAGAAATCAACACCACCATTTGCTTCTGAAAGTGGACCCCGGACAACAGAGGATTTTTTCAAGTAAATTGCCTCGGAAGGTTTTGTTTCCCCCACTTTTTTATAATCTTGTCAATTTTGTTTTATTAATGTGTGTTTTGGGAGACAGATATGCTATGGGGGTGTGCGGGTGTGTGTGTGTGTGTGTGTGGGGGGGGGAAGGTGACAACAAGAGGATGTATCCATAAAGATGCTTTAAGATGGGAATTCAAATAACCATGTCTGCAAAAAAATGTGCTAACAACACAACATTTGAGAATGTACTCACCTTTTCGTGAAGAGACCACCAAAGAATGATGGGAAGAAACTTTTGAGGTAATTTTTGTGTTGATGCTTTTTAATTGAATTGAATCTTGAACACACTTTGCATGAAACCAAAACTTCCAGAGCAAAATCCCTTTAAAGACACTGGACACTATTGGTAAACAAAGACCAGACTTCTCTATTCAAATTATTGGTGTATCTCAACATATGAATAATCTAACAAACCTGTGAAAGTTCGAGCTCAATTGGTGGTCGAAGTTGCGAGTTAACTTTGAAAGAAAAAACACCCTCGTCACATGAAGTTGTGTGCTTTCAGATGCTTGATTTTGGATTTTGGATTTGATTTGAAGACCCCAAAATCTAATTTTGAGGTCTCAAAATCAAATTCATGGAAAATTACTTCTTTCTCAAACTACGTTACTTCAGAGGGAGCCGTTTCTCACAATGTTTTATGCTATCAACCTCTCCCCATTACACATTACCAAGTAAGGTTTTATGCTAATAATTATTTTGAGTAATTACCAATAGTGTCCACTGCCTTTAAATATTGGAGCATCTTAAGTTCCAATGGTCCGGTAAGAAAGTTTCAAGTGGTATTCCAGTGGTTAGACAGGGGTCGATTTCACAAAACTCTTTGTAACTTAAGATTAATCTTGGGACTTAGGACGAGTTCCAACCCTGCACTATAGCATGCAGACCTTAAGATTAATCCTAAGTTAGGATGAGTTACTCTTCCTCACTTGAAATAAGAGTAAGACAAGTCCCAACTCTTTGTGAAATCGACCCCTGCCCAAAAGCTTCGTTAGAATAAAATGCTAGCCCTCGATCCACTTGTTTAGGATTGCCTACAAATTGGGCTCAATGTTGTTGTCCAGCAGAAAGTTCTAGTAGTCCAACAAACTAAAAAGATTTGTTTTTTTTTCATCTCAAGAACATGCCCGACTTTTGAGGCGCTCCCTATATTTCCCAGGGATACAAGGTTCACTGGCCAGGATGACGTTGATGTAGGTCTCAACTATCTATTTTAAAATCTTAGTATTGAGGTTTCCTGGAATGATGGGTCGGCCAATGATTCTCCGATCCAAAGTCTTTTTTGTTGATCTAGGCTGAAATGTGTAACAAATTTAATTTGCTACCACTAAAGGCAGTGGACACTATTGGTAATTACTCAAAATAATTATTAGCATAAAACCTTTCTTGGTGATGGTTTAAAACATTGTGAGAAACGGCACCCTCTGAAGTGCCATAGTTTCCGAGAAAGAGGTAATTTTCAAAGAATTTGATTTCGAGACCTCAGATTTAGAACTTGATGTCTCGAAATCAACCATCTAAACAATCACCTTCGTGTGACAAGGGTGTTTTTTCTTTCATTCATATCTTGCAAGTTCGATGACCGATTGAGCTCAAACTTTCACAGGTTAGTTATTTTATGCATATGTTGAGATACACCAACTATGAAGGCTAGTCTTTGACAATTACCAATAGTGTCCTGCTTTTAATGCCCAAAACCAATGCTCACTAAATTACAACAAAATTGGGGGTACACTTTTGCTTTTGGATTTAAATTAACCAGTAGCTGCTCTCTTTCACCTCATGGGAGAATTATGTTTTTGCTTTTCCATTCAAGTGTTTTGGGTTGATTTGGTCTCCAATTATTAGAAAGATACTTTTCGTCCGTTGCACTCTCAGGAATTCGTTGATCAAAACTCAGAAGCTACCGGTCCACCCATGACTCATCAATCGAGTCACGCTTATATTTTTCTTGTTGGATGTAAGCCAAAAGGCCTTTTCACACGAGGAAAATAAGCAGGGGGTCCTTGGTCTTAAGAACACAACGTTGTTTAATCCACATCGTGTGAAAGGTACCTCTGCTTAAATAGGCACGGGTCCCTGGTCTTTTTAAGACCAAGGTCCAGACCTCCGTCTTAAAAACACAACATTGTGAAAATTATACCACGATCGTCCGTGTGTGCTGTGTGAATGGAAATTGCTTGCGTAACGAAGGAGCCTGGTGTGGCTGGAGCTACCACGCATGCACGCAAGAAGAAACACATGGTGCAAGAAAATCAAGATGTTCAACCCCGTTATATTATAACGTTAAACCTTTGAGCGTGTGCACGACTCCTTCAAGAGAACAAGTTTTCAATGTTGACCTTTAGCATCACAAAATACGAATGTTCTGAGACATGGGATGTTGGTTTCTGCGCCATGTGAAAGTTCCTGTTAGAGTTTGACCAACGTCCTTGGTCAAGACAACTGGCTTTGGAGACCAAGGACCCTAGTCTGACGTTGTTGGTAAAAAGGGCTTTAGTTATAAAAATTACTCATGTGCTGCTGAAGTGGTCCTGTAGCATGCACTGCAGTTGGCGAGGTTGCCTCCAAAAGTAGCCTAGTGTGTGACAAGGCCCTTACTGTGCCAATAAACTCAGTCATCCAGGCCTGGAATAACACGTTGTAGGCCATGGCCCCAGTTGCCCCTTTGAAGTGTCCCATTGTGTTAAAGATTTTCCAATGGAAGAGCGCCCTTTGCGAAATGAAAATGGCCTTGCCCTTTCAACATGTTAACAAATTAAATTCAGGGCCTGGTCATCATTACAAACATTATTTTTTTGGTTGCACCATTTGGAGAGTGACTGACCAATGTATTATACACGATGTACATGTAACAACCACTTAGGGCAACTCGACTCCAAAAATGGGTCTCTCCACAGTTTGGTCTTGTGCGACGTTGAATGGGGTCAATAACCCCCTTTTTAAAGGAATACGTTTCCCTTGGATTGGGCGCTTTGGACTATGAAAGTGTTTGCTTTGAAATAAATATTGTTGGAAAGATGTTTTAACAGTATGAGGACTCACACAAATATCCCTTAGAATTGTGTGGTTTGCCCATTTTGTGAGAGTCAAAAATTTTCTTTTACAAAATGACAGCCCGTTGTAATTCAAAAAGTTAAAGGAAACCAACAAGATGTACGATGTGAGGTATAGGCTACTAATTGTTCCATTTACAAAATATCTTCCAATCCAATGCAAATTTGTTTTGTAAGATGGACGCTACTTTTGACCCAAAGCACCCAATCCGAAGGCAGCATATCTCTTTAAGAATACCCCTCATCACATAAAAGGTGTGGTTACCCCCACCCCCAAGGTAACTTGTTGACGTCATCCGATTTCAACTTTGGAGAAAAGAACATGAATACAGATGTTTCCTACCCCAAACAGCTTTTTGTAAACACAGTTGCTTCCAAAAACAAATCAACTGAATATTTAACAGAAGCAATTCACCAATTTAGAAATCTCTGAAGCTGACTGCATCTTGAATTACTGACCCTAGCGCAAAGCTGGACACACTTGCACAATGCGTATACCCATCTCTAGAGTCAAATTCTTGGTGGACATTTTGAAAATCCAAAATGGCAGAAAGGACAGGCGCGTGCAAGGGGTCTATACACCAGCTTTCAACGAGTGGATGCATTTTATGACAATTTTTTCAACCAAAACATTTACGCTATTTCAGTAGTCTATGCTGGATTTGGTCCAGGAAAGTCTGAATTAGAAAATTAAAAAAAAGGAAGAAACAAAACCAATTTCACTGTTCTTCCTTGGTTGTTCACTAGCGTATTGCAAGTCAACATTAAAGGATTGGGTCAACATTCTCTCCAATTGATCCATCAGGTCATTTACAATGTGCTGTTTTAGTGAAGATCCATGGACCCGTGAAATGACAAGCCACTAGTCCCACCGGCTCGTCACCGAAAAATTGAAGGGCAAACCCTGCTACGCCTCAGTCGCAGTCGCAGCACTTCTTGAGTTTGTGCCAGAAAAAAAAATCAAAAAGTACTCACCGTGTGTTTTAAAATGAAGTCAAAAATGTCAGCAAAAAGGTCTTCAAAAATCACTCCAAAAACGTCGCCCCAAAAATGTCGCAGAAAAATGTCACGACGATATTGAAAAAACACCAAAACTGCAAGTGTCAAAAAATGAAAAAAGCAAAAAGGGCATTTAAAATACGAGTCACTTTAAAAATAGAAATTGGTAAAAAAGTTTTTCAAATGCACTACATTTTAAGAATTCATCTTCTGCAAGTAGGATCAACGATTTACAGCAATACGTGTTCTGGTCAAAATATGCAGTCCAACCAT
The DNA here is from genome assembly GCF_032118995.1 of Asterias amurensis. Lineage (NCBI taxonomy): Eukaryota > Metazoa > Echinodermata > Asteroidea > Forcipulatida > Asteriidae > Asterias > Asterias amurensis. The sequence continues at coordinate 23,797,374 of NC_092650.1, read as the reverse complement.
CAGAAAATGAAAAAAATAACTGTTGATACATTGTAGTTATTACACAGACTTTTCCAATGTTAAAGTGAAGTATTACCCATCTTTTTCACTTCACCAATACACAATTAAAGAGCAAGAGGAAACATTTTGTACAAGTTTTCATATGTTTTAATCAGATCATTCATACTTCATACATTCATACTTTCAAATAACAATGCAAACCATCTGCAAGCCGAGGTTTGTATTTGAAGTCGTTACAGTCCGGGAGTGTTGTTGTTCTACAAATAGAGCTTATGCGTTGACGTCATCCAGACTCCATCTTAGAGGTAAAACGGTGACGAAACAATCAAAACATACAGACTGCGCGGCGCAAAGGATTGGCCATGGAACAACCTCCTTTTGACCTCTATGTGAGGACGCCCTACAGAAATGACATCATGTGCATAAGGTCTATTGCAAGTACGTTGACATAAAATAAATATTCTTATTATTATTATTTCAAACACAACTCATTAAAGGGAAGGTACAATATTGGTAGATGTCAAAGACCAGTGTTCTCACTGGGTGTATCTCAACATATGCAAAAAATAACAAACCTGTGAAAGTTTGAGCTCAATTGGTCATCGGTGTTGGGAGAAAATGATGAAAGAAAAAACACCCATGCTGGACGAATTTGTGTGCTTTCAGACAGTAAAAAAAGACTTCTAGCTAGAAGTCTTTTATAATTTTAGTGAGAAATTACCTCTTTCTCAAAACTTATGCTTCTTCAGAGGGAGCTGTTTCTCACAATGTTATATACTATCAACAGCTCTCCAATGCTCGTTACCAAGTCAGTTTTTAAGTTAATATTTGTTTTGGGTAATGGCCAAACGTGTACCTTCCCTTTAATTAAAGGTATAATATAGGATCAGTCGAAAAAAAAGGGAAAAAAATAGCGTTCATACTTTGTGTGATTTACAACCAGACATGAAATTATAAACAATAGATTTGTGTACGAGCCAGGAGAAAATAGTATAAAAAAATATAAAAAATCAGCACGTAAACAAAATAGGTCTTAAATGTTGTTGTAACAGCAAACATCAGCTATTGTTTTTTTTTATCAAATATAAAAATATAACTTCATTTCAGAGAGAAATATTTTCATAGTTTGATTTTCATGTCATTCAACTTTCAGACTTAGATGAACGATGTTTCTTATCCTTACAAATCCTTTGTTATACCTTAGATAGGTTAAAAATAAATATGAAATTTTTAACAGAGTGGTCATACTAGCATTAGTATTAAACACTTATTAAAGGAACTTGTTGCCTTTGATCGGACGAGTTGGTCTATTTAAAGCGTTTGAAACCGTTTGTTATGAAATACTTACGGTTAGAAAGATGTTTTAAAAGTAAAATATAATGATCCACACAAGTATCACTCAAAATTGCTCGGTTATCCTTTTACGTCTTGAACTATCAGTGTCAGCTATTTATGGGAGTCAAATTTTGACTCCCATAAATGGCCGACAGTGTAAGTCGACGAGGTATAAGGATAACCGTGCAATTTTGAGGCATATTTGTGTGGATCAGTATATTTTACTTTTTAATAAACCTTTCTAACCATACGCATGTCATAAAAAACGGTTACAGGAAAAGTTAAACCAATCTTTTGTGTCACCGAAAACTGCAGTCCTGAGATACTTCAATCAACTTCAAGAAGGCAAGAGGCACAACTTTCCTTCTTCCCAGGTCATTTGCCTTGTAGTTTGATAACGTAATCCTCATCCCGTCATCGGGAGGAGGGTTACGTTATATCGCAACTATTTGCCTTGGTGCCTGTATAACTGAAGTTAGTACAGGTAGGACAGCACTTTCACAGTAAATGTAGTTGTACAATGTAGGGTTACAATCATCACAATGAACTAGGACGTAAAATGTGCCACAAGAATCTCCTGTGTATGTTAAGGTGGTGCATTGTTTATTTCAAACTCTGAAACTCTGGGCCATGCTATAGCGCAAGTTAAGAAATCTTTTAAATGTCCATTTAAAATAAACTAAGCACCAACACAGCAGTCAGCACAAAGCCTGAAAACCAGGTAGATTCAACATTATAAGTGCATATTTATTTTAATTTAATTTTAATCTACTTTAGCATGTTTAGTTTAACTTCCTAAAAACTTTTCATTTTTACAAAAAGGGATTTCTCATTGAGGTAAATTAATTAGAGCTACAGCTACGGCTAGGGCGCGCACGTCTGCTATTCTTCAACACTGACAGACACGCTGATCTAGACGTAGCTGTAGCCGAAGTTGCCAGTTCAGACACGGCCTAACTTTCCATATGATGCCACCACTTAAATTTTTAATTCACTCATTTTAAAACAAAAAGGGATAGGCCTATCTCATTCTCATCGAGGTAAATTAGATGCTATATTATTTCATATCGAATGAAAAAGTGGTGGCACCATACGGAAACTTTTCCGATAAAACTAAAAGCTAGGAAACTTTTCCAAACCCATTTAATTGATAAAACTAAAAGCTTAAATTGTACGAATTGTATACAATATCCTTGCAAAACGCGAGAGGGCGCTAGATAAACCATCTCTCTTCTGCACTTCGTTGTTATTTCTAAACTGACATGATCTTCACCACTAAATTTACCATGTTAAAATACACCATTTTAACTACCAATACAGATCTGTTTATGCACTAATAATTCCAAATTCCGCTGATGTATAAATTGACTCACCGGCGACTAAATTAAACAATATTTTGAACTTCAAATTTCCCGATGAACGCCAGACGAACCACGCCGTTGATCCAGGACAGTCGCGAAAGAATGACGCATTGTAGCATTCACTTTGCGCATGCGTGAGTTTAACAGGCTAGACTGAAACAGGGGGAAGCCACTACCAAATAAAATACGCTTACATAAACAATAGTATTCTTTTAATTTTTGTTTTTATGCAAGTCGCCCAAAACAAGGCTAAAAGCCACTCTAGGTATAGGGCTACAAGGAAGAAAACAGAGATCTGTAAGAGCCTATATTGATTTATTTTTTTTTTAAATGTAATAAAACAAAAACAAAAACAAAAAAAACAATTATAACAAAAATCGCCAGTTCAATTTCACTTTCACAGAGAAGAAAAAAAATATAAAGAATTTTATAGAGGCCCTAACTTTCCTCTTGTTATTGGAAATGAGTGGTGTGGGGTACTTGTGTCCAGCCAATCCAGCCGTATGTTTTCTATATCACTTTTTTTTTTTTGGGGGGGGGGGGGTAAGTGTTCTGATGCGGAGTGCGGGGGGAGGGGGCTCTCTCGTTTGACTGTGTTCACTCATGGAAATTGTTCCTCCATGGTTCACCTAATAATAAAGCCCTAGGCTATAGCCCTATAGCCAATAACTCAGACATACAATAAAAAGGGGGAGCTTTCTGCGCTAAGCAAATTGACCACACGTAGGCCTATCTAACTTGCCAGTGGATAATCAAATTCAATTAAATATTTTTTGTGGCCTGATGTCCAGTTCATAGAACAAGGGGCTTATAAGCACAAAAAGTGACAAAGCACAAATCATTTCTGTTCACCAGAATCAGGTAACCAGGGAAAATATCTTTTCAAAATGTACTATTTGTGACGAGAATCCTGCTTATTTTGTTTGCACAATTCCTAACCAAAGGCTCTTAAGAAACCCATAGTTATTTGGGGTTAGAAAATTATATTACAGATGTACTCACTCGTACAATGTGCAAATCAAAAGCTGTATGACATGGCCAAAATTTCTGTAGGCCTACATGATTGTTTGATTTAAACACATACAACTAAGTAGTATTACTGATGAGGCAGTGGACACTATTGGTAATTACTCAAAATAAATGTTAGCATAAAACCTTACTTGGTGACGAGTAATGGGGAGAGGTTGACAGTATAAAATATTGTAAGAAACGGCTCCCTCTGAAGTGACATACTATACTTTTTGAGATGTAATTTTTCACTAATTTGATTTCAAGACCTCGGATTTAGAATTTGAGGTCTCGAAATAAACCGTCTTAAAGCACACAACTTCATGTGACAAGGGTGTTTTTCTTTATTATCTCCCGACTTTGACGACCAATTGAGCTCAAATTTTCATGGTCTTTGACAATAACCAATAGTGTCCAGTGTCTTTAAAGTAACATTTATATAGTGTCATGAAAATTTAGAATTGGGCTGAGAAAAAAAAGACCAAAACAGAATTTACCTTAAGTGATTCTTATGTTTCCAGATTAATCAACAACAAACACTTTGTATTGCGCAGACAACCAATTTTGATATTAACAATGATGAGTCAATGGCATACAAATTCAAACCTTTCATTGATTTATTGAAGAAACAAATATTTTGAATATATCAATGATTTTTGTGTGCAAATAAACATGAACATAGAAATATTTTCTTTATTTTGTGGAAACAAAATCCTGTCTCATGCACAAGGAAGTTACATACTGAAAGGTCAGAAAAATGGTTAAATTAAAACCTTTTTCAAATAATCAACTTCAAAAGATTCATACAACCATATTTCCCCCCAATATACCTTTACCATACTGACACTATCTATGTCTAGTCCCCTGTGTGCATTATAACTAATGCATACCAAAACTGGACCAGACTAGTTCACCTTCCAGCCTCACTTTGGTTACACCTACTTAAATGGGGCAGGGGTGAAAAAGCATTATTAGGGATTTCTTGAAGAAGTACAGTTGGATTTGGAAATAAATATACAACAATTATTTGAACGAAAGCATCTCTACTTGCCGGATAATGTTCACCTAAAAGATGTTCCTACACACAATTCACATATAAACCAATCATTATATTTTTCCTTTATACCTACGGGATTTGAACTAGAACTCAAGCATGTACAGTACTGAGCTACAGGTCAAAGGTCACTAAAAGATAAATGTTTCACTTTTGATAATAAACAATGAAATTGTTTGACACTCCAGATTTAAGAATTGGATAATTTACTTCTACCCTTCAAAGTTCAGGCCAGATACTTCATGAAGGCACTGAAGGCAATTGCCTCCATGCCCCCTGGTCAATGCCTTTGTGCACTTGAAATGCTCCAGTAGAAATTTAAAATTTTCATCCCAGTGTGCCCTTTACCAAGGAGAATATGCCTTGGTGCCCTTGCCCTTTCAAAAGACGAAGCATCAGGCCAAAAAGCTCCAACTCTACCCTTCCCTCCTGAATTGAAATTCTTGCTATTTTTACACCTTCAAACGTCACTTGTCTCAACAGTGTATAAAACAAAAGTCAACACTTAAAAAGTTCAACAAAAATTAAAATTTGAAACTTAAAGGATATAAATGTCAAGTTACATTCATGCTAAATGTTACAATAGTTCTATAAATTTAGACAATGCAAACTTTACTGTAGATGTCTTTTTATGTACAAATTCCCAACTAAAACTGGTAGCATTTACACTCTATACAAACTTTATATATGCATTTATCTTAAATTCTTGTAGTTATCTACAAATAAAATACACTTTACAGTACGTAATATAAGCATTTGTATATATAACGGCGAATAATATTCATTTCAATATGTTATTAAAAGTTAAGATTTACATTTGTGTACAATTTTTTTTTTACAGTACATGTAAATATAGATAAAATACTGATGAGGTTTTTATAAACATACAATTAAAAACTGTTTTTTTTTATATTTTCTAAAGATCTTTCATAATCACACACTTTTATTGCTTATCTATGAATGCCAGTCAAAACCATTTATAGTCGACAAAAACATCACCTTCGCCCCTTTATTTTACTACGTGACAATTTAACAAAACACCTTTATGTGCCCACAGGAAGTTCATTTATCTCTGTTTCAAATTTGAGCTTGGTTCCTTTCAAACAAATGCTTTACAACTTTACATAACGACACAGGTAACTTGTCCCGAATGGCCTCATATGAAGGTACGCTGTCAACATAAAAAAACATCATCATTGAAGGAACACATTGCCTTGGATCGGATGAGTTGGTCTACAAAAAGCGTTTGTAACCATTCGTTATAAAATGCAGATGGTTGGAAAGATGTTTTAAAAGTAGAATACAATGATCCACACAAATTTACCACGAAATTGCGTGGTTTTCCTTTTACTTTGTGAGCCAACACCTTCAGCCATTTATCCATAAATGGCCGACCGTGTAAGTCGACGAGGTAAAAGGAAAACCTAGCAATTTCAAGGCATGTTTGTGTGGATCATTGTATTCTACTTTTACAACATCTTTCTACTCATGCATTTTTATAACAAACGGTTACAAATGCTTTTCAAAGACCAAAGGCAACGTGTTCCTTTAAAACGTTATGATTTTGCCTGGCATCATTAGGTTCCTTTCCAACAAATCTTACCGTTAAAGACACTGGACACTAATGGTCATTACGCAAAATAATTGTTAGCATAAAACTTACCTGGTAACGACCAGGAGTGTAAGGAGCGGCTCCCTCTGAAGTATAAGGAGAAAGAAGTAAATTCTCACTCAAATAATAAAAGACTTCAGGCCTGAAGACTTTTATCATGCATCTGAAAGCACACAAGTTTGTGCAACAAGGGTGTATTTTTGTGCGATGACCAGTTTCGTCAACATTCTCAGAGTTATTAATTTAAGCATAATATGTTGAGATACACCCAGTGAGAATATGTGTCTTTGACAATGACCCAAGGTGTCCAGTGCATTTAACCTTCCTACAAAAAATACAGATAGTGTTTTTTGACGACTGTTTCCCCTTTTTACGTAAAAAAAGGGAACAGTAGAGCTTACCCGTTTTCCTGTTTTTATGTTCTTCTTGTGAAGAAAGAGCCATTCAACTAACTACACTTTACATTTAAATAAGACTGGCACAAATAAAATCACAGATCAGCCTTGCTGTTCTAAACACAATATAGACTTGTGGACACTTCGTTAAATGTCAGTCGCGGTGATAGCATTCTGACTCTATTCCAAATCTCCCTGGGATGATTCCCACGGTATTCTCGCAAGACTGCATGCCCTGCGAGACTACTGCTCTCACGACTATGGTGTAGAAGTCGGCAACCAGAAGTTTGCGCGAGAGCAGTGAACATGCAGGAGCAGTATTCGATCGCGGAAACCTGAATCATTACGATCCCGCCACAACTAGACTATCTCACCACGGCAGACCATTAACAATTTGTCCACAAGTCTAAACACAATATGAATCATCTATAAAGGGAACATGTAACATTTAAAAAGTGGCACACCCAAAATTAGTTTTTGGAGGGTGTATAGCATGCGGCTACAGCTGGATTTCCACATCATAAAGCGTTGAGGTATAGGACGTCCTTACCAACACACTTAGCAACAGTCGTAGCCATACATGTAGCTGTAAATGCCAGTTCGGATACGACCTGGGATTTGTACTTTAAACTCAGCATTAATATTGTAACAATCATTCAGTGAGAAAAATAATAATAACATTTAAATACACCCAATATCAAAAACAAAGTATACATGTCAGCGACCGACCAAAGAACTTGACAAAGTAGAGAGGTGCCAACATTAAAGACACTGGACACTATTGTTAGTTGTCAAAGACTAGTCTTCACAGTTGGTGTATCTCAACATATGCATATAAATAACAAACCTGTGAAAATTTGAGCTCAATCGGTCGTCAAAGTTGTGAGATAATAATGAAAGAAAAAAACACCCTTGTCGCACCATGTTCACACGATGTTGTGTGCTTTCAGATGCTTGATTTCGCAACCTCAAATTCTAAATCTTAGGTCTCCAAATTTGTGGAAAATTACTTCTTTCTCGAAAACTACGTCACTTCGGAGGGAGCGGTTTCTCACAATGTGTTACACTATCAACCTCTCCCAATTCAGCCTTATCAAGTAAGGTTTTATGCTGAAAATTATTTTGAGTAATTACCAATAGTGTCCACTGCCTTTAAGTCCTAGACACCTCAGTTCGTAAGAGAGCTGCTTGGAGATCTAAGGTTCAAATCCCGTTCTATTCTTGAAATTTGTCTTCGATTAAACAACACTTAAATAAAAATTTCTCAGGCTGAAATGTACATTCATTTGTAAACAATTAAAGGCAGTGGATGCTATTGGTAATTACTAAAAATAGTTAGTATAAAACCTTACTTGGTATTGAGTATTGCAAAGAGGTTGATAGTATAAAACATTGTGAGAAAGAGCGCCCTCTGAAGTGACATAGTTTTCGAGAAATAAGTAATTTTCCACGAATTTGATTTCAAGACCTCAGATGAAGAATTTGAGGTCTCAAAATCAACCACGTAAAAGCACACAACTTTGAATGACAAGGGTGTTTTTTTTCTTTTATTATTATCTCGCAACTTCGACGATCAATTGAGCTCAAATTTTCACAGGTTTGTTATTTTATGCAAATGTTGAGATACACCAAGTGAGAAGACTGGTCTTTGACAATTACCAATAGTGTCCAGTACCTTTAATACCATCAATGGCTAGTAAAGGATAAAATCATTCTTCCTGAACACTTAACTACACAACCCTTTACAAGTCTATCCAGTTCAATTAGAGGTCATATCATTCGCACACACGTATTAATAGCAAGCATTTTTATGACATTAGCAAACGCACGCCAGATGACATAAAAAGCCTCAATCCAATTTTAAAAAGACTCATTAAAACAGAGCTGCATACGTGCACTACAAAATTTACAGTTAGTAGGAAATGACACCCATTTATAAATTATACTTGCCATGTCAAAGGGTAAAGGGGAGTGATCTTTGTTTCTGAGACCAGATTGTTTACCACACATGATCAGGAAGTAACCAGAAGGTAAAGTGTGCCTTACATGCAAAAATGATCTTATAACTGACAGGGCAAAATTTGAAGAAAACCTTTTCATACCTTTTCTCGGGAATTGCAAACAATTATCATTACTCATTAAAAGCAGAGTGAGGACATAAAGGGGACTGTAAGGCTAAAAACAATTTTTTTCCCCTGTAACATGCTGGAAAAAAACGACGGCTGGTAGGTAGGGGGAACAAAATTACTTTAGATTTTTTTTTCCTTTCTTACTTTAAGACAAATTTGTACTATGTGCACACCAAAACTTAAGTCAATACTACAAGGAAAGGTTTGCGGTAACACCATGTTATGACTATCTCTAATGAGTTGGGGCAGTTCTGAAAAAGAACCGTTGGTTTCAACTCAACGTTTCAATATTATTCCTTTTTTTTTAAAAAGCAAATCAAACTATCAGTGAAATCTTTTTAATCTACAAAATCAGGTACAGTTGTATGTATCCCTTGTTCACTTTGTTTCAACCAATTTTCTTACATGGATCAGGTTGGTGTTTGCCCAAGTGCCCCTTAAAGGCAGTGGACACTATTGGCAATTGTCAAAGACTAGCCTTCACAGTTGGTGTATCTGAAGTGCCATACATGTAGTTTTCGAGAAAGAAGTAATTTTCGACGAATTTGATTTCGAGACCTCAGATTTAGAACTTGTGGTCTCAAAATCAACCATCTAAACGCACAGAACTTCGTGTGACAAGGGTGTTTTTTTCTTTCATTATGATCTCGCAAGTTCGATGACCGATTGAGCTCAAATTTTCACAGGTTTGTTATTTTATGCATAATGTTGAGAAGCCGTTTCTCACAATGTTTTATACCATCAACCTCTCCCCATTACTCGTCACCAAGAAAGGTTTTATGCTAACAATTATTATGAGTAATTACCAATCGTGTCCACTGCCTTTAAAATGTTCCATTACAAATAATTACAACAAATAAATGACCTTGCCCACACAAGAACAAATTCAATGTACAAGGTCTGTAGAAGAACATATATTGTGCAGTTGTGCACATAGAACAACCTCCACACATCTAACCTCAGGTCTGGATTTCTATATTTCAAAGGGCAAGGCCATTTTCAGTTCACAAAGGGCACTTCTATCAGAACATCTTTAAAAGTCTATTGGAGACTTTTGATGGGGCACCAAGGCTAAAAAGCAAGGCATTTGACACAATGACCTCCAAGCCTCACTGACCTAAATTTCTACATCCACACAAGTACTGAAGTACAGGTTGTACTTTGCACAAAACATATCAAGTTACAGCTGTACACAGCCACTAAGGGCCCAGGGACCAACTAAAAAAAACAGCTAATTTTGGCTGATGAAGCTACACGTAGGGCTACATTTGTTTGCAATTAGCTAATTAAACAATCAGCACATTGTGCTTATTAGTGGTTTGATGAACACAAAGATAGAGCCAATATGACAGAGTTGTTCATGTACACCTATGGTCCTACAATTAAACATGTTTACACAAAGAGCCATTTATGTCAAAAGGCCAATTGAGATTTACATTTTATACTGTGCTTAGCTTAAAGGCAGTGGACACTATTGGTAATTACACAAAATAATTTTTGGCATAAAACCTTTCTTGGTGACGAGTAACGGGGAGAGGTTGATGGTATAAAACATCATGAGAAACGACTCCCTCTGAAGTGCCTTAGTTTTCAAGAAAGAAGTAATTTTCCACGAATTTGATTTCGAGACATCAGATTTAGAACTTGAGGTCTCGAAATCAACCATCTAAACGCACACAACTTCGTGTGACAAGGGTTATTTTTCTTTCACTTTTATCTCGCAACTTCGATGACTGGTTGAGCTCAAATTTTCACAGGTTTGTTTTTTTATGCATATGTTGAGATACATCAACTGTGAAGGCTAGTCTTTGACAATAACCAATAGTGTCCACTGTCTTTAAAACTAAAAACATGCAATAGGCCTACTAGAGCCAAGGCTTGCAGTTTAAGACCTCTCATATGAGTCTTAAAAAAAAGTTTTAACCATTGACTACCTAATTTCCCTTTTAATTGTTGTCTAATTGTGATTTAATTACACATAGTCAAAGATACACGTATCTCTTTATGAAACAACAAAAAGTAAGATGACCCACTTAATTATACGCCCAAAGCATCTGAATAATGAGTTTTACATCAGAAACTGACAAACGCGGCTCTTAGTGACCTGAAATATGATTTGACATACGTTACACTCTTCTGTTGCAGTGTATTATTTTACATGTAGTTTTGGGCATTGCTGCTATCCGTGGAAATGTAAAATGCAATAATTGAGAATTGAGGTGTACAATGTTACATGTAGGTCCCTCCAGATTTAAATCAATAAATTGTCCTTTTAACATATTGTGGGTGGCTCTTTGTGAAAATGGTGGCGATGTGTATTACCTTTGGAAACGATTGTTTTAAACATCCTCCTATGCAGTAAAATGTTTCAGGTCAGTTTCCAACTAATTTATGCTAAGCACAATTTGCTAGAGCAGCTTACTAAGTAACTCGAACTTGGGCCTAATTTCATAGAAATGCACAAAACTAAGCTAAGCAAAACAAAATAATGCTTAGGTTACCAATCAAAATGACATTGCCATCTGTGACTTGTTACCTGGATATATTTGCTTAGCAGAAATGGTAAGGCAATATTTTATGCACAATCAGGTCTATAGACCGTTTCATTGTTGATAAACAAACCATGCTGGTTGCCATGGTTGGCCAATTGTCACATTCAATCTTGCAAGCAAATGATGTGACCAAACTCAACATTTCTGAAAGCTGTCTACAAAATTAAAAAAATCCCCCCATGATTGCTTGCATTATCACAAAATGTGGTGATCTGTTTTTCATTTGCACTCATGGGTTAGGCTTCCATAGTTTTCTAACCTTGGTCGGTAAAAACTTGAGCTGCGACGTTACAGAAAGGTCTATGGGCCCAAGGTCATGGCTCTATTGAGAGCAACTTTTACGCTTACAGCTCCTAGATGTATAATACGCTATTATACAGGGAACCGTAAGCCATAAGCGCAGAATTCCACGATACATGTATATGGAGGAAGCCTCCATAATCGTAACAAGAACTGGCATGAAATTAGGCCCTGGCAAACATGTTTATGTTGGTGCCTGCCTAGTCAATGCAAATGCCTGCTATAAATACATGTACTACTACTACTGTTGGTAACATCTGGTGCTGTTGATATGACCCAAGGCTCGAACATTTAATGCACTGTATGTAATACACACAGCCATGATTAACTGCATACACATAGCCACAGCACTGTTCACTTCACAATACACCTGGAGTGTGCTCGACATTTTCTTGATTATGGGCAAATTGGCTTCATGTCATTCCTGTCCAATTATGTAAACTACTGTTAAAGGGAGGGTAGGCCTATATCTATGGTTATTACTCCAAAAATTAATGACCAAAACACTTTAAAAAGCACTGCAGCTGTTAAAAATCTATAACATTTTGAGACATTTCCGTCCAAAGTAAGGCGATTTTAGAGAGAGGGATTTCAAAATATCTGCACAAAATATCTTTCTAAAATTGGGTATTGCAATTTCGGTTTCTAACCAGATTTTAAACTATCTCAAACACCTGACCAATTTTGAAATGAAATTTTCACAGGTAAGTTTAAAACGATAACAAAAAAATCTAAAACTCAATATTTATACCTTGCCTAAAAAGTACTTTGGTAACTGTATTTTATATATTATCTGAACAATTTGGTGATTTTTCTTTTTCATTTTACCTCAGTAATTCCTTAAATGCTTTAACAAAATGTATTGAACCACTGAAGCATATGAATTTGATAGATTTAGGACTATACAAAAATTGCAGGTGTTCATGTAGGTTGACATCTGCCATGCCAAAAGCTCAATATCGGCAAAGACTATTGGCAACAGAACTCAAACTTTTGCATCACCAACAAATTGCTGCACTGGGAACTATCTGTACAACCTCTAAAATGTTGAGAACTTTGGATGGTACTGTTTTAGAAGACTAATTTTTGTCTATAAAAGCCTATAAAACAATACAAGGCTGTTCTTTTGCCATTTCCTCATAAACAATTCCCATAGATCTGTTTCAAGGAATTTTAATCAAAACAGCATCATTACAATGGAGTGTTTCTCAAAACTTGATGACATGTGTTGTATTTCCTATACACAGTTCATGCACCATTGCTACTGTCGTTCTGCAGCTATCAAAGTATTAAATTTACAGCTTAGGCAAAAGCTGATTGATAACTACATGTATTCTAAACAAACCCAAGATGGTAAGAGGCTCTGAGAGGTATAATATCGTAAGCTAAATCAAAAATGGGACTGCACCTTCAGACATGTACTTTGAATTATGAGTAATACGCCAGCCTTAGACATGTTCTTCACAGGGTCAAAGGAAGATTGCCTCCATTGCCTTTGGTCATTACCTTGGTGCCCCATTAAAAATACAAAAATTTCCTCTAAGCGGTGCCCTTTACCACGGAGAAAATGCTGGTGCCCTTGCCCTTTGAAAATTGGCATTTCACTAGACTGTCATTTTTTTCACTGGTCAATAATTTAATTAACCACCATCAATAGACCGTATTGATAACCCCTTTTTGCTTTGAAAAGTCGCCATCTTGTAGTGCAAACCGTATGCGCATCCAAACGCGTACATCATCGAAGCACGCAGCACGCAACATTCCCGGTTTGATTTCTACGGGCCGTAGTATACGGCACATGCACCCACACACGCACGCACAGACGCCATCTTGTAGGTCAGATATTTGAGCCACATGCGTAATATTCAATACGGTCTATTAGACAGGACTTGAGTTTAAAATCCTGTGAACAAGCAGGCCGGATGCCTTTGACAGAAATCTAACTGGTCTTCAGAAGTGTCAACTGGCATTTGGCCAGCAGACAACTATTAAAGGGTCTATGTACTTTTTCCTAACACAAAACACAATGTCCACAGATTTACATTAAACTTACACAGTTTGAAGATTATGATAGTAGAAAGCTTCCCTTGAAATTTTACTTACTGAGGTGCTGTAGTTTTTGAGAAATGAGTAAAACATATAATTTAGGTCACAGTTTTAGCATGTAAAAACGTATTAACCAGTTATGCTACGATTATGGTATAATATCATACTGGTAAATGGGATTTTACATGCTAAAATAATTTTCGTCTTGCTGATTATTTTGTGACTTGTTTTACTCATTTCTCACAAACTTGAGAACCTCACTATTAAGTAATATTTGAAGGGAAGCTTTCCACTATCATTATCTTTAAACCCTGTAAGTTTAATGTCAATCTGTGGACATTTTGAAAAAGTACCCGAATCCTTTAAGGAAGAATGCTGCTTAATTGTCACATAATTTCTGCTCTCAAAGAATCCCACCACTAAGCCGATACTTTAAAATGTATACTTTTATGAACTGTAAGCAAATCTACGAAACTGGGATAAGATCTATCAAAACAACATTTTAATATTAACCTAATATACACAAAGCAAGCTGCATGAGACTGAAAAGCTGCAAAGCAACCTTAAAACATTTCATACCATTAATGAGGATCAGTGGCTTTAGTAGTGTTAGCGTGTCGTTCTTGATCTGCAGCCAACTGTGCCATATGCATCGGGTCAGACCATCGTCGTTTGAGCGGCTGTAGAGGCTTGTCTGACCGTGGGGTTGGCCTGTCCCCTTTCCCCCCGGCCAAGGTGTCTGTAGTCCGTATCAAGACAGTATTTGCATTGCTATCAGTTCCCTGCATGAACTTAGCAGGGTTCTGTTCTGCTGGCATGAAACTCCTGCTCACAGGCGGAGGAACCGCAAATGTATACGAGGATGGAGGGGGCTCAGGATGGCTGCGCTGTTGAGGGGACTCACGCTGTCGAAGAGACTCATTCTGCCGAGGGGATTCATGCTGCCATGTCATGTCCGGTCTGGGGTCCGTGCCGCCTCGCCAGTCACTACTATCCTCCTGGACTGGTTCAAGTCGAGGACGTTTAGGCTCCAAGAGCCAAGAGGGTGATACATGTATTTCTTTTGAGCTACCAGAAAAAACGGCTTGCACTGGAATTTGTTGTGGCGATTGTTTTTGAGACTGCTTTTGCTGAGGTGGAGGTTGATGCTGAACCAACGGCTCCTCTAGCTGCTGCGTTTGAGGGGGCCATCTACCATGCTTGTCCTTAACCGTTAACGATACACACACGTCACCGACGGCCAGTTTATGGCAGCCGAGGTCATAACTCTTGAGGGAGCGTCCTGGTTTCACCGCTGACCAGCCTTGACCGAAAACAAAGAAAGGATGTTCCATTGGAGCTTCCAAGGATACCTGTAACACAGAAATATTCAGACCACAAAATTTTGAGAATATTTTAGTGACAGTAAAAACCTGTCAATAGACAAAGTAACGATAAACAAACAGTCTCATAAAGTGCATCAAGGGTCTTTAAAGAAAATATGGACGACTTCACCTTGATTCGGTCAAACCGAAGCAATTTTTCAGGGTTGGCAGGTTTTTGATTGTCAATCGCATCGTCGTGGGAAACAAAGGATTAGGCCAAATCTATTTCTAGCTCCATGGTTAATGTGAAAGTTTATAAACACTGCTTCTTTACAAAGGGTAGATCCAGTAACGAGATTTGTTTACCTGTGCCTTGTGTTCACCAACCAAGAAGCTTATAAGTGCTACACCATTATCCACGTGTTCATTGATTCGTACCACAGTACTGGAGTCAATTTTAAGTCCGCCACACATGTCAGCGCTGTGAACAAAGTCCTCAGTTCTCATGTCTTCAACTCGCTTCAACTCCCCGCTGGCAAGCTGAATAACAGATCCACGGGTGAAGTACGATGGTATGTTGGAGAAGGATGGAGCCGAGATCTGTGGCGCTGCCATGAGGTTATGCATTGGGGTTCTATCTGGCTCTAACGCAGAAGTATGAACCATGACCTCTTGGGTCTGTGCAGGGTGATGGTCAGCGGATACTGCCACTGAATAAGTTCTGGGGTCAGAGGGCATTGGTACTAACTCGACATCCTGGCTATCCGATGAGGGGATGTGGGAGACAGTCGAAGAGGGCCTGGCGTGCGGGGAAGGGCTCAGTTGGAACCGGACCTGTGGAGAATGCTGGACTGATGATGACGGGGCAGATTGGTGGTAAGAAACTGCGTCCTGATTGTCAGTTGGTTGGTTGTAGCTCGCACCACTCCACTGTTGGTGATCTCCTGAAGCGTAGACAGGATTTGTATC
The DNA here is from genome assembly GCF_032118995.1 of Asterias amurensis. Lineage (NCBI taxonomy): Eukaryota > Metazoa > Echinodermata > Asteroidea > Forcipulatida > Asteriidae > Asterias > Asterias amurensis. Next base: position 23,781,309 of record NC_092650.1, on the reverse strand, counting down.
TTTGGCTCCAGTTTGCCGTGATTTATCACTTGGTATTGTGACAGTCATTATGACGGACTCGTGACGTTTGCTCGTTTCATGATACGCCTGCCTGTCTTTGTAATCCACTGTAGGGGCACTCACTACAGGTGGAGCTTTCGGTGTATTTCTACTTTGAGGGTTGTCAGGTTGTATTGAATAAGTCTGCCTGAGGAATGGTAAGGCTTCTGGTTCTCGCTGCATATTTCGTTCATCTTCTTCACGTTTTACGATCCGTAAATTGGCACTTTGATTGTGTTCCTGTTCTTTCTCCTGGGATGGTTCAGGCCTGTTGGACTCTGCCTCCGTTCTAGGAGGTAAGGTAAGTAAACTACCACCTATAGGTACTATCCCCGTAAACACTTGTCCGCTTGGAAGAACACCAGGGGCTGTCTGTAGCTGCTGTTGATTAAGGTATCCTACAGTAGGTACCGAGTCCTGCCCACTGCTTTTTGGTAACAAACTTAAATTGGTAATACCATGTGTTAGTTGCGAACCATAGGGTAGAGGTATAACCCCTGAGGGTAAGTAAGTTGATATTGGTACTTGGGCACCTTGTGCCTGTTGGACTTGACTTCCCATACTAGCCAACATAGCTGAATATGATTCCACAGTTGTGTAGGGGCCGGATCCAACACTGCCCTGCGCAACCACAGGGTAGGTAACAGGATATCCGCTAATATACGGGCTGTACGTGACGGTAGACGGGCTGACGTATGATGAATACTGAAGTGCTGTTGTCGGGGTCAACGTATACAATGGATTAAAAATCCCAGAGGAATAAATCTTAGGTTGGCTTGGTGTTGCTGAGGTGGGTAGTTTATACAGATGACCCATGTCGGCTAGAGCAGCTGGCGTGACTAGAGGCACAGCTACGGATGTAGGCGGCTGTGTCTGAGTGTGGCTTACATTATGTCTAAGCCAGTCGCTGCTGTGTGGTAGGACAACAGGGTGGCTAACGTTGGCCACTCTACTCTCTGCTCCATCATGACTACCTCTAGCTACTTCCGTCAATCCCCTTTTGGTATCCACTATTGTCCTCTCATCCTTATCCTTTGCAGCATGGGTGTTCCCCACCGGGGCTGGTCCCTTGTCTGAATTAACACTTGAGGCACTCTTATTTCCCATTGAAGGATCCCGGTTCCTCTCAGGTGTGGCAGTGTAGGTTCTCTCCAAGACGACTTGGCCCGAACGGTGCTCGAGTCTCCATGGTTGGAGGAAGTTTGGAGGTCTTGAAGGATGATGTGGTGTTTCTGAGGTAGCTGGATGCACTATGTCTGTTGCTTGATACTGTGGTGGCACACCTAGGGGTTCAAGAAAATGTTGATCGACAATTAGGAATCATTCTAAAATGCACTATTCTTTCTTTCAAACTGTAAAATATGAAAATGAATAAAACAATGTGTGTAATTTTTATTAACTACTTGTACATGTATTAGACCCTTGCAAGTCACATCCACCAGCAACACTTTCCCACTTATAGATGACAAGTGTTGATTCTAGAGGTAAATAAATTTCCACAGTGGGTAAGTTGATGAATAAGTAAGCGTCTTGTTTATGTTCAAAAACAATGGTAACATTAGGTAAACTGTAAAGTGGCTTTCAATTTTGAAAATGATGGGTAAATCTAGGTTAAATCTGGGTAGGTGCAAAAACAAAACCACCCCAAAACACCAACTGAAAACACAGTCAACTTTGAGGCTTGATCACCAGCTTCTTGGTAACACTGTTACATACCGTTTTGGGGTATCTGTACACTGTAAGCCTAAGGCCATGTCACACAGGGCAATATTTCCAGACAACTTGGAGGCAACCATTATACACTGTGTATAAAAATGAAGACTTTGGCAGCACAAGAGTTAGTCTTCTTCTCAACTGTGTCTTGAGAAAACTGGATATTGCCAAGACCTGGTTGCCTACAGGGCCCAATTTCATGGCTCTGCTTACCGCAAGCACAGAATCGGCGCTTACGAAAGCAGGAAATTTTTCTCTTACGGCAAGCGTATTTCACGGGTTAGCGGCGAATTTTGGCTTCTGCGCGTGCGTACTCCACGTTACTAGGCATTCTACGCTTACAAGGCTAGCGCAGAACTTTGGCGCTTGCCCTTAAGCGGGGAATCGTGATCGTAAGCGCAGAATTCGGCGGTAAACAGAGCCATGAAATTGGGCCAAGGTCAATTGCCTCATGTGATGACATGGTCTTTAGTCTGACTAGAGCTCAATAAGGCCTTACATGTAGTTGACATCACAGTTTGTAGTTGCATTGCTGGAAAATTGTCTGAAATGCAGTACCCAGTTACAGCACTAAAAGCAATGTAGTTCAACAAACTGTGATGTCATCAGTACAGCTACAGTGATAAAGTCCATTAATAAGGCATCCAATGCAGATGATATGTAAAAGTACATGTAGTCAACTGTACAACTGTGAAAGATTTGTCTGTGCTTTGCAAGTTTTGTGCTTCAACACGTACACTTTGTTTGTATGTGGGTCTATTTGTGACTGCTTGTACCAGTAGGTGTGTAAAAAAAGAGATAAAATAAACTTTGATGTCATTTTGCAAAGACAACAAATAGAAGGAAGACTGGATCAACATTTCATATTGTTTGTAAAAAGATTTTCACAGAAAAATATTATGGAAACTATGTTAAAGACCTGCTTGAACGAAAATGTCAAGTCGTGAACTTTGCTGAATTCCACTTAAAATGTTTTCGATGAATAAGGAAATCGAGTCATATGATTATAAATAGGTTTCAATTGTGTAAAAAAACAATCAGTTTGTATGCCCTTGTCCAGAGCTTTTCAGCGAGATTTGCGAAAAAGCCCCGTTACGTAATTACTCTTAAAACGTCATAAGTAGATAAAGTCGCTTTGTTGCAGCGTGGATGTATAACAAAGCAAACTCCCACAAATGACGTCAGCGGCATTGTCCTTTGACGCCTGCTCTCAACGGCAGAAGTGTTTTTAGTTTTTCAAAAAACCTTTAGGTAGGGGCCTGATTTTTTAATCGATAATTACGAAAAGTTCAGAAGAGTTCAGAAAAGTTCTGTTGAAAACATTCCGCTCAGGTAGCTGTTTAATATGTGTACATGTATATTGTAGTACCCACAGCTTCATGTACATATATTTCAAACCCACAAAGTCTGGTATTATAACAACAAAAAACCAAGCCTACATGTAGCTGGTGAGTGTACAAATAAAGTAGTTGAACAAAATATTCCAACTTGTTGAAAGTGAACATTTCAGTTTTTTTACTGCGATACATGCTTTAATAGACCGTTTTTGAATTGGATTGAATTCAATGATGATTTGACCCAAAACGATAGAGAACATTCAATTCAATTCACTTTATTATCCCTGTGGGAAATTCATTTTGGCCTTTACATCAATTTTACAAAAATGATCATATTATATTGACAAAACATCATACCCCACACAATTATTGTAATTTTGACATACATGTGCATTATTGTCTTGTGACAGCATTGAAATAAATTTTACTGAATAAATGCATGAATGAAATGCTGTACTACAGTGTAGCAGGTGATTGGGTACATGTATGTGATCAAGTCATCTGTAACTGTGGTAATATGACCTTTGGAAAATAGCTGAAAGTGAAAGCTTTATAGTCGTCAGAGCCCACACAACCTTTGTATTTTAACTTACCTTGTCTTGGGAATCCTGCATGGTACCCTGTCTTCCTCAGATCAATGTCTTCGTGCTCACTGCCAGATCCTTGATGGGACATGCTGTTCAGAATCCAGAGGGGGTTGTTGGCCGATCGGGCCACCACACATCATATACACACTGACCTGGTGGATTGGCAATAGCATGGCCGTCTTCGAGTATAGGTGCAACTGTTGATGAGCAAAACGATCAAACGAACAAATTTATAAAGTTTTTGTTGTTTTTACAATTTTCTTCGCAGAAATTAAAGTTTAAAAATTGCAAACCTGTTTAAAATAGTAACAATGTATATTTCACGTATGCACTACCTTAGTGTGCACAAATACCAGGGGTAAAAGGAAGTGCTTTGAGATGCCCTTTGGGTGTGAAAAGCGCCATAACAATTATTAGTCTGGTCCATTTCTGGTTCAGATTTGAGCCACAAGCCAAATGCACCATTATCATAGCACACAGGGGACTAGACAAGGATGTTGTCAAAATGGTAAAGGACTATTCACCAGGATTACATGTAGTCTTGTTCGAGGGAGGGGAGTAAGGATGGAAAGAAATAATAAAATAAAGTCTGCACATATATCTCCATAATGAAGTAATAAAATGAATAAATGGCAAGTTGCCAAAAGTTGTAATCCAATCCCATTCAATTCATTAAGGGCCATGGATATATTCTCCTGACATTTATCAGTCTTCCCAACCAAGAGTACAGTTGGATAAATGCCAGTTCAACGACCGCACAAATACATCTGCCAAAATTGAGCTTTTACAGTTTAAAGCCATTATACACTTCCGGTACAGAAAAAAAAAAAAGTTCACAGATTTACAAATAACTTACAGGGTTTACAGAAGGTACTGGTGAAAGACTTCTCTTGAAATATTATTCCATGAAATGCTTTACTTTTTGAGAAAACATTAAACCAATATCAATTCTCGATAGCGAGAATTACAAATTTATTTTGAACACATGTCATGACACAAAGAAACGTGCGGAAACAATGGTGGGTTTCCCCCGGTTTTTTTTTCCCCTGACTCCGATGACCGATTGAGCCTCAATTTTCACAGGTTTGTTATTTTATATAGATGTTGTGATACACAAAGTGTGGACCTTGGACAATACTGTTTACCGAAAGTGTCCAATGGCTTTAAGTATCCTCTGATACAATGCGCATAGTGTAATTTACAATCATGTCTTTCATCATAAAAACTAACCAGACATCCATTGGGCACGTTTTTCTGTAGTGTATACACTAATTGGCAACATTATTCAGAATGCAAATTGTCACAACAGATGACTTTGTGATTGTTGAATGCAGCAAGGGGGCGGGGAACAATGTATCTAGCCAGTTATAATGCTAACTAGCATTCTCCCTCTGACACTCTGCACTTGCTAGACACTAAACTACGACAGTGCAACTTCATGCATGTCATCTCATCATGTTCTGGACTTTGGGTTCTTCATTGTGCAACCTCAGCTTATCCTACGGGGAAAGGGGTTCAAATAAATGTAATAAAGTACATCTTGCCTTGGATATTCATTTTTGGTGTACATTGATGTGTGTATACTAAGTACTCGGGTGGGATTCGAACCTTTGCAATTCTAGAGCAGTGTCCAGGCCTGTATGCTTTGTTTTTGAAAGGGCAAGGCCACCAAGGGATTTTCTCTTTGGGAAAAGGGCACCCTATGAAGAAAATGTGAATTTCTACCGCAGAGAATTTCAAAGGCACCAAGGCAACTACCAAGGGCATGGAAGCAATTGCCTTCATTGCCTCCGTGAAGTATCAGGCCTGAGTGTCATACCTAGTGCTGGGCGAATAGTGAAATTTTGTTATTCGGATACCGCTGGCCAACTATCCGAAATTAACCGGATATTCGAATAGTTTTTTTCGCCGCTAGAGGGCGCTATAAAAAAAATATAATTATTATTATTTTTTTTTCGCTAGAGGGCGCTGATCGTTTGTGAATGAGATCTTCTGGGCGGATTAATATTAGTTTTAGACAGTGTCACTCGGTTCATTCATAAAAATGACCGGATCTAATTTAAAGATGGCGATTTGCTTTTTCTTTTGATCGTGGATGGCTCTACGTGAAGGAAAACTTTTGTAATCTTTGAACAAATTACGTCAGAAATGTCATTGTTTTAACTCTTCACGAAGGTGAGCATAGTTAAATACTTAATTTATGCTGTTTTATGCTGTCTTAATAGAAGTTTCATTAGGATTCAGACAAAACATTCATGTCAGTTGTCGCCCATTGTCCGCGGATATTCGGATATTAAAGAATATCCGGTTACTTGGTTGTAATTACAGAACTATCCGGTTTATAAATAGCTATTCGCGCCCTATGCGGATATCCGGTTAAGAAAAAAAAGGCATTCGCGGTTACGGATAGGAAAACCTATTCGCACTTAACCGGATATTCGAATAATTCGCCCAGGCCTAGTCATACCGTTGTCCTTTCTCTATGGTCATACTAACTAGACCACCGAGATTGCCCTGTAGCTAGAGGCAGTTTAAATCCTATGTTTCAGGAGTGGGTACTGAAACAATTTAATAGATGAGCCAAGGTAGAGAGATGGATGCAACAACACAAGGGAGCCATACTGTACCAATTAGAATGCTTGCACCAAAGGACTTTTATTACAGACGTAGTAAAACGCAACTACAAAGATGGCGATGTGCTTAACGTAAACAAAGACAAGCCTACGCAAGAGGGCGCTATAACAACTACTGGCGCTGTTTAATTTGCATCAGGCAGGGATAGGATTACCTTTGGTAGTTAGATGCAAACATTCACAAGAGTGTGGCATAAGCTACAATACAGTTGGTTAAATGGAACAATACAATATCTGCCGATTGCTAATGCTAGCTCATTGGACATTGGCATAGCGCAACTTACAATTTTTGTTACAACAAAAACTGAAGTTCTAGTCGGGGACCAGTGGGTTATAATCATCACAGCTATGCTTAGCAGCGCCTGTATCGATACCTGTCATAACCATAACACTGAGAAACTATAATTGATTGGCTCCCAAGGTTGACTACTTTGAGTGCTCTCTATAGTAACAAATTTGAGCGCTGATACATCACAAGATCAAAGAAGAGTGAGAAACTTACGCATGGTGTCAATTTACGCAGCCATTTAAGAAATCATCTCCAACTCTTTTTTCCCACTTATTATTAATGAACTTCACAAAGCAATTTTGTTGAACTGTCAGCTCGGGCCTTTATCGGGAAAAGTTTCCGTATGGCGCCACCACTTTTTCATGCGATATGAAATAATATAGTATCCAATTCACCTCAACGAGATATATATATCCCTTTTTGTAAAAAAATTAGTAAAAAAGTGGTGGCGCCATACAAAAATTTGTCCCTTTATCGCACGGCCACGACACTGTTGGTTTTAAACGGCCGATTAAAGAGCTCGTCGCTACCCTTTTGTTTCCTTATTCATGCTGCAGCCCGAGGGCCAAAATGCATGAACCATTGGAGTAACATACATACACAAAGATATACAATTTTTTTATGAATACATGCACATGAAATGAATTTAAACAAACTATCTGCCAAATATTCAACATCTGGTAACTGTTGTTCACTCTCTGTCTGATCATGGAGGTCCATGGTCTGATCTGATCTAGTGATTCTGTACAATTGAACAGAAAACATGTTCAGACTTGATTGAAGCATGATTGAAGTTAACAAATTACATCTAGAAACTTTACAGAATTGGTTTTGCTAACAAAATAGTTGCTGGCAGTATAAGCACAGTTTATGTAATCCACCATATACTTAAACTGACAATTCTGTAGAAGTTTAAGATCGATCGCCCATCTGGGTCACGAGAAAATAGTGAAAAACCGATAACACATTTTGCATTTTCACTGAGTGATAAACTCCAAATGCGAAATTAGATTATTTATTTCTCACCAATTATGACATTTCAGTCATAAATATTTCAAGGGATGTTTTCTACTATCAGGAACATTAGACCGTGTAAGTTTGATGTAAATCTGTGATCATCTTCACGATTTTGTTTCTTACCAATTCAGTAAAGTTTCTTTTAAGTACAGTTGGTAGAGGACAGATTCATTCAAGTTCTGCTCTAGTAAGTAGTAAATTTGTTTTAGCTGGACCCAAAAGTTTGTAAATACTTTAATTTTTAAAGTTTGTTGATGAAACTATTTTGATGACAGAAACTGCTACACTACTCAGTACGACCATAGAGCAACCTCCATGCTTGACCTGAATGGGTCAGCTGGTTTGTCTATTAAAAACAGAGGCCAGCTGATTTAAAACCACAAAATACAAAATAAACAAATGTTTATTCAACTTTCAAGTGACGATACAAAATGTGTAAACAACTTTCCCTACGTTTACCTCACCTAATGTGATACACTGCAAAAAAAGTGCAAGGTTGAACACAAAGCTAGTAGTAGCTTATTATTTTAATTCACAGTTAATTCATTGCAGAGAGGGCGGGCGTAGCGTAAAACACCATCACGACGAGTGGCACCTTAAAAAATAATAATCGAGATCTGTCTGTCGACCTAAATATTTTACGTTTTTATGGTAAAACGAACAAAATAAACTTCAAACTGGTAGACCCAAAATGTACCTGAGGTAATGGACTGTCATACTTACTTTTAACAACAACTGTCGTTTTGTTTTTATAAGGAAAGACAATGAAAACTGAGTGACGAAAGCTTTCCAGTTGTGTATGGTATTCCATTCATCTGTCGGCAATAACCATCATCACCGTGTACTACACACCGACCACCATCAGTTGCCAGCAGCCCTCACCAAGCAGCCAAGCCAGAGCCTTGCATATTGCCAGCCACAGTACAGAGAGAGCTAGCTGAGGCCAGTCAAGTCGCACACCCGGCCCGGTCAAAAGATATACCCGACCGATGAATGACCTTGCGTCAGACATAATGGGACTGTAAAAGACATTTAGAAGGGAAGTGAAGTTAAAGAGGGGATTTAAAACATGGTATATTTTGCTAGGAAGTTGTATTCTTATGAGTTTTACTAAAACTGTTGTTAGCTTCAAGTTTGTTATTAAAGTTCTTAATGATTAAAGGGGCTTATTTTTTGATAATGAAAATGATGATGATTGTTTATTTATATAGACGTATTTAATTTCACCTTTAGTAAAATGAACAGTTCCCAATAATCAGCTGTGTGACACGGCCATTGGATTTCGTTGGGCCGACGGCTCGTGCCTGTCACAGTCATACAATGAAATATATTTTGCATATTATTTGTCCCCGCTGGTTGGTCGGTTATTCTCCCAGGTCAATATCAATCAAGAAATAGACCTATCAGATTGTCAGCTTTTCAGCCACCTATTTCTGGTTCAGAAACCGTCTACAAGGTCATTGAGTACGAGCTGCATTAGAGTACCGCCAAATTGTTTGCATACCAAAGGCTAGACTAGACTGTGGGCGCTGTGGAAATTGGACGGGAAAAGTGCAAGTGTGTTTTCAGTGGATTGTTTATCTTTCGTGTCGCGGTAACCGCATTCTGTACACACCAAACAACCTGTTTCAATTTTATTGGAGCAATAAAAGAAACAACACTCTACTAAAACAGTCGTAGAGAGTAGAGGTAGAACTTGGTTATTATTAGCAAAATAGTACAAGTGTTTTACTACGGCCAAATCTGGCTTGAATGGTTTGTCTCGGGTGTTCTTTATTGCTGGCGCAATCTCGATTCTTTTGGTAATATTTGTTGATGCCAAGTATTCTGAATCATGAGAAAGCTGAGCCCCCCCCCCCGCACCCCGGGAATATATCTTCCTTGGCGTTATATCCTGACTTACGGACATTGCCGAGTACCACGTAGAAGTAGAAGTAGAATTCTCGTTTACAACAAACAACACTAAAATAGAAAAGAAGAAACCTATGAACATCCATCAGTTGCTCGCTCACTTTATAAATATTAAGCAAGGTGTTCCCTTAACCACACAAACCACAAACTTCAATTCAATTCAATTCAATTCACTTTCACCACTAAATGTAAATCACTACACTAAAACGGTAAATCCTCTTTTCATAACTTTTCTCTGGAATGCTGTGGCTCGATCGTTGAATGGCAAAAGAATAACATTATGCAGCAAAGTAAAATTGAAGTAAACATAATTTTAGTACAACTGTTGCTTGTTTTCTATGTTGTGTCTTCTTTTTGGTTGTTTGTTCTTTGTTTGTTTGTGAGTGCATAAATTGTATGAAAGACAAAGGCGCTTGCTTGGACTAAAAAACAAAATAGTGACATCATTTTATTATCAATATCATGATCTTTAGAAAGTGTGTTCTCTTCAAGTTTAGTATCAAACAAGTATTATTAATTCTAAATAATACAGCCGCGTTCCCAAGCATGCTAGCGATTTCGATTAAACCTGTGCTAGTGACTGGTTTATTTGTGGGTGTGGTTCCCCCTGAAACTTTAAATGGCTGGTACCCGTCTCCTTTCTTCCACGTCGATCTCAAAATGTGCGCTCAATTGTTACGTTCATGCATCTTCAGTACCGGGAACGTTAAAATAATAGTCATATTATTTTATTACAAAAAAAATTGTTGGTTACCAACGAAACATTATCCATTGTCGATTAGCTCAATGATTCAATGTAAATTTCGCTTTTGGAAACAAAAGAACTAAACAAATCACAAATGTAGGAATTTCACGGTGTGTAGCAGCCGGTGAGTTTAACTTTGACATAATAAGAATTTACAGGCATTTTTTGTTTTCTGTGTGGTGAATAATGTAAGCAGAATACAATGTAAAAATACGATCCAGATTGCAGATGTAGCACGTAGGCACGATCGCATGATAATAACATCATATAGGCCTAGTCATAGTACATGTACATGTGCATACATACATGTATGTACTTGTGCCAAAAGTTTTGGAGGAATTCGGGTCAACTTGTACCCAAGTCAACTCGTACCCAAGTCAACTCGTACCCAACCAAATAAATTTTTACAATTTTTTTTTGTTTCAACTCGTACTAATAAGTATTATTGTAGTTTAATTTATTTATTTATATTGTTAATCACAGATAGCTATTCATTGTTTCAATGATTTTGTTTTCTTGATGTTTTTTTTCATGTTGCAGCTCAAGAGCTAATGAACAGATACGCAATTGCCGGGCCTAGGGCCTAATTATTATTTTTTTCTTAGGCCCTACGTACGGTGGGGAAAATTAATCAGAACTAAAGAACTTTTTTTAATTGGCTTGTTTGAATGAATTTGTTTTTTCTTTTTTCGGAAAAAGATAATCAGAACTTACGCAAAGGGTTGAAACAATATTTGTTAAAATTGATTTGTTTGAATAGGAAAACGATAATCATAACATACGCAAATGAATCATTTGAATGAATAGTTACCATGAAATTCATTGAAAATAATTGGTTTCATATGAAGAACTAGTGTGCATCTGCTCAACGCCTTTCATCGCGACCTGTCAACACAGGAAATTAAAAGAAACCATAATGGATCTGAATGAATCCTCGCGAAAAAAGCAGAAATGAGATGAACAAACATTATTAAATTCGTGAGAATATTATTAATAAAAGTGAGCTCCATATGATGGTAGAACATCATTTTTATTTCCTATCGCTTATAAAATCACGCCGCACGGAAATTATCCGTTTCGGCATACAATGTACGTTGTACGGTACGAGTTGACTTGGGTACGAGTTGACCTTGGTACTAGTTGACCTGGGTACGAGTTGACTTGGGTACGAGTTGACTTGGGTACAATATTTTGGGTACGAGTTGACTTGGGTACGAGTTGACCTGGGTATGAGTTGACCTTGGTACTAGTTGACCTGGGTATGAGTTGACTTGGGTACGAGTTGACTTGGGTACAATATTTTGGGTACGAGTTGACTTGGGTACGAGTTGACTTGGGTACAATATTTTGGGTACGAGTTGACTTGGGTACGAGTTGACTTGGGTACGAGTTGAACGTTTCACTTTTGGAGTAGACACTTAGTCTTAGGTGTACATGTGGACATCTACCTCCATAAGCCTTTTTGAGGTATGGCTGACACAATGCTACAACACTGTAAAGTTGTGGTAAATTTGTGCGTATTGACCATAGAAATAGAACGTACGTTATTCAGTGAAGTGCGCATTTTTGGGCGACGTGGCGTTTACACGTTAACCTAATGACCACCAACATGGTGAGCGTGGCATCAGTCGCGGTGTGTGACGCGCGTGTATCACGTCCACCATACCTCAAAAAGGCTTATGGATATGTACATAGCGTACTTCCCGTTGTCATCGTATGCAATGAGGGCAAGCCAATCAAGGCTTTTATTAACAGTTACTTTATATAGCGTAAAAACAATAGATAGGGATAGGGGGCCTACCAAAGTTTTTTCTCGTAAATTTGTACTTTGAGCTTTATTCAGTTCAGAATTTAGAAACTGAAATTGACTGAAAGTAAAATAAAAAACCCTGACTTAGGTTAGATGACCACTTTTTTTGGTAGACCCAGTCCGTGACTGGGGCGCTAGATTCATTTTTTCGAAATTTTGACATTATCGGTCATCTTTCCGCATCGGTGTGTGTGGTGACGACTGACGACCGGTGTCGGTGGATATTTGATTTGAAAATGTTGTTTGTACTTTTAAACATTCAAAAGTTCAAACATTAGTTGAAGACAAAGATTCAAAGTATTTATTATACTTATTATAAATCATAAATGGCATTATTTATCTATGTTATTTATTTAGGGTGATTGATTGGCAGCCCCTGACGCTGAGAAGCAAATGAAATAATAATTTTAGTAAAGAAAACCCTGCAAAGGCACTTGTTTTTTTGTTTGATAAATTGTTGTTGTAAATTATAATAAGTTTAGCAACAATCCCCTTTTCCCAGTAGTGGAAAAGTTAAATTAATAGTCATACTCATCGTTCATACATTTACTACTTTCTGTCAACTCGCCGTCAACTCAACTACTACCTTTTTGAGTGAAACTGAGATGACTTCATTTGTTTTATGTTATAAATAAGGCTTTATTTCATAAAAGCTAAAAATATGATTGAAAAAGCTACCATCAATGGTTGCACTTGCCTACAAAGGATAATAGTAATACAGTAACATTGACACCCCTTTAGTGGATTTTCACCAGAGTTTAATGGGAACAATAGACAACTAATACAATGTAAAAGATGTTAAAAAAAACAAAAAACTTTTAGCCTTTTATTGCAAGTATGTTTCATGTTTTTCAACTGAAGCATATGACCCTGCCTGGATATTTGCATTCAACACCCGCGTGTGGGCTTTTTAAACTAACAATAAGTTTGACTAAAACCATAAACTTTATATTACCAAACACTTGGAAGGTTCTCCTGATTCTGTATAATTCAAGTTTCTAATTGTTTTTTTTAAAGTTACTTTTGGGTAGTTTCTACTTGTCATTTCATGTTATTGGCGGGTCGAGAGTAGACAATAGGAAATTTATAGTTGTTTTTTATTTTGTTTATTGTTCCTATTTATTCAATATATATCTGCATACACAGTGTCAAGATAGACAATAGGACATTTATTGTTTTTTTGTTTTGTTTATTGCTCCTATTTATTCTGTTTTATATCTACCTACAGTGTTTTTTTCATTACCAACGTGACATTTTTGGCAACCTTTTTGGAGCCTTTTTTGGGATCCTTATTGCTGACTTTTATTGAACAACATTTTTCTAACAGTGAGTATTTTTATTCAATTTATTTATTTATTTGGTGTTTATATCTTTCATTTTGTAAATGAAGTCTTTCTCAATTTGTTTATTTATTGGTTGCCTTTGTTTCCATTACTGATACTTAGAGTTTTTGTACAGCCACCGGTTCTCCAATTGCCACTTGTGTAATTATTTTATATTTTTGTGCATTTATTTACGAATATGTTTTCGGGGCCAGATATATTTTTAGATTCTTGTGTCAAGTGTTTCTGTTTACCCATAAGGAGATTTTTTATCGATGAAAATTTGTGGGATCTTGACGCTCAGTAGACCTGCTTTCATCTGTTGATTGATTTTGTTTTCTGGTTGCACACAACAGTGACAGAGAATTAGAAGAAACCTGCAAAGATCAAGGAAGTTGTCTGTATATTCACATCAACAGACACTAAAACAGTGAGGGTGGGACTATTGATTCAAGTTGGTGCCCACAACCTACATGTATATGGCATGAGATGCCAAGTACTTTAGTATTGAGTCCGGAATTTAGAATTGGTGTCATAAATGAATCAATACACAATAAAGTGGTTAATTTCCAGACAAAAAACAGGTCATTATTTTTAGTGTTGCATTAGGATTATCTTATGAAAAAAGTTCATCTACCAGGTCTGAAACTTAATTTTTGTTGGAGCTCAATGAGGGATTTTTATAGAATATTCAAGAAAGAGAATATGTTGAGGTTACAATCTTTTTGATGGATATTTTACAATTTTTTGCTTATGAAAGCGTGTGTGCCACTAACCCTTTTTTATAATTAACATATATTCATTTGTTCTTTCCGACTGACAGTAAGGCTGTTACATGATGAACAGTATGTTTGGAGGCCATAATCCAGGTGGATTCGGCTTTGGTCATGGCCAGCACAGTGGTTTTAGCAATCCACAGGGTGGTCATGGACACGGACACGGAGGCCCGTTCGGGAATCCCCACAATGCAGGCGCCCATGGCGGCACCAATCAATTCTCCCAGCTCACCCCCGGCATCAGCAACGTGACGAACCTCAACGACATGAAGTCCAAGGCTTCGCGCATCTTCATCGGGAACCTTAATACGGGCTTCGTTCAGCAGCAGGATATTGAGAAGCTATTCGGCAAGTATGGCAGGATTACCGGGATCAGTATCCACGAGGGCTTTGGCTTTGTGCAGTACACCAATGAGCTCAATGCCAGGCAAGCTAGGGAAGGAGAATATGGAGCCGTCCTGGCTAGACAACCCCTAGGTAAGGCTATGGTTTGATTTTGTTATTATGCGTTAAAGCAGGCCTGTACGGTTCGTTTTTGAAGGTGGCAAGGGCACCAAGGCATTTTCTTGGTAAAGGGCACCATTTGAGGAGATTGTAAATTGGAGCATTTCAAGGGCAAGAAGGCAATGATTATGACCATGGGCACAGAGGCAATTGCCTTCATTGCCTCTATGGACTATATCAGGCCTGGTTAGCACAGGCTACCCTAAGAAAAACCTAATAAGGTTTGAACAAAGACAAATTTACTAGAGCGAGATTTGAACTAGGGACCTACACTCTACTAGCTGAGCTATGTAGCCTTATGTTAGCGGTCTCTTTATTTGGTCAATATGATAACTTTAGGGTGCAATAGTCGGAAGCCGTACAAATGTTAGCTGCCGTGTAACCAGGGATCACACCTAATTCACAATACAACCTGGGAAGCCGCAGCCAGTGGATGCAACATTTGTTGGTAACAAATATCAAGTAATATACCACAAGGAAAACTGACGGGGTAAATTATCAGTTTCCCTCTTGGATTATTACTCTTTAGTTCTAACACTACAAAATGAACATTTTCAACCACACCCTTTTCAAATCTTCCTTCAGATGTAAGAATTGCTAGTGAACCAAATCCCAACAGGCCAAAAGGTTTCAAGAGAGTGCAGGGAACTGTAAGCAGGTAAGCTTGAAATAAAAGGACCAAGGCCCAATTTCATGGCTCTGCACAGAATCGGCGCTTATGGAAGCAGGGAATTCTGTGCTTACGGCGAGCGTGTTTCACGGGTTAGCGGCAAGTTTTGGCTTTTGCGCCTGCGTACTCCATGTTACCAGGCATTCTATGCTTACGAGGCTAGCGCAAAAATTGGGAGCTAGCCTCGTTAGCCTAGAATGCCTAGTAACATGGCGCAGAAATTTGGCGCTTGCACGTGAGCGCAGAATTCAGCGGTAAGCAGAGCCATGAAATTGGGCCCAGTACAACTTAAAATGTAGTATCAAAATGTGGAAAATAACTGCCAAGTTGAGTTTCGAGTTGTGATTATTGGAAGGAGAAGATTGAGAGTGGCTTGTGATAGTTTACGCCAGGTTTACAAGTCCATTCTTCGATTTGAAGAACATTGAGAAGAACAAGGCAACCAGGATTGGTAAAAGGGTGTCTTAATTTGATCGAAATTTTAAAACTGGGTGTCCAAACTGATCACTTACAATACAAGTAGATGTAAATGACAGATAAAACAAGGTGTCCAAAAGTTTTCAAAAAAACACCAGACACCCATCCGGCTAACACCATGAAGAAGACAATGTTATGAGACGGAAGATTGAACCACCAAAACCATCTTTTGTTAATAAGTTTTACTGTAGTCAATAAAAGGGTTGATTCACCTTAACAATCTCTTTTGATAGTGGTTACATTGATCCAGCTAGTCTCCCTGTCATTATTCCATCTGGCCCACCAGCAGCCAAAAAACAGAAGACTTTCTCAGGGAGGAAGGCCCAACAATTTGACGGACAGGGTAAGTGGCTTAGATCAAACTTAAAGACATTACGACTCGTGGGATTGATTTCACAAAGACTAGTCTAAGGAGTTTGTTGAAAACTTAACACCACCAGTCTTAGGTTGGAACGAGTAACTCATCCTTACTTTAGATAAGATTAGACTTAACTCTTTGTGAAATCCAGCCCTGCTACTGTGTGCAGGGATATCGATTGTGGATGAACATGCAGCCCTCTAGTTGCTTTTTCTATAAAAGATTTCGGCTGTGTCTAAAATGGGGTGGGGGGGGGGGGCTACGGCTGCTGCTTGATCGCCACATCATCATATGCTCAAGTATACATGTAGCAGCAAAATCAGATCTGCCCTTGCACTGTTTGTTCTAGTTAACACAAAATGTCCTGTATGTATGTACATTAAACGTGTACAGTGTATAAGACTTTTATAATATTGCATAGCACTGTAACTTTCCACATTATGAAAAGTATTGGAAAAAAACAACTGAACGAGAAATTTGATATCTCTTCTTCCTATATGAATAAATTGTCATTCCACTGGGAAGCCCCATTCCTGCATATTTTAAAGTTTGAAGGGAAACGAGTCGAGAGGAGAAACTCTTGTAAAAAAAAAATGACCACCTATTTTTCTACCCTGGAACCCACACAGAGCCCCCCTTGTGGATGTGTGCTTATTGCAAGGAGAAGGCAGACAGTTGTTGGGGGTTGATGAGACATGTGGCTCAGGAACATCACACGCAGATATTCATGGATGACTGAAGACAATAGGCGGAGACGATGGGCTGGAGAGGGGTTTTAGGAAGGGGGGGGTTTGAATTTGTTTTAAGATCAAGACGGAAGTCCATTAGCTTCTGTTTGAAATCGGAAAATCTTGCAAGTCGGTTAGTCATCCTTTTTTTGTGGTGTGACCCCTTTTTAACAATTCTTGTGTTGATCTGTTTTCATGGTGAGATGGAATGACACAAAGTGGACAAGATTGTACAAAGCATGGTTAAGGGCACTGTAGATTTATGCCATTCAATGAGATATACTTTGAGACAAATAATTTCATAGCAATGAAAAAAATTAAGAAAGGGCAGTACATGGACACGGCAGTTCGAATTCTGAAAAGTCTTGTGTCTCGTTTGGATATCTCCAGGAAATTTGAAAAAAAAACTGTGTTCATTTAGGTGGAGTGCAACTAGACTTTGACAACTAAACTCTCAGCTTCAGTTTTGATTGCTTCTCCCCTGAGCCAACTGATGGTCCAGCAAAATAAATTACTGATAAGGTGGAGAGGCGCCCATTTAGAGTCCTAAATTCATAGATACTTTAACTCATGGACGTCAAGCTTGCTAAGCTAATCTTTTGATTCGTCAGCCGCCTTTATCAACTCCCAACAAGCTGGTCTGCCTCATCCAACACAGTCTACATTCGTCTCCTTCTCATTTTTAATTGTTATAAACTCGGACAGAACTCTTGAGTCAATGCTCAGAGTCAATGCTAGGAGTCAATGCTACTAAAAAAGCCAGGTGCCATGTTTTGGAACTTCACTTATTTTGAACCGAAAGTCCTGCAAAGGGGCAATACTATTTCCTGTCCAGTGTGACAAAGTCAAAGTTCTGGCTAGGGCTATGGTTGGAACATAGCAATACATATCCAAGCCATGTTGCGAAAGTATAAGCCATTACCAAAATCAGCTAGAGCCACAGCCAAACAAACTTGGATCTATCCGATGGACTGAAATAAATCTACTTCATTAAAGTCCGAGAGGAATACACCTCTAAAAAGCCGTATGTGATGTTCTTTTATATGTTAAGTCGATCAATCTACGTCTTTAAGGTGATCCATAATCTTATCCGACAGGTCCCTCCCAGTGGATCTGTTCCTACTGCAAGGATGAGGCAGACAATGCATGGGAGTTGATGAAGCACGTGGCCATTGGCCACAAGACACAAATTTATGTTGATGATCCTGCGGAGCTGGCGGCAGCAGACAATGAACAGAATGTCCTTTACGATGAACGCAGTTAGAGAGCAGAGAGACAGGCCCCCGAAATTAACAACGGCACCCAAAACAATTGCTAACTACCCCTTAGAGTGCCCCTTACCAGAGTTAAATAGACCGATCCAGTAGGCTGCGCCCCAATGCATGTGTGAGCACAAGCACGCGAGTCTCTCCACTGCTTTTCAGCACAACTCTGCGCGCGCGCCAAGTATACTCGTACGCATGTCGGACCTTCATTGCGTTGTGATTGGTCAATACGTAATGGGGTGGAGCTTAATGGATTGATTTATTGCCATTCCCCTTAAACTAGAGGTAAATTGCAGTGCCCATCACGAGCGAAGTCCAAGGCCTTGGGGAACTCAGGATCCTGGGGCATTGGGGAGCACATAGCGGGCACATGGCATGCATGGCATTGTAGTCGCTGTTGACTTTTGTCTTGTGTCTGACGTGTGTTTAGGAAGCAATTGGAAATTTCTCACAACAGACCTGAAACATTTCTCATCTGTTCACTGGTGTATGTGAATATATTGCAAACTTCCATTAGCGCAGTAAAGCAACAACTCTAAATGTTAATAAAAAATAACCCACATTATTTTAAAAAATATATTTCTGGGCACATTTTTAAGAAGACACAAGTCCCCTTTTCATCGGTTGTTTTTGCTGTATTATTGCCAAATCTTTACCATTATTTCATTTTCAAACATTGATTTTCAAAAACATTTGTTGTTCACTTTACTTTGGTTACTGGGAGTGTGTGGTCATTTGTAAACCTTTATTTGTTGTTCTTGATCATTATTTTTTAAGTACCGTAGACAATAAATCTATTGTCTATCCTTTATTTAGTGAAACCTTATACCCTTGCTTATTTTCACATTTTAACACATTTCTGGTTTATATTGTTTTGATTGAATCAAATATCTTGGGTTTGTTTATGGATTGTTTGATTTATTTAGTTATATTATGTACACTTGTTATTCATGCAGTTTTTTCTGTCTAACAAAATGCAGTTCAAATTTTTTGTTTCGTTCTTTAGTTTTAAATGTGTTTTTCTCCTTAAGTACTTGACCCCCCACCCCTGTTCCTTTTTGTAACAAAAACTGAACTAAAATATTTCAGAAAGCATAATTTCTGACCATATATTTCTTTTGTAATGTATCTTTGTGACCCGTAGGGCATAACAAACAATTTATTATCGCTCCCTGCTTGACCGACATTCAGAAACCTGCCAACCGCAAACAAATTTCTTTCAGTAATTTGAAAAGATGACCTGTTGGGTTTTCCTGACCGATGAGTGTTCCCCTACTATACCAACAGATGCCAAGTCTAGATTCATTTTGTCACATGTGCAGTAGATGCAAATCCAACCCTGGCAGTAAAATTGAAATATTTTGCAACTGCTGTAGATAAATTTCACCTTGGTCAATGAAGTTTATTTCTTGGTGTGCCCTCGTAAACAAAACAAAAAAGCGTAATACTACCTAGATACCCTCTTTTTTCAGCATGTAAATTTTCCTGCATGTATACTTTCATTTGTTGGGTCCTATGGACAATGTGACCTATGTTTACAATCAAACCGCCCTCTGTTGACAAAACACTGTATCTGTCATGTTTCGCCGGGCAAAAAGATGCGTAGTCATGGTAAGATTGCAAACACTTCTAGCTGGCTGCCGAAACACGAAAGTTTTGCCCAGCAGTATGTGCGCGAATCATGTTATGGTTTTTGAGTGACGTCAGAGGTCACATCGTCTATTCAAACTTCTTTTTTGCTTTAGTTTTTCTCAAATTTAAAAAAGACAAGCCAATGATGTGTCATAGTATTTTTTAGGATAAATTCTGAAATGTTTGGCTCTATTACTTGAAAAAGAAAGATTAAGTAGCACAACTAAAGATTGAAAAAGTTGTTATTTTTGTCTGAAAATAATCCGGCATGGGTTACTGGGTTTCGGAAAAAGGATCTTTATTCTAAATTAAAGTCGTTATTGTATCTTTCAGTTGTAAGGGATTGACAAACGAGTTGTATAATAACTGTAATGTATAACAAAGTGATATGTGCATGAAAGATGGAGCATTGTAATTATGAGTAACACAATAAAACACTTGTGTAAAACGACCTGATATTGTGGAAATTCTTTATTCCAAAGTTGACGTTGTGGAATTTCTGTATGTCCTTACAACTAAACAACATTTTCTTTAAAAAAAAACCCCAAAACCCAGCAGTTTAGCCTAGGGCAGGATGGGGTGAGGTGCCACCCAAGGACCAAGGTGTTTTTAAACTATTGTTTTTCCTTCTACAGGGAAGGTATCGACCGTGAATCAAAAGTGCCCCTCAGGTTAATCACAAGTATCTCAAATTAGTTAATATACAATATGTAGAGATGAGTGCAGTCTTGGCACTGCGTAAAGTAGCTTCTAGAAGCTCTCCTTGGCTCAGAGTGATTTATGCAGTTTCTCAAAAACATCATTTATGACAAAAACTGCCATTTTCCCTATAAATATACATCCCCAAAATGCAGTAGTGTGTACCGATGGTATTTACAAAACAGTACATGCAAATACTAAAGTTTCCTTTAAAAGCTTGTGCACACTTTCCATTTGACAGATTTGTCCTTCCAAGTTCAGACTTTTCTAAAACGCGATCCTCATCATATAAAGACACACAAATTACTGCAGAAAAATCATCAAGGACATTCGTCTGTTTGAGAATTGTCGTGGTCTTCACGTGCTGCTTCAATAGATTTTGGCTCGGATTTTGGCTCGGATTTTGGCTCGGATTGTTTCGATATCGGAAGAAGATCTCCCCATTTTGAATATCTTGCACATCGATACAGCTCTCTATAGGAAGGATACAGAAACAAAATTGAAGTTCGTTTAAATTTGTGAAGCACTTTATTTCCAATAGATTGAGGTCTTATGAAAAAATACAAACAAATATTCCATCAAATAAACCGTATTTCACAAACTCCATGTTACTTGCATTCTTCACTGACACAGGTAGTGCAGAAATTTGGCACTTGCCATGTTAAAGGAACACGTTGCCTTGGACCTGACGAGTTGGTCAAAACAAAAGCGTTTGTAACCGTTTTTTATAAAATGCATATGGTTGGAAAGCTATTTTAAAAGTAGAATACAATGATCCACACAAGTTTGCCTCGAAATTGCGTGGTTTTCCTTCTACTGTGCGAACTTACATGGTCGGCCATTTATGGGAGTCAAAATTTTGACCCCCATAAATGGCCGACGTGTTAGTCGACGAGGTAAAAGGAAAACCACGCAATTTCGAGGCATGTTTTTGTGGATCATTGTATTCTACTTTTACAACATCTTTCTACCCATATGCATTTTATAAAAAACGGTTACAAACGCTTTTCAAAGACCAACTCGACCGATCCAAGGCAACGTGTTCCTTTAAGCAAAGAATAGTGATCACCAGCGCAGAATTCAGGGGTAAGCCATGAAACTGCTATTTTGTCAAAAGCTCATAACTAATAAGGTGACCGAAAAATGCACAACACACATGCACAAATTATAGACTTTTGAAGAAAAAACAAAAAATCTTATTGAGCTAACCTTCCATGTTTGGTCTTAGTGATGACCGTTTCTTGTAGTTGACCGTTAGCACAGCACAGTCTGCAGATGACGTGACGAGATCGAGCTAGAACAGGTCTGACTATCCTAGGCCAATGGTTGTCATTATCACCTGTTAATGACAAACAAAAAGAACAAAACATAGAATAGAATGGAATGGTTGATTAAGCTGGAAAATAAAAACAATCACAGGAATTTGTAACAGTTGACTCTGAGCATCCTACAAAAATATAGGTGTCTTTGACACGCAACACAATTCAAATAGTAACTCCACACTGTCAAGATTTTTCACGTTTGCTGCCAAATATATGAAATGAAATACAATAGGAATATACCCAAAATTACATATACTACTAAATACAAATATTTATCATAGGGCCTACATGATATTACATCTACTCAATTAACAAATTCCCATTGTTAATATTTAGAGAAGAGGCTTCAACCCTGTGGTCATCCTAGGGATTTGCAACACAGGAATCAATAGACAGTAAGCATATTGGTAAGCTGTAAATAATAATAATACTACAGCAATAGTATGCAGTAAAGTTTGCGGTTAATACCCTGTACATGTACATGTACAGTGGAAAAAGGTCCCATCCAAGCTTATGATTTAACCTGGGCCCAATTTCATAGAGCTGCTGAAGCACAAAATTTCGCTGTAGCAAAAAAATCCTTGCTCAGTAAAATCAGATTACCAGCCAAGACTCCACTCAATTGTTATGCTAAGTAAACAACAGCTAGATACCAGTCACAAGCAATGTATATCGCATGAAATTATTGCCAGTAACATGTGAAAAATAAGCGAGCTATTTTCGTACTTAAACAATTTTTTTGCTTAAGCAGCTCTATGAAATTGGCCCCCTTGGAAGTGCCCAGAAAGGAACCACCTTTTTAAGGGGATACAATTTTTTAAATTTTCCCCTGTGGTTTATTTCATAATAATAATAATAATAATAATAGTAATAATAATAATAATAATAATAATAAAATTGTTAAGAGTGTTACAAAAGATGACGGAAATATAAATCTGCCCCATAGCACATAGTAAACATCATAAAAGTCATAATAATAAACAACTATAGCTCTTTGAAAAGAAATGTCTATAAATGTTTGTGGCAAACATTCATTTCTAAAAACCTGATCATAGCCTTAAAGGCAGTGGACACTATTGGTAATTACTCAAAATATTTATTAGCATAAAACCTTACTTGGTATTGAGTAATGGAGAGCTTTTGTTAGTATAAAACATCGTGAGAAACGGCTCCCTCTAAAGTAACACAGTTTTTGAGAATGAAGTAATTTTCAACCAATTTGATTTAAAGACCTCGGATTCAGAATATGAGGTCTCAAAATCAAGCATCTGAAAGCACACAACATCGTGTGACAAGGGTGTTTTTCTTTCATTATTATCTCGCAACTTCGACGACCAATTAAGCTACAATTTTCACAGGTTTGTTATTTTATGCATATGTTGAGATTCACCAACTGTGAAGATTGGTCTTTGACAATTACCAATTGTGTCCATGTCTTTAAGCAAGGGAAACACTTAAAGGAAGGGTTATAGGTATTTGTCATTGTAATGCTGATTTGTATGCACAATTAGAAAGACATGTTACAAGAAAGATATGATACAAGTCAAATGTGAAAGTTTCAGCTGCAGGTAGTGTCTACATGCTGAGAAAACAGCAACAAACTTTCCTGGTAATTTCACAAGAAGGTTGATTCAATCCAGTTTTAAAGAGGAGACAGGGGTTACAACCACATCTTTCTTTACACACAGACACCAACCCTTCTGAGAAACATGAATCATTTCTCAGATTAAAATATTTTTAAGGTTGAAAAAATATCCATATGAGGTGGAGGGCCTCCTGACAATGCAGTGTAGTCCATCTTTACAAATTCGTACGTGCGTTAGACAAATTCTTGAAAATATATTTACCTGGCACTCTTGGACCTTTTTTTAGCACCAAGTAGCAAAATCGTTCCGATGTCAACTCTGACACCAACCCTTTTTTATTGAAGTGATGGAAATCCTGCTCAAAATTACATGGTGTGCCAGAACCATCAGTGACTCTAGGGCAGGCAAGATCGTGTTGACACTATGGAGAAAACAAAGAAATCTCTACATCACCTCAATCACAACTCTAATAGAGAGTTTTGATTATAACAAGGACTATGTCTTCCTTGCTATTAATGAAACTTCGCCTCTTTCTGAAGGCATTAATCAATGAAATCCTGAAAACAGGAAAATCCTGGCAAATCATGGCGAGTGTCCCTCTTTAAAGAAATGGCTCTACAGTCAAATTCAGTTTTGTGATGCACTCATTTTCTACTACAGGGTGTCTCAAAAAAAAGGTAATCCTACTTTAAAGGGTTTTTATGGCCAGACTTTTATGTTTACCAGCAGAAAGTATGGCATCATCTTAAAGCTGAAACCTTGTGCTTTCCAATGATACATTTAGTTACATTCCAGGGTCATGCATCAGCGAGCACCATTGTCTTGAAAATGTGGTCCAAAAATGCAGTTGGTTCACTTTTAAACCCTTGTCATTCTGGCCTTCAGACAGTGTGTAAACCTCAGGTTGTCACAATGGTTCAGCTAACGGCAGAACAGAGAATATTTGTGGTCAAGAAATGGTATGAAACCAGAACTTTTTGCAGGCTACACAGGATGCATTTGGAGAAGCATTCCCAGATCGAGATCCACCCACAAAGAAACAATCTGGGCCAATGTGAGAAAGTATGAAGCACATCAGGAACCAGCCTCAATCGCAACAAAGGAAGTTCAGGCCAAGGACAGCGAGATCTCAGGAAAACATCGCTATCCTACGACAGCAACTGATCGATTGACCACCCACGGGAGACAAGTGCAAGAGGGAATGGTGTTGGACAGAGCCACACCACTTTTAATCGGATCACTCATCTGAACCTTCACTTCCATCTGTTCCACATCTTCACATCCATCATGAACTTCTGCTTCCTGATCTTGCAAGAAGACATACTTTCTGTGAGTGGCTTCTTGAGCGGTGTGAGAGAGATCCCAGCAAACTTCTGGTTTCATACCTTTTCTTGACCACTCTGCTGTTATTAGCTGAACCGTTTGTGACAACCTGAGGTTTACACACTGTCTGAAGGCCAGAATGACATGGGTTCAAAAGTGAACCAACTGCATTTTTGCACCACATTTTCAAGACAATGGTGCTCGCTGATGCATGACCCTGGAATGTAACCAAATGTATCATTGGAAAGCACAAGGTTTCAGCTTTAAGATGATGCCATGCTTTCTGCTGGTAAACATAATAGTCTGGCCATAAAAACCCTTTAAAGTAGGATTACCTTTTTTTTGAGACACCCTGTAGTACTACATGTAGATACTACAGTTAACAGAATTTTACCAATAAACATTAAGGACACCGGTTCAGACAGGAGCTCGAGAGTTGTGCTGAACCAAATTATTGAATTAAGCGCATAAAAAGTTTGACATCTGAATCAGTTAGGAGCGACTGGATGCGCTGGAAGTCAACAGATCGACTGTTGCTCTCGTTCAAAATGACTCTGGAACATTTTTGTTTCAGACCAGACTTCAAGCTGGTCATGAGCGCCTAGAGACTTTCTTATGCAGTTGTTCTATTATTATGAGCTAAACCTAATATAAATATGACGTTAAACCTGTCTGAAACCTAAAGTTATTTGGGTCGCCTTAGAGTCACTCCTAATCTATTAGCTTCGGCGCTACTCTTGATCGCCTGTCGAAACCGGGATGTGATAAAAGATCTTTTACCGGAGCAAAGACATGACCAACAGCATCCATAGGATCTGCCTCTTCTCCAAGCTCTTCTCTGTTCCTCAATCTTCCGACAGCTTGTCCCTGTGAACTCCTCTCTGCTTCCTCCTTCAGATCGTTCAAAATAAAATCTCTGGCCTCCATGATAGTTTGATATCCTTCGTTTGTACCACACTCAATCAGGACTAAATATTGCTCTGTTTTATGCCATAGAGTTCTCAGTGTGTTTAAACGGTCCGCCTTACTTGGTAACTCAAGCAGAGAGAAGGAACTGACCGTCAAGTCGTACTTTTTCTGAAAGAAACAATTGTGTATCAATTTTTATAAGGTGCCATGTCTGTCATAAATGACATTCCTGGCACCAGTCTGCCTGGCGCTGAATTATCCAACCAAATTGAGCATGATGGTTGAATACGATTTTGTGAGGCTGAGCGTCCATGATATAACACCTTGAAAGGTGAACAAAGTGAGGTGGCGTATATTGCTCCCAGACCACGCCAGGAACACCAGGGCGAACCCCTTCTCTTTTAGATACATGACAGAACACACTGGACCAATGGCTTTATGTCTCGTCGGAAGGTTGATGCAATGGTTAAAGCCACTGGACACTTTCGGAACAGAAAAAAAAAAAAAGTTCACAGATTTACAAATAACTTACAGGGTTTACAGAAGGTAATGGTGAAAGACTTCTCTTGAAATATTATTCCATGAAATGCCTTACTTTTCGAGAAAACATTAAAACAATTATCAATTCTCGTTGTCGAGAATACGGATTTATTTTAAACACTTGTCATGACACGGCGAAACGTGCGGAAACAAGGGTGGGTTTTCCCCGTTATGTTCTCCCAACTCCGATGACCGATTGAGCCTAAATTTTCACAGGTTTGATATTTTTTATATTGGTTGTGATACACGAAGTGTGGGCCTTTGGACAATACTGTTTACCGAAAGTGTCCAATGGCTTTAAAGTCATTGGACACCTAACCTTTGGCAATCGTCAAAGACCAGTCTTCTCACTTGGTGTACATCCCAACATGCATAAAATAACACATCTGTGAAAATGTGGACTCAATTGGTCATCGAAGTTACAAGAGAATAATGAAAGGAAAAAACGCCCTTGTTGCACAAATTTGTTTGCTTTCAGATGCATACCAAACAATTGAAAGACTTCAGGCCTGAAGCCTTTGAATTTTTGAGTGAGAAATTACCTTTCTCAAAAACTATGTTACTTCAGAGGGAGTCGTTTCTCACAATTTTCAACAGCTCTCCATTGCTTGTTGCCAACTAAGTTATGCTAACAATTATTTTGAGTAATTACAAAATAGTGTCCAATGCCCATTAAGTGTCTTGCTTAAAGACAGTGGACACTATTGGTAAAATGTCAAAGACCAGTCTTTTCACTTGGTGTATCTCAACATATGCATAAAATAACAAACCTGTGAAAATTTGAGCTCAATTGGTCGTCGAAGTTGCAAGATATTAATGAAAGAAAAACATCCTTGGTCACACGAAGTTGTTTCAGATGCTTGATTTCGAGACCTCAAATTCTAAATCTGAGGTCTCGAAATCAAATTCGTGGAAAATTACTTCTTTCTCGAAAACTGCGTCACTTTAGAGGGAGCTGTTTCTCACAATGTTTTATACTATCAATCTCTCCCTATTACTCGTTACCAAGTAAGGTTTTATGCTAATAATTATTTTGAGTAATTACCAATAGTGTACACTGCCTTTAAGGAAACAGATGCCATGTCCAGGACCAGCAGAATAAAGACAGAATGAACCAGACCAGTCAAGTACTACATACCTGAATTGAGACTGGAAGGAAATGTCTGAGGTAGATTCCCTTGATGATAGTCTTGTTCCCAGCCTCCTCTTCCTCTTCTGTACTATTATCTCTCATGAGTGTATCAGATAACTCATGCATAGATCTCGACGTATCCACACAGAAGAATTCACTGAGTGAGTCACCCCACAGTGAATGAGCAGCCCTAAAAAAAACAAATACGCTTATATAGGTCAAGTTTCTGAAGAAATCTGGGTGGATTTCATTTGAAGGCAACATATATATACCTTTGGTTTTGTGATTGGTTTGAACATTTCTAGTGCGTCATGTCTGTCAATGATGACACTCCTGGCGCAAAAAACAAGAACTCTGCTAATACACAAGACAATGAATAGTTAAGTTTGAAGGCTATTGTTTCCGAAATAGATATGATTTGAGATGAGTTTTGACTTTATAATCCTATATAAATGTAGATGTATAAAATCAAGCCAAACATACCAGGCTGTTGTTCCGACACCAGAACCAAAATCCAGCAGGTTTTCAGGTGTAAAATCTGCCATCCTTTTCCTGATCTGTCAATCCACAAAAACAAAAACAAAAGTATTCAAGGAGATATCTTTGTTTATAGGCCTAATGGTTGCTAAAAATAGATAATAACAGCAAATGTTGAAACCAAATTGAAAAAAATACAATTACTGCAGTGATTTGTGTCAAATATCAATCAATATAACAATATAAAACAGTGGGTTTTCCCATTGACATTGGAGAATATGAACCAAGGGAAATGTCACAGAGAGCTACCATGCAAAGACAATAAGCCTGTTTGAGATAAAGTGGACACTACAGCAGTGTACTGTTTGGTTTGGGTGGAGAAACTTACCCGGACCCAGAAGTGACACCTGTAGTTATTGTGTCCACTATATCTAAAAATGGCTTATTAGCTTAGAAGACAAAAAATCTCCTAGCTGACACACGCTTGCGTTTGATATACCAGGGGGTCGATTTCAAAAAAGAGTTAGGGCTAGTTGTCATGGGTAAGCTAGGAGATATGTCCTAAGTTAGGACGAGTAAGACTAGTCCAGTCTAACTCTTTGTGAAATCCACCCCAGATGTCACTATTTTGGACAGGTTTCCTTTTTTTTCTTCTTTGTACAATGACTTGTGACTTAAACTCAGACTCACTTGGACAAAGTGACTCGTGACTTAAACTCAGACTCACAAGAAAAAAGTGACACGCGACTAAAACTCAGACTCACTTGAACAAAGTGACTCATGACTTTACTCAAAATTCAGACTTCACCCCAAATGACCTGAGACTTGGACTCGAACGATAGCGACTCAGAAGAAGCTTCCTGACAAAACTCAGTATTGGATTTAAACCACTTAAAGACAGTGGACACTATTGGTAATTTTCAAAGACTAGCATTCACCGTTAGCTCATTTTGAAAAAATGACAAGCTTAAATTAAACTACCTAATTGGGGCCTATAAGGCAAGCGTTTCTCAACACACATAATGTTTAAGACACCACATCACATTGATATCATTGCTGATGTTTCAGTTGTCTTCACTTTTAAAGCCATATCATTAATATGATACCTTATTAAGTTTTAAAATAATTAAATTCAGGAATTATTCAGGAAGTACCTCATTTAGAACTCTGTAGGTCACTGCATAGTTTGGGGCAATCCTTGACATCATATATGCACATGAAGTGGTCTCATTATAGCTGTAGTAACAGGGAGAAAGGTAAATGTTGTAATTTTATTTGTGATTTTTTTCCTACAAGAATTAGAAAAGTACTGATTACAAAGTGCTTAAAGGCAGTGGACACTATTGGTAGTTACTCAAAATAATTACATAAAACCTTACTTGGTAAAGAGTAATGGGGAGAGGTTGATAGTATCAAACATTGTAAGAAAAGGCTTCCTCTGAAGTGACGTAGTTTTTGAGAAAGAAGTAATTTTCCACGAATTTGACCTCAAGTTTAGAATTTGAGGTCTCAAAATCAAGCATCAGAAAGCACACAACTTCGTGTGCAAGGGTGTTTTTTCTTTCATTATTATCTCGCAAATTCGACGACCGATTGAGCTCAAATTTGCACAGGTTTGTTATTTTGTGCATAAGTTGAGATACACCAAGTGAGAAGACCGGTCTTTGACAATTACCAACAGTGTCCATTGTCTTTACCACATTAAGATTAGCTTAGCATGTCCAAAAAGTGTCCATTATTATTTGATTGCAGAATCTACTCACGTGATAGGATGCCAGTGATAGATGTGTCTCTTCAGTTTACTCATCACAGATGCAATTTTCTTTTTGTTTTCCTTGGATAAGTCGGGACTCCTAATCATTTCGTCATCGATATCTTAAAAAAGATAACGACAGCAAGATTTTTATTTTTTTTTTGTTCAGACAAGTCATCCTCCTTCGATAAGCCAATATTCAAAAAACAATTGTGGGCAATACCTAGAGAGGGGATATTAGCATGGGTTCCCATCGGTTATTGATAAAACAGGATTTGTAAAGATAAAAAACATCACAAGCTTTATATACCGATTAAAAGTTTATACTGGAAACATTGTTTCTCTGAAATATTTCCCTCCGAAACGAAGTCACATTCAAAACAATAGGGCCTATTAAAAACTGTATCTGTAACTCACAAGTTGAAATACATGGCATAACGCGCACTTAATATTGTGCACTGCTTGTGTCTTGTTGTAACAAACAAGCAGGCATGGAATTACTGTTGCCCCTTGATCTTGACCTTCCTGCCCCTTTGGTGCCCCTTTCATAGGCTCCCCATTTGGAAGTGCCCTTGGTACAATGGACGTGGTCTTGCCCTCGCTAAGATGAAATTGCAGGTCTGGAAAGGCTTAACATACCGTTAACCCCTTGAATTGATGCAAATTCCTTTGCCTTTGCACGGAGATCAGCTCGTTCAAGCGGTCGTTGACGTCCCAAGAGGTACCTTGCCATTGCAGCGGCATTCGGTTGAAGCTGCTTCACTGGCTTGTCTGGCTCGAGAAAAACATAAACAATCAAGAATTTATGATTAATAATATTTTTGAAAAAAACAAACAACATCAAAACAATGCAAAGCTACTCAAGTGAAGACTACCAGGGGGAAAAAAGAAAAATTTGTCTGTTACTTCAAGGAGGCAACCAAGGCAATTGCCTCCATGCCCCCTGGTCAATGCCTTGGTGCCCTTGAAATGCTCCAGTTACTCATATGGTGCCCTTTCCAAGGAGAAAATGCCTCAACGCCCTTGCCCTTTCAAAAACGAATCACACAGGCCTGATGGTAAATGGGTTCAAATAAGGATTGTAAAATTTTTGAATTTTTTTCCAATGGCCCCTCAAAACCATCCGGTCTTTGAATGTCGAGGGGATCAATCAAGGGTTACGATTATCGCAACAAGTTACTCACCAGCTAGGTATTTGATCACATTCTGCAGCAATGCATCCGGAAGTCTGACTGATTTAGGTCGTATGATGCCAGGATGTTTTCTAAAAGTTGCCAGTCCGACTAAAGAGTCATCAACTGAAGTCTTGTACTTTGCCACAGTAGCCAGCTGCATTATCAGGAAAACATCACAAATTTGTCAAAAAACAGTGTTTCTGTTGGGCGCGATCGGTCAATCTGCGCGATCGGTTGATCGCGCTGCGCTATCGACCGATCACGCTGCGCTATTGAAATATCTATTGGTCGCGCAGCAATTGGTCGATCGCGCAGCAATCGGTCGATCGCGCAACAATCGGTCGATCGCGCAACAATCGGTCGATCGCGCAACAATCGGTCGATCGCGCATTGTTCGGCAACGAACATGCGCGATCAACCGATCATGCGGGAATGGCTCGGCACGATCGGCCGATTGTGCAGGAATGATTTTGCGCGATAGGCCGATTGTGCAGGAATGGTTATGAGTGATCGGCCGATTGTGCAAGAATGGTTTTGCGCGATCGGCCGACCTGCACAAAATCAGCCGATTGTGCAGGAATTGTTAGGCACAATCGGCTGATGTTCAGGGGCCGAATTCACAAAGATGACAAGATGTAACATTGATTGTAACTGCAAATCAATCGTAGTGTGACGTCACTATATAAATCACTATGGTGATACTGAAAATTTGTCCAGCTACGAATTTTATTGCTTTGAGAAATCGCCCCAAGGAATAGTTTACCTGCACGATCGGTCGAACGCACCAAACCATTCCTGCACGATCGGTCGATCGCGCAAACCCATTCCTGCACGATCGGTAGATCGCACAAAGCCTGTCCTGCGCGATCCGCTGATAACGGGAAAAAAATACTCGTAGCGCAATCGGTCAGTCGCGCAAAGATGTCATTGCGCGATCGACCGATTGTTGCGCGATCAACTGATTGTTGCGCGATCGACCGATTGCTGTGCGACCAATTGATCTTAATTTGAACGTTCAATAGTGCAGCGCGATCGGTTGATCGCGCAGATTGACCGATCGCGCCCAACATTTCAATAGAGTGCAATTTTCAAAAAATTCAAATAAAAATTCTGAGTAGACCCAGTTACTGGGGGGCTTTTCTCTTTTTTTTCTCTTAATTTGTCATTATCGGCGCGGCTGTATTTCAGGGTAAAAATGAGTACAGCACCCCAGTTACTGGGTCTCGTGTCTGAGGAAACTTGATGAGCAAAGTGATGACAAAATTTGTAAGCACAAACTCAAATTGAGCCTGATGTTCATTTTCATTGTGGGAAGCATATGATATTGTTGACAAGAAAGTGGTAAAAATTGAGCAAATCTGTTTCCAATCTGTTGACTTGTTGCCGTTTAAGCTCCGGCTTCGCCTTCGCGCTGGAGGAGGGTTATGTTATCAGAACTTTTGAGGCTGGTTTGGTTTCATGGAAAAGTTTCCATATCCCACTGCCACTGACGTTTCAATTCATTGACATTGTCATTATGTATGGGATAAATGTTTATCTTATTTTCCGGATTTTTTTCACAAATAAAACTGCTTTGGCATATAAAACAAGGTCAAGGACTAAGCACATGGGAAAAGGGGCGGGGCCAAAAAGGGGCCAATTTAATTTCTGATCTGACCAGCGCAGCAGTCTAGCTGGCAGTGGCAGTGGCAGTGCTCCCAGTTTTTCACTCAACCCTCAGCAGCTCAACTAAACCTCATCATTTTGGTTTTCCCATCAAAATTACACGCTCCAACTCACCCTCCTCTGAAACTTGAAAATGCTTGAGCTATTTGTTTGACGCGGCTTTACCCTGACGAAAACTCCCATTCCATGCATTCCCAACGTGACACTCATGGAGGCTGCCATTTTGTTTTTAATTTTCAATCACACGATCACCAACAGAGGGCGTTCTTCTGCCCGGCGGTCGAATATCTAGCTGACTTGATAGTCAAGCCGCTCGGCCGACGAAGTAATCCAGCTCTATTTTTCTTGTCTAAAACACGGGGAATTAACCCCAAAGTTATTTGCTATACAAACATGGCAAGCTCGCTGACGCACGCACAGAGAGTTCTCCGGCTTTATAAGAAGTCAGCAAGAAATTTGCAATCTTGGATTACACACAGGTAAGCAAAAGTTTCATGGAAAACGGCTCCCTTTCCAATAATAAAATTTATTAATATTCCAGTCGAATCCCCATTAAAAAGTCAACTCGCCCTCAACAACAACAAAAGTTAGTTTATTTCTGATTGCCAAGTTTTATTTATTTATGCTTACCCTGAGATTAGAAGGGGCAAGGGCAAGATCTAAAGTGGTCCTCCAAATTAACCAGTACCCTTATTTACTTGACTTTGTGTGTTCGTTTCGTGGCACTGTTTTGTGGGCCCAATCTTTGAAAAGTTAAACAAATTATAATTATATAATGAATAGGGTAGATGGCCTTAGCTTTCGATCCAATCCGGACCTTCTTCAGAGGCATAAAACAAGTACAAACAAATGCATATCCATTTAAAGAAAAAGAGAGGGGGAAAGGGATTAAGGAAAGGATCCAGAAAAAAGCGGAAAAATAACAGCCAATCAAAGTTTCTATTTCAGAGACAATGTGTGGCTATGAACCAATAGGAGTAAGTGGCGAGGACAAAGGATGTTTAGAATGAAAGGATGGGTTACTGGACCATAAAAGTGGTAAATGTATTGTTCGACAACAATGCAGGGAGACATGAAAGGGTAGGATTAGAGAGCAAGTTGCATCATGATGCAACTAACAATGGTCAATTAATAAGAATAGCAAGATAATTATATAATATATTTTGTTGATAAAACAAACGCCATTGCATTGCATGCTGCATGGTATAACTAGTATAATCCATTCTTTTTTTGATTTTTTAGGGCACAAACATTGACTCTTTGAAAAGTTTCCGTGTGCGCCACCACTTTTTCATTCGATACAAAGAGGACCCTTTTTGTAAAAATGAGTGCCGGTGTTGGCGCCATACGGAAAGTTATCCGTGCAAACTTTGAGAACCAAGTAATCTTTGTCGTTCAACCATAATTCTCACCACATGTCATGAAATATTTACATATGCAAGCTCAGTTTTATTTGATTTTTATGGGTAATAATTATAATACAAAACTCCTCATAATCTTCTTGTACGCTAGTGTGATGATAAGGGTTCTACAACTGCTCTGACAGCAATGCTGTAAACCACATCCTTTTCCCAAGGAAATTAGTTATGCAAACTGTGTAGTTTGTGTCAAATTTGTGCCACAGCCATGCATGTTTTATTTGTGTTGGCAAACAAAGATTTCGCCCAATATATTAAAAATCGTTGAGCTCTCACTTTCAGATAATTTTTTTTTTTTTTAATTATATAACACTTTGCACTTTGTCTTAATGAAAGTTAAAGCTAGATTGTCACTAACTTTTACTTGTGAACACGGGTTTTCCTGAAATTGTCTGTGTAGGCCTACATTTTGTACTGCATCAATCAATATTTACAAATATTTATGTTTCAAACAATGACCTCAAGAAACAATTGTTTTTGTTTACTCCAGGTCAACCTTTCGTTATGAGGTCACACTGCTGAGGGCGAGGTTTGATGAACACAAGAATGAGACAGATATGAAGAAAGCAGTCCGACTTCTTCAACAGGGAGAGGAAGAGCTTTGGCAAAAACAGCATCCACAGCCGTACATATGTAAGTAGCCTACGGAATGTAACAAGAGCCGCAAGTGAGAACAAACAACTCGTTTTCTGTTGTGGGCTGCAAGGTTTAAATTTTTAGTGACACATAATAAACCCTACTCATGAGATTAACTTGCCTATAGATGTGACCTCAATCCTCTAGTACCCCCCCCCCCTCATTTGTGTCGCTCACTCAACACCAACTATTATGGGTTTTATAAGATTGAAGAGCCTGACTGGGGTCAATTTCATAGAGCTGCTTAAGCAAAAACTTGCTTAAGCACGAAAATAGCTCGCTTATTTTACACATGTTACTGGCCAAAATTTCATGCCATATACATTGCTTATGACTAGTATTTAGCTGTTATTTACTTAGCATAACAATTGAGTGGAGTCTTGGCCGGTAATCTGATTTTACTAAGCAATGAATTTTTTGCTTAAGCAAAATTTTGTGCTTAAGCAGCTCTATGAAATTGGGCCCTGGTGATAAACAATTGTTATTTGGGCCTTCGCACTTTATAGTCCTTCTGAATCCTTTATTTTGGCCAAGAAAATATAGAAGGATTTCTGAGGAAAAGCATATATCAGGCATACCTGGTCATTGCCTTGGTGCCCTTGAAATGCTCCGGGAGAAATTTTAAAATGTTTACATAGGGTGCCTTTTACCAATGAGAAAATGCCTTTGTGCCCTTGCCCTTTCAAAAACGAAGCATACAGGCTTGGTATCGTGTGTAT
Source organism: Asterias amurensis (assembly GCF_032118995.1). Taxonomy (NCBI): domain Eukaryota; kingdom Metazoa; phylum Echinodermata; class Asteroidea; order Forcipulatida; family Asteriidae; genus Asterias; species Asterias amurensis. The sequence goes on along the minus strand of NC_092650.1, from coordinate 23,746,142 downwards.
ATTATATGTAATCATTGCATGAGGACAAGTCAACAGCATTTAAAGGTAGTGGACACTATTGGTAATTACTCAAAATAATTATTAGCATAAAACCTTTCTTGGTGACAAGTAATGGGGAGAGGTTGATGGTATAAAACATTGTGAGAAACAGCTCCCTTTGAAGTGCCATAGTTTTCGAGAAAGAAGTAATTTTCCACGAACTTGATTTCGAGACCTCAGATTTAGAACTTGAGGTCTCAAAATCAACCATCTTAATGCATACAACTTCGTGTGACAAGGGTGTTTTCTTCTTTCATTATTATCTTGCAACTTCGATGACCGATTGAGCTCAAATTTTCACAGGTTAGTTATTTTATGCATATGTTGAGATACACCAACTGTGAAGGCTAGTCTTTGACAATTACCAATAGTGTCCACTGCCTTTAAACTATGGTTAAGTGCCTATGGCCTTGCTCAAGGACACAAGTTTCATGACTGGGATTCGAACCCACATTCTGCTGCTGACCACACCAGAGCGTGGGTTCGGTGAACTAGACCTTTCTGCAAGGACACACCACAACAGACTTGTTTCTTGTAGTACAAACAAAGATATCTCAAAACTTGAAATTACTTTCTTTTTTGTCTTTTCTTTTCAGTCATTGATTCTCCTGGTGGAACACGCTATGAACGCAATATCCCTGCTCCAGAATGGGTAAGTGTTTGAATTAATGACAACATTCTGCTCTAACATCGCGCACACCGTCTCAAATGAAGCTAAAATAATCCCTGGTTATCCCATGTAGACTTAAGGACAGCGCGTACTGTTTGGAAAATAACTTGGTAAAGAGCATGGGAGAGCTGTTGATATTTCAGAAACAACACCCCACGAAGTACATGTATGTGTGGTGTTTAGAGAAAAAGGATATTTTGTTCACCCCAGCAGAACATTCTGAAACCACTTTTGTTTTGTCTGCTTCAGCTGTACAGGCATGCAGCTTTTCAGCTGATTTTTGTGGTTTGGGTTTTTCAAGTCATGCTTTGAAAATGAAACAAACATGACACAGCATCTTGCTGTGTGTAACCAGGCCTGATACTCCACGAAGGCAACAGAGGCAATTGTCTATATGCCCCCTGAATATGCCTTCATGCCCTTGAAATGCTCCTGTAGATATTTACCAAGGAGAAAATGCCTTGGTGCCTTTGCCCTTTCAAAAACGAAGCATACAGGCCTGGTAACATTTTTCTCTCTTTTGTTGTTATGCAGCAGTTGCATTCCTGTATTTATAGACCTAGATGAGAAGAAAATTGTTTTATGGAATTAATCTTACTGTCTGGCACTTACTTTCTCCCACAGGTTCTGAACTACTGGCATCCGTCAGAAAAAGCTCGCTACCCGACCTACTTCGCAAGGCGAGAAAAGCGAGTTTTGGCCGAGCAAACCAGATGGGAAGAGCTGGTGGAAGAAGAGAAGCAACTTCTAGGTCAGGGAGCTAACCAAAACAAACCCCAAGCCTCGTGACCTATGACATATGACCTCTGACCTTTAATAGGATATGACATCACTGTCCTGTAAATAACAATTATGGAGTCATTTTACTTTTACTTGAATCAATCCGTTGTGTTTCACCTTGTGGTGTTTGCTTCTCCCTGCTTGGTTGAAAATGTAAAGGTTAGGTAACAAGCAAACAGGTGCAGGAGGGTAATTTAGCTTGAGTTTGGGTTTGACATGACATGTTTATAATACCTTTCAGTTATAGTCGACACTAGGATTTTTCACAAATTGATATCGTGATGTGGTAATTACTAGACTACCAAAAAAGCTTGAAGGATTGCATTAATTTAGGATAAACGGAAAAGGTTTGAGACAGTGGGGACAGGGTGTCAAACAACAATGAGATACAGGTTATAACAAAATTGTCAAAATCTCATCTGAATCAAGCATTTGTGGCTATGCGGTCATATAATGTTGAATAAATAAGTCTTTTAGATGGACTGGCGGGCCCAATTTCTCAGAGATCTGCATAACCAGCAAATGGTGACAAAATAAAAAAGTTCTGCTATGCAAAAATATAAGCAGGATACAGTCACAAGGAATGATTTTTTGGCTGGTAATAATTATTCCTATTTATAAGCGGATCGATGACATTGGGCCCAGGTTCCAATTACATTGCTTGACAATTTTCTGCTTAGCAGAAATGAGCAGGATACCAGTCACAAATGGTACATGTACATGGTAGTTTGGCTGGTTACCTCACTTTGGTAAGCATAATTTTGTTGTGATTAGCATCTTCTTGTGCTTTAGCAACTCTATGAAATTGGGCCCTGTCTCATTACCTCTTCCAATACACAAAGTATGACGGCTATGAAAGTCCATGTTAATTCTGTGGCCTTTATCATCTTCCAATTACTAATGATGTTTATTTCTTTTATCAATAACCATATTAAAGGCAGTGGACACTATTGGTAATTGTCAAAGACTAGCCTTCACAGTTGGTGCATCTCAATATATGCATAAAATAACAAACCTGTGAAAATTTGAGGTCAATCGATCATCAAACTTGCGAGATGATAATGTAAGAAAAAAACACCCTTGTCACACGAAGTTGTGTGCGTTTAGATGGTTGATTTCGAGACCTCAAGTTCTAAATCTGAGGTCTCAAAATCAAATTTGTGGAAAACTACTTCTTTAACAAAAACTACGGCACTTTAGAGGGAGCCGTTTCTCACAATGTTTTATACTATCAACCTCTCCCCATTACTCGTCACCAAGAAAGGTTTTATGCTTATAATTATTTTGAGTAATTACCAATAGTGTCCACTGCCTTTAATGCTGTGCTGTGTTTGATTTAGTTATACAACTACAGTTTGAATTAAAACCACAGTTTGATTGTTGACTTCACTCAGATCCTGTAGTTATTCTCATTGATTTGAAAACAAAATAAAATGTTAGAATTGAAATTGTAAAAAAATCTTGGAGTTTGTGTCTGTTTGGATTGTGTTGTTTACATAGTTACGTCTGAAGTATGTTTGGTTGTTTTGGGTTTTTGAAGTATGTGTACAACAAAGCTTATTGGTCATCTGAGTTGCAAAAAAGAGATTGAAAAACACCCCTTTTCACTGTCTTCAAACATTGGGTTTGGAACCTAGACCTGTTTTTACATATTTCCCTAAAAGTTTGGCATTTCTGACAAAACTATTTCCATGGAAGCATTTATTTTACGTTTTCATTCTCACCAATGTTGTGCAAAAACAACCCAGTTCTGGTAATTATTATTAATGCTTAATTTGTGTTACATTTTTTAAATGAAGGAATAGTTTTTAAAAAATAACAAAAGCACAAAATGTACTTGTAAAAAAGGGCCTAAGTTATTGAAAGCCAAATTGCTAAATACTGGCATGGCTATTTTGGGTTGCGGGTGGTGTAGACAATTACCATGATAATTACCTGTGTTGCTTTTATATAATTCATTTAAATTTCCCCAGTTACTATCATTCATAGAGTTACTAATTATAGAATTGAATTATTCATTGCGGTAGAAAGTTTTGTCATAATTGGTGTGGGGGCGTGTTCAACAATGCCCGAGTGATTCACTAATTTTTCGCAACTTCGATAAATTGATCAAAAACGTGTAGATGAAGTTAATTTTAAAAATTAATCAGTTCGTGAAGCTATAATTTTTGTGTGTGATAATTAACAGTTTTTAAAAGTGAAAAACTATAAAATATCATAACATTTTCATAAGTATACACAAAAACAGGATATTCTACCTCAACGAACAAGTTACTTATTGACACGAACTGCAAGTTACATTTGTCAGATCAAAGATCAACATCTGAATAGTCGGAGACCATGGTTTCAATCTTTGACAACAATTTATAAGCTGTTGCTGTCTCTAGGTACCAGACCACCAATTACACCGTGTACAATCAATGAACGGAAACACTGATGATAAACGGGTCTGCCTTATCACTGAAACTTGCTAGAACTGCCAAGAAAGTTAAATATTTATCTGTTCATGCTCAACAAGTTTAATTTGTCTGTAGTAATTTGACTCACTAAAGTTGTTTGTATTGCCTGTTTGGTGGTGAGTTGTAATCTATGATGAGGTCATGAGGAGGCAACTGCTGCTGAAATAAAAAGTCAATATGGCTATGCGAGAAGTCAAACTCTGCTTGCTGGGGGTAAGTTTCCTTCTTGGCCCCGCCCCTTCTTCCCAGATTTTACATTTTGCTACACCTCTTTTACTGTTTTTTTTAATTTCATGCGGAAATATTTAGGGAAAACTATGAGAAATGTTGATTTATTTGGTTCATAATTGAGGGTGATTGAGTTTTGTCACAAGTCAGACAGTCAGAGCCACCAGAGTAGAGAGAAGGAAATACATTATTTTATTTTTATTCTAGAGTTTTATTTAGACTGATTTTGAGAAGGCCTGACAATTCAAATTATCATTCTTTTTTAAAGTTCTAGCTTCTATCTGTATCTGTATGATTGAGCTTCGGTCATTGTTTTGTCTTGTACTGTAGTAACCTCAATCAGCTCAGTAACTCGAATACACGCACTTTTCACACAGATCTACTTGGAATAAACGCACTAGGCACGCTTCATCTGAAGCTCATGTTATGGTGACCTTGACCAGAATCATGTTTAAGCTAAGTCATGACATTGGTCAAAGCGTTTTTGCGTGTATGATTCATTCAACCATGGTGAGACAGCTGTTCCGACCACTTGTTGATTTTTTAGGCTGAACATCGAATAAGTTCCCTTTCAAGTTGATGCTTAGTTGCGATAACGTAACCCTCCTTCGCCGTCGGGAGGAGGGTTACATTATACCAACTAGTTGATGCTGGGCAATCAAGGTTACCCTAAGCCATTGTTTGAAGTTACATTCTTAATTGAAAGATAATTTTGTTTTTTCCTCAGGACTCTGGAGTAGGAAAGTCCAGCATTGTGCAGCGCTTTGTTTGTGATTCATACCAAGACTCTATTCCTCCAACAATAGGGTAAGAGTAAGACCCTAGGTGGTTGCGATAATGTAACCAGGAGGGTTACGTTATCAACAATATCACAACTAGACCCTCTAGGTAGTAGTCCGTTATTTTGAAATCCAAAATCCACGCTATGAAACTGTTTTACCCTTATGGCATGGTGTAACTAGGATATGGTGGTGGGGGGGGGGGGGGGGGTTGTGATTGGTTTCTGTGCCCCCCACCCCATTCTGGAGTTTTGAGAATCTAAATTAACAGCGTAAAATGTTACACTTTTCCATTTACACGCAGACAATTTGTTTTTACACTTGCGTCAGATTATCTTATAAAAATTTGCAAATGGCATAGCAAGAGCGCTAAACATCGGCTTGTTTTAAAAGAGGAAAGCAAAAGGAAACTATATTTTTCACTGTTGGCAAGTCTGGACTAACCTAAACAAAAATATGGTTCACCCCCCTGTAGCCCCTCTATAATAATCGGCACTGCTTAAACCAATTTTTTAGGCAGTGCTTTTTTTTTAGCCCTGTTGTAAAACAAACTATAGGCTCCCTGGGCGAGATTCAAACCCATGACCCCCTGTATTCTAGAGAGATGTCTTAACTGCTAGAAAACTGAGCATGCCCGTGGTAATCACCACTTTTTTCTTTTTCTCCCTGTTGTAATAATGGCTTGTTGTTACTACTTAATGAGGAAAATTTCCAGAACAAAGTTGTTTGTACAATGAAATTGACTATTTAGTTTGTCTGATTATGTTAATAGTTAATATTTTCTTTTTGCAGTGCATCATTCATGTCCAAAACAATATCCGTGGGAGAAAAATCATTCAAATTCCAAATCTGGGATACTGCGGGTCAAGAAAAGGTAAAAATATTTAGCTTTATTGATTTTCAAACCTTTCTCTATTAAAGTCAAGTTGTTATATTTTTGTTGCAATTAAGGAGCCAACTCATATCCAATACTCTGTCACAATCACAGGTAGTCAGCCTGGTCAGAAAGTATTTAAAATAAATAATAGTTTTGGTGTACAGTATATAGTGCTTTATTTGCAGATGTCTCAAATTGCTTATCATTGGTACATGTTTATATTTCAGTACCGTGGTCTCGCCCCGATGTATTATCGAGGAGCAGCAGCTGCCGTTATCGTGTATGACATCACAAGTCAGGTGATTATCTATTAGTGTGCTCTGCGTATGTACTCATTCTTGTAAGATACTGGGTCAATCCCATTCAGTTCTATAGGCCTACTAGGTTAGTGTAAAACACACTTCCCAAAGCACACCATGGTGGAATAATGTTATTCAAAACAACAGAGTGTGGTATTAAAGGGTCAGACAGTAGGAGGGCTGACTTTGTACTGTGTAGATGCACTCACCACATGGTATCATAATGCAGACGTGCATAAGAAATATCATTCAAAACCACAGTTAACGTGTGGTATAACGGTCAGACAGTAGGAGGGTTGCTGTGTAGATGCATTGACCACATGATATCATACTTTAGGCTGGCACAGTTTCTTTTAAAACCACGGTGGGTGAAATTCAATGGTCAGACATAATATGTGAAAGTTCGCCCAGGATGAGTGAGCAGAAAAAAAAGTTTAAAAAAACATGTTGTGCTTTTGTTCTTCAGATCTCTTTTGTAAAGGTCAGGGATTGGATACGAGAACTCCAGCAGCACGGCCCAGAGAACATAGTTATAGCCATCGCAGGGAACAAGTTTGACATGGCTGACCTTAGAGAAGTGGAGACAAGAACAGCCATGGACTATGCACAAGATATCGGCGCTGTGTTCACAGAAACAAGTGCCAAAACAGCTGAAAATATTAAAGATTTGTTCCTCAAAATAAGTAAGTTATCAAGTTATAAACCACAAGTGACACTGACTGGGTAAATTTTGAATTGTTTGTGGTTGAACCAAGAATAATTTACCTCCAGAGCGGGACTTAAACCTGCAACTTCTGGAATAAAGTGCCGGTGCTATACCAACTGTAGGGTGTCGTGGCCGAGTGCTATAAGAGCATCGGACTTAAGATCTGGTGGTTAAGTCAGCGGGATGTGGGGTTCGAATCCCAGTTGTGTCTCTTGTGTTCCTGAACAAGACGCTTAACTGTAATTAGTTCTCTCCACCCGGGGGTAAAATGAGTACTTGTGAGGGCAGAGATGGTTTAAGTGAATGATTCGCTTGGAGCCGGTTGTATATTCCCCAGGGAGCTGAGATGGTTTAAGGAATCAAATTAATGGCCCAGTGCTCAGGGGTAATAATGTCAGAAGCACTTTGATACAGTCGTTGGGCTGTAACAAAGTGCTACATTTAAAAATCAATTATTAAACTTTTATCAAAACAGCTGTCATATATTAACGGCAAATGGCACTTGACAAATGGCACTAGATAAAAATACAAAACAAGTATTGAAAACTATGTAACATTTGGGTTTATTTGTCGTCTTCTAGGTGAGCGGTTACCTGCAGAGTCTGTCTTGCCGTACAACTCTACGGACACAGTTCAGCTTAGGAGACAAAGGACACAGCCAAAGAAGAGGAGCTGCTGTTTATATTAACACCGAATACACCGCATCTGTTTTGTCAGCATCTATATTCTCAAAATGTGTGCGTACCGAACTTTACTGCCACTCAAATGCACCTTTTTAACATGAGGTCGGAACTGAATGTTAAAGTTTGAGGGATCCGGCGGTCATCAGGTAATATAAAGCTTGACAATCACACCTCCCATGTGAGAGACTTTTGATGTTGTTAACTATTTCATCCTGGGTCCAACTTCATAGAGACAATTTGGCTGACCAAGTTTGTGCTATGCAAGAATAGGCAGTAAACCAGTCAAAGTTGGTGCATGTGACGTGTTTTTTTGGCTGGTAACCTGGTAAGCATGAATTTATTGTGCTGATACCCCCATCGCACTCAACTTTTTCTCACTGTGTTTTGAAGAATGTGGTCTTGGTGTAGACGTTGTTATTTACATTTAACTCAACTATCGTGATCCCCGCTCGCGGCACATATTACTATTGTCTTGAACCGAGACTACATTTTTCAGAATGTAGTGAGAGCGAGTTCGGTGTGATGGGGGGTATTAGCTACTTTTTGTGCTTAGGTAGCTCTATGAAGTTTGGCCCTTAGGTAGTTCATCCCATAGGTCATTGAAAGAATCAACGGTCCCTTCAAAGCTTGAACTGCCTACAATAAACGATGGATCAAAGATAAAAAGTGATTGAAAATTATGCAATTAGAACAGACCTCTAAGTATCCATAAAAATGACATTTTAGGAGAAATTGTCTGTTTCTACAGAATTTTTTTTGAAAATAATAATAATAATAATAATAATAATGAGGACATTTATAATGCCCAAAAACATAACCCACCCAAGGTATGCTCAGGGCGCTAACAAGAAGAAAAGTATAAGTTTTTTACTGCATTGTAGACAGACATAATGGCGATTGTTCTTGTACATATACTTTGCATGCTCTCAAATCAAAATTAAGAACAGTATTATCGTGGAGTAATGAAGAGGAGTTCAAATGGAGGGACTTCAAAAGTCAAACCCGCGGTATCGCGGTCGTTTAACGACACCTCGTAATCACCCACATACCAAACAATGGGCGACCTGGCGTGTGTGAGTTTGCGCGTGCGCACTTGGTTCTTCACCAAACTATGGGGTCGTTTGTCGTATGGATATAATAAAGGAAAAACTACTTTTTGTGAGACGCGATAACATTTTTGGACGCTATCGGACACCTAAACGATGAACACAATTGAATACCAACCACCCTCGTGTGCTTATACCCAAATTTTGATCCACCGCTAGTGACCGGAAAGTTGCAAAAAATGTAAAAATATGCTATGATATTTCCATGAAAACACCACAAACGGTAATGAAGAAGTGTATATTCACAATTTTTGTCTCTAATGATTCAACTTTACATGAAGGCAACAGTGCAGAGTGGTGGTACCACGCCTCTGTACAAAGAGATTTAATCGCGCTCACTTATGTAACGTCCTGCAGGAGGTCTCCTATCTTTTTCCACTGGTCAGACAGGGGCTATTGTAAGGGTTTTCTTTTGTTACTCTGCGGTTTGGCGGGCCGTTCATACTCCTTCGCTTTATTCCTCCATGGTATTATTGACCAAACTTTTTAAAACATTTTGACAACAATAACATGTACTTAAAGTCTGGTAAGGCATCTCAAACTCTAACCTTCGTAGTTGCCACGCCTGTATGTTTGGTTCTTTAATGAATTAGTTCAAGGGCACCAAGGCAATAACCAGGGGGGCATGGAGGTAATCGCCTTTGTTGCCTTGTGAAGTATCAGGCCTGAGTTGTGGTAATCAAACCACTATCCTAACTGCAAATAAACATCATTGACATTATGTCCATGTGTTTTGATTTTCGGAAGTGGTGGAAATCTGGCAAATCTGGTCAGGGTGTGATGGAAATGGCTGGAAGTCCACTTATAAAGTTCAAATTGTCTTTTCACAATTTTTTTTACCCATTTCGAAAACTAAAAGAACTACTGTCGAAGAGATCAACTGCCACTCAAGATTTTGTATTTTTACCTTCAATTTAACGTGGGTTACGCCCAGAAGTGAACAACGAAATTAAACTCTTTTATAAATATAATTATTTTTGGCTCTTAGCCCATGGTCTTTAGACATGTGCTTGTAGCCCTCCAGTCTGCGACTGCCGGGAGCCAATTGCGGATTACCAATATCACCACAAATTAATTGAATAGTTTGTACCAAAGTAAACCTTGGGCTATAGTCTGTTCCTGCCAACTTCCAAACTTTTTATTTGCATCAATAACTTTTTTTCAGGCAAGGGACTAACATTATAAGGTTTTGTAATGGAAATAAATTTTACAAATGTTCAAGTTCTAGTTTTCCCTTCTCTCAAAAAGTTTAAGAATGTGGTGGAATGTATCTTACATTTGACATATTTTGCTATGTTATGATATATTATGATATTTCTTTCTGATCACGGTTGACAGCTCTGTGGAAAAGCAGCGACATCTGTTTAGCATAATGCACAAGATGAAAAGAAAAATTGCGTGAAGATTTATAGTGATTTTCTCAAAACCGTTTTTTTTCTTCTTCAATGGAACCAAATTATAATTTCAGCTCCTATGATAGTTTTGTTCAAGTAATATACCACAAGGGGAACTGACTGGATAAATTAACATGTAATTTTGTGCAAACAAAGGAAAATTGACCCTGCGGCCTCCTGAATAATGTGCCGGCTCTACCAATCATAGAGTAAGTCTAGCACTAAGTTGGCAGTTTTCCTATATATCAGCTTTTCATGGCTATCAGAAATGAAATACCTGATATGCTTGCGTATCGTAAAATTTTCAAAACTCCATGCGGAGACGTAGACACACGGTGACACCCTAAATTACATGCGGGCTGTCTGTCATTTAGGGAGTCAACATTGTATTACAAAAAATTGGCCAATGTGCATTGCCTAAAATGTTCACTATAAACATAAAGGATCAGGTTTGGATAGGGCCCAGGGCTAACTTTCATAAAGTCTGTCAACAGAAAAACTTGCTAAGCAAAGGAGAATATTGCTTAGCAAAAATAGGTTACCTGCTAACATTCCTTTAAGTTTACATTGTTGCGAGTATCATCAACAACGCTTGTGCAGTAGATCAGAGAGCAGTATTTATCTTGATTTGAGCAAAATACTACATCTTTTAGTTTCACCAGGCAGATGTAAAAAGTTGAAATTCATTTGAAAGATGAAACTTGTGTGCTTTCTTTTTATGATGGGTTGATCACCAAACTGAAGAAGTTGAATGTTATTGACGAGGTTGTTTTTATTGACCGATATATATATTTGTATAATGACCCTCCTACTAATTGACCATTCAATGACTACCTGCTGTGGTTTTGTATGGTTTTTGTACCTCTATGGTATGATGGATAAACCATGAGTAAACTATATGCTTGCCTGTATTATATCACGTGGGCTACACTCAACACAAAATCCAGTTCTGTGCAGAATTATGCAACTATACACAATCCCTGCAGGAAACTGGTTTCAAACTTTCTGGAAAAAGTCACCAGTAGGACGGTTAACAAACCTGGGTAAGCTTGTGTCCTTGATGGTATCACAGACCAATAGTACATTATAGTTCTACAAGTTATTGTAGTACTTTTGTGTCCAATCGGCACTTCACCAACAATCAAGCACCCAACCAACAATCAAGCACCCTTGGCTTAACGTTCTCACAGTTACCCCCAAAAACGAATATTTCTGTCCATGAAAAAACCTTGTATCTCTTGCCATTGGTTTTTTGTAAATGGCTGTCCATTTCAATTATTTTCAAGATGTATGTTATACATGTTTTATAGTAGGGAAGTGAGTGGTGGCTTAGCCTTGATCTCAAGGCGCTCCAGCCAGCCTCGACCTGCAAAATCCCAGTCCTCATCACTGCATTCCGCCAGCGCACCCCCCATACATAACACAAAGCGTGCATATAATACGTGTACAGCGTATATACACATACTGTACATGTACATGTACCATCTGTACGGTACACTAGGGTACATGAGTACTTTCTAAGTTGTTTGAGCCACACGCACGAGGTTGAAGACACGACCGTACTCATGACTACGCTATACTGTTCTCGCTGTACAATGCACTGCACAAACAATGTATACGTTGTTCGTGTATACACTGCGTGCAGTTTTTGTTGCAGAATCGTGCCGCGCACCGGGCCGGGGCGCACTACGCCAACAGCCTTGAATCGAGGCTAGTGGTGGCTCTGAGAAGAGCCGTGGTTTTGTTCTTGATGTTTCAAACGTGCACTCTGCTCGTCTTCAGAAAAAAATTCAAGGGCTTTGCCTGTGATTAAGATTTGCTGGGACTGTGTATAAAAGAGCAAAAATTTTCACGAATTTGGTCCCCGGCACCTGCATAATTTGTTTGTTTTACCTGGATTTTTGTTTAATTCTATTTTTTGTTTTAAATGAATTATCATTCAATGTCTGCCAATGTTGATTCTGACACTTGAAACTGACGGTGCAAAGCTATAATTGTTTTTTAAAATGACAAATGACTGAATCTAGTCTATGTTTAAAATGAACCTTAATATAAATTATGAATGCATGTGTAATTTATCTGTACATATTATATCTTAAGATATTTTACAAAAAGCGTATGTGAAATATAACATTTATGAAAGTTGTGTAAAATGTGATTATATTGAAAGAATGAATATTATACTTAAAGATTCAATCATTCCACTTCCATTATTAAAGGTTTTCACGTCAAGAAGAAAAGTTTTATTTGGGAATAATTTGCTATTTTTCCTGCTTTCAGAAAGTTTAGTAGGTCTTTAAAATGTTTATTTAAAATGTTGGGAATATTAATGATATTGTAACTACTGTATAGACTATGTCACCTTGTTTGCAAAAAGAGAGGGGCTTTGTGCATTCCCTGGGCCTTCAGGGGTGGATTTCACAAAGGTAGTCCTAACTTAGGACTAGTCCTAGGCAATGCTAAGAGATAGGACCAGTCCTAAGTAGTCCTAACTTAGGTTTTATCTCTTAGCATTGCCTAGGACTAGTCCTAAGTTAGGACTACTTAGGACTGGTCCTATCTCTTAGCATTGCCTAGAACTAGTCCTACGTTAGGACTACTTAGGACTGGTCCTATCTCTTAGCATTGCCTAGGACTAGTCCTAAGTTAGGACTACCTTTATGAAATCCACCCCAGGTCCAGAACTTGGCTCTTGATGAAGGGGCACTCCAATTTTTCTCTTTGGAAGGGCTCTTTTATGGATGGGGAAAATAAAAATTTGTATTAAAGACACTGGACACTATTGGTAATTGTCAAAGACCAGTCTTCTCACTTGGTGTATCTCAACATATGCATAAAAAAAACCTGAGCAAATTTGAGCTCAATTGGTCGTCGAATTTACGAGATAATAATGAAAGAAAAAACACCCTTGTCACACGAAGTTGTGTGCTTTCAGATGCTTGATTTCGAGACCTCAAATTCTAAATCTGAGGTCTTGAAATCAAATTTGTGAAAAATTACTTCTATCTCGAAAACTGCATCACTTTAGAGGGAGCCGTTTCTCACACTGTTTGATACTATCAACCTCTCCACATTACTCGTTGACAAATAAGGTTTTATGCTAATATTTTGAGTATTTACCAATAGTGTCCACTGCCTTTAAACATTACAGAGGGCACTATGGCAAAAGCACATGGCACCAATGTAATTCTGTGGGTGCTAAGGGTTGTTTCAAGGCTTGCGCCTTTCCTGGCAGACAAGACACTATGGTGGTCGTATGAGAAGTTTTACATCTTGTATAATAATTAACCACAACAAAACAAGAATTAAAAATAAAATATTAAACAAGTTTTGAGGGTACACCCAAAGGGTGGACCCCAAAATGGCAAATGTGCATTGTGCGAAGGTGCATTCCACATCATGTAAGGAGACAATAGGAGAGATTTCATGATAAACTGCCAATGTTGAAATGTGAAATTGTATTTAGTGTATCTGGAGGAAAAAAAATGTACATGCTGTGTTGCAAACCAAAGACTTGTTACAACTAATTTTGAGTTGAGTGCATTTTGGAACTGTCTTTTATCATGAATATTATGTTTATTGATTTGAGTTCATATACAATACAAACCTGAAATTTATAATTCCAACCACCAAATTAACATGATAATATTTTACGCTGTCACAGGTTTTACTTTAATTTGTATCTTAATTCATTTAAAACACCAAAGTCATTCTATATATATTTTGTTAAATTCTTTGGGTCTAATTTTATGGTGCTGTTTCCCACAAACTTTTTTATGGTTAGCAGTTGAAGTGAAAAGTATGAACTTGTATGGAGATACACAAATGCTCTTATTTTGCAGCATCAGGGGGGGGGGGGGGTGTATTCCTCTACACCAAGAGGAGACCATAACAAATCTTCAGAATTGTTAAGTTTTGTTAAGATAAATTCATGATTGCATATAAAGACTTTCTCACTGATGTCACATTTCTGTGACATGTGTAGAGTACATACATGTAAATGCAGTACCAGCCAGCATTTTGTTTCACAGTGTATGTTCGTGCAGTTCTAGAAAAGAACATGCGTGTAACATGCGCTTGAAGAAATTCCAGCTTTTTATGTGGTTTTGTGCTTCTTTAGGGTCTATATCTTCACATTTTCTGAAGAAAAAAAACACTTTGTTTTTGATCGATAAAGGTGAATAAAAAATGTACTTTTTTGTTCAATCGCTAGACCTCAATAGTTGATGTTTTTATTAAACAGGCTGTTTCCCCAGTATGGGTTATTTTCAGATTGTGACATAATCTATTTTACAAAAGGTCATAACTTTTGAACCAAACATCATTACAAGTGTGTAAGATATGTCAGAATAAAGCTTGTTGTTTGCTCTTTTCAGCCATGTATAAAACCCAATAAGTCAATTGCTCCCCTTGTGACTCATTTTTGCAGAGCCCATCACAAATAGTGACATCATACGAGAACTTCAGAAGGGTCTACAGCGATAAACGAATAATTTGTTATGACACTTCTTGTGGTAATTTAATGATTTATTTATCATCACTGATATTTTGAGACTGCCCAAATCAAAATTAACATACAACAAATAAAGCAGTATTTTGATGTCAGAAAATAAAGGAGTACATTTACTTTATGCCAATTCGATTGTTTAAAGCAGTAATCCATTTGATATGCAGTGGCCATTTTGTTGTCTCGAGGTGCAGTGTTTTTAGGCAAATCAGTCCCAGGTGAAACAATTTTTGTATGACTATTTTCTCACACCCAAGACAAGGAGAGCATGTATTAATATATTATGGAGATATTAAAGACTGTGTAATAAAATATTGTAAGTTATGTAAACTCAGTCTACTGCCTTAATTCTTGTGTGATTGGTTTATTGGAACCAGGGGTCGAAATTAAGTGTATTTCCATGGTAGTCAGCAGGGCTAGTGAACAATAATTTTTAGTAGCCCTGATTAGATTTTGGTAGCCCGAAAGACACATTATGTCTCGCGTCACGGCTCAAACTTTACAATACACCAATAACATAGTTCTTTATTGTTTGTGATGATGATTTTTGCATTATTTTTCCACTAGCCCGTCGGGCTATCAAACTGGAAATATCAGTAGCCCGGCTGTAAATATGGTAGTCCCGGGCTAGCGGGCTAGTGGCAATTTTGACCCCTGGGAACCTTGCTCCTAAGATGTATAATTAGAAGTTGCATTATCCAGTCTCCTATCGATGTCTAGAGCAACCTAGTTGAAACTTTCAGACCATTTAAGAACTCGCTCCACAGTAGTGAATTTGAAAACGATCCGTTAAAGGAAGAAGTTAAAATGCAAGACAGTAGTCTCCTGAATTCTGAAAATCTACTCCACAGTAATAGACTGTTTAAAGGCAGTGGACACTATTGGTAATTGTCAAAGACTAGCCTTCACAGTTGGTGTATCTCAACATATGCATAAAATAACAAACCTGTGAAAATTTGAGCTCAATCGGTCATCGAACTTGCGAGATAATAATGAAAGAAAAAACACCCTTGTCACACAAAAGTTCTGTGCGTTTAGATGGTTGATTTCGAGACCTCAAGTTCTAAACTTGAGGTCTTGAAATCAAAAATTACTTCTTTCTCCAAAACTATGGCACTTCAGAGGGAGCTGTTTCTCACAATGTTTTATACCACCAACCTCTCCCCATTACTTGTCACCAAGAAAGGTTTTATGCTAATAATTATTTTGAGTAATTACCAATAGTGTCCACTGCCTTTAAGCAGAACAAAATCTACCTGGCAAATAGACACACACACGGTGTTACTGCAAAACCGTGTAAATGCCTAAAATCGCACATTGCATTATCCAAACAACTGCCCCAATCCTTCAGAACCTGATTTATGTTTTGTTGAATCTACACTGAATGTCAACCCCAATCCCTCAAAATCATTGTGATGATTTTGAAAGACTTCTTGGGAGGGCTCGATCACCTTTGTCTTTAGCCTTGCATGGGAGTAATATGACTGTTTTAAAAGCAATTATTACTTAAAGGCAGTGGACACCTTTGGTAATTACTCAAAATAATTGTTAGCATAAAAACGCCGTGAGGATGACAGAGTTAAGCAAGTCCACTTCAGAGTCGCTGCTAGTAAGCCTGCTAGATGTATTGGATTCAGATAAAAGTCAGGAACTTCCAGGCAGATTTTACAACATCTGAATTCAGATATAAGTCAGCAACTCCTCATTCTTGTGGAGCCGAAGCCCGCACTTATAGTTCTAGTCTCCTATTTCTGATTCACTAAGAGGAGTGACAACTTTTCTTTTTAATCGCCCTGTGGATGACAGAGTTAAGCAAGTCCACTTCAGAGTCGCTGGTAGTAAGCCTGCTAGATGTATTGGATTCAGATAAAAGTCAGGAACTTCCAAGCAGATTTTACAACATCTGAATTCAGATAAAAGTCAGGAACTTCTCATCTTTTTGGAACTGAAGTCCGCATTCATTGTTCTAGTCTCCCGTTTCTGATTCACTAAGAGGAGTGACAACTTTTCTTTTTGATTGCCCTGTGGATGACAGAGTTAAGCAAGTTCACTTCAGAGTCGCTGGTAGTAAGCCTGCTAGATGTATTGGATTCAGATAAAAGTCAGGAACTTCCAGGCAGACTTTAAAACATCTGAATTCAGATAAAAGTCAGGAACTCCTCATTCCTTTGGAACCGAGGTCCTCATTTATTATTCTAGTCTCCCGTTTCTGATTCACTAAGTGGAGTGACAACTTTTCTTTTTAATCGCCCTGTGGATGACAGAGTTAAGCAAGTCCACTTCAGAGTCGCTGCTTGATGTATCTGAGTCACTACTATTAGTATAGAAGCCGAGTCCGGGTAGGATGCTCACTACATGGGCCTTGTTGTTAACACTACGAGCTGGTCTGTCTACATCGTTGGTAGTAACTGATTCACTTGATGAGTCTTGCAGCAACTCTGTTGGACTATGTGACAACGGTTTTGGATTTGTGGAAGTTGACGGGGCACTTTTGACTTTCTTCTCCTCTCCATTTGTCCCTTCTGAAGTGTTCCTGAATCAGATAAAAAAGTTGAAAAAAATCAGATAAAAAGTTATTTTGTTATATTTAAAAGGGCTAGTATGGTACAGGTTTTTAGAAAAAATGGTGTTGTGGACTCTTCTTGTTTACCCAAAATGCGTTTTTTTCCTGTGCGAGCAGTTTGATAATATTCATGATGATTAAGTTGAAATACAAAAAACCAACAAAGATATAAAGATATCAAACATAAAAAAAAAAAAAATTCAATAATATGAAGTATCAAGTTATGCCTACACAAATTAGTTGAAAAACAAAGGTGGAAGGGGATACACTATCTAGCGAGAACGAAAGAAATCCAAGGCAAATATTGTTACAATATGAAAAGCAGTTTTTAAACAACTAACAAAAATATTAAACATAAAAAGAAAACAAACCAATAATATGAAGTATCAAGTTATGTCTACACAGAATATTTCAAAAACAAAAGTGGAAGGGGTCAAGGGGATACACTACCTAACAAGAAAGAAACTCAAGGCCGACTTGCAAAATATGTTACAAAATAAAAAGCACATTACAAACAACCTACAAAAATATTAATCAAAAAAGAACCCAAATTAATCAAATGAAGTATCAAGTTATGTCTACACAAATTATTTAAAAAACAAAAGTGGGAGGGGATACACTATCAAACACAAAACCATCTTTAAAATTATTTAATTTTCTTGGCAAGTAAAAATGCGAGATAAAAATAACAATTATTACATCAATCAAAGGAAATAGTTGAGCCATCTAGAGCCCCATTTAGTGCCTCAAAGAAACATAGCTTATGTCAAGGACATTGTCAACTCTGCCTGGCAACAGTATATACACAAATACTTGAATAGACCATGTGACCTCTGATGTCACATGTTTACAAAAGCGCCACAGAGCCGCTTTCTGCAGGCAAAATTTGTACAAACTCAGAAGGAAAACACAAAAACTTTTATTTCATGGAGATGGCACTGTCTGATTGTTATCAACTTCTGATATGAAGAAAAAGACACATCTCACAACTTCTACAACTGTTATTTTTTATAACTCTTTGGAAATTATGACACACAGAAAGGCCATAGAATGTACAAGGACGATATTTTGTAAACAAAGTTACAAGGTCTACCGTTAATGTACATGTATCTGTCGCAAAGAAAACAGTAAAATTCTAAAAATGGGATTATTAAAAGTATACAAATGATAACAAAATGTAAAAGATTAGCAAGATAAATATTATTTGGCCACACATACAAAAATGGATGGCAACATTAAATACTAAAGCAAGTACATCAATTGCGTACAAGATAAAACCAAACAAAACATGCAAGAACAAGCAAATATGTTTTATGCAGGTAAAACAAATGTACAATCAGGTAGGGACTGAAACCCAATCCACATAGCGCCCCCGGTGGGATTCGAACCAGGGTCCTAGAGGTAGAAGGCGAGGAAAGATACAACCAACATGACTGCTCCAAAATACTCTATTATCAAATCCATCCAGAGAAAACCAAACCATGGGGATAAATTCTGGAGGGTTTGAAGCTGTAAAGGGTTAATCCAGACTTGGGACTTGGAACCCGAGTTTGGAACCCGAGTTTGGAACCCAGAGTTTGGAACCCAGAGTTTGGAACCCAGAGTTTGGAACCCAGAGTTTGGAACCCAGAGTTTGGAACCCAGAGTTTGGAACCCAGAGTTTGGAACCCAGAGTTTGGAACCCAGAGTTTGGAACCCAGAGTTTGGAAAGCCAGAGTTTGGAAAGCCAGACTTTGGTGCTCCGGACTACCTGACTATTGAATCTCCAGACCTGTAGTGTATGCTTCGTTTTTTAAAAGGGCAAGGGCACCAAGGCATTTTCTCATCGGTAAAGGGCTCCCTAAATTTCTACTGGAGCTTTTCAAGGGCACCAAGGCAATGACATGGGGGCATTGGAGGCAACCGTCTCTATTGCCTCTGTGAAGCATCAGGCCTGAATCTCTACTCACCTCTTTCTTTTAACGGCTCCAGCTAGGAGTGTTGCTTGAGACCTCCTACTCGTAGATGACGTCCCCGTCTTAGCCGTTGCTGAAACCTCTGCTGCAGACTGTGGTTTGACGCTCACTCGTTTCTTTGTGTCATCAATTGGTATCACCCTATCGTGATATCATCTCATTAAGGAAGAAATAACATTTTTAATTATTGAGTTTAAAGGTAGGGTCATACTTTGGTAAGTACATGTACAGTCGGCTCTCGTTTATAAAGACCACTGTATTAAAGAGGTTCTGCTTATAAAGAGTACATTCTGAAGTCTCGAATCTCATTTCTGCTTTACGTTTCTTTGTTTCTCTTTCCTGTTGTAAAGAGGTTCTTTGGAAGTACCAGCGACGTTGTTATAAAGAGAGTCTACTGTACTCCAAAGATTAAAGACTATGGAAACTTACTTGGTGAAAAGCACTGAAGCTCTGCAGTTGTGACAAGGGTTTTTAGAAGAGAAAAAAAACAGTTTTGAGGTACCATAATTTCTTTTGGATAAAGACCCTCAACAGACAAGACGCAGTACCCCAAATCAGAGAATTTTTTTTTACAACCAAAGTTTTAAGGCACACTGCAGTACAAGACCCAACACGATCAAATTAATGCGGGCTTGCCAGACCCCAGTCTCACTGCTTGTAAATCAACACTTGGGGGGGGGGGTCACTGTGATTATAAAAGAACCCCTACCATAACATAAAGGGATTTGATATCACGATGAAAACAGAACATCGCGTCTTGGTAATTGATTGAACGATTTTTAAAAGGATATTGTGTACTGTTTGATCTCTGCAACCATCTCGTTCTCTTCCTTCCACCGTCTCGTCTCTAGCTCCATCTGGCGATCGGCGACCTCGTCAAGAAATTTACTCTCTTCTTCGTCAATACCTCTCACCATGTTCTCTATGTTTGGTGGGGAATGGGAAGGGTACAGTAATTTATATTTTATTTAAGTCCGAAACTGGAACGAATCCCATAACCCTGGGGAGGTTAACATTATCATTAGTTGAATATAATAAATAACAATAAGTGAAGAATAAGTACATACAAAACGATGGAAGATGGAAGTGTTACCTGAGAACAAAAAACAAACATTGGTCAAACCTTATCAACAGTTTTAATTCTTTCCTTAAAAACTGGTAAATAAAAGGTATTTGGCAATGTAAATATAGGATGGTCCACCAAAAATTTAACAGCTACCGATATTATTATTACAAAATCTACTTAACAATGAAAAAAAAAAAAAAATGGAAAAAAACCCATTCAAAGTTACATAATTTATGCAATTTGGCTCTTCCATAGATTTGATTATCATCAAGTAAGGGAAATGTCCATATACATTATGAATAATTTAGTATAATAGAGAAATTAACTAGAGCTAAATTCTGCGACCTCCAGATTAACATTCCGCGATCTCAACCGAGTTAAACCTAGCCCAAATGTCGGCAGTCTCCCTTCTTTGTCAATAGCTTTGTGCCAGTCAGACACTATTCAACTTGTAAATATGCCATCAGTTATGTGTCAGATAAACTTTTCTCTGCAATTACTTCAACTTACTGAATTTGAATTGCTCTTCAAAATCTTCTTGTTTCTTGTCATTCTGTTCTTGAAGTTTGTCGTAGAGGCATCTCATGTCGGTATCCTCTTCTGGACATTCTGCAGAAGAAAATATTACCTTGCATACTAAGTAAAAACACACTTTTAACACAAACTTGAAAGGGTCTATGTACTTTTTGAAGGACAAAAAAACCCTACAAAGTCCACAGATTTACACTAAACTTACACAGTTTGAAGCTTCCCTGAAAATATTACTTGATTAGGTGCTGTAGTTTTTGAGAAATGAGTAAAACGATAACCGCGATAACCGCATAAACCTTGTGACATTGTTTTACTCATTTCTCAAAAACTAGAGCACCTCAGCACGTAGTATTTTAAGGTACGCTTTCTACTACCATTATCTTCAAATGAAATGGTGTAAACTGTAAGTTTAATGTAAATCTGTGGACATTGTCACTTTGAGTTTTGTGTTACAAAAAGTACACAAATCCTTTAAAGGCACTGGACACTATTTGTAATTACTCAAAAAAAATTTTAGCATAAAAACTTACTTGGTAACAAAGCAATGGAGAGCTGTTGATAGTATAAAACATTGTGAGAAACAGCTCCTTTTGGAGTAACATAGTTTTTGAGAAAGAAGTAATTTTCCACAAATTTTATTTTGAGACCTCAGATTTCAGAATAAGATCTTGAGGTCCCGAAATCAAGCATCTGAAATCAAACAACTTCGTGTGACGAGGGTGTTTTTTCTTCCATTATTATCTCCCAACCTTGACAACCAATTGAGCTCAAATTTTCACAGGTTTATCTTATGGCATGCATATGTTGAGATATACCAAGTGAGAAGACTGGTCTTTGACAATTACCAAACATGTACTCAGTGTCTTTAATTTTAGGCGTTATGTATGTTATTGTTAATTTAATTATGAGTTATGGAGAAAAATGTTTGATGTAGGCCTACATGTCATGTGTGTGACTGTGATTGAATGTCAGTTAAATTACAGAGGTGCATCCGGTGCATTAACACCAACCCCGCCCCCCCCATGATTCAAAATATTTTTAAAATTGATTTTAATTTAACTAGGCCTACACAAAAAAAAAACATTCAACAAACCCCTCTGTCTGATGTCGGAATTACACGTATAACGCTTGAGTTTCCCACCAACTTACCTTGCGGCTGATCTTCGGTGCGAACTTTTTCCCATTCTTCCTGTCTTTTTTTCCGCTTCTCGTCAATTTCTGCCTCTGAAACAAATGACTTGAATGAACCACCCTCCTTCGCCATTTTTGGGAATTTGCAAGTTTGTCTAGCAGTAAAATCTGCAGCACTTTGTTGTATTTTGATGTTTTTGAAGATCGAGTGTGATGTGCGGAGTAACTGATGGAGGATGTGTGAAAGTTTGTATCAACCTATACCGATAGAGGGCGCTGTTTACAATAACAAAAACGGGGATGTTGATGTTGTGCGTGTGTGTGAGTGAGGCATCAAAACTGAACTGTCAAAACTGATTTTTTTACCCTGCAGAATAAAGGCACATTGTTTACTTTTGTCAAGAAGAGGCTGGATATTTGGTTAAAGACCACCATGGCAAATGCTCACACGTTTTTAGTGGTTGTTGTTTTGTTGTGTGCATATTTTGGAGGAGTAAGTGGTAAGCAATATGAATATTTCTATTTTTATTTTGTTTAAATTAATTTTAAATAAGGAGCAATGTTTTTTTTTTTGTAAAAAGAGCAGACTTCTGTGTGCAAGACCATTCCTTCCTCCATCATTGAGTCCATGGTATGACTATACTCCTCTGGAGGGATGTACTTATTGTAATATAGATTTATTACTTTTTGCGCTGGTCTGGTGGCCTAGAAATCCGGGGGGACAGAATTTATTATTGCCAAACCTTCTTTTTCACCTGTTTCATGACACAGGAAAAGGAACTGATTAATTCATTTGGTTTGAAAAAATGTATATAAGAAACATATTATGGTATATTGAAATTATACAATATTATTTGCATTTTAACAACTTTTATTGATTATTATTTTATTTATTTCCAAGAAGTGCCACTGACACAGCTTATTTAAATAACTTTTGGTCTTTGGAACCATTAAAATTGGAAATCCTATTATAAAAATGTAAATTATATACAATAAAAATAACCGTTGGAAATTATTTCTTTTCAAAAGTAGTCACATATTTGAGAATCAATTCAAAATTTGGATTCGGAGCATATAAAAATTGATATCTTATCATATTATTGAAATGTTTCTCAAAATGTGCCCTGTCTACTAATCAAAGTTGCTGAATGATCAGGGAAGGTTTTTAACAATTTTTTTTGTCTCGCCATTAACTTTCAGATTGACTACCAAACATTGACCCACCTTGTTGGGCTGTTATGGCTCTCCTTTAACAGGTCTTATCTGGCAACTGTGATAAGACTGATGAAAGAGAGCCATAATAGGCCAACAAGGTGGGCTAACCAAACATAATATACCTTCCCTTAAAGCCATTATACACTTTCGGCACAGAAAAAAAAACCTAAAAGTTCACAGATTCACAAATAACTTACAGGGTTTACAGAAGGTAATGGTGAAAGACTTATCTTGAAACATTATTCCATGAAATGCTTATACTGTTTGAGAAAACATTAAAACAATATTAATTCTCGATAGCGAGAATTACGGATTTATTTTAAACACATGTCATGACACGGCGAAATGCGCGAAAACAAGGGTGGGTTTTCCTGTTATTTTCTCCTGACTCCGATGACCGATTGAACCTAATATTTCACCTGTTTATGATTTTATATATAAGTTGTGGTACACGAAGTGTGGGCCTTTGGACAATACTGTTTACCGAAAGTGTCCAATGGCTTTAAAAACAAACATTATCCCTTGTTTCTTTCCCTACAGCACTCACATATTCAGCCGGTCTCGCAATCGTTGTGATGTCCATGATCATCCCTGGACTAGTAATCCTCACATGCATCATTGGTTCCATCTTCCTCTGCTGGAACCGCGACCGTATCCCATGGTTCCGCAGCAAACTAAAGGCACGCTCTAAACCGGACAATAAGGTTCAGACCCCCATATCGCCTGGCCACGGTTATCCGACACAGAGATATCCAGCCCAACCCGAGTCAGGGCCTCGGGACAAAGCTGAAGAAGTTGAAATGAGGAGGGAACCTCTCGACGAGACTGATTGGGTCGTTGCTGTTGATGTGAATGGAAAGGATACCCGGATGTAGCAAACAGATATTTCAACTTAACTTTGAGCAGCTCAATTTTTAACCAAAGACTTTTTACAACTCATTTTATAGGCGTGAGGATGGAGAACTATGATTATCACAACTACTCATTGCTGATGGAACATGAATTTGGAAACTTTAAATGGTTTGCACATTAAAGGAACACGTTGCCTTGGATCGGACGAGTTGGTCAAAACAAAAGCGTTTGTAATTGTTTTTTATAAAATGCAAATGGTTGGAAAGATGTTTTAAAAGTAGAATACAATGATCCACACAAGTTTGCCTCGAAATTGCGTGGTTTTCCTTCTACTGTGCGAACTAACATGGTCGGCCATTTATGGGAGTCAAAATTTTGACCCCCATAAATGGCCGACGTGTTAGTCGACGAGGTAAAAGGAAAACCACGCAATTTCGAGGCATGTTTGTGTGGATCATTGTATTCTACTTTTACAACATCTTTCTGTCCATATGCATTTTATAAAAAAACGGTTACAAACGCTTTTCAAAGACCAACTCGACCGATCCAAGGCAACGTGTTCCTTTAATGTCACTGAGACACAATGGTTTTATGTTCTTCTGCAAAGTGTTGAACAAACTGTGATGTCACCAGTGTTAACAGTCAAACTAAAATCTAAGGCAAAGAATATGCTTTCTTTTTAGCTGCAAAAGAAATTTTTCTAAATTAACAAACTGGATTGTTTATATATGTTTTGTACAAAGTTTTCAACTGAAATTGTATTCATATTATAGCCTAAAAATCTGCAGTAACTGACTTTTTAAAGAATAAATGTACTTGTGAAGTATAAAATACGCCTCTCTTAATATTTATGCATGACATCACAATAAACCCAAAACGAGGCTATTGGCGCAGCCACAGCAACTTGGATTGAGTGGCTGGTACTGTTAATGGCGTGGCGTGCGCCGATGGCCTCATTAATTTTGGGTTAAACTGATGATGTCAGTGCATGAATATTAAGAGAGGTGTAGTCACACAATAGCTATTGGTGTTTTTTTAATCTGCTTCCATATTTAAAGGTGAAGAGCTGACCCTTTTTGATCCCAAAGGAGAAAAGGTTTAAATGCATTTAAACTGGATGATTTATATGTTTTGTACAGGGTTTTCATCTGAAATTTTATTCATTTTTCAGCCTCAAAATCTGCAGTACTAGATTTGTTTAATAATATGTACTTGTGAAGTATAATATTCATTGGGTTTTTGTTAGTTTTGTTTAACAGCCGCTTCTTGTTTAACAATCCACTGCCTTTAAAGCCAGTGGACACTATTGGTAATTGTCAAAGACTAGTCTTCTCACTTGGTGTATCTGAACATATGCATAAAATAACAAACCTGTGAAAATTTTAGCGCGAACGGTCGTCGGAGTTGCGAGATAACTATGAAAGAAACAAACACCCTTGTCACACGAAGTTGTGTGCTTGATTTCGAGACCTCAAGTTTTACGAGACCTCAAGTTTTAAACTTGAGGTCTCGAAACCGAATTCGTGGAAATTACTTCTTTCTCCAAAACTATGTCACTTCAGAGGGAGCCATTTCTCACAATGTTTTATACTAACAACCTCTCCCCATTACTCTTTACCAAGTAAGGTTTGATGCCAATAATTATTTTGAGTAATTACCAATAGTGTCCACTGCCTTTAAGCAAGCACTTAGCCATTGCTTCGTCCTTCGGATGGGACGTAAAGCCGTTGGTCCCATGTGTTGTGTAACGCATGCAAAAGAACCCAGTGCACTTATCGAAAAGATAAGGGGTTTGCCCTGGTGTTCTTGGCTGTGGCTGCTGTATGCGCGGTAGCACCTTGTAAACCCTTATAAGGTGCTAAATTATATATTATATGTTTTGTACAGGGTTTGCATCTGAAATTGTATTCCATTTTATAGCCTCAAAATCTACAGTACTGGATTTGTTTAATATGTTATTGTAAAGAACATTTATATTCATACAGTAGTTATGGTGTTTTTGTAAGTTTTGTAAACTGCTTCTATTTATAGTATTATACTATTATTTTTGTATCTATTGATTTCTTTGTACATAATTTACCATCTGCTTCTCAGCTATGCATTAAGTAGGGTTATAGATTGGTTAACACTAAAAATAAAAATAAACTATAAAAATTCATGTGGTGACATTTACATGTATGCTGTTGATAGTGTAAACTATTTGGAGAAATTATTCCCTTCAAATTTTGGCAATAATACAGTTATTTTATTAGTATGTTGCAACAACGCTATTATATTACTATAATGCTGGTACTATTTTGATGAGTATTGTTAAAGACACTGGACACTATTGGTAATTGTCAAAGACTAGTCTTCACAGTTGGTGTATCTCAACATATATATGCATAAAATAACAAACCGGTGAAAATTTGAGCTCAATCGGTCGTCGAAGTTGCGAGACATTAATGAAAGAAAAAACACCCTTGTCGCACCATGGCCACACGAAGTTGTGTGCTTTCAGATGCTTGATTTCGAGACCTCAAATTCTAAATCCGAGGTCTCGAAATCAAATTTGTGGAAAATTACTTCTTTCTCGAAAACTGCGTCAGAGGGAGCTGTTTTTCTTAATGTTTTCCTCTCAACCTCTCCCCATTACTCGTAGTCAAGAAAGGTTTTATGATAATACATATTTTGAGTAATTACCAATAGTGTCCACTGCCTTTAAAATAAATATTCTTTTAAGAAACATGGCTTCTGACTGGCACCCCCGAACAAAGATATTGACAAAATAGGGACACCGCCAATATAGGGCTAGATACATGTAGCTCAGTTGGTAGAGCGCCGGCACGTAAATCCGGAGGTCGTTGGTTCGAATCCCACTCTTGTCAATTCTTTGTTCAACCCCAAAAACATTTATTTACTTAAAAGTAGTACTTTGTTTTCCCCGTTATAAAAAATTGTCTTGCTTTTAATATTTGGTGAGATTCAAATATAGCTAGAAATTGACTTGTTGGGCACATTTGTTCCTGTTTTGTCTAATATAAAAAAAAGTTACAACAAACATTTGACCTGCATGAACAATAAAAGATACATCCAGAACTAAATATGCAAAAAGCGTTTTTGTTATATCATTAAAACATTTCCAAGAGTTCATTTATTCTGTAAATTTTTCTAAAATTCAATTACATGTAATACATTTTGATCAACGCAACAGTTGAATTGTTAGTAACGATAAAGGAGTGCTTTGTGGTGAACCTCAAGATTTTATGTTAAATTTTATCGGGATGAAGAATATCCATTTTGGTTTGGCCCATGTACACCGATGTATGTAAGCACTCCATACTCGGTACTTTCCTGAGGTCTGTAGCAAAACAAAAATCACAGGCATATTACTCAGGTAGGATTCGAACCCAGGACCTTTGCAGTTCTAGAGCAGTGTCTTACCAACTAGACTCCCTCAAGATTGTTAAGTAATACAAGGTAGATGACTGTGCATCCAAACTTTGGGCAGGCAGCAATTTCCCTAGTGTGTGACACAATAACTTGCCAACAGAAGGGACAATGTCCAGTAGTTACTTAGCCTTGCTCAAGGTGATCACAGTTTCCACTTTGAAAAAGATGGCATAAATCTACGCGTGATGTACACTATGCATAGTTTGTGTATCACACTGAGTACAGCGCCCCCTACTGTGTGTGGATCACCCGCACTTGTATATTATGGGTGCGTTCGTTTAGCTTCCCTGGGTCGACCCCGGTCTGCCCCTGGTGCGTTCGAATAGCTTTGACGTCATTCCAGGGGCTCACCCGGGTCAGCCCCCAGTGCCCTGCTTGTAGAGTAGATAACTTGGGGGTGATCCAATGTGCATGATAACACAACGAGATTGGGAGTGTGATCGTTCTATTAGCTCTTGTCAGGGGCTCACCCGAGTGAGCCCCGCATCAGGGTCAACCCAGGGAAGCTAATCGAACACACCCACTGTCTGCATACATAGGCCGTCAGCACACCACGCAAGCACTGTGTATACATTACAGAGATTACACGGACAGGTAGCGCAATAGCGCAATAGGAAAACAAGAAACAAATAACTAAATGAAAATATAACACCAACACCTCGGTCAAGGCTAGTAGTTACTGAGCATTTAACCCCCCAAACACTGGTTTCTAGTTTTTTTTAGCCTGTATGATTAATGTTTGGAAGGGCAGGGCACCAAGGCATTTTCTCCTTTGTAAAGGGCACTCTTTACGGAAATTGGGCTCCATGGCAATGACCAGGGCCCAATTTCATATATCTGCTTAGCACACAAATTTGCTTAGCATGAAATTTCTTCTGTGATAAAAACATACAACCTTTGCAATTCTTTTACCAACCTTTACCAACCAAATTTCCATTTGTTGCATATTGCTTGAACTCGGCTGTTGGTTGCTTATCCTGAAAATCACGTCGAAATTTGATTTGTAATCCTGTTTTAACCAAGGAAGAAATGTCATGCTTAGCAAATCGTTGTGCTTAGCAGCTGTATGAAATTGGGCCCAGGGGGCATGGAGGCAATCGCCTACTTTGCTTCCGTGAAACATCAGGTCTGCAGACTGTACGAATAAGTAATTACCTCTAAGGATAACTTATATAATATATAAAATGTATATGGTTAACAGTGGTTAGTTTAGCCCCCCCCTCCTCAATAACAAACTAAACAATATTCCAAAAAGAATAAATTTAACCAAAACCTCCCATATAAAAACAGAAACAACAAAATAGTATTCCTGTCAAAGAGTATTGAGGACCATACCTCCATGGGAGGACAGTGTGTCCTTCCTTTTTAGAGATAAGACTGTCTAGCATATTTACACAAATGCACATATCTTTAGCTTTCAAAGGCCAAGATATGTACAAGTTACTTCTGGATAGTTAACCAATTTACAAAATATTACAGGGTTATAAGCGGGTTATTATGTTGTAACAAATTAAATACATTTTGCAGGGTGGACTGTTTAGGACACAGTTTATGACAAAATCAATGAGAGTTGACTATTCTATTTGTTTCTTTCCTTTTGTTGCGACCATTTTCTGAATCGCAGCTATCCGGTCCCAGCTTCATGCTGATATCAACTAAATTCTTAAAAATACGTGACAGCATAAAAACTTACTTGTTACCAAGCAACGGAGAGCTGTTGATAGTATAAAACGTTGTGAGAAACGGCTCCTTCTGAAGTAACATAGTTTTTGAGAAAGATGTAATTTCTCACTCAATAATAAAAGACTTCAGGCCTGAAGCCTTTTATTATGCATCTGAAATCACACAAAGTTGTGCAACAAGTATGTTTTTTTCGTAGGTTTTCCTATAGGAAACAAATAGCAACTACAACTAATTATCTCACAATGGGTGTGTTGGTTTAGCTTCCCTGGGTCGACCCTGGTCTGCCCCGGTACGTTCGAATAGCTTTGACAAGGCTCACCCGGGTCAGCCCCCAATGCTCTGCTTGTGGAGTGGGTCACTTTGGGGTGACCTGAGGTGCATGACGTCGCCGCGAGAGGGCGAGTGTGATCGTTCGATCAGCTCTTGTCAGGGGATCACCCGAGTGAGCACTGCGGGGTTGACCCAGGGAAGCTTATCGAACGCACCCTATGATAAT
Organism: Asterias amurensis; assembly: GCF_032118995.1. Lineage (NCBI taxonomy): Eukaryota > Metazoa > Echinodermata > Asteroidea > Forcipulatida > Asteriidae > Asterias > Asterias amurensis. Next base: position 23,716,691 of record NC_092650.1, on the reverse strand, counting down.
TTTAGTGATTTACAAAAACAATGAGCAATGAGGTTACACATCAAGGAATAAATACAGGATAGATGCAAGAATAAATAAACATTGAAACAAATTAACAGCAACCTCCATTCACCCTGCATTAAGGCACTCATGATTTAAGTTCTTTTCCTATGACATTTGCGAGTTAGGTTTTCAAAGTTCGTCGTCTCTTAGGTAACTTTAAAAAAGCTTGCCCCTAACCATATGACATAGGAACACTTGATATGAGGAATTCAAATTGAAAGAAGGCTCTTTATCGACATCATAAAAACCTTACTCACAAATTACATTTTTTCTTTTCTTGCAGCATGACAACTGACAGACTTTTAAAGTAACCGTTGCCTTGGGTAGGTCGAGTTGGTCTTTGAAACCGTTCGTTATGAAATGCATATGGTTGGATAGATATTTTAAAAGTAGAATATAATGATCCACACAAGACGTATCACTTTAAATTGTGTGGTTATCCTTTTACCTTGTCGACTAACACGGTCGGCCATTTATGGGAGTCAAGTTTTTGACCATATGCATTTTATAACAAACGGTTATAAGAGCTTTTCAAAGACCAACTCGACTGATCCAAGGCATTGTGTTCCTTTAAAGTATCAAGTTATTCTAGTCTATATTGAAGAGTAGAATATTCTAGTTTATAACACCCCTTGCAAGTATTCTGCCTGCTCATTGGTTTAGAGCGCGTCACATGACATGTCTTAGTTTTGCTAATCGACGGCCGTGTGAAAGTGCATCGGTTTGCCATGCGCTAGTCCGAAGACTAGCACACGGCGCCGTGCGCTAGTCCGACAGACTAGCACATGGCGTGCAGTACCCAGATGTCTGTTGCGTGTACGAGGATGATAAATTAATAGTCTGTAACCATTTCGGATTGCACAACACTTCATGCAACACAGTAAGTAAAAGTGTTTGCAATCTGTATTCGAGTCGTCCATGAATTGTAGCATTCAGGTCTGTAACTTAATAATAATAGTACAGTATTTAGACATGTTTGGGGTGTTATAAAACAAATATTGACTGCTTTTACTCGTGAGTCATAGTTTTAACCATAGCACTCGAAGCAGTCAATATTTGTATACTACCTTTAGTACTACCCAGCAGCATCGGTAACTGCATCAAATATGCAAGTAGTGACCTTATCAATTGGGGGCTCAAAACATTTAAATTAAAGGCAAGTTTGGATTCATCTTAGTTTCTGAGTGAAATGGACGCTGCAAAGAATGATTGTTTGTCAAATTTAATCACTGTGTAAAAATTTATCTGAATGTGGTCACAGCCCTTTAAAAGTTACATACTTATAAATATTTTGGCTGGTAACATATTCAGTCTAAAATGTTAATCTTATTTGCTAAGCAAAAATTGTGAGCTTAACTTCTCCTTTAGGATGGGAACCTGCTAATCCTAAAGGTAATTCACTCTCTGACTGTTCCTGAATCAAGCGACTTGAACCATAGGGCTGTTGGCTACAGTGCTCTTTTAAAGGCAGTGGACACTATTGGTAATTACTCAAAATAATTATTAGCACGAAACCTTACTTGGTAACGAGTAATGGGGAGAGGTTGATGGTATAAAACATTGTGAGAAACGGCTCCCTCTGAAGTGCCATAGTTTTTCGAGAAAGGGGTAATTTTCCACGAATTTGATTTCGAGACCTCAGGTTTAGAACTTGAGGTCTCGAAATCAACCATCTATACGCACACAACTTCGTGTGACAAGGGTGTTTTTTTTCTTTCATTATTATCTCGCAAGTTCGGTGACCGATTGAGCTCAAATTTTCACAGGCTTGTTATTTTATGCATATGTTGAGATACACCAACTGTGAAGGCTAGTCTTTGACAATTACCAATGGTGTCCACTGCCTTTAAGCCACTGCCAAAGTTGTAAATGCCGACCCAGTCTCCGCTTGGAAACTATATACAATTAGCACATCTTTTTTGACCGATAATAAAAACAAACACAAAAATATATATCCACTTTAAATTCATTCTCACTCTGTATATAAAATTGGAGAGTAGATAAATGTTAATTAAATCTACTTAATTCTTTTTGGAATTCTTAGGTCACGAGTTGGACAATTTTGTCTAGTGCACCGTCTGGTGTTGTCACAAAATGGGTTTGCTCATGGCACTTGTGTCTTCGAGCACTGACGCTCAACTATAATTTGCCTTATCTCTCAGATGGGAAACTAAGCCGCATGTCTAGTGTATTGTGTACTGCAAGTAGAAACAAACCCCAAAGGTACACTTATAGCGACCTCGTTCCCAGGGGTGATCGATCTCGCTGCACCATTTTTTTTTTCAGCATGCCTTGCTCGATCATAACCCAAAATTTAAATGTGCTATAAGCTAGCACATTTAAATGAGCGTATTATATTTAATCTTTTCTATGCGCGCACGCATGTCTTTCGTCTTAAAGAACATTTTTGTTTTTGTTAAAAAAAAACGTGTTTTGTGTCATAAAAAACGCAGGCATGATCAACTTGCAAATATCTTAAAACTGCGCGCACGCACTTGACATCTAATGCATGACCAATTTCCTGAGCCAATCAGCGCTGTTTCTCAGTACATCCCTCCCAGGGGTTAGTGATGAGAGGTATCGATACGGCGCGCTGCCCATGGTAGCGAGGCCGCACTTATAGTTCAGAGAGAGGGTTTTCCACTGCGTGTCTGGCGTGCGCGGTGCGTACAGATTTCCATTGTTTGGTCTCGTTGACGACGGCCAATGCCAGGGGTCTTTTCTACAGTGTAGTGCACATTTTATGTGACGCGGCATTTACACGCTTTACCCGCTGAGTGTGGCACAGTCACTGTGTGTGTGACATGGGAGCATAGGACAAATAAGGTACGTATTTCTCAACAATATAGAATGTCAAGATAGAACATAAAATTCATTTCAATTCTAATATCAACTGAATATTTGCAAGTAATGCCAGATTTTGCCATCGTGTGACGGGTCACACATTAAAAATTGTTAGAACTCTTAGAATCCAACTCTATGTTGTCCTACCAGGTCCAATACAAAAAAATCCGCAATCAAGCATGTAACAAAAAGAGAAAGGGGCCGATCTGAATTGGCAATGTTTTGAAGTTTTCAGTTTTTTCCTCTCCTAAACTTTGTTTTTACCCCCCCCCCCCCCACCCCTGCACGTTTTGACTTCCATGACAATTCCTAATTATTTTCAAATTGAAAATCGAATTTGATTTTCCAAGTATTTTCTTTTGACCCACCCGCAAATATTTGTTGGTGAAATCTTGAAAGAAGAACACTCTAAAACATTGCTACCTTTGACTGACCAATCAAGTGCTGTATGCAGGCATACACGCAGCTGCAGGGACTTTTACACAATAAAATAGTCCTGCAATGTTTTTCTTTTTTCAACTTTTCCCCAAGAAGGGGATTATTTAAAAAAGGGAATAATAGAACAACAACAGCAAGTCCCAACAACTGAAAGTGCAAAAGACTGGCATGTTCTTGAAAACCCAAGCACTTACTTGAGTGAAAGTTTTTCACAGGCTATGTTCCTGACATTTTACCTCAAAATACTCGATAATAACTAACCAGCCAAGAAGCAGTGGCATACCGCCCCTTCCAGTTTGGCCTTCGTTGATTTGGGGTGACATGAAGTACAATCTCTTTGTTAATCGCTTCGTCATGATTGGACGACCTCTGTGACAATGTGCAAGGCACGTAGTTCTATGGGACTCCTGCACAGATGACACTGCTCAAGTTGCATTGCACATTCCATGCACACTCCGCTGATAAAAAAGGGGAAAAAAGAAAAAGAAAAATATGGTAAATTTGAAGCAAGAGGCACAGGGCTCAATTTCATAAAGCCTGTAAGCACAAAAATTTGCCTAGCATGCAACTGCTTCCTTAATAAAAACAGGACTACCAACCAAATTTCCACGTAATTTTCAGGATAACCAAACAACAGCTGAATACCAGTATCAAGCAATATGCGACAAATGGAAATTTGGTTGGTAAATTTCACAGACAAACGTAAAAATAAGAAAATACAGAATTCTAGCAACAGGAGTAAAAATTCTTAAAAACATTATCTTTTGAGATATCTCAAAAATGCTACTATCTTTTGAAATGAAGTTTTCACAGGTTTTTGTTGTTGTACACTACATATCTTCATTCATGTAGGATTAAAGCAAACGAATGGTTCCGAAAACCAAAGGTATACTATACCTTTAAACCAAAAACAAAAAGAGCATCTAAAAGATGACCTACCTGTGGTTGCATGGTTTAAGTATAACGTTTGCCTCCCTGTCAAAGCAGAGGTTACAGGCACTGTCACTGACGCTCATGTGTCGCAATAAAGCCATCTTTTTATGTCTAAACATCAAACCAACAAAAAATATTTTATTAGGAGAAATTAAAAAGAAAAAATAGTTAGCAGTCTCTGAAAAAAATGTAGATTGAAAAAAATATTCAACTTCAAATGCGATTTAAAAAAAACAAAAAAAAAACAGGAGAAATAGTTAGCATACTCTGAAAAAGTAGTTTGAAAAAACTTCCAAATGTGTTTTTCAAATAAAAAAATATATATAAAATAATGGGCTGTGGGGCACATTTTACACTTAGTAAAAACAGTTACGAAATCTACAGGAGAAAAAGAGGCCTGAAGTTGAATAGTTTGATTGGTCAATATATTTTCAAATTTTAAAGAAAGTATTTGATTTAAAAATAGTCTTGTGTTCATTTGTTTTACCTTGGCAAGATGACTTTATCTTCTGCCGCCATTGTTGCGTAGTCGTTAAAAGTTTTGAACGGCACATTAGGTGGAAACGCAAATGGTTTCATTCCGAAGTTGAACTCGCACTGTTGGAAAGACATGAAGCTTGCTGCTGCAAAGAACCCAGTCCTAGGTGACAAGAGAAGACATTGATATAGGAAAGTTTAAAATGTGGCTTCGTTTTTGGGTGGGTCTAAACAAAAATTGTCTTGAAAAGCTTACTCCCTTGGCCCACTTGTATACAGGTGACCTCAACCCTCCAATATCCTCCACTCCTATTTCACTCCACACCAACATTTGGACTTTACAAGCTTGGAATACCTGACCCAATAATAAGCAATTGTTATTTGGGCCTTAGGACCCTCAGTCCTTCAAAATCCTTCATTTCGACAAAAGCCCCTTTCACACTAGAGCAATTTAGCAAGGGTCCCTTGCTAAACTGTAGCATGGTTCTAAGATTTCACAAAATGCACCTCGTGTGAAAGGACAATAGTTTTTGTAGTGTCCAGGGTCCCTTGTCAAATCTTGTCCAACATTTTGTCGGAGGTCCGGACCTATGACAAAATCTTACACTAGCGGAAGTTTTGACCAAGTACGTGGGCTACACCATCGTGTGAAAGGAACCCTTGTTTATTGAACGACGTCCTAGGTGAAAACGCCAATTCAGCGCATGCTATTGTGGGTGCTATCTTGTCCAACTAAGGTGATCAGGATTACCAATTCGTCATATCACTCTCATGTCGTACAAGGGTTGTTAGTTTTTTAACTTTTCAGTGTGAAAGCTCACAAAATCAGTCACGCATGCTGAAAACAAATAAACAATCCACGCTCGTACATTTTGTACCAAGGGACCCTGGCTACATTTTTGTCGTGTGAAAAGGGCTAAAGCGGATATAGAAGAATTTTGGAGGATTTGGGTTAATCTAAATTCCGACAAGTTACAACTGTCTGATCATCCTAATCATCCTCAAAAATGTCAGTGGGTAATTTTACCCCAACTTTTTTGCTGGCACAATGCCCAAGTTTGATTGAAATGCTATTATATGTCATTATGTCTTACATACATTTAAACAATCTAAAACTAAAACAAACACTTCTTTTAAGAAAGCACTACTCTACCAATATTTCTCAGGAGAAGTAAAATAAACTCACTGGGCTGATTCAAAGAGGTCTGTTTCTGGAGGCAGGAACTGCCCGTTGAGTGAGATGAGAATTTCTTGACGTTCCAAATCCAGCAGAAACCCAACGATGTCCCCTGTAAAGATTGATACCAAGTTTCAAATGCTTTGAAGGTCATGTAGCATCAAGTTGTTAGAACATTATTGGATTGAAAATAATAGATGCTAAGTTTGCATCGGGAATATTAATTTTGCATTTACCCATTTAAAGGATTTGGGTACCTTTTCAAAATGTCCTTAGATTTACATTTAACTTACAGGGTTTGAAGATAATGATAGTGGAAAGCTTCCCTTCAAATATTACTTACTGAAGTGCTGTAGTTTTTGAGAAAAGAGTACAACAATGTCATGAAAATACGTTTGTAAATGAGACGAAAATTATTTTCATCACATTGTTTTACTCATTTCCCAAAAACTACAGCACCTCAGCACAGAATATTTTCAGTGAAGCATTCTACTATCATTATCTTCACACTGTGTAAGTTTAGTCTAAATCTGTGGACATTGTGTTTTTTGTCCTACAAAAGTTACATAGACCCTTTAAACCAATGTGTGTTAGCACAGTAAATCCTAGCAGTACCCGCTGCTAATACATAGGATTTTCGAACTTCCTCTAGCTACCAGGCCAAGGTTGTACAACTCCCCAGGGAGCTGAGAAAGATTAAAGGGATGTTATTGGCCCAATGACTAAGGCACATTTAAATTCAAAGCGCATTGAGACAATTATTGTGAAATGCGCTTTAAAAGAACTTGTTATTATTGTTATTCATATTACCTGCTTTCCACATTGGATGACGATGCTGTCTACTCCTTGCTTTGTACCAGAGAAGCTGCCGACAACCATCATAGGAGAAGGAAAACTCATCATCTCCTATACCATACCCCTCCTGTAAAAGCAAATACATACAAGTATCAATTACCGACATTAGATGGTCCTCTTCTCTTGAACACCACTATTAAGCTCCAGTCTTGTTTTAGTCCAGGGCCCAATTTCATGGCTCTGCTTACCGTAAGCAAAGAATTGGTGCTTGCGGAAGCAGGGAATTCTGTGCTTACTAAGCGTATTCACGGGTTAGCAGGGAATTTTGGCTTGCGTGCGTACTCCACACTACTAGGCATTCTGCCCTTACACATCTGGCGCAGAAATTCAGCGCTTGCTTGTAGGCGGAGAACGGCGATCAGTAGCGCAGAATTCAGCGTTACGCAGAGCCATGAAAGTGGGACCAGGTCAAAGCAGGACTAAGAAAAACAAATCCTCCGATCAGTTGTAGTAGAATAACAGACAAGTTCTGACACAAACAAACTACACAGCTAAGTAATACCATTACAAGGTGTTACTGCAAACCAATCTAAATATTGAACAAAAAATGTAAAAACTATACAGAATTTCAAACTTATACAGAATTTCAAAAATCCTCAGGGGACACACTTTTGTTCGGGTCGTACCTGATTGAGAAATTTACTGTTCTTAGTGGCCCAGCCGATCTGCATGACGCCATCTGTAATGACACGGACCTCATAGTACCACGTCCCGGCATCCACGCAGAATGTACACCGAACACTTTCAAATGATGAGGCATCACTACGAGCCTGTAGGCGAAACAAACAACATGGAAACCATCCGAAGAAAAAATGAGCAACAGAGGACAAAAATTTACAGTAAGTTTCTGAAATGTCTGAAGGTGTTTTAAAGAAGAAAACATACATGTGATGGGCTCTGCAAAAACGAATCACGAAGTGGGAAAATTTACTTATTGAGTTTTATAAATAGCTGAAAAGAGCAAACAACAAGCCTCAGTTTGACATATCTTACACACTTGTATGATGTTTGGTTCAAAAGTTATGACCTTTTGTAAAACAGATTATGTCACAATCTGAAAATGACCCATACTGTGGAAACAGCCAGTTTAATAAAAACATCACCTATTGATGTCTAGCGGATGACCTTCACCTTCATCGATCAAAAACTAAGGTTTTTGTTCACAAAATGTGAAAAAATAGACCCTAAAGAATCATAAAACCACATTAAAAAAAAGAATTAAAAATAACTTTTTGTTCACCCTCCCATCACTCAACAGCCCTGTACTGGAAAGTGGGTTGTGCGACAAGTGACTCATTTTTGTAGAGCCTGTCACATATTAAGTGCCCGATTTACTATTGCTAGACTCTCCTTCCCCACAAAAATTCCACAGCAGACTTAGTGGAGACTTAGGCCGTGCCTCTGGCTACGGCTAGATTTCTATGTCATCATGCACTAAAGTTTAAGATGTTCTTTCTTGTCTTACCTCCAGACCTGTTGGTGTTATCTTCAGATATTCGCTGACATCTTTATCATTCAGCATTGCGTTGCACCTCTGTAAAGACACTGACTCGTACGTGAAGGGTCTTCCCTCAACCACAACTAGGATTAACAAACAAAAAAGGTGTATTAATCAGTATAATAATAATGATAGTATTAACAAGTTCTTGTGTAAAGGCTGTGGGTTCGAATCCCACCTGAGTAAAATGAGGCATGCCAGTGATTTTTTTTTACAGAGCTCGGTGAAGTACTTGAGTATACAGTGCTAACACACAACGGTGTATATGAAAAAAAAAATAATAATAATATTCTTTATCACTGATGCAAATTTCCATCTTTTAACAGATATTAATGGATCGTTAATAGAGGTATTCACCTATTTATTTAATGATTGATTGATTGGTTGATTTTAATTATAAGAAATCACTCAACATCTCAAGGCTGGATGCGCGCTTCAAGGTGAGGGTTACACTTATTGACGATGCTGATGCTGACAGGAATGACAATAATAATGAAATGACAATGACACTGATTTGTTCTGTAAAACAAAACTTCTGGTCCAGTAAAGATTTTCAGCTACCATCCCAGCAGTCTTGTAGATGCCCCTCCCACGCACCATGCCCCTCCCACGCACCATGCCCTGTAGCCGATTTGAAAAAAAAGTCAGTTGCCCACTCGTGCAAGATTTCTTGTGCTAGTGGTGCACATCTTATGCAATAAATATTGCGAAAGTGGACTTACACAATTGCGAAACGTTTCGTGAAATCGGCAGCTTCTTGGCATGAATAAAAAGATGCCTCTAACTTAGGTTACAAGAAACTTCAGCTGCGTCCACTCATGCAAGATTTCTTTTATTAGTGGCGCACAATTTACGCAATAAATGTTGCGCAAGCTGACTTCGGCAATTGCATTAAGTTTCTTTGAAATCGACGGCTACTTGGAGAGAGTAAAAAGATTCCTGAGACTTACATAGGTTATCCAGACACCACTGAGCACAGAATCCGACTTGTCTGAGAAGGAGGTTCTCACTTGAGGCGTACTTCTCAAGGGGAAGAAGGTACTGTCTTATGCCGCCATTGGAGATGGTGATCTTATTTTCAGCTATAAAGTCAAGATAAAAGAGACAAATTGATAAATAAATAAATAATGATAATAATTAACTGTTCTTATATAATGCCCCCTTTTGTTTCAACTACAATGTTGCATGCTTCAGGCCAGGAAAAGCCATTGAAAATTTCTGCTTCAATTAAAGGCTTTGATTTGTTCTACAGTGTTTAGTGTATATTACATAGTCTTTCAACATTTCAAAATCGAAGTTTATATTTGGGTGGGTCAAAATAAATAGTTTTTAAAAAAAAGATGAAATTTGTACATTGCACAAAGTCAAATAGCACCCTCTTTTGACTCAATTTCTTTAGGCCATGTTTGAACACTCTTCACAGTGCTTATATTGCATTTTTATACGTGCCGAGGGATCTCCTATTGACCAACCAGAATGGTCTAACTGTCGCAGATATTTATGAATGCACAATTTAAAACAGAGCCATGTTAAAACCTCATCCGTATTTCAGCTCAATACATCTTTTTGTAAGCCGGAAAGTGTTTGGTACTTACACGTTTGTGAAAACTTCTCCAACGCTATCAGTGAGAAGAGAACAACTTGTGGATTCAACTTCAGGTTCTGAGTGAGAGAATAGAAATGGACACTCAACAACATTTATTTAACTAGTAGTGGTGGCCGAGCGATCCAGTTACGAAAAAAAAATAGGAAAAAAATAGAAAAATTCTTATGTGGACCATGTGCTATTTTTACACTGTCTATCTATGGCTGTTTGCTGCGTTTTAATCGCATGTTTATAACCCAAGGTACACCATGTCAAACTGCGCGGGCGCGTGCGGGCGGTATGCCGCTGTGGCGGTTTCAACTTTCCGCCCCGTTCAGTTTTCCGAATGACCAAACTACGGTAACATTACGTCATGTGATGCCTGCGCACAGCAAGCAAAAGTAGTCAATTTTTAGTGCCGTATTGAGTCATCCGTGTATAACTCTCCGGTAGCTGTCATGGCGGCGTCCACGAGTACAACGAGCGGCAAATGCGCGGATTGTATGAGAGAATTTGGTGTGAAGACCAAGCAAATTATCCTGTATTTAACCAGTGGCAGTGGCACAAGCAGTGTGACCTGCTTAAAGTTGTACGCATGAATACCTGTAAAGATAGGGCAATATATGACTAAACAGAAAAGAATCGAAATAGAAACGATTTGGGGTCACTGAGAGAACTACAGTACTCGCCAGGGTACTCACGGCGGTATTTGTGTCTGACTACGTCACCCGGAAAACTGAACACGCCAGAAAGCTAAAACAGTTCGAACAATGTGCTGAAATGTCCGGCTACGTCACCCGGAAAACTGAACACGGCGGAAGACTGAAACCACCATACCGGGTACAACGCAGGGCGCCTCCGGGCGATAGTGTGCTTAAGGGTTAAAGAGGAGATTTCACAGGCCTGAACTCACCAAGTTAGCAAGTAGGTACTGCAGGACATTGTTGGTCAGCATGGTGATACTCTTAGGCCCAGCCAGCTTCTCAGCGAGACAGCCCAAGACAGTTGTAATGTTCCGATGTCTGGCTGCGTATACCTCGGCCTCCTCAGACAGTTCTTTAGAGATCCGAAGAGACCTGTAAAGCCTATGGATCGTTTCCTATGGAAGCAGTAACAGACAATAACAGAGACCTGTAAAGCCTATGGATCGTTTCCTATGGAAGCAGTAACAGACGACTTATTTCATTCACATAATCTGAATACCATTTACAACTTTAAAGGGAAGGTATACCTTTGTTAACCACTCTTAAAATTTACGGCAATAAGAGCTAAATAATTCAAACTGCTTCTAGCTGCTGGGCAATCTCGGTGGTCTAGTTGGTAAGATGTCTGCTCTAGAATTGCAAGGGTCGTGTGTTCAAAAACAATTCACAGAACTTAAGGCCGGTTCATCCTTCCTGCGAATGCGAAGCGAATATGAGGTGAATTTGACGTCACAACTATCCTTTCGCAGCGGTATTCGCAAGTGAGTTAAGCAGAGCTGAACTGCTATGAAATTCAGTGTTGCGAGTTTTGTTACATCATTATTCGCTTCGCATTCGCAGGAAGTATGAACCGGGCTTTAGGAAGTTTCTTAATTTTATAGTGCTTAAACATCAGTGCAAGGGTAAATCCAAAATTAATATACTTCTTCCCCCGATGCAAATTTAACATCGTTTAAAGCTAACTAATAGTCAGAATTCACAACCTGTTACTGTTCATAATTTGACTTACCACTGTCGGTAAAGGACACTCATCAATGAGAAGGGTTATTACAGCAGGTCCCAGACCATCCTCCATCGGAATCACACGAATCATTGATAAGACTACTCTCAGCCAACCACGTTCTGCAATCCAAAGAAATAACGCCAAAAGAATGAATAATATTAATATAAACAATAATAATACTTATAATAGTGGCTGCTTATATAGCGCCCATATCCCTCACTCAGTGTTGCTAAGGGCCCTTCAGCATTAAGTATTTTCTTGCAAAGTATGTGGGACTAAGTTTGAATAATGAGAATTACATTGCACCATGTAATGGTTAACAAAGTGTTGTGGCCCAATATGCAGCCAATCAAACCAGGAACACCGGGGCGAACCCCTTCTCTTCTCAATAAGTGCACTTGGTTCAAAAACGTGCTCCAGTCCGGTGCTCTTAACCGCTAGGCCAGGACGCGTGACAATTAAACTATGGCCGGGACAGAGTTATCAGCTTCGGCCATGGCTAGATTTCTGCGCCTTTATGAGTTGAAGTATAGGACATCCTTAACAACACCCTAGCAACAGTTGTAGCCGCAGCTGTAGATATCAACTTGTTGATAAAACAATGCAGCTGTTGATAGTACAAACTGTGTGAGAAAGAGTTTCTTTCAAAGTAATACAATTTAGATTTTTGTTGTGATTTCAGATGCCTGAGAGAGGCTTCAGATCGAAAGTCGTTCTTCCATACTCAAAACATTTCTCAAAAGCTATGTTACTTCAAAAAGGGAGCTGTTTCTCACAATGTTTTTAATACTATCAAAAGGTTCCCGTCACTCATTACCAAGTAAGTTTTAGTGAGTTATTACCAACAGTGTTCAGTGCCTCTCAGGACTTGAAACTCAATTTATCAGGACTAAGACAAGTCTACTGAAATTAAGTCTTATCCAAACGTACCACTTTCAGCAGTGTCATGAAGTCTCAGCATGGAATAGGGTGGTTCCGGGTCACTAAACACGTAAAACAAAAAACACAAACAAAACCATCAATGGTCTCCCAAAACGTAAGATTTCCTCCTTGTTCCCCTTTTTCAGGAGAGTATAAACAAAGAGGTACTATTCTTAATTAATATTCAAATAAAAACAACACCAGACTTCCGGAATTGTCCAGTCATAAAGTTTAGTGGCCTTACACTAAAACTAGTTGCCCTGAGCCAGCGATCCAGGATAAAATTAGAGCCCTGGGCACTCATCAATCACGATACTTCAGCATATCAACACTGTTCACGAGACTATTGGTTAAAAATCTGATTTGGGCCTTCAGATGTACAGATTTCTGTTTTCACTGGGCCTCATCACATCGAGCAATAATTATATATTTGGTTCTTGTCACACTGGAGATAAATTATTACATGTACACATGTAGAGGCAGATAAACTCACCAATTGTATCGGTTCTTGTCACACCGAATATAAATGATTATTACACAAAGTGTAGGCTGTACGTTACTCAAAAGTTTGATAAACTGACTACCTACTTGTCCACTAATCTCCTGATGATAAGAAGTGTATTTGATACGAGCGCTTCAACATACGTATCCTCATCCTCATCGTCATCGCAATCGCTAGACGACATCCCCGTCGTCGTTGAGGGCGACAGATTCGGGTGTCCAGCGTTCCCACGCCCGCCAGGCGGGAAGCGTCCGTTACTCTGTCTGGGCTGCTGTCTCTGCATGCTCTGCTGAACCGACTGGACGCCGGCCAAATGTTGAACCCTCACCGGTTGGTGGTGTTGGCCATGACGATTGTGACGGTGACTCTGACTGTGTCGGCACGTTGGTCTGCTGCGGTCTTTACTGAAGCAGGAAATCCCCATGTGAAGGATTCCTCGAGCGAGGGTCACTAAGCCAGAGTTTAAGGACTTGCTGACATGTACAAGTAGAGGAGGTGGATCTTGAACTAGAAGGTAGCTCGCCCAGACTGATACTATCATTGGTGGGTAGGAGGAGCATCTATGAAGACATTCCTCCAAGGAACTCCCTTCTATGAAGCCTAATGGAGTTTGCGTTATAAGTCAAGTTCCTGTTTGCTGCTAAGTGAGAAGAAAGTGTACTTTCGAACAGACTCCTGTACATTTAGGGAAAACAAATCAATTGTTATTAAAAAGCTTAAAGCACATGACAATTGACAATGTAATGGTGTTTGAAGCTTTGCATGGTGTGGAGAATAAGAGCAACTAAATATTAACAGTAAACTTGCGGGTACAACCATGGGTAAAAACTCTTGAAGATGAGCAGAGCATACTATTCGAAACGTCGCGACCAAATCGGCTCTTTTCAGAGCCACCACTCCTTCAAAAGAGTTTTTACCCATAGTTGTACCCGCAAGTTTACTATTAATATTTATATTTATAGTTGCTCTTCATGACAATGGATTCAACTTGTGTATGGTTACATTGTGTCTCACATAGCTTTTCTTGGAAGAAATAGACCATTACATACAGTGCCCGGTAAACATGGAGACCTACCTTGCATAGCTGCCTATGTCAGGCAACGGAGGCGATTGCCTCCGTTGCCCCTTGCCATTGCCAACGCCTTGGTGCCCTTGCCCTTTCAAAAACGAAGCATACAGGCCTGCCTATGTTGCTACAGTTTGCCTTCGGTTACACTTGCCTTCATCAAAATTCTATCAAAATGTCTATGGTGTTGTACTTGATTTTCCATAAAATAAATATTTCCATAAAATTACAGGACCCGTTTTTAAAATAATATTTAGACATTATCTGGCGTCATGTCCGAATGATAAAAAGTTTCCAGTAGGTCAGCCTAGTACTACCTGCAATTGACCCAATTCACCTGTGCATGTAGCCTATAATAATCTTGGATGTGCCATACTGGTGGGCAAAGTCACTGTGACTTATCCATTATTCAGTGAAGTACGTATTACTTTTAAACGACGCAGCGTTTACATATAACTGCCAACCAAAATGGTGAGGCTACGACAGTCGCCGCATGTGGCGTGCGTGCAAGGGGTCAATAGCATGGATTTCCTTTCTCCATATTTGGATGGATGATAATGATTACCCCTACATTACAATGAGGGTTCGTTCCGCTATCTGTTACCACAATTTTGAGCTGAAATTCAGGTAATTATTATTGGTTTATTAAAAATGCAAACATGGCGGCCAAAAAGCCAAATTGCGGATGCATATATACAAAGAGTAAGACCCTACTCCTTATTTTATTAGGTCTGTTCCGCTATCGTCCCCACATTCGTGGAAGAAGATGACAGCAGAACGAACCTTATTCATAGTTCTATTCTAGGACAAGGAGTAGTGTGTGAAATAGTTGCGATAACGTAACCCTCCTGCCGATGGCGAAGAGGGTTACGCTATCGCAACTATGTTATGTATAATACCCCATCCTATGTGAAAGAAAATGCACACATAAATTTGGGAGAGAGCTAAGTTTCGCCTCTGGTTCCAACAATAACAAAAGTACAATACTTTTTCTATTCAGGAAGTAACAATTTTTCAGTGGATTTTAAGGATAATTAAGCTTAGTCAGTAAGTCACCAACCGCTCTACTGTACTTTACTAAACAAAAATTTACTGTTTTATTTTCTAGTTCTAGTTTCTACTGGCACTGCAGGTTATGTGCCCTGATGACAACCTCTTCTTACACAGGGTTCACTTCAGGTTTATTGTCCGAAAATTGGACAAGCAGCATATTGCGAAGTTATAAAAACACTACGATATACTATCCAGGGTTTTTGCAGTTTTTTTATGAGGCAGTTTTGACTTTATTTGAGGGAACACATCGAACGGTTTCACCTTTTTTACAGAAACACGGCCGGCACGGACGCCGGACGGTACACTAAATAAGCGGCACATCACACCACCACATTCGGTCCGTTTTGAAACCTAAGCAACTGAATAAACAGCAAAAATTTCAAACTCTCCTTTAAATAAATTTATTTTTTCATACAAAAAATCAAAAACTTGATCCGATATTACAAATTATTTTACCTTCTCACGCAGAAGTTCACCAGTCCCCAAAAATGTATAGCGTATGTATCAATGACGTATTTCGTCTTGTCTTCGACGTCTACGTGTGTTGCAAGGTAGACAATTTTAGTCTGGTTAAGAAATAGAGTCGCCACAAATCGCCCGGTTACTTTGCAATATTGTGTTCCGCAAACCGACCGAGCAAGTCTTGGTGGGCACAGACGACGACAGAGTGATTGATAGTGGACTAGCGGGATGCCGCACTTCGCGCGGTACTTGCTAGGGATAAAGACAATCTTGTGGTAATTTTTAAAACAAAAAATCTGCGTGCGAACGATTTTCTTTTTTCGTTCGCACACAAACTGTTTTAGTAGTTCGCACGCGGATTATTTTACAAAGTTTTTTTTTCTCACGTATGTTCCTTTGTAAAGCTCCGTAACGTATAATCCCTCGAAAAAACAAAACTGAACATTGGAATTTGTCGTCAGTTTCCGTAGCGTGGTGGTTATCACTGAGCCAGCCCTATACGCGCAGTGTCCCCGGTTTGAGCCCATGGCAGAAACAATGTTTCCTTTTTTTTTCCAGACATGAGGTAATTTAAACAGCCAATAAAATGATGATCTCAAATATATAGATATTACAGTTTTGTAATAGCTGCAGTCCATAGGAAACATAAACAAAATATAACGAGTCTCTTACCTCACATTAACACAATATGGGTTTTTCTCCAGCACGCTCCAAGCCAAGTTTCTGAAAAACGCGGGGTCAAACAAACCCGCGCGACAAAGGAATCGTGACGTCAGTGGCGGCTATTTGATGTGGAAAATAGCACCCTCAGTTTGCTAAAGCTGGAGAACTGTGTTCAAACCCAATTAGGGGAAATCGTCACTGGCGTCAAAGGGGTCATTATAATAGATCAGCCGTTTTTGACTCTCGGCTAAAAAAGCCGCGCGGCCGGGTGCATTTTTGACTCGAGTTATTTATTACTAAATGCAAATTATGAGAGTAAAATGGTTATTCATCATCATCATCATCATGCATCAGTAGGCTGCACAGCAGGCAGACACAAGCTTTTCCCATCATCTCCTGTCTTGTGCTATTCTCCGAATCTCAAGCGAGGAGAGCAGAAAATCCGGGGAGACTAATCTTCCAATGTACTCAGGTATCTACGATGTCTATTATGGCCTTAAAAAGGTGACAGTTGAAATATTGAGATCATCCTTTATTGGCTGTTTAAGAACTACCCTTTTTTGTTTATTGGTAACAACGTACTGCCCATTGAAATTTCTTTTTTTCCCCCTAATTGGTCGTCAAGTTTAACTGTAGGCCTAATATCACGTGCGCCTAACTAGACTTGTGGACAAGTCGTTAATGGTCCCACGCGGTGAAAAAGTCGAGTTGTCACTGCTCTCGCGCGAACTGCTGGTTGCCGAGCAGGGCCCAATTTCATAGAGCTGCTAAGCACAAAAATTTGCCTAGCATGAAATTTCTTCCTTGATAAAAATGGGATTACCAACCAAATGTCTATGTGATTTTCAGGATAGTCGTCAAGTTTTCGTAGTGTAGTGGTTATCACGAGTGCCTAACACGCGCAAGGTCCCCGGTTAAAGCCCGGGCGAAAACAATTTTCTTTTGTATTTCTGACGTGAGGTTACTTTAAAATTATATTTATTCTGTTAGTTTTGTAACGAATCCCCAGATTGAAGGAAGCTAAATATTGGAGTTTGGTCGTCAAGTTTTCGTAGTGTAGTGGTTATCACGTGCGCCTAACACGCGCAAGGTCTCCGGTTCAAGCCCGGGCGAAAACAATTTTCCTTTGTATTTCTGACATGAGGTTACTTTAAAATTATATTTATTCTGTTAGTTTTGTAACGAATCCCCTGATTGAAGGAAGCTAAATATTGCAGTTTGGTCGTCAAGTTTTCGTAGTGTAGTGGGAAAACAATTTTCTCTTGTAATTCTGACATGAGGTTACTTTAAAATTATGTTTATTCTGTCAGGTTGGTATGGAATCCCCAAATTGAAGGAAGCTAAATATTGGAGTTTGGTCGTCAAGTGTTCGTAGTGTAGTGGTTACCACGTGCGCCTCACACGCGCAAGGTCCCCGGTTCAAGCCCGGGCGAAAACAATTTTCCTTTGTATTTCTGACATGAGGTTACTTTAAAATTATATTTATTCTGTTAGTTTTGTAACGGATCCCCAGATTGAAGGAAGCTAAATATTGGAGTTTGGTCGTCAAGTTTTCGTCAAGTGGGAAAATAATTTTCTTTTGTATTTCTGACATGAGGTTACTTTAAAGTTATATTTATTCTGTTAGTTTTGTAACGAATCCCCAAAATGAAGGAAGCTAAATATTGGAGTTTGGTCGTCAAGTTTTCGTAGTGTAGTGGTTATCACGTCGTGTGCCTCACACGCGCAAGGTCCCCGGTTCAAGCCCGGGCGAAAACAACTTTCTTTTGTATTTCTGACATAAATGGTTGCTTTTTAACTGCACTTTTATTAATTACACTTTTGGTAAAGTGTTCCCTTATACAAAAAAGTCGATCATTCGATTTGGTCGTCAAGTTTTCAGAGTGTAGTGGTTATCACGTGCGCCTCACACGCGCAAGGTCCCCGGTTCGAGCCCGGGCGAAAACAATTTTCTTTTGTATTTCTGATATTAGGTTACCTTTAAATTTTATTTATTCTGTTAGTTGGTATGGATTCCCCAAATTGAAGGAAGCTAAATATTGGAGTTTGGTCGTCAAGTTTTCGTAGTGTAGCGGTTATCACGTCCGCTTTACACGCGCTAGGTCCCCGGTTCAAGCCCGGGCGAAAACAACTTTCTTTTGTATTTCGGACAACAGGTTACTTAAAAAGAAATATTTATTCTGTTAGTTTTGTAACGAATCCCCAAAATGAAGGAAGCTAAATATTGGAGTTTGGTCGTCACGTTTTCGTAGTGTATAGTGGGAAAATAATTTTCTTTTGTATTTCTGACATGGGGTTACTTTAAAAAAAATATTTATTATGTTGGTTGGTATGGAATCCCCAAATTGAAGGAAGCTAAATATTGGAGTTTGGTCGTCAAGTTTTCGTAGTGTAGTGGTTATCACGTGCACCTAACACGCGCAAGGTCCCCGGTTCGAGCCCGCGCGAAAACAACTTTCTTTTGTATTTCTGACATCAGGTTACTTTAAAAAAATATTTATTCTGTTAGTTTTGTAACGAATCCCCAAAATGAAGGAAGCTAAATATTGGAGTTTGGTCGGCAAGTTTTCGTAGTGTAATGGTTATCACGTGCGCCTCACACGCGCAAGGTCCCCGGTTCGAGCCCGGCCGAAAACAATTTTCTTTTGTATTTCTGACGTGAGGTGACTTTAAAATTATATTTATTCTGTTAGTTTTGTAACGAATCCCCAGATTGAAGGAAGCTAAATATTGAAGTATGGTCGTCAAGTTTTCGTAGTGTAGTGGTTATCACGTGCGCCTCACACGCGCAAGGTCCCCGGTTCGAGCCCGGGCGAAAACAACTTTCTTTTGTTTACTTTAAAATTATATTTATTCTGTTGGTTGGTATGGAATCCCCAAATTGAAGGAAGCTAAATATTGGAGTTTGGTCGTCAAGTTTTCGTAGTGTAGTGGTTATCACGTGCGCCTAACACGCGCAAGGTCCCCGGTTCGAGCCCGGGCGAAAACAATTTTCTTTTGTATTTCTGACGTGAGGTTACTTTAAAATTATATTTATTCTGTTAGTTTTGTAACGAATCCCCAGATTGAAGGAAGCTAAATATTGGAGTTTGGTCGTCAAGTTTTCGTAGTGTAGTGGTTATCACGTGCGCCTCACACGCGCAAGGTCCCCGGTTCGAGCCCGGGCGAAAACAATTTTCTTTTGTATTTCTGACGTGAGGTGACTTTAAAATTATATTTATTCTGTTAGTTTTGTAACGAATCCCCAGATTGAAGGAAGCTAAATATTGGAGTTTGGTCGTCAAGTTTTCGTAGTGTAGTGGTTATCACGTGCGCTTTACACGCGCAAGGTCCCCGGTTCGAGCCCGGGCGAAAACAATTTTCTTTTGTATTTCTGACATGAGGTTACTTTAAAATTATATTTATTCTGTTAGTTTTGTAACGGATCCCCACATTGAAGGAAGCTAAATATTGGAGTTTGGTCGTCAAGTTTTCGTAGTGTATAGTGGGAAAATAATTTTCTTTTGTATTTCTGACATGAGGTTACTTTAAAATTATATTTATTCTGTTGGTTGGTATGAAATCCCCAAATTGAAGGAAGCTAAATATTGGACTTTGGTCATCAAGTTTTCGTAGTGTAGCGGTTACCACGTGCGCCTAACACGCGCAAGGTCTCCGGTTCAAGCCCGGGCGAAAACAAATTTCTTTTGTATTTCTGACATAAATGGTTGCTTTTTAACTGCACTTTTATTAATTACACTTTTGGTAAAGTGTTCCCTTATACAAAAAAGTCGATCATTCGATTTGGTCGTCAAGTTTTCAGAGTGTAGTGGTTATCACGTGCGCCTCACACGCGCAAGGTCCCCGGTTCGAGCCCGGGCGAAAACAATTTTCTTTTGTATTTCTGATATTAGGTTACCTTTAAATTTTATTTATTCTGTTAGTTGGTATGGATTCCCCAAATTGAAGGAAGCTAAATATTGGAGTTTGGTCGTCAAGTTTTCGTAGTGTAGCGGTTATCACGTGCGCTTTACACGCGCTAGGTCCCCGGTTCAAGCCCGGGCGAAAACAACTTTCTTTTGTATTTCGGACAACAGGTTACTTAAAAAAAAATATTTATTCTGTTAGTTTTGTAACGAATCCCCAAAATGAAGGAAGCTAAATATTGGAGTTTGGTCGTCACGTTTTCGTAGTGTATAGTGGGAAAATAATTTTTCTTTTGTATTTCTGACATGGGGTTACTTTAAAAAAAATATTTATTATGTTGGTTGGTATGGAATCCCCAAATTGAAGGAAGCTAAATATTGGAGTTTGGTCGTCAAGTTTTCGTAGTGTAGTGGTTATCACGTGCACCTAACACGCGCAAGGTCCCCGGTTCGAGCCCGCGCGAAAACAACTTTCTTTTGTATTTCTGACATCAGGTTACTTTAAAAAAATATTTATTCTGTTAGTTTTGTAACGAATCCCCAAAATGAAGGAAGCTAAATATTGGAGTTTGGTCGTCAAGTTTTCGTAGTGTAATGGTTATCACGTGCGCCTCACACGCGCAAGGTCCCCGGTTCGAGCCCGGCCGAAAACATTTTTCTTTTGTATTTCTGACGTGAGGTGACTTTAAAATTATATTTATTCTGTTAGTTTTGTAACGAATCCCCAGATTGAAGGAAGCTAAATATTGAAGTATGGTCGTCAAGTTTTCGTAGTGTAGTGGTTATCACGTGCGCCTCACACGCGCAAGGTCCCCGGTTCGAGCCCGGGCGAAAACAACTTTCTTTTGTTTACTTTAAAATTATATTTATTCTGTTGGTTGGTATGGAATCCCCAAATTAAAGGAAGCTAAATATTGGAGTTTGGTCGTCAAGTTTTCGTAGTGTAGTGGTTATCACGTGCGCCTAACACGCGCAAGGTCCCCGGTTCGAGCCCGGGCGAAAACAATTTTCTTTTGTATTTCTGACGTGAGGTTACTTTAAAATTATATTTATTCTTTTAGTTTTGTAACGAATCCCCAGATTGAAGGAAGCTAAATATTGGAGTTTGGTCGTCAAGTTTTCGTAGTGTAGTGGTTATCACGTGCGCCTCACACGCGCAAGGTCCCCGGTTCGAGCCCGGGCGAAAACAATTTTCTTTTGTATTTCTGACGTGAGGTGACTTTAAAATTATATTTATTCTGTTATTTTTGTAACGAATCCCCAGATTGAAGGAAGCTAAATATTGGAGTTCGGTCGTCAAGTTTTCGTAGCGTAGTGGTTATCACGTGCGCCTAACACGCGCAAGGTCACCGGTTCAAGCCCTGGCGAAAACATATTTCTTTTGTTTACTTTAAAAGTATATTTATTCTGTTGGTTGGTATGGAATCCCCAAATTGAAGGAAGCTCAATATTGGAGTTTGGTCGTCAAGTTTTCGTAGTGTAGTGGTTGTCACGTGCGCCTAACACGCGCAAGATCCCCGGTTCGAGCCCGGGCGAAAACAATTTTCTTTTGTATTTCTGACGTGAGGTTACTTTAAAATTATATTTATTCTGTTAGTTTTGTAACGAATCCCCAGATTGAAGGAAGCTAAATATTGGAGTTTGGTCGTCAAGTTTTCGTAGTGTTGTGGTTATCACGTCGTGTGCCTCACACGCGCAAGGTCCCCGGTTCAAGCCCGGGCGAAAACAACTTTCTTTTGTTTACTTTAAAATTATATTTATTCTGTTGGTTGGTATGGAAATCCCAAATTGAAGGAAGCTAAATATTGGACTTTGGTCGTCAAGTGTTCGTAGTGTAGTGGTTATCACGTGCGCCTCACACGCGCAAGGTCCCCGGTTCAAGCCCGGGCGAAAACAATTTTCTTTTGTATTTCTGACATGGGGTTACTTTAAAAAAAGAATTATTCTGCTGGTTGGTAATGGAATCCCCAAAATGAAGGAAGCTAAATATTGGAGTTTGGTCGTCAAGTTTTCGTAGTGTAGTGGTTATCACGTGCGCTTTACACGCGCAAGGTCCCCGGTTCGAGCCCGGGCGAAAACAATTTTCTTTTGTTTACTTTAAAATTATATTTATTCTGTTGGTTGGTATGGAATCCCTAAATTGAAGGAAGC
This sequence comes from Asterias amurensis, assembly GCF_032118995.1. Taxonomy (NCBI): domain Eukaryota; kingdom Metazoa; phylum Echinodermata; class Asteroidea; order Forcipulatida; family Asteriidae; genus Asterias; species Asterias amurensis. Next base: position 23,694,412 of record NC_092650.1, on the reverse strand, counting down.
TAAATATTGGAGTTTGGTCGTCAAGTTTTCGTAGTGTAGTGGTTATCACGTGCGCCTAACACGCGCAAGGTCCCCGGTTCGAGCCCGGGCGAAAACAATTTTCTTTTGTATTTCTGACGTGAGGTTACTTTAAAATTATATTTATTCTGTTAGTTTTGTAACGAATCCCCAGATTGAAGGAAGCTAAATATTGGAGTTTGGTCGTCAAGTTTTCGTAGTGTAGTGGTTATCACGTGCGCCTCACACGCGCAAGGTCCCCGGTTCAAGCCCGGGCGAAAACAACTTTCTTTTGTTTACTTTAAAATTATATTTATTCTGTTGGTTGGTATGGAATCCCCAAAATGAAGGAAGCTAAATATTGGAGTTTGGTCGTCAAGTTTTCGTAGTGTAGTGGTTATCACGTGCGCCTAACACGCGCAAGGTCCCCGGTTCGAGCCCGGGCGAAAACAAATTTCTTTTGTTTACTTTAAATATATATTTATTCTGTTGGTTGGTATGAAATCCCCAAATTGAAGGAAGCTAAATATTGGAGTTTGGTCGTCAAGTTTTCGTAGTGTAGTGGTTATCACGTGCGCTTTACACGCGCAAGGTCCCCGGTTCAAGCCCGGGCGAAAACAAATTTCTTTTGTATTTATGACATGGGGTTACTTTAAAAAAATATTTATTCTGTTGGTTGGTATGGAATTCCCAAATTGAAGGAAGCTAAATATTGGTGTTTGGTCGTCAAGTTTTCGTAGTGTAGTGGTTATCACGTGCGCCTCACACGCGCAAGGTCCCCGGTTCGAGCCCGGGTGAAAACAATCTTCTTTTGTATTTCTGACATGAGGTTACTTTAAAATTTTATTTATTCTGTTGGTTGGTATGGATTCCCCAAATTGAAGGAAGCTAAATATTGGAGTTTGGTCATCAAGTTTTCGTAGTGTAGTGGTTATCAAGTGCGCCTCACACGCGCAAGGTCCCCGGTTCGAGCCCGGGCGAAAACAATTTTCTTTTGTATTTCTGACGTGAGGTGACTTTAAAATTATATTTATTCTGTTAGTTTTGTAACGAATCCCCAGATTGAAGGAAGCTAAATATTGGAGTTCGGTCGTAAAGTTTTCGTAGTGTAGTGGTTATCACGTGCGCCTAACACGCGCAAGGTCCCCGGTTCAAGCCCGGGCCAAAACAACTTTCTTTTGTATTTCTGACATGGGGTTACTTTAAAAAAAAGATTTATTCTGTTGGTTGGTATGGAATCCCCAAATTGAAGGAAGCTAAATATTGGAGTATGGTCGTCAAGTTTTCGTAGTGTAGTGGTTATCACGTGCGCCTAACACGCGCAAGGTCCCCGGTTCGAGCCCGGGCGAAAACAACTTTCTTTTGTTTACTTTAAAATTATATTTATTCTGTTGGTTGGTATGGAATCCCCAAATTGAAGGAAGCTAAATATTGGAGTTTGGTCGTCAAGTTTTCGTAGTGTAGTGGTTATCACGTGCGCCTAACACGCGCAAGGTCCCCGGTTCAAGCCCGGGCGAAAACAAATTTCTTTTGTATTTCTGACATGGGGTTACTTTAAAAAAAAAATTATTCTGCTGGTTGGTATGGAATCCCCAAAATGAAGGAAGCTAAATATTGGAGTTTGGTCGTCAAGTTTTCGTAGTGTAGTGGTTATCACGTGCGCCTAACACGCGCAAGGTCCCCGGTTCAAGCCCGGGCGAAAACAAATTTCTTTTGTATTTATGACATGGGGTTACTTTAAAAAAATATTTATTCTGTTGGTTGGTATGGAATTCCCAAATTGAAGGAAGCTAAATATTGGAGTTTGGTCGTCAAGTTTTCGTAGTGTAGTGGTTATCACGTGCGCCTCACACGCGCAAGGTCCCCGGTTCGAGCCCGGGCGAAAACAATTTTCTTTTGTATTTCTGACTTGGGGTTACTTTAAAATAATATTTATTCTGTTAGTTTTGTAACGAATCCCCAGATTGAAGAAAGCTACATATTGGAGTTTGGTCGTCAAGTTTTCGTAGTGTAGTGGTTATCACGTGCGCCTAACACGCGCAAGGTCCCCGGTTCGAGCCCGGGCGAAAACAATTTTCTTTTGTATTTCTGACATGGGGTTACTTTAAAAAAAATATTTATTCTGTTGGTTGGTATGGAATCCCCAGATTGAAGGAAGCTAAATATTGGAGTTCGTTCTTCAAGTTTTCGTAGCGTAGTGGTTATCACGTGCGCCTAACACGCGCAAGGTCCCCGGTTCAAGCCCTGGCGAAAACAACTTTCTTTTGTTTACTTTAAAATTATATTTATTCTGTTGGTTGGTATGGAATCCCCAAAATGAAGGAAGCTAAATATTGGAGTTTGGTCGTCAAGTTTTCGTAGTGTAGTGGTTATCACGTGTGCCTCACACGCGCAAGGTCCCCGGTTCGAGCCCGGGCGAAAACAATTTTCTTTTGTATTTCTGACATTAGGTTACTTTAAAATTATATTTATTCTGTTAGTTTTGTAACGAATCCCCAGATTGAAGGAAGCTAAATATTGGAGTTTGGTCGTCAAGTTTTCGTAGTGTAGTGGTTATCACGTGCACCTAACACGCGCAAGGTCCCCGGTTCGAGCCCGCGCGAAAACAACTTTCTTTTGTATTTCTGACATCAGGTTACTTTAAAAAAATATTTATTCTGTTAGTTTTGTAACGAATCCCCAAAATGAAGGAAGCTAAATATTGGAGTTTGGTCGTCAAGTTTTCGTAGTGTAATGGTTATCACGTGCGCCTCACACGCGCAAGGTCCCCGGTTCGAGCCCGGCCGAAAACAATTTTCTTTTGTATTTCTGACGTGAGGTGACTTTAAAATTATATTTATTCTGTTAGTTTTGTAACGAATCCCCAGATTGAAGGAAGCTAAATATTGGAGTTTGGTCGTCAAGTTTTCGTAGTGTAGTGGTTATCACGTGCGCTTTACACGCGCAAGGTCCCCGGTTCGAGCCCGGGCGAAAACAATTTTCTTTTGTATTTCTGACATGAGGTTACTTTAAAATTATATTTATTCTGTTAGTTTTGTAACGGATCCCCACATTGAAGGAAGCTAAATATTGGAGTTTGGTCGTCAAGTTTTCGTAGTGTATAGTGGGAAAATAATTTTCTTTTGTATTTCTGACATGAGGTTACTTTAAAATTATATTTATTCTGTTGGTTGGTATGAAATCCCCAAATTGAAGGAAGCTAAATATTGGACTTTGGTCATCAAGTTTTCGTAGTGTAGCGGTTACCACGTGCGCCTAACACGCGCAAGGTCTCCGGTTCAAGCCCGGGCGAAAACAAATTTCTTTTGTATTTCTGACATAAATGGTTGCTTTTTAACTGCACTTTTATTAATTACACTTTTGGTAAAGTGTTCCCTTATACAAAAAAGTCGATCATTCGATTTGGTCGTCAAGTTTTCGTAGTGTAGTGGTTATCACGTGCGCCTCACACGCGCAAGGTCCCCGGTTCGAGCCCGGGCGAAAACAATTTTCTTTTGTATTTCTGATATTAGGTTACCTTTAAATTTTATTTATTCTGTTAGTTGGTATGGATTCCCCAAATTGAAGGAAGCTAAATATTGGACTTTGGTCGTCAAGTTTTCGTAGTGTAGTGGTTATCACGTGCGCCTCACACGCGCAAGGTCCCCGGTTCAAGCCCGGGCGAAAACAATTTTCTTTTGTATTTCTGACATGGGGTTACTTTAAAAAAAGAATTATTCTGCTGGTTGGTAATGGAATCCCCAAAATGAAGGAAGCTAAATATTGGAGTTTGGTCGTCAAGTTTTCGTAGTGTAGTGGTTATCACGTGCGCTTTACACGCGCAAGGTCCCCGGTTCGAGCCCGGGCGAAAACAATTTTCTTTTGTTTACTTTAAAATTATATTTGTTCTGTTGGTTGGTATGGAATCCCCAAATTGAAGGAAGCTAAATATTGGAGTTTGGTCGTCAAGTTTTCGTAGTGTAGTGGTTATCACGTGCGCCTAACACGCGCAAGGTCCCCGGTTCGAGCCCGGGCGAAAACAATTTTCTTTTGTATTTCGGACAACAGGTTACTTAAAAAAAAATATTTATTCTGTTAGTTTTGTAACGAATCCCCAAAATGAAGGAAGCTAAATATTGGAGTTTGGTCGTCACGTTTTCGTAGTGTATAGTGGGAAAATAATTTTCTTTTGTATTTCTGACATGGGGTTACTTTAAAAAAAATATTTATTCTGTTGGTTGGTATGGAATCCCCAAATTGAAGGAAGCTAAATATTGGAGTTTGGTCGTCAAGTTTTCGTAGTGTAGTGGTTATCACGTGCACCTAACACGCGCAAGGTCCCCGGTTCGAGCCCGCGCGAAAACAACTTTCTTTTGTATTTCTGACATCAGGTTACTTTAAAAAAATATTTATTCTGTTAGTTTTGTAACGAATCCCCAAAATGAAGGAAGCTAAATATTGGAGTTTGGTCGTCAAGTTTTCGTAGTGTAATGGTTATCACGTGCGCCTCACACGCGCAAGGTCCCCGGTTCGAGCCCGGCCGAAAACAATTTTCTTTTGTATTTCTGACGTGAGGTGACTTTAAAATTATATTTATTCTGTTAGTTTTGTAACGAATCCCCAGATTGAAGGAAGCTAAATATTGGAGTTTGGTCGTCAAGTTTTCGTAGTGTAGTGGTTATCACGTGCGCTTTACACGCGCAAGGTCCCCGGTTCGAGCCCGGGCGAAAACAATTTTCTTTTGTATTTCTGACATGAGGTTACTTAAAAATTATATTTATTCTGTTAGTTTTGTAACGGATCCCCACATTGAAGGAAGCTAAATATTGGAGTTTGGTCGTCAAGTTTTCGTAGTGTATAGTGGGAAAATAATTTTCTTTTGTATTTCTGACATGAGGTTACTTTAAAATTATATTTATTCTGTTGGTTGGTATGAAATCCCCAAATTGAAGGAAGCTAAATATTGGACTTTGGTCATCAAGTTTTCGTAGTGTAGCGGTTACCACGTGCGCCTAACACGCGCAAGGTCTCCGGTTCAAGCCCGGGCGAAAACAAATTTCTTTTGTATTTCTGACATAAATGGTTGCTTTTTAACTGCACTTTTATTAATTACACTTTTGGTAAAGTGTTCCCTTATACAAAAAAGTCGATCATTCGATTTGCTCGTCAAGTTTTCGTAGTGTAGTGGTTATCACGTGCGCCTCACACGCGCAAGGTCCCCGGTTCGAGCCCGGGCGAAAACAATTTTCTTTTGTATTTCTGATATTAGGTTACCTTTAAATTTTATTTATTCTGTTAGTTGGTATGGATTCCCCAAATTGAAGGAAGCTAAATATTGGACTTTGGTCGTCAAGTTTTCGTAGTGTAGTGGTTATCACGTGCGCCTCACACGCGCAAGGTCCCCGGTTCAAGCCCGGGCGAAAACAATTTTCTTTTGTATTTCTGACATGGGGTTACTTTAAAAAAAGAATTATTCTGCTGGTTGGTAATGGAATCCCCAAAATGAAGGAAGCTAAATATTGGAGTTTGGTCGTCAAGTTTTCGTAGTGTAGTGGTTATCACGTGCGCTTTACACGCGCAAGGTCCCCGGTTCGAGCCCGGGCGAAAACAATTTTCTTTTGTTTACTTTAAAATTATATTTGTTCTGTTGGTTGGTATGGAATCCCCAAATTGAAGGAAGCTAAATATTGGAGTTTGGTCGTCAAGTTTTCGTAGTGTAGTGGTTATCACGTGCGCCTAACACGCGCAAGGTCCCCGGTTCGAGCCCGGGCGAAAACAATTTTCTTTTGTATTTCGGACAACAGGTTACTTAAAAAAAAATATTTATTCTGTTAGTTTTGTAACGAATCCCCAAAATGAAGGAAGCTAAATATTGGAGTTTGGTCGTCACGTTTTCGTAGTGTATAGTGGGAAAATAATTTTCTTTTGTATTTCTGACATGGGGTTACTTTAAAAAAAATATTTATTCTGTTGGTTGGTATGGAATCCCCAAATTGAAGGAAGCTAAATATTGGAGTTTGGTCGTCAAGTTTTCGTAGTGTAGTGGTTATCACGTGCACCTAACACGCGCAAGGTCCCCGGTTCGAGCCCGCGCGAAAACAACTTTCTTTTGTATTTCTGACATCAGGTTACTTTAAAAAAATATTTATTCTGTTAGTTTTGTAACGAATCCCCAAAATGAAGGAAGCTAAATATTGGAGTTTGGTCGTCAAGTTTTCGTAGTGTAATGGTTATCACGTGCGCCTCACACGCGCAAGGTCCCCGGTTCGAGCCCGGCCGAAAACAATTTTCTTTTGTATTTCTGACGTGAGGTGACTTTAAAATTATATTTATTCTGTTAGTTTTGTAACGAATCCCCAGATTGAAGGAAGCTAAATATTGGAGTTTGGTCGTCAAGTTTTCGTAGTGTAGTGGTTATCACGTGCGCTTTACACGCGCAAGGTCCCCGGTTCGAGCCCGGGCGAAAACAATTTTCTTTTGTATTTCTGACATGAGGTTACTTTAAAATTATATTTATTCTGTTAGTTTTGTAACGGATCCCCACATTGAAGGAAGCTAAATATTGGAGTTTGGTCGTCAAGTTTTCGTAGTGTATAGTGGGAAAATAATTTTCTTTTGTATTTCTGACATGAGGTTACTTTAAAATTATATTTATTCTGTTGGTTGGTATGAAATCCCCAAATTGAAGGAAGCTAAATATTGGACTTTGGTCATCAAGTTTTCGTAGTGTAGCGGTTACCACGTGCGCCTAACACGCGCAAGGTCTCCGGTTCAAGCCCGGGCGAAAACAAATTTCTTTTGTATTTCTGACATAAATGGTTGCTTTTTAACTGCACTTTTATTAATTACACTTTTGGTAAAGTGTTCCCTTATACAAAAAAGTCGATCATTCGATTTGGTCGTCAAGTTTTCGTAGTGTAGTGGTTATTACGTGCGCCTCACACGCGCAAGGTCCCCGGTTCGAGCCCGGGCGAAAACAATTTTCTTTTGTATTTCTGATATTAGGTTACCTTTAAATTTTATTTATTCTGTTAGTTGGTATGGATTCCCCAAATTGAAGGAAGCTAAATATTGGACTTTGGTCGTCAAGTTTTCGTAGTGTAGTGGTTATCACGTGCGCCTCACACGCGCAAGGTCCCCGGTTCAAGCCCGGGCGAAAACAATTTTCTATTGTATTTCTGACATGGGGTTACTTTAAAAAAAGAATTATTCTGCTGGTTGGTAATGGAATCCCCAAAATGAAGGAAGCTAAATATTGGAGTTTGGTCGTCAAGTTTTCGTAGTGTAGTGGTTATCACGTGCGCTTTACACGCGCAAGGTCCCCGGTTCGAGCCCGGGCGAAAACAATTTTCTTTTGTTTACTTTAAAATTATATTTGTTCTGTTGGTTGGTATGGAATCCCCAAATTGAAGGAAGCTAAATATTGGAGTTTGGTCGTCAAGTTTTCGTAGTGTAGTGGTTATCACGTGCGCCTAACACGCGCAAGGTCCCCGGTTCGAGCCCGGGCGAAAACAATTTTCTTTTGTATTTCTGACGTGAGGTTACTTTAAAATTATATTTATTCTGTTAGTTTTGTAACGAATCCCCAGATTGAAGGAAGCTAAATATTGGAATTTGGTCGTCAAGTTTTCGTAGTGTAGTGGTTATCACGTGCGCCTCACACGCGCAAGGTCCCCGGTTCGAGCCCGGGCGAAAACAATTTTCTTTTGTTTACTTTAAAATTATATTTATTCTGTTGGTTGGTATGGAATCCCCAAAATGAAGGAAGCTAAATATTGGAGTTTGGTCGTCAAGTTTTCGTAGTGTAGTGGTTATCACGTGCGCCTAACACGCGCAAGGTCCCCGGTTCGAGCCCGGGCGAAAACAATTTTCTTTTGTATTTCTGACATGAGGTTACCTTTAAATTTTATTTATTCTGTTGGTTGGTATGGATTCCCCAAATTGAAGGAAGCTAAATATTGGTGTTTGGTCGTCAAGTTTTCGTAGTGTAGTGGTTATCACGTGCGCCTAAAATTATAAAGTTTTCGTAGTGTAGTGGTTATCACGTGCGCCTAACACGCGCAAGGTCCCCGGTTCAAGCCCGGGCGAAAACAAATTTCTTTTGTATTTCTGACATGGGGTTACTTGAAAAAAAAATTATTCTGCTGGTTGGTATGGAATCCCCAAAATGAAGGAAGCTAAATATTGGAGTTTGGTCGTCAAGTTTTCGTAGTGTAGTGGTTATCACGTGCGCCTAACACGCGCAAGGTCCCCGGTTCAAGCCCGGGCGAAAACAAATTTCTTTTGTATTTATGACATGGGGTTACTTTAAAAAAATATTTATTCTGTTGGTTGGTATGGAATTCCCAAATTGAAGGAAGCTAAATATTGGAGTTTGGTCGTCAAGTTTTCGTAGTGTAGTGGTTATCACGTGCGCCTCACACGCGCAAGGTCCCCGGTTCGAGCCCGGGCGAAAACAATTTTCTTTTGTATTTCTGACATGGGGTTACTTTAAAATAATATTTATTCTGTTAGTTTTGTAACGAATCCCCAGATTGAAGAAAGCTAAATATTGGAGTTTGGTCGTCAAGTTTTCGTAGTGTAGTGGTTATCACGTGCGCCTAACACGCGCAAGGTCCCCGGTTCGAGCCCGGGCGAAAACAATTTTCTTTTGTATTTCTGACATGGGGTTACTTTAAAAAAAATATTTATTCTGTTGGTTGGTATGGAATCCCCAGATTGAAGGAAGCTAAATATTGGAGTTCGGTCTTCAAGTTTTCGTAGCGTAGTGGTTATCACGTGCGCCTAACACGCGCAAGGTCCCCGGTTCAAGCCCTGGCGAAAACAACTTTCTTTTGTTTACTTTAAAATTATATTTATTCTGTTGGTTGGTATGGAATCCCCAAAATGAAGAAAGCTAAATATTGGAGTTTGGTCGTCAAGTTTTCGTAGTGTAGTGGTTATCACGTGCGCCTCACACGCGCAAGGTCCCCGGTTCGAGCCCGGGCGAAAACAATTTTCTTTTGTATTTCTGACATTAGGTTACTTTAAAATTATATTTATTCTGTTAGTTTTGTAACGAATCCCCAGATTGAAGGAAGCTAAATATTGGAGTTCGGTCGTCAAGTTTTCGTAGTGTAGTGGTTATCACGTGCGCCTAACACGCGCAAGGTCCCCGGTTCAAGCCCGGGCGAAAACATATTTCTTTTGTTTACTTTAAAATTATATTTATTCTGTTGGTTGGTATGGAATCCCCAAATTGAAGGAAGCTCAATATTGGAGTTTGGTCGTCAAGTTTTCGTAGTGTAGTGGTTATCACGTGCACCTAACACGCGCAAGGTCCCCGGTTCGAGCCCGCGCGAAAACAACTTTCTTTTGTATTTCTGACATCAGGTTACTTTAAAAAAATATTTATTCTGTTAGTTTTGTAACGAATCCCCAAAATGAAGGAAGCTAAATATTGGAGTTTGGTCGCCAAGTTTTCGTAGTGTAGTGGTTATCACGTGCGCTTTACACGCGCAAGGTCCCCGGTTCGAGCCCGGGCGAAAACAATTTTCTTTTGTATTTTTGACATGAGGTTACTTTAAAATTATATTTATTCTGTTAGTTTTGTAACGAATCCCCAGATTGAAGGAAGCTAAATATTGGAGTTCGGTCGTCAAGTTTTCGTAGTGTAGTGGTTATCACGTGCACCTAACACGCGCAAGGTCCCCGGTTCAAGCCCGGCCGAAAACAATTTTCTTTTGTATTTATGACATAGGGTTACTTTAAAAAAATATTTATTCTGTTGGTTGGTATGGAATTCCCAAATTGAAGGAAGCTAAATTTTGGAGTTTGGTCGTCAAGTTTTCGTAGTGTAGTGGTTATCACGTGCGCCTAACACGCGCAAGGTCCCCGGTTCGAGCCATGGCGAAAACAACTTTATTTTGTTTACTTTAAAATTATATTTATTCTGTTGGTTGGTATGGAATCCTCAAATTGAAGGAAGCTAAATATTGGAGTTTGGTCGTCAAGTTTTCGTAGTGTAGTGGTTATCACGTGCGCCTAACACGCGCAAGGTCCCCGGTTCGAGCCCGGGCGAAAACAACTTTCTTTTGTATTTCTGACATGAGGTTACTTTTAAGTTATATTTATTCTGTTAGTTTGGTAACGATTCCTAACAATGAAGGAAGCTAAAAATAGGAATTTGGTCGTCAAGTTTTCGTAGTGTAGTGGTTATCACGTGCGCCTAACACGCGCAAGGTCCCCGGTTCAAGCCCGGGCGAAAACATATTTCTTTTGTATTTATGACATAAGGTTACTTTAAAAAAATATTTATTCTGTTAGTTTTGTAACGAATCCCCAAATTGAAGGAAGCTAAATATTGGAGTTTGGTCGTCAAGTTTTCGTAGTGTAGTGGTTATCACGTGCGCCTCACACGCGCAAGGTCCCCGGTTCGAGCCCTGGCGAAAACAATTTTCTTTTGTATTTCTGACATGAGGTTACTTTAAAAAAATATTTATTCTGTTGGTTGGTATGAAATCCCCAGATTGAAGGAAGCTAAATATTGCAGTTTGGTCGTCAAGTTTTCGTAGTGTAGTGGTTATCACGTGCGCCTAACACGCGCAAGGTCCCCGGTTCAAGCCCGGGCGAAAACAATTTTCTTTTGTATTTCTGACATGAGGTTACTTTAAATAAATATTTATTCTGTTAGTTTGGTAACGATCCCAACATTGAAGGAAGCTAAAAATAGGAATTTGGTCGTCAAGTTTTCGTAGTGTAGTGGTTATCACGTGCGCCTAACACGCGCAAGGTCCCCGGTTCGAGCCCGGGCGAAAACAATTTTCTTTTGTATTTCTGACATGAGGTTACTTTTAAATTATATTTATTCTGTTAGTTTGGTAACGATCCCAACATTGAAGGAAGCTAAAAATAGGAATTTGGTCGTCAAGTTTTCGTAGTGTAGTGGTTATCACGTGCGCCTAACACGCGCAAGTTCCCCGGTTCAAGCCCGGGCGAAAACAATTTTCTTTTGCATTTCTGACATGAGGTTACTTTAAAAAAATATTTATTCTGTTAGTTTTGTAACGAATCCCCAAATTGAAGGAAGCTAAATATTGCAGTTTGGTCGTCAAGTTTTCGTAGTGTAGTGGTTATCACGTGCGCCTCACACGCGCAAGGTCCCCGGTTCGAGCCCTGGCGAAAACAATTTTCTTTTGTATTTCTGACATGAGGTTACTTTAAAAAAATATTTATTCTGTAGGTTGGTATGAAATCCCCAGATTGAAGGAAGCTAAATATTGCAGTTTGGTCGTCAAGTGTTCGTAGTGTAGTGGTTATCACGTGCGCCTAACACGCGCAAGGTCCCCGGTTCGAGCCCGGGCGAAAACAATTTTCTTTTGTATTTCTGACATGGGGTTACTTTAAAAAAAATATTTATTCTGTTGGTTGGTATGGAATCCCCAGATTGAAGGAAGCTAAATATTGGAGTTCGGTCTTCAAGTTTTCGTAGCGTAGTGGTTATCACGTGCGCCTAACACGCGCAAGGTCCCCGGTTCAAGCCCTGGCGAAAACAACTTTCTTTTGTTTACTTTAAAATTATATTTATTCTGTTGGTTGGTATGGAATCCCCAAAATGAAGAAAGCTAAATATTGGAGTTTGGTCGTCAAGTTTTCGTAGTGTAGTGGTTATCACGTGCGCCTCACACGCGCAAGGTCCCCGGTTCGAGCCCGGGCGAAAACAATTTTCTTTTGTATTTCTGACATTAGGTTACTTTAAAATTATATTTATTCTGTTAGTTTTGTAACGAATCCCCAGATTGAAGGAAGCTAAATATTGGAGTTCGGTCGTCAAGTTTTCGTAGTGTAGTGGTTATCACGTGCGCCTAACACGCGCAAGGTCCCCGGTTCAAGCCCTGGCGAAAACATATTTCTTTTGTTTACTTTAAAATTATATTTATTCTGTTGGTTGGTATGGAATCCCCAAATTGAAGGAAGCTCAATATTGGAGTTTGGTCGTCAAGTTTTCGTAGTGTAGTGGTTATCACGTGCACCTAACACGCGCAAGGTCCCCGGTTCGAGCCCGCGCGAAAACAACTTTCTTTTGTATTTCTGACATCAGGTTACTTTAAAAAAATATTTATTCTGTTAGTTTTGTAACGAATCCCCAAAATGAAGGAAGCTAAATATTGGAGTTTGGTCGCCAAGTTTTCGTAGTGTAGTGGTTATCACGTGCGCTTTACACGCGCAAGGTCCCCGGTTCGAGCCCGGGCGAAAACAATTTTCTTTTGTATTTTTGACATGAGGTTACTTTAAAATTATATTTATTCTGTTAGTTTTGTAACGAATCCCCAGATTGAAGGAAGCTAAATATTGGAGTTCGGTCGTCAAGTTTTCGTAGTGTAGTGGTTATCACGTGCACCTAACACGCGCAAGGTCCCCGGTTCAAGCCCGGCCGAAAACAATTTTCTTTTGTATTTATGACATAGGGTTACTTTAAAAAAATATTTATTCTGTTGGTTGGTATGGAATTCCCAAATTAAAGGAAGCTAAATTTTGGAGTTTGGTCGTCAAGTTTTCGTAGTGTAGTGGTTATCACGTGCGCCTAACACGCGCAAGGTCCCCGGTTCGAGCCATGGCGAAAACAACTTTATTTTGTTTACTTTAAAATTATATTTATTCTGTTGGTTGGTATGGAATCCTCAAATTGAAGGAAGCTAAATATTGGAGTTTGGTCGTCAAGTTTTCGTAGTGTAGTGGTTATCACGTGCGCCTAACACGCGCAAGGTCCCCGGTTCGAGCCCGGGCGAAAACAACTTTCTTTTGTATTTCTGACATGAGGTTACTTTTAAGTTATATTTATTCTGTTAGTTTGGTAACGATTCCTAACAATGAAGGAAGCTAAAAATAGGAATTTGGTCGTCAAGTTTTCGTAGTGTAGTGGTTATCACGTGCGCCTAACACGCGCAAGGTCCCCGGTTCAAGCCCGGGCGAAAACATATTTCTTTTGTATTTATGACATAAGGTTACTTTAAAAAAATATTTATTCTGTTAGTTTTGTAACGAATCCCCAAATTGAAGGAAGCTAAATATTGGAGTTTGGTCGTCAAGTTTTCGTAGTGTAGTGGTTATCACGTGCGCCTCACACGCGCAAGGTCCCCGGTTCGAGCCCTGGCGAAAACAATTTTCTTTTGTATTTCTGACATGAGGTTACTTTAAAAAAATATTTATTCTGTTGGTTGGTATGAAATCCCCAGATTGAAGGAAGCTAAATATTGCAGTTTGGTCGTCAAGTTTTCGTAGTGTAGTGGTTATCACGTGCGCCTAACACGCGCAAGGTCCCCGGTTCAAGCCCGGGCGAAAACAATTTTCTTTTGTATTTCTGACATGAGGTTACTTTAAATAAATATTTATTCTGTTAGTTTGGTAACGATCCCAACATTGAAGGAAGCTAAAAATAGGAATTTGGTCGTCAAGTTTTCGTAGTGTAGTGGTTATCACGTGCGCCTAACACGCGCAAGGTCCCCGGTTCGAGCCCGGGCGAAAACAATTTTCTTTTGTATTTCTGACATGAGGTTACTTTTAAATTATATTTATTCTGTTAGTTTGGTAACGATCCCAACATTGAAGGAAGCTAAAAATAGGAATTTGGTCGTCAAGTTTTCGTAGTGTAGTGGTTATCACGTGCGCCTAACACGCGCAAGTTCCCCGGTTCAAGCCCGGGCGAAAACAATTTTCTTTTGCATTTCTGACATGAGGTTACTTTAAAAAAATATTTATTCTGTTAGTTTTGTAACGAATCCCCAAATTGAAGGAAGCTAAATATTGGAGTTTGGTCGTCAAGTTTTCGTAGTGTAGTGGTTATCACGTGCGCCTCACACGCGCAAGGTCCCCGGTTCGAGCCCTGGCGAAAACAATTTTCTTTTGTATTTCTGACATGAGGTTACTTTAAAAAAATATTTATTCTGTAGGTTGGTATGAAATCCCCAGATTGAAGGAAGCTAAATATTGCAGTTTGGTCGTCAAGTGTTCGTAGTGTAGTGGTTATCACGTGCGCCTAACACGCGCAAGGTCCCCGGTTCAAGCCCGGGCGAAAACAATTTTCTTTTGTATTTCTGACATGAGGTTACTTTAAATAAATATTTATTCTGTTGGTTGGTATGAAATCCCCAGATTGAAGGAAGCTAAATATTGGAGTTTGGTCGTCAAGTTTTCGTAATGTAGTGGTTATCACGTGCGCCTAACACGCGCAAGGTCCCCGGTTCAAGCCCGGGCGAAAACAACTTTCTTTTGTATTTCTGACATGAGGTTACTTTTAAGTTATATTTATTCTGTTAGTTTGGTAACGATTCCTAACAATGAAGGAAGCTAAAAATAGGAATTTGGTCGTCAAGTTTTCGTAGTGTAGTGGTTATCACGTGCGCCTAACACGCGCAAGGTCCCCGGTTCAAGCCCGGGCGAAAACAATTTTCTTTTGTATTTCTGACATGAGGTTACTTTAAATAAATATTTATTCTGTTAGTTTGGTAACGATCCCAACATTGAAGGAAGCTAAAAATAGGAATTTGGTCGTCAAGTTTTCGTAGTGTAGTGGTTATCACGTGCGCCTAACACGCGCAAGGTCCCCGGTTCGAGCCCGGGCGAAAACAATTTTCTTTTGTATTTCTGACATGAGGTTACTTTTAAATTATATTTATTCTGTTAGTTTGGTAACGATCCCAACATTGAAGGAAGCTAAAAATAGGAATTTGGTCGTCAAGTTTTCGTAGTGTAGTGGTTATCACGTGCGCCTAACACGCGCAAGTTCCCCGGTTCAAGCCCGGGCGAAAACAATTTTCTTTTGCATTTCTGACATGAGGTTACTTTAAAAAAATATTTATTCTGTTAGTTTTGTAACGAATCCCCAAATTGAAGGAAGCTAAATATTGGAGTTTGGTCGTCAAGTTTTCGTAGTGTAGTGGTTATCACGTGCGCCTCACACGCGCAAGGTCCCCGGTTCGAGCCCTGGTGAAAACAATTTTCTTTTGTATTTCTGACATGAGGTTACTTTAAAAAAATATTTATTCTGTAGGTTGGTATGAAATCCCCAGATTGAAGGAAGCTAAATATTGCAGTTTGGTCGTCAAGTGTTCGTAGTGTAGTGGTTATCACGTGCGCCTAACACGCGCAAGGTCCCCGGTTCAAGCCCGGGCGAAAACAATTTTCTTTTGTATTTCTGACATGAGGTTACTTTAAATAAATATTTATTCTGTTGGTTGGTATGAAATCCCAAGATTGAAGGAAGCTAAATATTGGAGTTTGGTCGTCAAGTTTTCGTAGTGTAGTGGTTATCACGTGCGCCTAACACGCGCAAGGTCCCCGGTTCAAGCCCGGGCGAAAACAATTTTCTTTTGTATTTCTGACATGAGGTTACTTTTAAATTATATTTATTCTGTTAGGTTGGTAACTGTTCCCAACATTGAAGAAGCTAAAAAAAGGAATTTGGTTGTCAAGTTTTCGTAGTGTAGTGGTTATCACGTGCGCTTTACACGCGCAAGGTCCCCGGTTCGAGCCCGGGCGAAAACAACTTTCTTTTGTATTTCTGACATGAGGTTACTTTTAAATTATATTTATTCTGTTAGTTTGGTAACGATCCCAACATTGAAGGAAGCTAAAAATAGGAATTTGGTCGTCAAGTTTTCGTAGTGTAGTGGTTATCACGTGCGCCTAACACGCGCAAGGTCCCCGGTTCGAGCCCGGGCGAAAACAATTTTCTTTTGTATTTCTGACATGAGGTTACTTTTAAATTATATTTATTCTGTTAGTTTGGTAACGATCCCAACATTGAAGGAAGCTAAAAATAGGAATTTGGTCGTCAAGTTTTCGTAGTGTAGTGGTTATCACGTGCGCCTAACACGCGCAAGGTCCCCGGTTCAAGCCCGGGCGAAAACAATTTTCTTTTGCATTTCTGACATGAGGTTACTTTAAAAAAATATTTATTCTGTTAGTTTTGTAACGAATCCCCAAATTGAAGGAAGCTAAATATTGCAGATTTGCCTTCAAGTTTTCGTAGTGTAGTGGTTATCACGTGTGCTTTACACGCGCAAGGTCCCCGGTTTGAGCCCGGGCGAGAACAACTTTCTTTTGTATTTCTGACATGAGGTTAGTTTAAAATTATATTTATTCTGTTGGTTGGTATGAAATCCCCAGATTGAAGGAAGCTAAATATTGGAGTTTGGTCGTCAAGTTTTCGTAGTGTAGTGGTTATCACGTGCGCCTAACACGCGCAAGGTCCCCGGTTCGAGCCCGGGCGAAAACAATTTTCTTTTGAATATCTGACATGAGGTTACTTTTAAATTGCATTTGTTCTGTTAGTTTGGTAATGATTCTCAACATTGAAGGAAGCTAAACATTGGAATTTGGTCGTCAAGTTTTCGTAGTGTAGTGGTTATCACGTGCGCCTTATAAGCTCAAGTATACCAAATGTAGGGATATTTTTTTAAATGCTGATTCAACCTCTTATTCCAAACTACAAAGTTTAAAAACCAACTACTTTCATACACTCAGATTCTTAATTAAACTAAAATAAGTTAACTTGACACTTACAATCATTGGATACTGTCGGTAAACAGTGTTGCCCGAAGGCCCACACTTCGTGTATCACAACTAATATTCAATAACAAACCTGTGAAAATTTAGGCTCATTGTCATCGGAGTCGGGAGAAAATAACGGGAAAACCCACCCTTGTTTTCGCACGTTTCGCCGTGTTATGACATGTGTTTAAAATAAATTGATACTTGTTTTAATGTTTTCTCAAAAAGTAAACAAGAGAAGTCTTTCACCATTACCTTCTGTAAACCATGTAAGTTATTTGTAAATCTGTGAACTTTAATTTTGTTTTCTGTTCCGAAAGTGTCCACTGGCTTTAAATCAGACATTCAAGTTATAATTTTGTGTGTCAATGAAACTCTTTATTTTGTTGATAACTGAAATAATTTTCCTTGACACAACAAATCAGAAATAAAATATGTGATTTTGTTGTGTCAATGAAACTCATTTTAGTTTTAATGAGTAAGTATTTAATCTCTTTGTCAGGCTTAATGGGATTCCTGATGCGAGACTATGTCACTAATCGACTATGTCCAAATACCTGTTGAGGTAAACACCCGATTCTGGTATATTGTCAACCAAACCATGGTTGTCAGGGAAACTATTACAAACATCCTAACAAGTGTTTGAAAAAATATGTTTTACAAAACATCAACACATCTGTCTCTATTAAGTTAAGTTCCAAAAAAGGAATACGTTTGGTATATTGTTCAACCCAAACCAGGGTTGTCAGGGAAACTATAACAAACATTCCAACAAATTTCTGCAAAATATTGTTTACTTAATCATCTGAAACGTCAACGCGTCTGTTTATGTTATCAAGTTAAAGGAATACGTTGCCTTGGATCGGTCGAGTTGGTCTTTAAAAAGCGTTTGTAGGCC
This sequence comes from Asterias amurensis, assembly GCF_032118995.1. Lineage (NCBI taxonomy): Eukaryota > Metazoa > Echinodermata > Asteroidea > Forcipulatida > Asteriidae > Asterias > Asterias amurensis. The sequence continues at coordinate 23,677,008 of NC_092650.1, read as the reverse complement.
TAACCGTTTGTTATAAAATGCATATGGTTAGAAAGATGTTAAAAGTAGAATACAATGATCCACACAAATTTGCCTCGAAATTGCGTAGTTTTCCTTTTACTTTACGAACTAACACGGTCGGCCATTTGTGGGAATACAAAATTTGACTCCCATAAATGGCCGATCGTGTTAGTCGACGAGGTAAAAGGAAAACCACGCAATTTCGAGTGATACTTGTGTGGATCATTATATTCTATACCATATGCATTTCATAACAAACGGTTTCAAACACTTTTCAAAGACCAACTCGTCCGATCCAAGGCAACGTGTTCTTTTAAGTTGCAAAAAAGGATTAATAATTGTTCAGGTTGCTTTATGTTATGACAAACAAACCTTTACTAAGGGCTTGGGATATCGTTTTTTTTTCTAAGTGGTTGTTATTATATTGTATTCTCTGTACTATATGTGCTGCATTTTACCAAATTTTTTCTTTTCCGTATTTGAGTGCTGTGAGGTATAGCATAAGGCGCTTTAAATATCAATGTGTGGTGAAGAGGTTTTCAACTAGTGGTTTAGACCCAACGAGGCCTGGTTCTTGATAATTTTACCGAGACGAAGTCCATTAAATTGAGTGAATAAATGAGTGGTTATTCGACAACGTACAAGTAATAGATTCTGAACTGAAAAACGAATTTTTCAAAAAGCAAGTGCACACTGTTTTTTCTTTTAAATTATATTAATTTTAATTTTATTCGCATAATCAGAGAAATTACAAGCGACATTAACTGATTAGCCAAGGATAGCTTCAACAAGCTTTTTTACTACAGCTTTATTTTTCGTCAAAATGTTACTATAAGTACGCCATTTGTGGGGATTTTAGTGAAGGTTTGTGACTAACTCCATTACACAACCGTAGGGTTAACTGCTCTTTACATAATTATTTCCGAATTTTCCTTTAAATACCTCCACATAAACAGGTGCTACTTATAGGTTTTTTTAATCGAATGTTCAGAAGCGAATCTAATAGTTTGTTTGCCTAGTCTGTTATTAGGAGTCTCGACACGCAATGACACCCTTTTCACAAAAACGGATTAGTTCCGTTTTCCCGTGTATTTCAATAATGGCCTAGTTTAAAAGGGAAACCCCCCTGGACAAAATCTAAACAACAAGTTAACTTCCCAACAAAGGAACAATATTTTCTTCATTGTGGAGCCCTTGGGGTATAGGTTTCACGCAAGCACAATGAGCAGTCACGACCATCACACACTCGGGTGAGTATTGACACTGGATGAATTTGTTGAAAGACACAAAAATACTTTTGCTGGCCGTTGCTATGGGTAACATGTAAACAATCTCGTTTGCACTTTTATCCAAGGGCCCAATACCATGGCTCTGCGTAGAATTTCCCTATGGATTCCCTTTTCCCCCTTTTCTGTTTGCTTCTCGGTCTTCAAAGTGCATATGATTAGAATACTTCACGCCGATGCGTAACTTCTAGCATGGAGGAAAACCTCCTTGCTTCTATAAAGAACTGCACATGACATCTCAAAGGTTTCACTACATGATTCTCACAACACACACGCAGGGAAAAAGCTTTATTAAAGGAACACGTTGCCTTGGATCGGGCGAGTTGGTCTATATAAAGCGTTTGTAACCGCTTTTTGAAAATGCGTATGGTTGGAAAGATGTTTTAAAAAGTAAAATACAATGATCCACACAAGTTTTCCTCGAAATTGCGTGGTTTTCCTTTTACTGTACAAACTAACACGGTCGGCCATTTATGGGAGTCAAACCATAAATGGCCGACCGTGTTAGTCGACGAGGTAAAAGGAAAACCGTGCGATTTCGAGGCATGTTTGTGTGGGTCATTGTATTTTACTTTTACAACATCTTTCTACTCATATGCATTTTATAACAAACGGTTACAAACGCTTTTCAAAGACCAACTCGACCGATCTAAGGAAACGTGTTCCTTTAACAAAACTTCAATACAAATATTCCAAATATGTTCAATCCTTTCCGGTCCTACTATTTTCTTTGGTGTCTTTTTATGGTGCATATATCGAGTACCATAAACAATGTTTGTGGCAACACTTGGTTGCATCTTGCTTTCACGCGGCAGCTTTATTTATACTAAAATGTGCACTTCCAAATATTCTTGCTTCATGTAAATAGGTTTTTCTTAACATAAACATATTTATTTTGTTCCTCATATTTATTATTTTCCAAAGTTTATCTTTACTGTATTTAAATGTTTGTTAAAGATTCTATTCCCGTTTTAAGATTGGATTGATAGGCTTTTGAGTCACAGTGGTTAGGCTCACTTTTATTAATCCTGGCCATCTTAGAATGGGCTTGTCCTGTCTGTTTTTATAATTGTCTTGCTTGATTGCCAGTGCTCTGTCTCATTCAATCATTGGTTTACAATTGTTCTAGGCCTCATAAGTTTACATTCATTGTTTCTTACACTGTTATATGTCTTTAGTATATGGTAATATTGTATCTTGTACTGTTTGTTGACATCTTGGCCGAATAAATCAATAATAATATATAATAATGATAATGTATGATTTCACTCTTCCCTCTATAACCTGTGGACTCGGATATTACCCACAGCGCATGCATTTTAGTTGAGATAGCGCCATGAAATTGAGCTCCGGTCACGATTTGTCCTTTGTGTACAGTTACTATGGATACACAACAACAAATTCAGTGTCGTGTTTGTTCAACCATGCAAGAAGAAAACGCCAAGGACACGGAAGTTCATTGACAGCGTTTGAAAATAGTCGTCAAAAAAAAAAATACGCACACTCTTGTGAAATCTAAGGTTTGCGGAAATCGTTCATAATACAAAGTGCCGAAACATAACAATACTACATAATTGTCAAAACGTGATTATAACTTTACAAATCATCTCGACAAGTTTATTTATTTATTTATTTCTTCTTTACCCTGGGGAAACCTCTCAGTGAAACACTGTTTTCCAGAGGTGCCCAGCGACTACATAAACATTAAATTTGTAAAATTGTATTAATATAAAAATATATTTATAATAACACTAATTAATATTAAAAATATAAAAACAACAAAATTTAAATAAAGACTACGGGTATACAATAACAGCACAAAAACTATACAACAAGCAAAACATACAATAGCACTAGTAAAAATAGCTGTGTCATCTGCTTAAAATACATTTTAGAGTCTATCGGAAGAATATTGGCAAAATCATTCATGTTCAATGTAAAAAGAAGTGTCACAAGCATAAAACCAATAGGAGACTTCGGAACGCTAGGTGGCAGCAGACTTACCAGGTAAATTTCCATTGTTTACGTAGTTCTGAGCATGCGCACATTACCGAGTCAATGGATTTTACCTGGTAAGTCTGCTGCCACAAAGAGTCCCAAAAGTCTCCCATTGATTCTACAAATGGAAAACGTGGACAGTGCCTTCGTTAAGATTGACTGCCACTGCCGGTGATTACAGTTGAATGAACCCGCTGGTATAGATTTGTTGAAATCCGACTTCGTATCAGGTTTTTTCTTTTACCATCAGAAACCTTATCTTCAAGAAGAACAATTTGAACTCGTAAAAAAAATAAGTGGCAATTTTAAGATGTAGAGCATAAATGTTGAAAACTTTGCAATTCATGTGTTCCTTTATTCAAACCATGCAATGAACGGTAATACGTTTATTTTCTACGTATTGAACGAAAATCACACTACTCAAATCATGGGCAGCAACTGGATCTGAGTAGGGGTGTGGGGAAAAGAGGTGGGGACAACATTTTATTAAGTTTAAATAAACTTGGTTTGTCCTGTGTGCCAACTTAGCCTCAGGCTAATTTGTACTTGAATGAGGCCGATTTCCTGCGAGTTTTTTTAACTGAACTTGACCTATATAGGGTCTACCTGTAGTTCATTTCAGACATAATGGAATTTTCACAAACTACTTCCTGAAATTCATTTAATAAAAAAGTCACTGTAAAAACACAAAATTCCCTTGCATAAATAGTATTCCAGATTTTTTCAGGTGTTGTCAGAAACTGCTGTTTAGTGCAGTGGTTTAAGCTATGAAGTTAATTGTGTTAAGCATCCTTTTGATTTGACAAGGAGCGTTTCAACAGGTTTCAGATTATGTTGATTAGTACGTGGGCATTGGAGCTGTGTCTGCCTTGAACCGGATGAAACTGGCCACCACCAAAACAAGGGTGAATGTTCCAACGCCCAAGATGAAGACAAGCCAGATCTTTATCAAGCTGCAGTTGGCATCATACTGCTGGCTGCTGGGCTAGCTCTTGACAAATCATGAGTTGATCAATTTTCCTTAACGATCTGCAACAGACAGAAAAAACAACTCATATACAAAATTGAGTTTGCGTCTCTGGTCCTCCAAGGGAAGCGTATGCCATAAAAAAAAAACCACTGCACCCGAAAGTGACATTGAGGAAGAGCAAGTTAATCAGGAAATATTTCTCAAAATGTTTCGTAAAATATTACATGGATATCGTTTAAAGGCAAGGTACACGTTTGGTAGTTACTAAACAAAATATTGTAACTATTATAAAATATTGCCCAGTGCCCACTCTGCCATTTTGTCTAACACACTCATGAGGAAAATATTCATTTTCATTTCCGTAAATTGATATCAAGCAACAGAAGACAAGTTACAGAAGTCATAACCCGATTCAAGCTCTCGGTGTCAGTTATTTGACTTTTTATGGTTACGCTTTATTGTTAGTAAAGGAATATAAATGACACATGCTGAAGATAAAAGAACACAGAGAACAACGTATCTTGGAATCTGATATAAAACAGTTTCCCTGCCGTCGTTTTCACCAAACTCTTGCTTACTTAGGATTAATTTTAAGACTTAGGACGAGTTAAGTTCCGTAACCATAGACGTTAAGACGCGTTGAACCCATCCTAAGTTGGGACTAGTTACTTATCCTAACTCGAGATAGGGTTAAGCCTATAGCGTTTCGTGAAATCAGCTGCTCAGTGGGCTCTTTGACATGTTTTTCTAAAATTGCATTAAAAAAAAAAAAAAAAAAAAAAGGAATGTGTGTTTTCGTTTTAGGCCTAAACGAAACTGATTTATTTTGGGTAATCCCCGGTTTACTTGGAATTAAAAGGACTGACTAATACAAGTCTATATGTTTTCCCTTTCCCGTTCGCTCCACCATGTCAGGCATGTTTCTGTTCATTCAAGGCCGTTTGAATGTAGAAACCTTTAGACTTAGTTAATGGTTCAATCGTTTTACACAACATGTTGAATTTTAGTTCTGTGTTTACGAGTTGGTATATGCCCCTGATTGTTAAGCTTTAAGTTGTTAAGATTGTTACCCATATCAAATGGTTTTGTTGTGAATTGTTCAATCCAGGTAATTTGGATACCTCTCTAGATTGTAATAAAACATTTCAGGTAAACATGTCCTTCATAAATTGAGACGCATCTTTAAACTAAGCTTTGCCTGGGCCTGGCATTAAACGGAGACAACTAAGGCAACCGTTGTCAATTGTCTTGGTCTTGGTGCCCCTTCAGAAGTTTCCAATAGACTTCAAGGATTTTCCAAAAAGAAATTACCCTCTCAACAAAGACTGAACTTAAAATCTGCATATAAGTATTAATGAGAACTGGGGATCGCGCATAGCCTATCTGCATCTCTACTACCAAAATTCTTTAGTTATTTATGTCTGATAGTTATTTATGTTTCTTTTAAATGGTATTGATTTACTTTACAAGTTACAAATGTATTTAATTAAATTATTTAATAACAAGAGCATATAATAAATATTGCCGTTTTATTTTGAAAACTCATGATTGTAACTATTTTATTTACATGTCATTCTTTTTGAGGATGTCATACCTTGTACAAGCTTAGGGATCTTGTAGGCCTATGTGACCTCCCCATTAAAGGCAAAAATGGTAACTACTCAAAATAACTGTTAGCATAAAAACTTACTTGGTAACATACATGCACTGGAGAGCTGTTGATAGTATACAACTTTGTGAGAAAAGTCTCTCTCTGAGATAACGTAGTTTCCGATAAAGAAGTAATTTGCCATGAAATTGATTTCGAGACCTCAGAATTAGATTTTGATTTCTTGAAATCGAGCATCTGAAAGCACACAACTTCGTGTGACCATGGTGATTTTTCTTCCATAAGGCCTATTATCTCGCAACTTCGAAGACTAATTGAGTTCAAATTTTCACAGGTTTGTTATTTTGTGCATATATATGTTGAGATACACCGAGTGAGAAGATTGGTCTTTCACAAAGGTGTCCATTGCCCTTAAGTATCGATAAGTATTTTGGTATTTTGCCTACTGGTATATTGAAAATAAACCTGATCCTGAAACCTGAACCTAGATCTCTAACAACCGACCATTTCAGTTTCAATTTCAACTAGTTTATTAATATAGTACTCTGCACTTCCTGTATTCACGAAACCAATTTTATCTTTCCATGAACTGAATAAACTCGATCAAGGACACACTCTTTATATAAACCATTAGCACACACTAATTACTGTAGTGCAACATTAGAAGGAAGTGTTTTGAGATCAATCGGCGAATGTAGTACCTTAAGACAAGTTGTACGAACTACAAAAACAAAGATTACTATTGCGGGATGCGAAGGTAAGTTTTCAAGTATGTATTGCTCTGTGGGTTTAACCAAGTAAATTTTACACAGTCACCGAGATGTAGCATAAGGGGAACGTAAACCTTAATTTTTTTGGAACCGTTCGATTATTTTAATCGAATTTAAAGACACCGGAAACTATTGGTAATTGTCAAAGGCTAGTCTTCTTACTTGGTGTGTCTCAACATATACATACAATAACAAATCTGTAATAATTTGAGCTCAATCGGTCGTCGGAGTTGCGAGATAATAATGAAAGAAAAAAACACCCTTGTCACACGAAGTTGTGCGCTTTCAGATGCTTGATTTCGAGACCTCAAAATCTAATTCTGAGGTCTCGAAATCAAATTCGGGGAAAAAATACTTCTTTCTCGAAAACCATGTCACTCTAGAGAAAGGCGTTTCTCACAATGTTTTATACTATCAACATCTCCCCATTACTAGTCAACTAAGGTTTTATGCTAATAATTGTTTTGAGTAATTACCAATAGTGTCCACTGCCTTTAAAGCAATCGCACAACATCGGTGAACAGTATTGTCCAAGGCCCACACTTCGTGTATCACAACTTATATATAAAATAACAAACCTGTGACAATTCGGGCTCAATTGGTCATCGGAGTCGGGAGAAAATAAAGGGAAACCTACCCTTGTTTCCGCACGTTTCGCCGTGTCATTACATGTGTTTAAAATAAATCCGTTATTCTCGATTTCGAGAATTGATAATTGTTTTAATATTTTCTCAAAAAGTAAAGCATTTCATGGAATAATATTTCAAGGAAAGTCTTTCACCATTACCTTCTGTAAACCCAGTAAGTTATTTGTAAATCTGTGTTCTGTGCAGAAAGTGTATAATGGCTTTAAATGTAGCTATATTGTATACAATAAAACTCACATGTGAAAATGAATTTTAAATGGAAGCGTTTTTGAGATATCGCCAATAATAATAATGTGGAGCGGTTATGTTCCCGCAGGAAAAGTTAATACCATCAGTGATGTTCATCTTGCAAAATTTCATCGTCCTAAGTTTGAACTGTTTGTTTATATTTGTTTTAAGGTTTCAGGTTGATTTCTATGAAATAACATAACTTCATTTCAACAACAAATATTTCATAGAAGAAACTATTCCAGTATGATTATCGTAATCCGTAACCTTTCTGACTGGAATTAAACGATGATGTTTTTATATCGCTATACGTATACAATCTCTCGGAATGAATTTAAAGTGAGGAGAGCACTGAAAGTTTTAAATCATTATTGACATTTGTTTCTCATTTATTACTCTTTTAGGGGGCAAGATTAGAACGAGCTTCAAACACAGACATTATGGGAATTATCAGCTATTGTGTGATTTTCTTTCTTGCTTCGTGGCTTCCGTTCTCACAGTGAGTGTGTTATTATTTTGTAATTTGTGTCGATAAAAATATTTTGTATGTACTTAGCAAAGAACGGCTCCCTCTGAATAACGTTAGTTTTCGAGAAAGAAGTAATTTTCCACGAATTTGATTTCCAGACCTCATAATTAGATTTGGTGGCCCCCGAAATCAAGCATCTGAAAGCACACAACCACAACTTCGTGTGACAGTTTTTTCTTCTTCAATTACTATCTCGCAGTTTCGACGACCAATTGAGATCAAATTTTCACAGGTTTGTTATTTTGTGCATATGTTGAGATACACCAATTAAAAAGACTGGTTTTTGACAGTTACCAAAGGTGTCCAGCTGTCAATTTCACCAAACTCTTCCTAACTTAGGATTAATCTTAGGACTTAGGACGAGTAAAGTTCCGTATTCAAATACGTAGGACGCATTGAACCCATCCTAAGTTAGGACGGGTTACTCGTCCTAACTCGAGTTAGGATTCATCCTAGCGTTTCGTGAAATCGGCTGCAGTGTCTTAAAAAAGAGAGGAGAATAATATGTCCATTTTAACCAACTCTGTTGATAGGACTGATTTATGCCCGGATACATGTAAACAGCGCTATACTGCAAAATGTAGCTTCTTCGGCTGGAGTAGATGCACCAGATATAGGTAAGTTCTTTCTTTCGTAATTTGAAAAGGCAAAATAGCTGTGTTTACGGGACAGCCATTTATGGTTGATTTTCCCTTCAAAATAAAAAGCATTATTTTGTATGATACCGTAAGGCATACACTTTTTTTCAATAAAAATGTATTGTCAATAAAAAAAGAGATTAAAGATGGAAAATGTACATGTCAAGGCATTGATGAAAGCTCCAAAACTGAACACTAAAAAGTATAGTTTTTAAGATAAAACTAGATTTAAACAAACACTGATGAAGGATAAGTTAAAAACACGTTAAGAACTTAACGAAAACACCACATATGTCAAGACTTGTAACTGTAAACATGACATGCAGTATGAAAGGTACGTCAAGCGAGGGCTTCAGTCTGCCTTGAAATATGGGCACGTGCATGCATTCAAACCGAGGACTTTAACAAAAGGGATCCGGGAAAAAGTCACACCGAGGACGTCCTCGATTCGATTAAGTGTATAAAACCAATGGGGACGTCTAAAATGGGGTCAGTTGCTATCACAAAGAGTTGAACAAAGGAAGGTCCCCGATTGCGGGTGTTTACACACTATTTGAGTACGTGTGTGTGTGGAGGAGGGGGGGGGGTCATCTGGCGTAAAAAATAAATTAATGTCCTTTGTTTTTGGTGCAAATGGTCCCTTGCTACAAAATTTATGAGCGTGGATTGTTATCACCGTGCGAGACTGATTTTTGAGATTTCACGCCATGATAGTGCACACACCACTGGTAACCCAAAGCGCAAAATTGATATACCAGCCAAATAATATTATAGTACCAGCGGAATGCGTCCACTAAGCTTTTCCCCACACGTTGTACTCGGTAAGCCATTGTTTTATCGGTCGTACGTCATATACATGTGTGGGGAAATAAGAGAAAAGGCATCCAAACGAATCAGATTCAGAGTTGTAACTGCACCACATAATTCTAGATGATGTTCCTTCTGTAAATACTGTCTCAAAAAATCGAATATCATTATTGGTGCTGGATTCCGGGACAATTGAACAACAAAGTGATTGGGTATATTATCTTCATGACGAATTGGTAATCCTGATCAACTGATGGGAAAAGATAGCACACAATAGCATGCGTTGTGTGGGCAACCTCACATAGGACGTCGGTCAATAAACAAATTGGCTCCCTTCCCACAATGATGTAGTGAGCCCCTTTCACTCCCTTGCTAAACTGTAGCATGGTTGTAAGACTTTACAAAATGTACCTCGTGTGAAAGGACAATAATTTTTGTAGTGTCCAGGGTCCCTTGTCAAATCTTGTCCAACATTGCTACATTTTGTCGGAGGTCCGGACCTACGACAAACTCTTACACTGGCGGAAGTTTTGACCAAGGACGTGGGCTACATCATCGTGTGAAAGGAACCCTTGTTTATTGAGCAACGTCCTATGTGAAAATGCCCATACATTACATGGTATTGTTGGTGCTATCTTGTCCAACTAAGGTGATCAGGATTACCAATTCGTCATATCACTCTTATGTCGCACAAGGGTTGTTAGTTTTTTAACTTTTCAGTGTGAAAGCTCACAAATTCAGTTACACATGGTGAAACCAAATAAACAATCCAAGCTCGTAAATTTTGTAGCAAAGGACCCTGGGTACATTTTGGCCATGTGAAAAGGGCTTTTGGTCAAAACTACTGCTTGTGTGTCGTAGGTCCGGACCTCCGACAAAATGTAGCAATGTTGGAAAAGAATTTTACAAGGGACCCTGGACACTCTAAATATGGTTGTCCTTTCACATGAGGTACATTTTGTAAAATTTTACAACCATGCTTCAGTTTAGCAAGGTACCCTTGCTAAATTGCTCTCGTGTGAACGGGGCTTTACATGCTTAGGTTACATTTTGTCCATACTGGAAAAGGCACGCTATTGTAACAAGGTTCACCATTAGTCATTTAACTGCCCAAGAGTTGTGAAGAACCGGATGTTTTTTTTTAATGAGCATCGGTGACAACGGTTTAATGCACACCGATGGGTTTTATCGCCATGCATATTCATGACGCTGGCGCCTGCTGTCCATGTAATTACACACAAATGAATAGATTGGAGGACAGTCTCCCGAACAGTCAATAAACCTACGGTAGTAGAATATTATAGAGCAAGACATCTCTAAAGAACATACTCTACCTAGCAAGTAGATACACACAAGGTGTTACCGCAAACCAAAAACATTATTTATACCTCACCATGCAATGTCTCAATCATTTTTTTCTTTTAGTTTAAGTAACTAATTTTAAAAATATTTTGTGCTCCATATGTCTAAGTTTAGTTGTTATTATTTTCTCGTTTTCTGTTAATAGTGTTGCATTTTAGAATATTGTTTATATTTCATGTTAACCGCCTTGCATATAAGGCGCTATATAAATACTCATGTGTTATTATTATTTGTATTATTATTATTGTTAACCCTTGACGACAACTTGGACTAAAGGCCTTTAGCGACCGGATTAGTGAATGGTCCAGTTTATAAACTTATAACAGTTTAAAGTCGTTTGATAATAACTATACAGTTGGTACATTTTCAGGAATGTGAATGTTTTTGTAACATTTTGTATTGCATATTGAGAGGGATGCTAATGTGTTACTATGAGACACTTTGTGTTAATTGACAAACAGTCAGTTTGAATAGCATTGGACTCCCAACGAATTGAAGAAGCCGATTATTCAAATATCATGGCCATATGTCTTATGGCATAAAATATGCATGGTGCTCAACTTAAAAATAATTATCGGTATGTGCGTTAAAAGAACAGCTTGATCGTTTAAATTGGAAGTCTGCCGAAATATATATGTAGCTCTTTCCAGAGGTGGATTTCTCAAATAGGGAGTTCGTCGTTCTGACTGAGGACAAGCCTTAAAGGGTCCGGGAATTGTTTGTAACACAAAACCCAAAGTCAACAGATTTGCGTTAAACTTTACACAGTTTGAAGATAATGATGATAAAGCTTTCCTTAAAATGGTGCTTGCTGAGGTGCTGTAGTTTTTGAGAAATGAGTAAAACAATGTCACGAAATAATTTGTTAATAACTCCTAAAGAGCCTTAAGACTAGTCCTAAGAGTATAGGGCTTTCTTTGTGAAATCGATCCCAGCAGCCTTCCATAAATCATTTGTGACATTTGCTGCTCGTCCACCCGATACTCCACATTTCTGTTGGTAGAAAACACGACACAACCCGGTAGAAGTAATTTTTTCCACGAACGGCGGCTATGATGTGAAAACGCCCCAATCGACAGAACGAAGAAGAACCTTCGTCGCGCACATGGGCTGCCGAGCCATGACATTTCAAATTTCATGGTGTTAGGTCATGATAACCAGGGAGACGAGGTAGTAATCGGTGTTTGATAAGTACCTACTTTCGCTGACCCTTTGTTGTGGTTAACTACTGACAGAAATGTGGAGTATCGGGTGGCTCATCATCTGACAAAGGCCATACATTTGGATCATGCGATTCTGACAAACATTCTTCAGTCCAAGCTCGGATCTTACAAACAATAATCTTTATCTTAATGGTGGTTTGCAATCAAAGATTATAAGTGCGTTCGATTAGCTTCCCTGGGTCTATCTACCACGCGGTGCTCACCCGGGTGAGCCCCTGACAAGAGCTAAACGGACGATCAGTCACCGCTCTCGTATTGACGTCATGCACCTGGGGCCAGCCCCAAGTGACCCATTCCACAAGCAGGGCACTGGGGGCTGACCCGGGTGAGCCCCTGGAATGACGTCAAAGCTATGCGAACGCACCAGGGGCAGACCGGGGTCGACCCAGGGAAGCTAAACGAATGCACCCATTAGAGCACCGAAGATTATAGAGCGCCGAAGCTGAAGCTTTATCCATTGTTGAACGTGAAATATGCATGGGTAACATTTCAGCAAGTGAATGTTTTGTTTCAAATTGATAGGAATGGTCATTGTCTGCGCTGATCTGCACTTATCTATTGTTGCATCAAAATGGTGCCCAGTGGGATTTCACATTTCAGCCCGAGTTCCGAATCTTGCGCCATTGGCGCTCTATAATCTTTGTTTGAAATTGTCTAACAAAGAGTTGTCATCCAATGCACTCCCTACTGGCTCAGTTGTTTTGTCCCGATGATGCACGAGTTATTAATTAACTTGGCGCAGTTTCAAGAATATCTGAGTTGTTTGTCAAGTTTCTTGAAATGGGCGGAGCTGGGAAATTCGGTAATAGACCTTTCCTTTGCAACGTCACAGCTCGAGTTTTTACCAACCCAGTTTGCAAAATATGGAAATCCATAAATGCAAATCAGGAATCGATCGCCACTGTTTGTAACAATGCTACTAAATTAATAAAACATTGCGTTGATTTTGTTAAAAACAAAACAACTAATGATGAGAGGTATTTTTTTTAAATGAAAGTTTGCAGAAAATGTTGAATTTTGTTAAAACATCTATTAATACGATTAAGTGTTTAAAGCCATTGTACACTTTCGGTACAGAAAAAAATAAAAAAGTTCACAGATTTACAAATAACTTACAGGGTTTGCAGAAGGTAATGGTGAAAGACTTCTCTTGAAATATTATTCCATGAAATGCTTTACTTTTTGAGAAAACATTGAAACAATATCAATTCTCGATAGCGAGAATTACGGATTTATTTTAAACACATGTCATGACACGGCGAAACGTGCGGAAACAAGGGTGGGTTTTTTCGTTATTTTCTCCCGACTCCGATGACCGATTGAGCCTAAAGTTTCACAGGATTGTTATTTTATATAGAAGTTGTGATACACGAAGTGTGGGCCTTGGACAATACTGTTTACCGACAATAAGTGTCCAATGGCTTTAACTAACATTTGGCCGACCATGCCAACCAAGGTGGTTTGTTTGTCACCAAAGGAAAGGTCTATACACAGGGTGAAAGGCATGCTGCCGTGATCACTTGCAATGTGCATTGTGTTACGTAAACGGTAGAGTCACCCGTGAAAAGCTGACGGTCTGACGGTGATAGCGAAATGTGACATTAACTCGTCGAGAGCTAATGCAAGTAGAAGCAGAGCTGACCGGAGTACCCGAGTGCCCAGAGATGATTTTCGACAGAGACTTTATGGTACGTATAATATTGGTTCTTGCTTATGGAAATAGCATTTATACGTCGACGTTTAGCAGGTTTGCTTGTGGCACTTTTTCACTCATTTTTTCAAAAGGGATATCTCATTGAGGTAAATTAGATACTATATTATTTCATATCGAGTGAAACTTTTCCGAATCGCTGAAATTTTGAAAAAGGGCAATAGTCAATGGTGAGACAACTCGACCTGTGAGGCGACAATGACAATTTTGTATTATTATTTATTTATTAAAAAACATTCATACTTGGCAGCCAGAGGCACAATTATACAGAGCATTAAGAAAGTATATATATTATTTTGTTTTATATTACAGAAAAAGCAATGATTTAAAAACATGAAGTTGTATAAAGCCGGCACAACGGTGATCTTGCAATATTTCTTAATTTTCCATCTACTTTTGACATGTTTGTTTGTATACATAATTGTGGGTCTACTGTATTGTGTCCAGTGTGTTATACTTCTCGTTCGTCTTTACCTGTCTTTTTATGTGTATTTTTAGCCTTCTATTGAGAAAGACTGTGTTTTGGGGTCAAAACGATGTCGGGCCAATAACTTTTTATGTGCTTAAAAATGGCTAATTGATGACAACACAGCACACATTAACAGACAGTATTTGCTGAATTTGCATTTGGCATAAAGAATTTTATTTGAGTTTTAAGCACTGTATACTCCGATGCCTTCCCAAGTTCTGTGAAGAAAACAAATCACAGGCATTACCCGTGTAATATGTAATTTTGTTCACAGAAATCCGGGAATTTACTGAGTATACAGTGCTAACAGTACACCCATCGGTGTAATGGGATAGAAAAAAAAGGTGTAAATCAGTGTAAATAGCATCAACTTTCCTTAACGATGGGTTTCACACTACCATAATAGTACATATCAGAATCCCCTATGACATTCTCTGAAGAATTCTTGAGATTACCAGAATGGCAAAACGGGTATCACCACGGCACGCATTGAGCACTCGAATTGTCCATCACTGCATAAACAAGTTGTTAAGGGATTATCATTCAGCCCTTTGAACGCTTGAGTGCCTTTCCGGCCATACTACCTTTTCTTCGCTTGTCCTTCGGCCATGGAGGTAGCTACCTCCATGATTCGGCGATCTTTTATTATTTGGTATAGGCCTAGCTAGGTTTTCAACGATCACGATTCGTGCCGATCTGGACTCAATTTCATAGAGCTTCTAAGCACACAAATTTGCTTAGCATAAAATTTCTTCCATGATAAAAGCAGGACTACCAACAAAATTTCCATTTGTTGCACATGGCTTGTTACTGGTGTTCAGCTGTTGTTGGGAATCGCGTGGACATTTTGGTTGGTAGTCCTGTTTTTATCACGGAAGATATTTCATGCTAAGCAGATTTTTGTGCTTAGCAGCTCTATGAAATTGGGTCCAGACCTTGAGATGAGTCGTGGCAACCGTGTGGATTGTAGAAACCTTTTGGAATGTACAAAATGTTTCTACAGCCATCATGATTAAAGATGCTGTGTCAGATTTTTGGCGGATTTGACCCAAAAATTTTGATTTAAAATTCAATAGGTATTTTGATGGGGGTCGAGAAAGTTACAAGCTTTCATTTGAGCCATTGCTCGAAAAAGTCCGCCAATTATTAGTAGCAGTGAAATAAAGTGCTCAAAATTAAAGTAAAATCTAACCTTTTTTTCGTAAGAGCGGGTGATACTCTTTGAAATAACATTCATTAAAAAAAATCTATTTTTTAATGTTTGGGGCCAAAAATCTGACATAGCATCTTTAATTTTCAATCAAGGTTTTCAAAGATAGTATAATGCGCTTCATTCTGCGATGTAGTAGACTTGAAGAGAGCACAGTTATCATTACTGACAATTTGCTGTTTGCTTGTATTTTTGTTACAGGCAGTGGACACTATTGGTAATTACTCAAAATAATTATTCGCATAAAACCTTACTTGCGAGTAACGGGGAGCTGTTGATAGTAAAAAACATTGTGAGAAACGGCTCCCTCTGAAGTAGCGTAGTTTTCGAGAAAGAAGTATTTTTCCACGAATTTGATTTCGAGACTTCAGAATTAGATTTTGAGGTCTCGAAATCAAGCATCTGATGAAAGCACACAGCTTCGTGTTACAAGGGTGTTTTTTTCTTTCATTATTATCTCGCAACTTTGACGACCAATTGAGCTCAAATTATCACAGCTCTGTTATTGTATGCATATGTTGAGATACAGCAAGTGAGGAGACTAGTCTTTGACAATTACCAATAGCGTCCAGTGTCTTTAATAGCTCTTTAGAGATGCCCCAAATGGTATCAGAGGCGAGAATGGAAAGGGCAAACGTGGAATTTCAGAAAAGGAAAACAATAATTCCACGATCAGCTACGAAACGCTCGACATTGGGAACCTAGCATTAGCAGTGACCACTGGAAGTCCAACATAATCGAATGCAAAACCCGCATTGCTCAGTTTACCCAAACTAAAGCGGGGACCAAAATTGTACTGTTCTCAAGAATTCGCATGTGCTGCCACGCACCTAAAGCCGGCCCCAGGTCGACCTTGCGTCAACAAAAAACAGCCGGCGACTGACTCATTTTTCAGGATCACACTGCGCTTGAGCTAAGGCAATCTGGAACTTTTCAGTCGGCAATTGTTTACAACCTGAGCGTAACTGGGATAATTTTAAGACAAACTGAAACAATCGCCGCTCGAAAAAAATTACAGTCGCAAGAGTAAAACGATTTCAACTTGTACAACGTGATCCCATTGGTCGGGAACCAATCGCAGGCGCACGATTTCTCAGTCGTTGTGACTGGCAGGGCAGAGTTCACAAAGATCTAAGATTGATCGTAATTGCAAATCAATCGTAGTTGCTTAGTAAAATGTGATGTCACCATACAAATCACTATGGTGAAACTGAAAATTTGTCTTGCGATGAATTTTATTGCTTTGTAAAATCGGCCCCTTGTCTGCGCGTTGCTGGTGTGGCGGTCTCGGAGCGCCGGCGTACTCAGAGCTCCAGATTACCAAATACGGCAGTATTACGTCATGCCGTGCCTGCGCACACCAAGCGAAAGTAGTCGATTTTAGCGCCGTGCCGAGTCGACTGACTGTTTTGTTCTACACTCTCGTAGCTGTCATGGCGGCGCCCATATCGTGTGGTGAACGAGTTGGAGCATGGAGGTTGGAGAGTATGCGACAGATGTGAAAAAAGTAATCACGTAATAACGTATTTAAGGAGTGGGTGCTACACGGAAGGGTCATCTGAAAACCAGAAGAGGGTAGTGGTGGTCAGGGCTACAGTGCTGATCCAGTTGCCTCGTAAATCATCATTAAATAAGTTATTAAAAAGTGCATTGGTCTCAATGAATACGAGGATGTGAAGTTTTCCTGTTCTGATTCAGAAGAAAATATAAATAAAAAAACCATTACATTGGTTTATAATGGTTGTCCGTTATAATGGATTGTCCTCAAGTATTTGAGGAGCGGGAATTACAAAGAAGGATCTTCTGAAAGCCAGAAAAGGGTTTAGGGTTGCCCCTCGAAAAAAGCACTCGTACGATAACAAGACAGGTCTCGAAGATTTACTTGCGGCGGTACGGGGGAGGTACGGGGAGGTATCGTATAGCATGCAGAGCACCGCAGACTCACCCCGCAACGACAGCATGCTACGTCGTCCCGGAGAGCTTGGCACGCCAGAGATCTGAGACCGTGATTACTGCGTGCCGAATTCCGCGGCGACGTCACCCGGAGCTCTGAGTACGCCGGAGCTCTGAGGCCGCCACACCGGCGACAGTTTGTTGCGGGCGCAAGATATCGTAGGTCGACCTGAGGTCGGCTTAATAAGTAAAACACTTTCCCATTCAACACTCTCTAGGTCTGGATTATATATCTCTATCTCGAATCACCCAGTCTGAATTTTGTATATGTTATTTATCTTTCTAGATTCTGAAGTCCCTTCATCTTTGTTTTGTGGTATAAAACTCCGGTTTTCGACGTTTGCAAATATCCGTTTAGGTTTCAGTCATGAATTTTCTCAAGTATTTCGTCGTCGTCTTAGTCTCGGCAAGGATACCATTATCACAGTTGAGTACCGAGTCTGTTTTTTTATATTGATTTGGAGTTATGTTATTCCGTTTATTCAACAATGTCATCAGCAAAGGCATACATCAATAAACATAACTATGAGATGGTTGTCGCATCGAAGGTAGTTTGGATGAAAAGATGTGATATGGGGGGGGGGGGGGGGTCGTGTTTTATAGACATATGGGCAAATACATTGGATTACCAACGATGAACAACCCATTAATGTGTCTGAAAAGAAGGGGAAAAACTATCTGACTGTAGATTGGAGAGAAACGGGATCCCGATTTTGTTTATTTATATTGTTTTATATAAACGTATGTACAGCGTTATTTTCTTAATTCTTTATTATAGAGCTAAAAACTTGACCAAGTTCGACCTGCTTCTTGCAATGCTTGAAAACCAGTTTTAATGTTATTTAGGTAAATCATATTTCCAACCCATTGTTTGCATTTTTGCGGAAGTGTATATCCGCCACATGAATTTGTTTTCTTTTTCTCACTCATCGTGTACGTACACGATAACTTCTATACGCACACGATAGATTATCCCATTTTTTAAAACTTCATATGGCAGCACAACGCTTCCGTACATTTTAAACATTTCATTTTGTAACAATTTCGTGTAGGTGTACTATCTGTGGTTATACCTGTCAACAAAGCTATACGACTGATTGTGGCTTCGCTGGATGGTCAAGTTGTACTCGTTACAGGTTTGTTTGCATGTTGGGTCAGGGACATTTTGGTCTGAACATTTTAACCTTTTATCTAAGTCACGTTCGAGTTAGACTTGATTCAAATCCCATTCTCGTGTGAGAGGTCCCCATAAGCATATCACACCCCAACTTACTATAAAACAACCCGTGGCATACAATACAGTGCGCGCTCGCCGTCATAATGTGGTCCCGAGAACAGGGCATTACAAAACAGTAGTTTCCTTGGGATGGCACGGGATTGGGACTTGAGTCAAGCCTACATTCGACTGAGCGGCTAGAATTGCGGCTTCGGCTACTGTTGCTAAGGGTGTTGATAACATGATATCTAATGCAACGTATGATGACGCGGAAAATCCAGGCATAGCCGTAGCACTAGCCACCAAGTCGGATCAGCGTACAAACTACACACATTTTCAAAAGCTCCCATGCACTTGGCCACCAACATTGTAGTCTTGGCCCAAAACGTCCGTGATAGAAAGCGGATACCACGCTCAGTTGTAATTTGCTACAGCGCGCACTCCTCATCAGCCTTGTGCCAAGACTACCAACGTTACTGAGGTCCACACACAACTCCCAGCCAATCATAGGTCTTCATTGATCTTTTGATGAGCAACTGGCTTGCGAGACTATTTATTGCAAGAGCCGAGGCACACTGCAGCGGTAACAAAAACGATACGATCACGACGCAAAAAAACCGCATTTTATTGGTTGAAATGCTCCACGCAGAATACGCCCACGCTTATTCAACCAATCGAGGGCGTGCATCTTTAAAGGCAGTGGACACCATTGGTAATTACTCAAAATAATTATTAGCATAAAACCTTTCTTGGTGACGAGTAATGGGGAGAGGTTGATGGTTTAAAACATTGTGAGAAACGGCTCCCTCTGAAGTGCCATAGTTTTCGAGAAAGAAGCAATTTTCCACGAATTTGATTTCGAGACCTCAGGTTTAGAATTTGAGGCCTCGAAATCAACCATCTAAACGCACACAACTTTGTGTGACAAGGGTGTTTTTCCTTTCATTATTATCTCGCAACTTCGATGACTGATTAAGCTCAAATTTTCACAAGTTTGCTATTTTATGCATATTTTGGGTTACACCAAGAGAGAAGACTGGTCTTTGACAGTTACCAATAGTGTCTATTGTCTTGAAGAGCTTTGTTTTATGGGGGAGGGGGCAGCAGTGGCAAAAGCCACCACTTTCCTCTTTTAGGTTCATTTTCTTATAGAGTTATGAACTGTGTAACTTGCGGCTGAAGACCCAAAAAGGGTCTAAAAGAGAAACTAAGTAATTCAACGTGGTTAAGTGTTCGAATACGTGCGCGATTTGCATAGTTTATGGCGATTAGCAGTACGATCAGATGTATACATGTAAACAATAATATCACCATGTCATGTTGAAAGTTGTACACAAAAAATGAACTTAATTTGTGCAATAATTTCACATCGAACATGCGTGAGTTCATATTGAAATTATAGTTATATTTAATTTATAGTTACTGTGATTAAAGTTAAGATTACAGGACTTTGTTAGCATTAAATGTAAGTGATTTATGAGAATAGGCGGTCTATACGCCTCTCATAATATTTATGCATGAGGTACGTCACAATGCTAACCCGAAACGAGGTGATGGGCGCAGCCACTTCAAGTGATACAGGACTTGGCCGTTTGGGGTAGAATTATGACGTCATGCGTAAATATTAAGAGAGGCGTATGTTGGTGGAGTTAAGGTTTTGTTTGTCTGAGCCCTGGGGCCGATTTCACAAAGCAATACATTCACCATAAGCTATTTCCATAGTGATTTTGTATTGTTACTTGACTGACACTTAACTAATAAACAAACACGATCGATTTGGAGTTACGATCAATCTTCTGTACGTGGATGTGAAATACCAATAAATTGATAGTAATTGAAATGTCATTATTTTTTTGTGGGTGCATATTTTTGCAAGAGCTGACTATGTGATTAGTTGGCTTGCCGTGTCACGGTAAGGTTCGCTACCCATACGACTACCCAAACTACACGTAGACCGAACACAATCCGTAAACTAAAATGGGAAGTTGCTATCACGCGTGCGTGAACAAAGTTCAATCTGTTGAGGCATTTGTTGGGAATAGCAGGCATGGTCAAATGTCGTGCGTGTATATAAAAGGTGTACGTTACAGCTCTGCGTTGACGGCGAGATTATTTGTCATTATAGTCACTTACTTGACTAATGAATATTGGTCAGGCAGGGTGTACGCTTCTGATCATCCAACAACCGGGTGGATTATTGAAATATAAAAGGCTGTAAAATGGTGGACAGTGTGTGGATTTAGCAAGCCAGAAGAAGAAATATTCCCCAACTACGTTAATAGGTAAGACATTTTAATTTTGTTTAGCTCATATTGCAAAAACTTTTTTGGAAATGCAGAACGAAACGGGGTTGCTATATACGGTACGGTGGAAACCACACAAAAAGAGGTTGTTATTACATTCGTTTATTTATTTAATAATTGTGTAGGTTTTGAAGAAGTAAGTATCACGTTGCAGTCAAGGGTTTAGGAAACGATGCAAAAATTATACATGCACAAGGAATTCATTACAATAGACAGTTTGAGTTAGCGTATGGTCATTTTATAAACACATATACATTTGTACACAAATTAAACACCCTTTACAGTTTGAACATTTTGATGTTTCCGTTTATTCAAGTTTGATTGTAGCAATAGGCAGTTCGAGTTAGCGTATGGTCATTACAAAAAATACATATACAAAAATTAAACACCCCTTACATTTTGAACATTTTGTTGATTCCGTTTATTCAAGTTAGATTGTAACGAGTATATAAATAAAGCCCATTTTCATTTTGGATTTAGCTTTACATGGAATGAAATTACCGGGTTAGATTAGTTTGAAAGAAATATTTTGGATAACATGCTTCAAGAATAGTGGAAACATTTTAACCATAAGGGAATTTTCTTGTATTATTATTAACAGGTGTGATTTTGGACAAGGTTCATCATGGTCGTAATCAAGTTTTTGATTATTTTCTTGGCGCTTGAAGTCGCTGGTGTTCAGTGAGTACAGAACTTATTCTCCAAATATATTTGCTAACATGTACAGCGGCAAATTATTACAGTTTTTACTAAAAAGATTTACAACAAAACAACTCGTGCGAAAGCAACACATCCCCAAGCACACACACTTGCTGAAAAGATCCTGAATATTTTGGGATATGATTCGGGGGGGATTATTAAAGATCAGGCGTAAGAAACACTTAAACGGGTAAAAGTTTATTAAAGTAGATCAATAGAAACCAGAAGCGAAAAACGATCGAGATACTTTAGTTTGTAGTAACCACATATGCACAAGCTTTTCAACTAGCCTATATGGACAATAGAACTGGATCCATAAAGAGCCACTTTGGCAAAAAAGGAGCACAGCAAGTTATGTTTGCGGCTAGGCCTAACATGTACAAACATGTGCAATTTTTTTGACATGGTACCTCAGATTGTATTCCTATACGTATTATTCTTTCGCGGACATTTTCGCATCCGAAGTTTCGGTAACCAAGGCGCACGAGGCGGTGGCACCCCCAGATATCACGTACGAAAACAGACCAGCGCGAGCGGCGAAGCCGCGAAGCGCCTTACGCAACTCGTTTATCTAATTAGTTATTCATATATGCGCCTTCTGTGTGTTGCCCTCAGCACGTGACTTTTTAGAACACCATTATCTGTGTGTGGGTTATTGGGCATGCAAGCGGCGTGTGATCTGTGGCATTGCGTCTTCTTATTGGCCAAAAACTCACCACGCTCATTCATTATGCATTACATTTCTCCCACCAAAATCTGTGGCAAAAAGTAAAGAAAAATAAAAGGTCTCAAAACGAGTTGCTAAGGGCGCTTCGCGGCTCCGCCGCTCGCGCTGGTCTTTTTCGTGCGTGACAATAACGGTCGTGCTTGACATCTGGGGGTGTCGCGTGCGCCTTGACTAAAGGCTAAAGTTTCGGTGAAACGAGACCATCTTTTGAAATGAAATTTTCACAGGTTTCATTTGAAACGAAACAATCGAACGGTTCCAAAAACCGAATTAAACAACCCCTTTTTAAGCGGAAAATGTTGTTACGCTCTATTTTTGGCATGACAGAGCCTATTAGGACAATGTGTTTGCCTTTTCGTCCTCTTCAACTAATGTCATAAGTGTCTCCTGCTTTAAATAAGGTTTGGGTATACTTTTTGTAAGACACAAAACACATCGTCCAGATTATCATTTAACTCACACGGTTTGAAGAAAGTTAATGTAGAAAGCTTTTCTTAAAATATTACGTGATGAGGTGCTGTATATTTAGAGAAATAAGTTAAACAGTCTCACACAAATAATTTTCCTCTCAGAGACGAAATATTAATTGAGCATGTACAATGTATGTACGCGACTCTCCTGAAAACAATGTTCTGTAAATTTCACTTTTTTCTCAAAAACCTTTTCTCAAAAAGACTAATGAAGCTGAAACTTCTACAGGTAAATTATGTAACATATATCTTTATTCACAATGAGTAGAGATCCATGTCATGGCCAAAAACTTCATATATACAAAGGTATCAAAACCCTTTGAAGCAGAAAATTGTTGACCACTATCTTAGGCATGACATTGCAGAGCCTAAGACAATGTGTATGCCTATTCGTCCCAATCCACTATTAACGTCACAAGTGGCTCATGCTTTAACACGCACCACTGCAGGAGTCAACTCGCCTATCGCATTCAATCCGCATGACTTTAACAAAAGAGATCCGGGTAAATGACATACCGGTGACAGTCTGTGTTAGCTTTCGCTTACAAAACCAAAGGGGATGTCGCTAAAAACACAGTTCAAACAATTCAAGAACTAAGGGTGGTCCTCGGTTTACAGTCTTTGCATGTACACATAAAGACAGCAAAAAAGTAACGCAGCTGTTGGAAAAGCACATATAATGTTAACATTGTTAATCGTATTCGAAAAGTGGAAATACAAGGAGACGGAAAGTTTTATTGCGGCGATTGTTTAAATCGGTCGAGTATTGATGTCGCGGTATGTGCTTACAGGTGAAAAGTGCCCATTTCCTTTGTTGCAGTAACTCCTATTGACATCATTGATCTCTCTTCTGATTCAGCGTAAAGCTAAAATGGCGGGAATTTTTAAAAGCTGTTCTTGTCTATAGGAGTTACTGCAACAATGGGAATGGGCACTTTTCACTTGTAAGCACTTATAACAACAACACTCGACCGATTGTAACAAACGAGGTGTCAAAATCACCGTAATTAAATTTTCCGTCTCCTGGTATTTTCATGTTTAGAATATGAGTAACAATTTAAAAACTGTATGTGCTTTTACAACAACATCTTCGTTGCTGTTTTTGCTGTCTTTTAACGCCGCGTAACCTACAAAGTGCACTACACTGTAATAGGACACTGTCATACGCCTAAAGCCCTTTTCACACGACAAACTAGGGTCCTTGGTCTCCGGTGCCAGTTGTCTTGACCAAGGACGTTGGTCAAACTCAAACAGGACCTTTCACACGGCGCAGAAACCAACGTCGCGTGTCTCAGAACATTCGTCTTTTGTGGTGCTAAAGGTCAACATTGTTTATTGTCCATTTCACTGATATCCGCATCGCCAACGTACATGTATGTACCAAACATTTTCCTGCACTGTCGTGAATCGACGGCCCCTAAAAAAAAAAATTGTTTTTGGACGAAAAATGAACGTGTAGTTGTGATATCTCAACGATTTCATGCTAAACATTGAAAACTTCCTCTCTTGAAGGAGTCGTGCACACACGTTCTCATAAACATGCTCAAAGGATTAACGTTGTCGTATAACGGGATCGAACATCTTGATTTTTCTTGCTCCATGTGTTTCTTCTTGCGCGCATGCGTGGTAGCTCCAGCCACACCAGGGTTCTTCGTTACCCAAGCAATATTCATTCACACAGCACACACGGACGATCGTGGTATAGTTTTCGCAACGTTGTGTTTTTAAGACGGAGGTCTGGACCTCGGTCTTAAAAAGACCAGGGACCCGTGCCTATTTAAGCAGAGGTACCTTTCACACGATGTGGATTAAACAACGTTGTGTCCTTAAGACCAAGGACCCCCTGCTTATTTTCCTCGTGTGAAAAGGCCTTAAACCACAATACCATTGTAATTTGGGTAGATATTTAATATAGTTATTATTGTTTTGGTTTTTACTACACATCCGTAAGCATCGTATACTTAGTGCTTCTCTAGTCCCAGCAGTAGAAGAACAACTTTGAGGCTTATATCCAGACGTTATACAACCCAAGTACAATGATTCTTCTTGAATAAAATGTCAAGTTTATTTTAAATTTCGAAAAGAAGTCTTATTCGTTATTTTTGGTGAACGATGTTTTGTTTTCCTTGTTTACAGTGGCAGTGTTTGCTCGTACGGGTGCTCTCAACGCTACACAACCTCTTGTGGATTTTGGGGAGGTAGCCGCTGTACCAGATACAGGTTTGTGGAAAAGTAGTCCACATCTGGAGTCAACAGTTTTATAACAAGCATTGTGTTTGTCCAGTTGCTCAGCCAATTTCCCCGATGTCTTACGTAGGCCTATACTCGATGTGTGCTTATGGCGCTTTTCAATGTAGGTTCATAATGGCGGTAGGTGTTTATCTTTTTGTTTTAAAGGCCTCGGACACGATAGTACTATTACTAAAATTAATTGTATGCATTAAAACTTACTTGGTAATGAGCAATGGAGAGCTGTTGATAGTATACATAATTGAGAGAAACGGCTCCCTCTGAAGTAACGTAGTTCTTGAGAATATTATTTATCACTTAAATAATAAGAGACTCCAGTTGAGGCATTTTGTTGTGCATCTGAAAGCGCACAAAGTAATGCAACAAGGGTGTTTTTCTTTCATTATTCTCTTCCGAATTCGATGACCAGTTGAGTCCAAATTTTCACAGGTTGGTTATTTTATGCATATGTTGGGATACACCAAGTGAGAATACAGGTCTTTGACAATTACCAAACGAGTCCAGTGCCTTAAGCTGTTGACGCCACAATTATTTGGGTCTTTAATACTGAAAATGGGAAACAATCAACATTGTATAGGTACAATAAACTTGTCATGCATTGCCGTAAAGCCTCACATTATCCCAATCAATCAATCTACTGGATTATCAATTGACAATTTTTTTTATGACATGGAAATGAAATAAGTTAGATAAAATAGTTCAATATGAACAAAAATGGCGGATGCAGATGAATTTTCGAATCGTGTTTGATCATCACTTTTACAATTATGGCAACAAAACATTGATTAGAAGCCTACAGCATCTTTCGAAAGTGTAAAGCATTTTGAGAAACATTTTTCTTCGAAGTAATGTGGTGATGTAAACAGATATAAGTCGTTATGATAAACTTGAATCTGAGAAGAGTTACTGTCAGTAAAGCTTCTCAGATGGTGTATTTCAGTTAGGGATTATTCCTGAGCTCGCTCCGGATTTTCGACGATATCTCAAAAACGTCCTTTTGAAAAGGAAATTTTGACATCGGCAAACAGTGTTGTCCGAAGGCCCACACTTCGTGTATCATAACTTATATATATAACCTAACAAACCTGTGAGAAATTGGGCTCAATCGGTCATCGGAGTCGGGAGAAAATAACGGGAAAACCCACCCTTGTTTCCGCACGTTTCGCCGTGTCATGACATGTGTTTTAAATAAATCTGTTATTCTCGATATCGAGAATTGATATTGTTTTAATGTTTTCTCAAAAAGTAAAGCATTTCATGGAATAATATTACAAGGGAAGTCTTTCACCATTACCTTCTGTAAACCCTGTAAGTTATTTGTAAATCTGTGAACTTTGTTCTGTTCAGAAAGTGTCCAATGGCTTTAAAAGACTAAAACATTCGAACGGTTCCAAAAAAACCAAACGGCTGGTATTCTTTGCTTTTAATAAACATCACTCTATAGTACTGTTCACTGAATAACCAGAACGTTTCAACTTAATTGATTTATTACAGACTGAATGAGGAAGTTACATGCCAGGGCTTTATAGCATAACTGGACAAAAGTCGAATAAAATGTATTTTTGATCTTTAAATACCTCATATCTGTATTATTAAGGCTTGCATCCGTCTAAAGCCGCGATACAAGTTATCTTCTGCTGCCAAACTGATTGTCTGTGCCGAAAAACGTTGAGTGCCATAAGCTCTACAATTATAACCATAATAAATAAAATAAAAAGATTTTAAAAAGAAAGCATTATGTATGTAGCTTGGATTCCCTAAGTGATTTTGAAAGTACTTTAAAGTCACCTGGAAGTGGTATTTTTTCAAAATAAAGCTTTTGTCACTAATACACAAATGTATATGTGTTTTAATGAGTGGAATGTGAACAAACAGTTAACTAAGGTTTTAAACAATCAGTTCTTATGTTGTTTACAAATTTAAGAGTAGACCCCGACCCGAGAGGGCGCTGTTCGTGACGTCAATTGAGGCAGACTTTGCCTGTAATGCGTAGAGTAAACACAATTGCAAAGTACATGTACGGACCAAGTCGTGAGTTTGTACGTTTTTGTTTTGTTTTTTTCCCCAGCAATGCCGACCAGGTGTATTGCTGCTGAATGCAGAAAAACACTTTTTGAAATGTACCAACTCACGACTTGGACGTACATGTACTTTGCACGTGTGTTTACTACACGCATTGCAGGCAAAGTCTGCCTCGATTGACGTCACAAAAGGGGTAGGCGGAGTCAGCCCCCAAACAACTTTATATATTTTTTAAACATATAAATCGTGACAAACAATTACTAAAAAAAATGTTTTATTGTTCGTAAGCATATACTCTTATGTTTGAAAAAAAAAAAATTCTATTTCCAGGTAACTTTAAATAACGTTTATTTATAAATACAACAACTGTATTAAAGATTCCGTATGATTAACTTCATGTTATGGCCGATTTTAAATCTGCATTTCTTAAAGCTTGTACAGTTTATTTCAGCTTATAAAACTGCAATATTGAAAACTGCTGTTATCTGTATAATTATTTCAGGTAATTTTGTGCGTTTTTTAATATAAAAATGTATTTTTATAATTACATATATAATATTTTATAATTTTGTAGGTTTAATCGAAGGCGTTGTATGCCTTAAATTCAATTGTTGGTCCATCTTTTTACGGGATGAATAATCTGCAAATCGGGGGAATTAGTTTAACCTGCACTGTACATTATAATTCTTACCGTTTATAGTGTGATGTCTTATGCACTGAATTGCAGAATTGACCCTTTTTTCATACTTTTTGCTTAATTTGCAGAGATATTACCTGCTATAAGTGTTGTGTTGGATGGCAGGGGGATGTTGGTGCCAACTGTCCCACCCGTAAGTTAAACTGAAATGTTCAGTTCTTTCTTCGTTTATTCATTGATTGAATGAAATGGTTTATTTATTAAAAATCAAATTAGATAAAAACAGCTCAAATTAATGTTGATACAATAAAAGTTGTAAAAATTACATTGATAACTTAGAGAAAATAGACCAATATCATGGTGCAGCCATCTTGAATCTCTCCCATTGATATCAATGTTACCAAACCGAGGCTGGAAGAACAAAATAGTCTGGTTGCTAATTGCAAAATGATTATTAGCATTCATTATTGTTATTGGGTGCGAGGAACGTGGCCAAGATGGAGGTATCATCATAAAGGTCTTATGGGTGAACACAATACGACAGGGTTTAAAAAATATAGATAATAAAAAGAGATGGCAAAAAAACATGTAAGTACAACAACGAAAACAATTGAAACTAATTTAAAATGTACCTGAGTACAGAACAACAAATTGATCAAAAAGGTTTGTCAGTTAGAAGAACAATTGAGTAAATTAATTAATTAATGTTAAACCGAAGTCATTGATTGAACTGTCGTCATTTAGAAGTGCAATTTAATGTTTATTCTTATGTATAGCTATGTTTGTTGTAGCTTGGGTCCTTCCTATCGTTTGAGGGTCCCGATACATTGTAGCTCACTCTCGACAAGCTATGCTTTTTTAATGGACCACTCTACTTTCAAGATTGGTTGTATATCCCCCTCCCCCCCCGCTGTCTTTCATGTACGTTTTCACATGGTTTAATACTGTTCACACTTCTGTTTGGAATTGGAAACAAAGTCAAGTTTCTTGTTCTCAATCTCATCAGTATAAACTTCAGTCAGCAAAAGTTGTCGTGTATCTTTTTTTAAACTCTTCCCTTTGCATCAACGCTATGCTAATTGAAAAAAAAAAAACATTGTTTGGTCACTACCTTTTAGTTAGTAAGACGGGGGGAAATGGAATTGGATAGGCCTACTGACAATTTACCTTTAAGGTTAAACTATTTAATACGGGCTTAACCAGTGGTATCCATCCCCCTTCTTTATTTTTAGCAATATGTTTTGGATCTACCACTTGTCAGAACGGAGGTACTTGCACCAATCCTGATTATTGCAGTTATTGTAATCGCGGCTACTACTCACCGCGCTGTAATTGTAAGTACAAAATGGTGTTTTACTTTTGCATTAACTCCCTTGGAAGAATTACGATTTTAGGACGTCGTCAATGCAGCTTGTCATTGGACGTCACTTCGAGGGATGCCAAACGTCACCTCGGACCATTCAAAACACAGATATAAATAGCTTATACGTCACTGCAAGTTTATCCAATGAAATCATCTGTTCTGAAAAAGCAAGTGCCTGTCTTTATCCTTGAGGGTAAATACAGGGGACATCGAGATTTCCCCATAATAATGGCACTGTATGACCTCTTGGTGGCGCACTGTATTCGCTATGGTATCCATAGCCTGCCTTCCTGCTGCATGGTCGTCTCATAGCCAATGCACGTGCACTGACGTCCTGGGTATAATAAAGCTTCTGTCAAACCCAATTTGGACTACAATTTGTTCATATTTTTGCCTGATTTGAGATCACAATTTCCTGGATGAGTAACGTGCATGGATGACACTATGTCCAAAAATAAATTTGAGTTCCTAACGGAGGAGTCCAACCTTTGGCTACAGACTGCAGTGATAACTATTTTGAGGAATAAAAGATGCCACTGTACTGTAACCATGGAGGTAGAAGTAAACTGTTTCGTGGAATTCTTCGTGGAATAATGTAATTCATGAGTGTTTTAATCATAAATTTCATTTGTGAAGTG
Organism: Asterias amurensis; assembly: GCF_032118995.1. NCBI lineage: Eukaryota > Metazoa > Echinodermata > Asteroidea > Forcipulatida > Asteriidae > Asterias > Asterias amurensis. The sequence continues at coordinate 23,647,273 of NC_092650.1, read as the reverse complement.
TGTACACAGATTGACAACTGTCTGGCAGGGTTCTGCAGTAATATGTATAATCAGAAATGCGACAACTGCGACGGTGAATATGGCGCAAGTTTTGGTTACGCCTACAAGAAGTCAGACGACCAGACACAATGCAACAGTGAGTAACAACGGAAAAGTTTTCGTATGGCGCCACCACTTTTTCATTCGATATGAAATAATATAGTATCTAATTTACCTTAATGAGATATCCCTTTTAGTATAAATGAGTGAAAAAGTGGTGGCGTCATACGGAAAGTTATCCGTAAAAACTTCCACCATAACATCCTACTTTTTACTACTTACTTACTACTTACGGTTTAATGGGTAGAGTGTTTTGAATTGAAGTCATTACACAAAGGGCCTAGTTAGAGGTGAATGTGTTTTTTTTTAGACCAGATGAACTGAAAATGAAATGTCAGATCGTATTCACGTATGGGTCACTCGTACGATCTTTGGGATCTTATAGATGGATTGCAGTGTGCCAATGACCGCCATCTTTAATGTATTAACAAGGGAAAAGTGCAAGCGCAGTGTGTACTCGCGTGCACATTTCCCTTGTTATCAAAGATGGCGGTCGATGACGTGTACTGCAATCCATCTATTGCATGGAGCTGCTCAATCGAGTGCTATTGGCAATACTAACTACATGTAAAATGTTCACTTTTATATTTAATGCAGGTTTCTGTCATATGTGTATACCCAACGGGTCTAAGAAATGTACACAGGGGTCTGAGTTAGTTCTGACGCGCAAGTTGTCAAAGTGTGGACCGTAAACCCATCAGAGATTTGTTGTCAGGATTCAGGAATATTAACTGAATTACTTACACTTAAAATCTTGTTTTCAAAACTATTTCCTCACAGAGCAATGTTCATGGAGGACAGACAGCAACGCCTGCTACCCAGGGTCCTGCTTAAATGGAGCGTGTACTTGTACCGCTGGGTTTTCTGGAACTGACTGTAGAACAAGTGAGTGAATATTGATATCGTGTTTAACGTTTTGTAAGCGTTAGCTACGAATCTAACAATACAGACTGATGTTCTTACAGAACAGAAGTGTAAAACCACAATCATGGGTAGGTCTTCACATTTTGTGTGTGTCCATTTTATGAACACAACCACCGATGAAGCAGTTTTCCCACCTTTGATTTTTTTTCAATTTTATAATTAATCGCTGCGTCAATGGTGAATAAAATGTTCTTGAGATTGTCGAGTACAAGATCTGCAAAGATTTACTTAATCTGTTAGCCCTATATAGGACTCTTCCTCTGTGCTCTACACAGATACTGTAGTATACGAAAGTGTAAGGCCGCCAGGGCCACTCAATCTGTATAGTTGTCACTCGGTGTCTTGTAAGAGTGTACCCATAGTTGTGAATGTTCACCAAAAAGCATTTTAATCTGCTCTTTATTTGTTGTATTTGTCTAAATGTTTATAATATACCTTTAATTTTTGTGTAATTACTTAAACAACAGTGGGCACAAGTCAAGCACCTGTGTTGTCAGAGCATCTTGCAACCCTAAGGAAGGGCACCACTACCTTAGAATCACCGACAGTCCAGGGCAGTACGGATACCGTCTATACGAACATCAGAGACTTCACTGAAATTCAGATCCTAACGAAGAGCTCCTACCAACCCACCCATCTCCCAGCTCTAGGCAGTGGTCATCCCTACATCGACAGAATAAGACTAGGTGTTGTGTCAGCAACTGCTTCTGCAGTCGTAAATCGTGAGTTTGCTACCCATCTTTTAATTTAATTGTGACCCTATCGTTTAGATAGAGGCTATGACAGTTTGTTTTCTTTACGGTCGGTGCAATTTAGTAGTGACCCTTTTATTTCTGTAAGAGAGACGAAGACAAAGGTGTTGTCAAGTCTTCACTGAATTTTCAGAATCGGGGTGGCGGAGGCTTGAAAATTGAAATGCTTTTCAAAAGAGGGCGCTTCTCTTGGTACCATTTCTATGACCGTCACATCATTCCCCCCCTTTGAGGAAAATGTTGTCTTCAACATTTCGTTACATGCACAGTATTTACAGAATAGTTATGTGCAAAGTTTGAACAACAGAAAACATTGTTAAATACTTGCACTGCCTTAGTAACACAAATAACGCAGAAAATGTGTGTTTTCATAACTCATTGTATGACACAATTAGAATATTTGAAATCGTTACTGATAAGAACACGTAAAGTGTATACAAACTTCAACATAATAAGGAAGTCTTGCCTGCAGCCATAAACGTTGCGCAAGTGGACTAAGCCCGGTTCATACTTCCTGCGAATGCATTCGCTTCGCATTCGCTTCGCATTCGCTTTGCATTCGCTTCGCATCCGCTTCGCATTCGCTTCGCATCCGCTTCGCATTCGCTTAATTCGCATCCGCTTCGCATTCACAGGAAGTATGAACCGGGCTTTAAGCTGTTGCGTAAAGTTTCGTAAAATCGGCTGCTGATAGTTTTCCATGCGAGAAGAATAAGAAAAAATTTACATATTTGCTGACTCTAATCGGTGTGTTGTACCCCTTTATAATATACTTAACTTATATGACTTGGTTCTAGGAGCTACAACTAGTATTTATGCAATCGGGACAACATCATCCTGCTCAACTGGGTCTCGTGACAATCCTGTGACTGCCTTATCTACATGTGATCATAGTTTCACCATCAACTATAGTTCATGGACGCCGGCTACTGGAGATATGTAAGTTATAAGTCAAAACTGTGAATAATAACAATAATAACAACAACAACAACAACAACAACAACAACAACAACAACAACAACAACAACAACGGCGGCGGCGGCGGCGGCGGCGGCGGCGGCGGCAGCAGCAGCAACAACAACAACAACAACAACAAAAAACAATACCTTTCTTATAAAGCATTATCACCGTGAAGTCCCTATGCTGTAAAAGGAAATCAACAATTATTGTACAAAGTAAACAGATATGTTTTTAACCGGGTTTTGAATTGTTCTGATGTCTCAGCCTGTTTGACAACCTCTGGAAGACTGTTCCACAACTGAACTGCTGCATATTGGAAAGAGAAGCTTAGATATTCTTGGATAACTCAAGTTTTTCATTCCTGGGACCGCACTAGGCACAATCGAAAGATATCTTGTTGAAGATCATGCACTATATTACATGAAGTAAAGATATCCTTTTCGAAAAGGACAGATAGTATTCTAGAAGTAGTGCCGCTCAAAATAAAAATCCAAAACAAACTGGACTTAATATAGCTGCACTACCCGTGGCAAAAACATTTTTGAATGAAATACCAATTTGGTAGTATTATAACTTTTTTTTTTGGGGCCTCCATAAATTTGATGATTTTTGTCTTTCAAACTTATTTGCAGACTAAGGTATGACGTAACGACAGTCAGTGGAGGACACATGAGACTGTATGATAGGGATAACTCGGACAGTATTATGACGCGGTACTACACGGGCAGTACGACGTCAGGGTACTCAACTTTCACCTTTGACTTCGATGACCCCTACCATTGTGTGGATGTCGTGAGCGGATGCCGAACTACTATGTTGCATGCTGGTGATGACGTCACTTCACAGGTAAGGTTTTGTCTGTGTTTGGTTTTTCATTTTTGTCATACTTGCAATGAAAGTCCAAGTTTCCATGCCAAGCTACAACTTGTTGGAATAGTTGATACCCATCGATATATGTATCATAGTTTTGTCATTTTTTTGTTACTTTAAAAGGCAATGTTTACGGTAACTTGGGAAGGCTGGGTCGACAATCTTTCTGGTATCAAGGAGTTCAACCTACAAGTGATACAACTGTCAGGAAGCCATGGTAACCACATGACGGAAATCTTTGACAGTCCACCTGTCTTTTCCAATACCACTGAATCAGGACAGGAAATCACCCTACCTCAAATCGGTAAGTTTAAAACAGACTTTGGGTTTCGACTAAAGCTTTCAGGTTCTGTTAATAGCCTGAATTTTTCAAGAGACGTGTGGTGAGACTCCATGTTATAAATCTCCTTACAAACTTTAGTGGTTGTTTGACGGGTAGCGACGAGTTCTTAAACGGCCGTTTAAAACCGGCAGTGTTGTTGTAGGCGAGGGCCTTTATCACGTGGTCACGACCCTGCAAGGTTTTAAACGGATGTTTAAGAACGAGTCACTAATCTTTATTCCCATTCATAAATGCCCTTTTGTTAAAAAAAATGTTTTAAAAATACAATTTTGGACACTTTGACACTTGATAATTTGAGGTTTGAAATAATTTTTTCAAAACTTTGTGAAGAATCTGTTTTATGGCGTGGGTTGTGTGTACGCGTGTGCGCTTAGAAATAGATTACGCGCTGTTACCGATAGCTATGAATTGCGTTCCGCGTGATAATCCTGTGCGCGTGAGATGCAGAAGCCAGCCGGTTTTAAACAGCTCCAGCTGGGCATTATCAAACACCCCCACGTGACGCACTCTCCACTGATAGGAGTAGAGAAACTGTCTGGGGTATTTATGAATAAATAGTTGTTATACTCAGACTCCAATAAAATAAACAAGACACAATTGTTGGAATACGGCCATGAAGACCACTGAATTTAATATGGATTTAAAATGCGCACTTATCAGAAAAATGATCAAGGCGCCCACACAAAAAGAAAACGTACAATTGAAAATGAAGAATAAACATAATTGTGCCGGATACCGAATTGGGCAAACCGGACACAGGAAAACAAGCGGGGTACACCTGACCCCTAAATCAGGATGCACTTGCACCCAAACCTGGGTTTAACAGACCCAAAAACCAGGATGCACTTGCACCCGAACACGGGTTCAATTTGACCCCAACAATAGCTGCATATAGCAGCCACAAACGCAATATAATTTGTGAAGGCCTACACCAGATAAATTTTACTGTGTTTTGTAGAAATTATTAAGTTGACAATATACACTGTTTAATTACACAGAGTCAAATGATACAGTTGCGCTTCCACCGATGAAACCTCAGTCGGAATCATAGCCTCATGAAACTTTCGAACGCTATGGCAACAATACCAAAACCAATTAACAAATTCCATTGGTGTATATAATTATTAAAGGTTGTTCAATAAATGCCCAAAACGGGGAAAATGGCTGTCTGAACCCTCCAATTATGCCATTGCAGCAAAACAGCCACCATAAAATAGTGCCAAATAACCGTGGTGGAGTAAGTGGGATGGTGGTGGGAAAATTAAAAACATCTATTCCAAACGAATGACTGTGACGAAGTGAGAGATAAAATTAACAAGCCCGCCAAAACAAAACTTCTGGCGCTTTGATTGGTTGAAACAAAAACAATGTTATACATCGATTTGCTACCTAAATGTAATACAGCATGACCCAGAAACACAGCTAGTTTGAAACTCTGCACTATGCAGCACAGGGGAAACAGCAACTTATGCTTGCAATATATATATATATATATGCCCTGTGTGTAAAGCTGGGAACATGCCAAGTACAATGAAGGTTGCGCTGAGTATAAGGCCTTTTATCCTTTATGGTGATAAAAGGAATTATCCTTGACGTGTTGATCAGTGTGCTCTTATCGTTTTCAGGAGAATGCTTGACTCTATTGATAACCTGTCAAGAAATACAACTGTTTTTCAAAGGTTTTTCAAAACTGTTTTTCAAAACTATTTTTCAAAAGTTCAGGTTGCATTAGTAAAAGTGAACGATTAATGGATTGTGATTTTTATGAGTTTCTTTGAGTTTGGGGAGATTGTCTTTTTATCTTAAAGGCAGTGGACACTATTGGTAATTACTCAAAATAATTATTAGCATAGTACCTTAATTGGTAACTAGTAATAGGGAGAGGTTGATAGTGTAAAACCTTGTGAGAAGTGGCTCCCTCTGAAGTGATATAGTTTTCGAGAAAGAAGTAATTTTCCACGAATTTGATTTCGAGACCTCAAGTTTAGAACTTGAGGTCTCGAAATCAAGCATCTGAAAGTACACAACTTCGGGTGACAAGGGTCTTTTTTTCTTTCATAGTTATCTCGCAACTCCGACGACCAATCAAGCTAAAATTTTCACAGGTTTGTTATTTTATGTTCATGTTGAGATACACCAAGTGAGAAGACTGGATTTTGACAATTACCAATAGTGTCCACTGCCTTTAAGAGTTACGAAAAACATCTTATTTTGAGAATCCATTTCTTGTGTCACTCCCGAGAAACTTTTTTGGTTTTAATCGAAATATTGATATATCGCGATATATCGCGATATATCGCGATATATCGCGATAATCGCAATATATCGATATATCCATTAAATATCGCGATGTATTTGCTAGCTGAGACATCTTGCACCCCATAGGTTTGGAGTAAAACCAGAAGAATAGGTCTTTAGAACACCTCTCTTATGCTAGGACTGTCTCTTCTACAACTTTCACTTGGAGTTTTAAGACTGATGATGTCAAATTTCATTAATCGCGATTATATCGAATATCGCGATATATTGTCGGCGATATATCGTGAATAAAATAAATCGATATCGCCCAAGCTTATGATACAGCAAAGGTATATTCCGCACGACTCTTACTGTTTTGAGTAAAGCCCGGATCATACTTTTTATGAATGCGAATGCAAAGCGAATTTTGACGCCACATGGCTGCCCTCGCAGCGAATATTTCGCAGGAGTTCAGCATCATTCCACTTTTGCAAATTATGTGTTGCAAATTTGTGGTGTCCAAATTTGCAGCGCATTCGCAGGAAGAATGAACCCGGGTAAACAGTTAAAGTTTTGTGGAAATTGCAATTTACTCAAAATTAACATGACAAAATGACAAGATTTTCGTTTTTGTCTGTGTTAAAACTAAAGGTGTGTACTCCATCGTGTTGACCGCGGTTGACAACGGTGGCAACACTCGCCTAGCACGACGTTTCGTCTTCCTTGATGATGACCAGAATGACGTCACCATACAGGGCACACACCCTCTGCGTGTTCTGTCTGCGACCACAGAAACCAACTTTGAGTGGATTACCTCACTAGACACGACTGGGGGAACTACCTCGGTGCCTCTGGACTGGGCGAGCCGTTTCATTAACTTACATCACTATAACCAGGGGTTGTTGAAACCAATTGGTGACTGGGTCAGTGGTAGTATTGATGTTGGTGAGTACTACTTGTAAAGAAAAACATACCAACTTGATATTACACTTTCATCTTTAGAGTGTCTGCCACATTGTGGGACTGGAAGCTTAGATTAATGTTTGATCTTGTTTCATTTTGTCTTAAAGTGTATTTGCTGGATTTTCGCAAATTGCATATGCACTCGATTATAATGATTAACAAACCCCAAAACTTTCATAAATATTTGTATAGCCTACGAGGAATGCACACGGCTTGTAACATGCTTCATTGTTTGTGTATGTGGCAAGTGGAAGTGAAACAATGGCGAGGTTACCAACTGAGCTTATCTGGATCTTGGCTTTTTTCACATTTCATCTCATTTCATTTTGGTCATAAATTTCTTATATTATTCCAAAAAAGGAACATACCCTTAATCCCGAGGAAGGGTAACAACAATGTATTAACATATACTAATTGCAGTTTAGGTCATGACGGAAGAGTTAGCAAATACCTCAATGTTGAGCAAAAAAACAAATTATTTTGAACATTGATTTATTTTAGCAGATGTACAAATATACTTGGCTTAGATATAATAAACATCTTCGCTTCCTCTTGCATGTTTTTTCTCTGAGCAGATTATGACCAGTATTTTGGAAAGAGAGGCCGTGCAGCCATCCCGAATGCTCTCGGTATTACACAGTTCCGTGTCTTTAGCGACATTGACCACCGGGGTGGCAGGTCAATAGTCAATGCGTCTGACGACAATGCGGATCACTGGAGTAATGAAGCATCGAACACACAAGCAACTTATGACCTGAACTTGATAGACGGCGATTCCATTCGCTTTTGGGTAGAGGCTCGAGATATTGCCGGTCACTTCGTGAGGGACACTGTATTAGTGCATGCTGATTCTTCACCACCAATCATTGAAGATTTCTGGCTGGTTCGGGGAGATGATGTGAATATAGCAGTTCATAATTCAGTCGACTTGCACGATTTGAGGTAAGATGTACTACACTTGGTAATTTTGAAATAATAAATAGTTGGATCTTTTACCTTTCCTGAAACACTCCATTAACCTGCACTATACATATACAGACAGATTTACCCAAACCAAGCAGTGCACAGTTATAACAGTGAAGTCCACCATTCCTCAACATGGCTTACTGTGTTAATGAAGGGGTGCGCCCGGTGTTCCTGGGTGTGGCTGCTGTATGCGCCGTAGCACCTTGTAAACCCTTAGAAGGTGCTAAATAATTTGGTCTCAGAATTCATCACTGCAATAACATATATCTTTCTGAAAGTTTGTATATACTCAGCGCCTTGAGTACCTTGTTAGGTAGATACGTGAGCTGTAAAAGACTTTGATATTATTATATTTTCTTTGGCGTCTTATCGATATGGAGGCATGATCTATTAGAAGTTAAATAGATGTCTTCAAAAATATACCTTTGAGTTGATTAAACTCATGTGACTGTTGAACATTTTCGAAAAATTTGTTCTCTGCTCTATATTGGGGGATTCTATTTTCTTCCCCCAGATCCATTCGAAAAAAAAAGAGACAAGTCTATTCATTTTTTATTTTCTCTATCAGCGTGGAGTTCAGGACCTACGACATACACAGTGGGGTTCGAACCATCGAGTGGCGTCTATTTGACAACCACACTGGGAGCGAGGTAGAACACGGGAGTCAGACAGTTGCTGCAGTCAAGGTTGACAAGGTAAAAGAAAATATATCTGCTTTGCCCATATCAACAGTTTTGGTAAAGCTGTTGGTGAAAGCCACGAATCAAAGGAAAACTTATAAAAAAAAATTATTTTTGGTTATACTCAGTTGATATTTAAATATTTGGTAATGTGTCGTGGCAGGGCACCGAACTCAAGCTCTGGTGTTTTTGTTCAGCAGATTGTGAATTCGAATTCCGGTATGACGCTTGTGTCCTTGAGCAAGACACTTTACTATTATTGCTTCTATCCACCAAGAGTTAAATGGGTACCTGTGAGGTCAGAGATGGTTTTTGTAGTTGATTTAGCTTAGTAGCGCATATTTGTTGCACAGGCTGTATCCCAAGGGAGCTGAGATGGTTTAATAAGGAATGAAACATTGACCAGGGGGTAATTGTGTTGGAAGCGCTTTGAACAACCCTCTGGGTGAGAAAAGTCCTATAATTAAAAAAAACTGGTTATTACTATCATTCTTGTTTTTTATAGGAGAATGAAGACTGTGATCCAGTAACGTGTATGTGTGTTCCTGGCGGTGACTGCTATAATGTGGACTACGGGTTCAAACCAACATTCCACATTGGTGTTCATGACTTTGACTACTACATTATGCTGACGGTTACCAACCATGCTAGACTGGTGACATCTCAAACAATCAAGGTAGGATTTCAGAAAAGTTCGTCGAACAAGTTAGTGTTTTGGAAAAATGAAATCGAGTAAAATGGAAACACTATTGGCCATTACTCAAAATAATTGTTAGCACAAAAACTTAATGAGTATTGAGCAATGGGGAGCTGTTAGTATAACACATTGTGAGAAACGGCTCCATCTGAAGTAACACAGTTTTTGACTTTTTTTCTGGCTTTTTTTTAAAAGACATCTGAAAGCACACAAATTTGTGCACCAAGTATTTTTTTCCATTATTCTCCTGCAACTTCGAGGACCAATTGAGTAAATTTTTGTTTTACAGATTTCTGATTTTAGGCAAGTATTGTGATACAGCAAGTGAGAATATTGGTCTTTGATTATTACCAAAGGTGTCAAACTTTTCTTTAAATTACTCAGAATAACATTCTATGTAAAACCTACCTGTTTAGATCACTGTGGACACATCGCCCCCTCAAGCTGGTGTGGTGCATGATGGGATGCCCGGGTCAGGTGAGGTCGACTTTCAAGAGGGCAATGACCTCGCTGCGCACTGGGAAGGATTCTTTGACAGGGAGAGTGGAGTCAAGTTTTACGAGTATCTTTATGACGTCACATGCTGGAATGATGCAGACATGGTACCTTCCATAAGAGACACTGTAAGTCTTTAGAACAAATCAAATCAAGTCATATCAAAGTAAACAAGGGTCTTGGTACTTTTTGTCTGACACAAAACACAATGTCCACAGATTTAAATTAAACTTACACGATCTGAAGATAATAGCGGTAGAAAGTTGCCCTTAAAATATTATAGGTTAATGTATATATTAAACTTCAACAGGTTTATCAGTTTATGTATATGGTGGATAACATTAATTGCTTACACCGCCAGCAATTATATCTTATTTATTATTGATGTTCCTTTAATATTGACCTTAAAACAGTTAATTTACTTGTTTTTTTTTGCTTGATGATAACAACCCCTATTCATAGATGACAAGAACTACCGTTACACATGCAAGTTGGACAGCGCCCTCACCAGGCATGTACTTCATCACAGTTATCGCCTACAACCGCGCCTTAGAGCCGTCTGTTCCTATCTGTTCTGATGGTGTCATGATTGACACCAGCCCACCAGAGTTGTCCAATATCTCAATCAGTGATTCTCGAATGAGGCCGGGTCTTGCCAAGGATAGCGAGGGACGTGTGTGGTTCATCAATGAACATCGAATGAAGACGGAACTACTGAACGTGTCTGACATGTGCAGGTAATATTTCTCATGCAAGTAGCTTCCCAAATACATGAAAAACATTTTAGTTTCCTTGCTACAATGCCTGCAAAAAATCATTCATAGCTTGACATTTCAACCCCTACAGCAGAGACTTCTTTGAAGACTAAAAGAAAAACTCTGCTAGGGTTGAAACGTCAGGCCTTGAACTTTTTTTTGCATTTATACCATCGGTCCTTTTGGTTAATTTGTTTGCAACAGCTAATTCCATTCACTCATCTCTTTTGATAATCTGTACTTTGGATGCATGGAGGATCGCTAGGTAAAACGTTTTTCTTCTTCAGTTAAGTGAGTGAACCTCTTGCTCTTTATTACCAGCTAGTTTGTGCTTAATAGACTATACTTGGTGAAATAGCATTGCAACATAACTTGTAGGAAAGCATGCAGCGACCGATTTCACGAAACGCTAAGTTTCACCCTATCTCGAGTTGGGACGAGTAAGTCATCCGAACTTAGAAATGGTTCAGTGCATTCTAAATTCTATGGATACAGAAATTAACTCGTCCTAAGATTATTCCGTAGTTAGGAAGAGTCTGGTTAAAGGGTCTATGTACTTTTTGTAGGACAAAAAAACACAATGTCTACAAATTTACACTAAACTTACACCGTTTGTAGATAATGAGGGTAGAAAGCTTCCTTGAAAATATTAGTTGCTGAGGTGCTGTATTTTTTTGAGAAATGAGTAAAACAATGTCATGAAAATAATTTTCGTCTCAATGATCATGAGACAAAAACTATTTTAACATGTAAAAGCGTGTTTGCATGACATTGTTTTAATCATTTCTCAAAAACTACTGCACCTCAACAACTAATATTTTAAGGTATGCTTTCTACTATCGTTATCTTCAAATGGTGTAAGTTTAATGTAAATCTGTGGGCGTTGTGTTTTGTACCCAAATCCTTTAAATTGACTGCAGTTTTAGATAAAACTTTACTTTAGTTGTGGTGGGATGGACAACAAGAATGTTAATCAATGATCACGTCTTTTCTTTGTATTCAGGTCTAAAGTAACTGTAGTGAGCGATATAACACTGTACCCAGGCCAAGGAATCCTAAATGATTCAGTCTCGGTTATTGGAGAAGACATTAACTGTCAGTGGACGTCTGGCATTGAAGAGAAGTTCTTTCTTCCTACACACAAACATGTAAGAATGCATAATTCTTGTCTTTATTCGGTACAGAACAAATGGATTTAGCTTATTAAATGTACAGATATTTCTTAAAAGTCAAAGACAAACTACACTCTAGTTGCAGACAGTGGTTGAGTTGATACATTAAATCGCAGTGTTGTAGTTAACTTTGCCGTACATTCTAATAAGCACGTCTATTATCCGGCAGAGGCTTACATGTCAAACTTTTCAGCAAAGAAGAAACTTCTTTTAAGACAAGCTCTGGTACAACATGAATTCATTCTAAGTATGACATACTATCTATGTGAAAGCTTATTTAAGACTGCAAATCAGATGATAAGTATATTCCAACATGCACCAATGTTTTTATGTTTCGAACTTGATGTAATTAATAATTTTTGGTTTTAATTCCAGATTATCTTATCTTGGTCGGGGAGTGACGAAGATAGCTCAATTTTCGACTACGAGATCGGTCTAAGCAGTGACCCATCCAATCCGACCCCTGACCTTGTGACCTTCATGTCAGCATCAGGTCATAATCGTTTTGTGATGTATCATCCCCACATCAGCCAGGGAAATGTTTTCTTTCTGGTTGTGAAAGCTGTCAACAAAGCACAGTTGGCTCATTCTAAGGTATGTATTGCTTAAAAACAACAAGTGTCATTCTTGAAGAAATTTGCTTTTGATAAACTCGCCAAACAAATTGAGAGAATGGAACAGTTATATAAAGGTACTGGACACGTTTTGGTAATTACTCAAAATATTTATAGGCATAAAAACTTACTTAGTAGCGAGCAACAGAGACCTGTTGATAACATAAAACATTATGAGAAACAGCTCCCTCTGAAGCAAGCTCTGAAGTATCGAAGTTTTTGAGAAAGACAGGTAATTTCTCACTATCAATATTTAAAAAAACTCTGAAAAAGCCTTTAGGACTTCAAATGTGTGCTAAAAGTTTTTGTTTTTTTCTCAATGAGATTGAATGAGTATAAATGTATCGTAACTTTGTTTTCCAATTCCAGTTTGTTGGACCTATCATCGTGGACACCACACCACCCATGTTTGTTGGCCGTATTCTCGTTCATTTGGACGGCGAGTATTTGGTGACTGAATGGGGTGCCGACGGCTTCACGGACAATGAGGATGCAGGTCTTTCATATCAAGTTTGCATTGGTGAGATGCTCGAAAGAGTAAAATAAATGTTTTGTTGGTTGCCTGAAGATGGGCAAACCAGCTGATTCCTGACAGCTGATTCTGCAATCGTAAACTTTATGCAGACCCTTTCTGGTCTACCTATAACTAAGTTAAACATTCTTAATGCTTTGATTGATCACATAACAGTTGTGGAAGACCAATATTCTCACTTGATGTATCCCAACATATGCAGAAATTAACAAAACTGTGAACATTTTGACTCAATTGGTCTTCGCAGTTGCAAGAAATAAATAAAAGAAAAAACATAATTGTTGCACAAGTTCGTGTGCTTTCAGATGCCTAAAAAGCCTTATTATTTGGGTGAGAAATTACCTCTTTCTCATAATGTTGTATACTACAACAGCTCTCCATTGCTGCAAATAAATTTTTATGCTAAACGTTATTTTGAGTGATTAACAATAGTGTTTGAGCAGGTTCACCTATACATATTTTTTACTTACACTCGTTTGAAGACAGGCGTTCGAGAGTCGCGCTGAACCATTAATTATTGAATTATGTGCATGAAAAGTTTGACGTCTGAAACAAGTAGGAGCGACTGGATGCTAGGAGTCGAAAGATTGACTGTTGCAGTCATACAGAACGACTCTGGAGCGCCTCGGTTTAAGACAACGATCTTTCATGAGCTGAGCCAATGTAAATGTTATGTTTACCTCGCCTGTCTGAAACCAAAATTGAATTGGGTCGACCAAGAGTCGCTCCTATCTATTTGGTTTGGCTGACCCTGGAGCGCCTGTTAGAACCGGGTGTTAGATATTTGGTAGTGGATGAAGACAATGTTCAGAACTGAGAAGTCTCCCGAACCCCCAAACATCTACTCCGCGGTAGTAGAATAAAGCAAGACAGTTCTCTAAGAACAAACTCTACCTGGCAAGTAGATACACACACGGTGTTACCGCAAACCAGATATATATTGATACCTCACCATGCAATGCCTCAAATCCTTTACATGAAGACAATGTTCTTTTTTCGCTTTAGGACACACTAGAGGAGGCACAGAGTTCGTTTCATATCGATCCCAGAAAGAATACGTCATCGGTCCGTGTGAATCCCAAACCTTCTGTGCGGCCTTCCTATTGGATGATCTAAGCTGGTATCTCCATGGCGATCATGAATATTACATCTCAGTCAAAGCGGAGAATAGTGCCGGACTATCGACAGTAGGAACCTCGTCTGTGTACAGGCATATTGTGCAATTGCCGTCCCAGGGGGTCGTGCTGGATGTTCCACCATCTGGGGAAGGAGTTGACTTTGGGGTATGTTCCTTAGAATCAGTTGAGCAAGAGGATGTCTTTAGCCGACGCCTTCTCGGGAAAAAGGAAATGGATATAGAAAAAGGAAATAGATATTGTTTCATTTTTTTTTTTATATCTCTACTTTATCTGAAGGAAACTGTAAAGTGAAACAGTCCATGAATTCTAATGGAAGGCATTCAAATATTTGGGTTATGTGGGCCAAAAAGTGGATTCACAAAAGCTACCCCTCAAACTATCACATCGAATGCTGACGAAACCATTTAACAACTTAGTGTTATGACAATGATTAAGTAGAGGCTAGTGTAAGGACAGTGCGTAAGTTTGCCTGAGTATCCATCTAAATTAAATCCAATTGTCATGTCTTCCAACATGCAAGCTTGTAATTAAAAAATCTGTATATGCTTAATTGTACCTAGCTGCATTGTCTCTACAGTTTTTACAGGAGTGAGGTCTTCATGCACTTTTTTATTTCTATTTTGCTTAGTTTTATTGGTGTACTTTTTAAAAACTGTTTCTGTGTAATTTTCTGGTCCTGGAGAGAGCGCAGTATAAACTCAATAAATTTGTATTATTATTATATTAATTTTGGTTTTTACCCACACACCGATGTGTGTTTAGCACTGTATACTCACTACTTTCCCCGAGTCCTGTGAAAAAAAAACCCACAGGCATGTTACTCGGGTGGGATTCGAACCCACGACTCTTGCAATTTTAGAGCCGTGTCTTACCATTTAGACTACTGAGGTTGCCCGGTAGCTATAGGCAGTTCGAATCCTATGTTTTTGGCAGCAGGTACCGCAACGATATAAGAGATGTTTAATTTATTTTTTATAACTAGGTTGTTAAGGACACCGATGTACAGATGGATCAGTCAAAACTCTCCGCTCAATGGTTCGGATTTGAACATCCCCATCTTGACATCAATTATGAAGTGGCCGTAGGAACAGGAGAAGATGGTTCATACGGCGTCAGCAATGGTTTCATTGACGTCGGCAATGCCACGTCCTACGAGTTAGACGGACTTGATCTGACACCACTCATGGTAAAACCTAGAGCTGATATGCCTTGTAAATGATGTAGCGTTAGTATTGAAATATTGAGTGATGAAAGCCTTGGTCCAACTTTTGAATGATTAAGCGACGTATGCGGGATGGTTGTTAAGGACAGTGGACACTATTGGTAATTGTCAAAGACTAGTCCTCTCACTTGGTGTATCTCAACATATGCATACAAAAACAACCCTGTGAAAATTTGAGCTCAGTTGGTCATCGAAGTTGCGAGATAATAATGGAAGAAAAAACACCCTCGTCAAGTGAAGTTGTGTGCTTTCAGATGCTTGATTTCGGAACGTCAAATTCTAAATCTGAAGTCTTGAAATCAAATTCGTGGAAAATTACTTCTTTCTCAAAAACTCTGTTATTTCAGAGGGAGCCGTTTCTCACAATGTTTTATACTATATCAGCAGCTCCCCATTACTCATTACCAAGTGAGGTTTTATGCCAATAATTATTTTGAGTAATTACCAATAGTGTCCACTGCCTTTAAATAACCCCATATCGTAATTTTGATCGTTTCATTAAATCCTGAACTACACATTTTGTTGGATGTTTTTGTGCAATTTAGTTTTTATACTGCAATTTATGTTTTAATAAACCATTTTTTAAGAAGAATTGAATTTATTTGTAACTCGATGGGCTGAATCTATGCCACATGTCTGCCCTTATAAGTCAACACCACAATTAATGTTGACTTTGCCGAAATAAGATACACAGCCCAATTGTAATTTTGTTATAACAAATTGTAACAGTGGACAACTATTTAATGGACTTTTATTAGACCTATTACCTCACCGTCCGGGCAACATCTGAAACTGGAAGCGTCATCGTGACGTCAGACGGTATCAAGGTCATCCCAGAGGGTCAACTCCTAGAAGGTGCATTGATCAAAGATGGACTCGGATGTGATCCTGCTAACAGTAAGATTTTGAGCTAATTCTTAAATTTAGAGAATTGTTGGGTTTTAAAGACACTGGACACTATTGGTAATTGTCAAAGACCAGTCTTCTCATGGTGTATCTCATCATATGCATAAAATAACAAACCTGTGAAAATTTGAGCTCAATTGGTTGTCGAAGTTGTGAGATAATTAGAAAGAAAGCAACACCACCCACATCTGTGCTTTCAGATGCTTGATTTCAAGACCTCAAATTCTAAACCTGAGGTCTCAAAATCAAATTCGAGGAAACTTAATTCTTTCTCGAAAACCACATCACTTCAGAGGGAGCCGTTTCTCGCAGTGTTTTATACTATCAACCTCTCCCTATTACTCGTTACCAAATAAGGTTTTATGCAAACAATTATTTTGAGTAATTACCAATAGTGTCCACTGCCTTTAAGACATGTTTAAGGTATGTTTTACAAGTATTATCATTTCCATTAGAATGGGTAAGGCAGGGCTGAA
Organism: Asterias amurensis; assembly: GCF_032118995.1. Lineage (NCBI taxonomy): Eukaryota > Metazoa > Echinodermata > Asteroidea > Forcipulatida > Asteriidae > Asterias > Asterias amurensis. Next base: position 23,630,470 of record NC_092650.1, on the reverse strand, counting down.
ATAAGGATTGTCTAAAATAAATATGGAATTTGATTTGAGGTGTCAAGATCAAATTCGAGGAAACTTCGAGGAATTTGATTTAAGGCATTGCATGATTGATGAGGTATCGATATCTATTTGGTTGTGTGTATCTACTTGCCAGGTTGTGTGTTTGTTCTTTAGAGAACTGTCTTGCTGTATTCTACTACCGCGGAGTAGATTTATCGGATTGTTGGGGAGACTTCTCGGTTCTAAAAAGAACTGTACTGGTTTTTAACTACTACCTGGGCGGAAGGTATAGACAATTGGCTGTGGTTACTACTTTAACTTAAAGGATTGCTATTAACTTCACTACCGGGGAGTGGGTTCTCAATGGTCTCATTGTTTCGACTAGCTCCAGTCATCATCAGTAGACTGAAGAGATGTGTAGAGGGGAGTGTCTTAAAAATCCTGACAGTAATAATTGTAACTTACTATATCTGTGTTGGTTTTTATCTTCATCTTAATTCTTAATATTTGGACAACTATATTTTGTACCTTTTACATGCTCCCCATATCTTTAGTGTATAAATTGTAATTTTTCTCTTGTCGTTATATTTTTGCTATGCCTTTCTTGTATGTATTGTATAGTCTCCTTTACACAGGGAAGACAAATTTCATGTTTTTGTTCATGACAATAAATATTTTTGATCTTGAATCTTAAACTATTCCTCTTCAGTAACCACACCCACTGGGTTATCTCATCACGCAACCGCCCCATCTCAACCCTGTGAGGATGACATTACATACCAGCCCTCTACGTCTGGTATCTCCGCCCGATGGAGCATCCCGGTCATGTTACGGCCCTTTGTAACCAATGTCTTATGGGCAGTGGAACATGAGATTCTGACTCGACATGGTATTATTTAGCTTATCTTTATTTATATACTTTAGAAACACAATTTCTCAACTAAATTTAAGGCACTGGATACGTTTGGTAATTGTCAAAGACAAGTATTCTCACTTGGTGTATCCCAACATATGCATCAAATTAAAAACTTGTGACAATTTGGGCTCAATTGGTCATCGAAGTTGCAAGAGAATAATGAAAAAATACCCTTGTTGCATTGCTTTGTGTGCTTATGTATAATACAAGGTTTCAGCTGAAGTATTTATTTTTTGAGTGAGAAATTACCTCTTTCAAAAAAACTACGTTACTTCAGGGGGAGTCGTTTCTCACAATGTTTTATACTAGCAACAGCTCTCCATTGCTCGTTACCAAGTAAGTTTTTATGTCAACAATTATTTTGAGTAATTACCAATAGTGTCCAGTACAGTGCCTTTAAGGAATCTGGCTAGGCTCCTTGAAAATAATGTGAGTGTTTTATAAGTTAATGGTTCACAGTCAATTAAGGAATGTTTTATTCTGTTCCACTTAAATGTTCCTCAAAATGCCGGCTCATTTGGAAAGCTCTCATTGAAATTCCAGTTGAGATGTGTTGCATGAGAATTATAACAAACATTTCAAATTTACTTTTCAGAATTCCAGTTTCATCAACGACTGTTTCTGTTGTCGTGTTTACCCTTTGTTGAATTATTAATGCTGATATATTTTTTGGTTTTATTAAGATGTGGACAATAGCTCATCAGAGTGGGTCACGTTATTGGACTATCAAGATCTAGGAATGGCGTTCAACCATTTGGATGTAAGCCTTGGGTTACATGACGGAGCACGTCTGAGATCAAAGGTAATCAAAACTCAAAAGTTTCAGGCATGGTACTTGTGTAATTTTTATATGTAAACTGTTTTTGTATGCAGGCCTAAACTATTTTTGTTTTAATTGTAATTTTTACTGTAATTTTGCCATTGGCCACGAGTGTAACAAACATAAACCAAACTATCTATCTATCTATCTACTTCGAAGACCAGTTTCCCACTCGGTACAACCCAATCGATTGGTCAACCAATTTGCAAGAAAATATTGAAATAAACAAAATTTGTGCTGATGCTTGAGAATTCATGCCTGGAGCCTTTCACGCATTAAAATGTATAGGGTGAAAAATGACATCTTTCTCTAAAACAGAATTACTCATTCAAGAGGTTCTATTCTAACAATGTTGAATTATATAAACGGCAAGTTAACTCGTGCAGTATTTACCAAAAGTAAACCCTGCCTTCAAGAATCCAGTATTTCAAAACTATAACTCTAGTTTGAAAATTGTCAACAAGTGTTTGTTTAAAGACAAACTTATTGAACTATGTTTTGAAATAAATAATGATGCAGATGATTCAGTAATTTTGTTGATGATTAATCTTCTTTAGAAAACATTTATTTATCCTTGATTTTATAAGATCCAATCTACAAAGAAAAAGAGCGAGAAGGATCGAATTTCAAAACTTTTGAGGAAATTAATTTGTCAGGATCTTGGAAATAGAGATAAAACAAAAGTCTCAAGACAAAGGGATTGGAATAACAGATTTAAAACATCACTACACCTTTCGTTTGGTATCTGAACCAAGGTGAACATGGGAAAAAATACACTGATAATTGAGTGACTTCAAGCCACTTGATGGCATCCTCGTCGAGGTCTCCGAGTCCCTGTTAGCCTTTTGGTTGTCTGAAGTCAGGGCATTCAATTCAACACTGATAACTGGGGGAAAAAATGGTGTATGTACTTATTTATAAATAACCGTACTGTTTGTGTTTGGCACAGGTTCAATTCTGCCATGGGAGTGTCTGCTTTCAGCCTATGATAAGTGACGGGTTCTGGGTACTCTCCCAGCCGCCTGTTGTAGGTGACGTCACAATCAATGACATCGAGACAGATTCAACAAGTACAAATCTCCACGTGGCCTTCCAGACATTTGAGCATGCGTACATCGACCATGATAGACAGTTAGAGTTGATGGATTTCTACGAGTGGACTATCGCTGAGAAGGGGGAACACAGTGCCATACTGAGTGAATGGAAACGCATCGATGATTTGAACATCATTGGTGAGACGGTATGTTGAAACTTCTTTTTAAATGTTTGTTTGTTGAGAACTTCAGTCGCTTCAGTAAGAAAAGTGAAAAAGTCAACGTTAACACTACAAGAAATTGTTTGGATTTTTTTAAATACTGTTTTTAATTTTTAAAGGCCCGATTCACTGCATCGTTGGATGGACAACTCGACCACGACACGTGTCTCCGTATGGCTGTGAGAGGCTACAACAAAGCTGGACTTTCATCCATAGTGAGCACCGAGGTCGTGGATTGTGACGATGTGGTGATTGTTAAACCGCATGTTGTCATCGACTCAGACCGTAAGTTCCGACCTTAACCATGGGGAATTGGAACTTTCTAGGAGGCTATGACTATAACTTAGAATAATAACAATAAAAATTTGCATGTAGATTCTTACGCGTTGGGCCCCATTCACACGTTAAAGCAGTGTGACTCGGTACCAAACGTCAAACAGTCTCAATACTAGCAACTTGAAGGAGGCTATGATTGATTGACCAAAAACTCATTTAAATATTTGATACAGGAATTGTATAATGGCAATACAAAATCACCTTAATTAAAGCTTGCAGGGCTTTGGCAGACGTGATCAAACTTTAATACCCACATACTTCTATCAGAACCACACTGCCACACTCCATGCTCATAAAGAGATGATAATTTACATTAGATAATAAATTAGATACCAAAATTCATGCTGGGCACTCAAATCAGTCGCTGACAGATAATTTTCCTTTGTTGCAACATTATTATGGAACAATCTCTCACCTATACACTCCGGTCTGCACAAACATTTTTTAAGAAAAACTTGATAACACACCTTTTCCCATTATTGATTGTTTGCTGTTTGTATATAGTTTCATTCCGATTTGTATTGCTTTGGATTGTATCATCACAAACCGCTGTGATCTCGATGGAATGTCGGTATATAACAATTATGTTGTATGTATGTATGTATGTATATGTATTTATGAATGTTAATACAACAACTAAGAGCTCCAAATGTCTTTTTTCTCCACTAGATGAAGTAACATTTCAAAATAACTAAAACTTAAAAATGATTTCCTCTCTCCCTAAAGACGAAGTGAACTTAGAACAGAATGCTCTGTGGCTTGAAGCCGATGCGAACTACATCTCATCAACAACCGTCCTATCAGCAGTCTGGCCTTCATTACGTCACAGGAACTACGTCTGGGCAGCGGTTAAAGATACAGGATCTGCCGATTTCGGTGACTTAGACATTGGCTTGAACTACCCTTGTGAACATCCGATGGCTGTAGGTTGTGGAAACACAGGTAAGTGGAAAAAATTTTTTTTACGTCTCACATTGCTGCTATTTTCAAAGACACTGGACACTATTGGTAACTGTCAAAGACCAGTCTTCTCACTTGGTGTATCTCAGCATATGCATAAAATAACAAACCTGTGAAAGTTTGAGCTCTATTGGTCGTCGAAGTTGCGAGATAACTATGAAAGAAAAAAAACATCCTTATCACACGAAGTTGTGTGCTTTTAGGTGCTTGATTTCGAAACCTCAAATTCTAAATCTGAGGTCTCGAAATCAAAGTCGTGGAAAATTACTTCTTTCTCGAAAACTACATCACCAAAAGTGTTCACTGCCTTTAAGGGTTTCGGTATGCAACATATATCTGTGGACATATAAGTCCACAGGTTTAATTAAACTTACTTGGTTTGAAGATTATCATGGTAGAAAGCTTCCCGTAAAATATATCTTGCTGAAGTTCTGTAATTTTGAGAAATGAGTAAAACAATGTAACAAATTCATTTTCTCCTCACGAGACGTCAATTATTTGAGCATATAAACAACGTATTAATGCGAATCTCCTTGCGCCATTAACGTTGCGCAGTTGTGTAAAGTCTCGTGAAATGTTTTTCTCAAGAAAACATTGCTCTGTGACTTTCCAGTGAGTAGGGATTCTTGTCATGGCCAAAAAACTGGATCTACAAGAGGTCTCAAACACTTTTAATGGTGCTTTAAAGAAAAACAATTTTAACGAGCATTGTTCTTGACTAAACGATTCTTGCTTTAGATAAAGAGTTTGTGAATGTCCATGGTTTATCGCTCGAGCACGGCGAACGTTACCGCATCTGCATTCACGCTGATGAAGTCACACTAGAGCATGAGAAATGGTCGGAAGCTCTGCCGTCAGTGTCCAGCTGTAGCGACGGGGTTGTCATTGATACGACACCGCCGACACCTGGCTCTGTTTGGATTGGCTGGAGCAGTCATAACAACTACCAGGTATATAGGATTTGAGGCATTGCATGGTGAGGTATCAATATGTATTTGGTTTGCGGTAACACCATGTGTGTATCTACTTGCCAGATAATTCGTAAATTGAGGAGTTTTGCTAAGTTTGAATAAATAATTTCCTCTGTGGAAAAGAAAACAAACACAAGACAAAAAAAACTACCTGTATTATTTGAGTTTGATTGGTTGAATATGGGAACCCCGCCCATTTCAAAAGGAAACCCTGGGAAAACCCTGGAAAAAAAAGTGCATGGTCATAAAAGGAACAACTTGACAGGGTTTAGCAAGCCCACCCAACATGACAGAACTAGCCAAGGTGGCACCACAACAGTTGTGCGTGTCCGATGAATAGTGTATTTCATCTGTGAGTGATTAAATGAAGTATTGTTTGAGTTTCCATACATCTTCTATTCTTTACATTGTTTTCCTATAGGGGAAAAAATAATTCTTCAAACTTTAAGAACCATGTAATGTGGTTCTTGTATCATTGTCTGTTTAAACTTTGCAAATTAATTGATAAAAGAGATATAACAAGCTTCTTGGATCTTAAAGGGTCTGGTGGGTAGTTTTTATAGGACACAATACACAATGTCCACAGATTACTCACTCATCAATTTGAAGATAATGATGGTAGAAAGCTTCCCTTGCTGAAGTGCTTTAATTGTTGAGAAAAGAGTAAAACTAAGAAAATAATTATTCGTCTCAGGAGACGGAAATTATTTAAACATATTTTTGTGACATTGTTTTACTAATTTCTCAAAAAACTACTGTACCTCAGCAACTAATATTTTAAGGTAAGCTTTCTACTACCACTATCTTCAAACGGTGTAAGTTTAATGTAAATCTGTTGACAATGTGTTTTGTGTTACAAAAAGTACAGAAATCCTTTAAACAAGTTATGGTAATTATTATATGGAAAGGTTTGCGGTAACACAATGTAATGACTATCTCTAAATGAGTTACCGGGTCATTTAGAGATATTCATTACATAGTTTTACTGCAAATTCCACCATGCAAAGTTTCAAACCCTACTTATGGTAATTATTGTTATTAAGGTAAATCGATATTGACTTTAAGACTGAAACAAATGTTTCGGTGTAAAACTTATTTGTATCTTTGTGGCAATTAGAGTTCGACTTCTGAGCTGGTTATACAATGGGAGTCTTTTAGTGATGTTGAGGAACACGGCTTAGCACGCCATCATTCTGGAGTCAAGTACTACGAGTATGCAATCGGTGAGATTCTAATATGAGATCCTTGTGGTTTACCAATATGCATGTTGATATCTATTGAAACCAATTATTTGAAATACCTTTTGTCTAAATTAAAGGCACTAAACACTATTGGTAATTACTCAAAATAATTGTTAGCGTAAAAACTTACTTGGTAACGAGCAACGAAGCTCGAGCTGTTGATAGTATAAAACATTGTGAGAAACTGCTCCCTCTGGAAGTAAGGTAATTTTTGAGAAACTTAACTTCTTTACTCAAATAATAAAAGACTTCAGCTGAAGCATTTTATAATGCATCTAAAATAGTAAAAGCACACAAAGTAATACAACAATAGTGTTTTTCTTTCATTGTTCTCTTGCAAACTGGATAACCAATTGAGCCCAAATTTTATGCATTTGTTGGGATACACCAAGTGATAATACTGGTCTTTGACAATTACCAATAGTGTCCAGTGTCTTTAAATAAGTAATGTGAATTTAAACCTAAACGATGGTTGTGAATGTTTACAGGATCAATGCCAGGTGGAAACGATGTCCAAGACTTCACCCGTGTCGGTATTGCTAACAGCATCATCATACACAACTTGAGGTTACAGAATGGACACGCCTACTATGCAGTCATTAGAGGTAATTAACAATGATCTTTTTGTCGGGGGTTCCTGTCTTGGCCAAAAACTTGATCTACAAAAGGTACCAAAAATCCTTAAAAATGAGTGAAATGTAAATTAAATAATATGTAATATCTACTTTATTCTTTGATTCCCAAAATGCACCCATAATCCAGCAAATGACTGGTTGTATATTATGAATCCCCATTTAAGACGCAATCATTTAATATTTTAATTATATAAGTTATCACACAAGCGCAAGTGGAATACGAAAAAATATAGCGCTTCTGCGTCCCATATCCAACGAAAACGAATATATCTTCCAGTCTCACTTGCAACGTGCAAAATTTTAAACTTCAGAGCGTTAGTTCACGCGCACAAAGTTTAGAATGCACTGTTCGTATACGGAGCCTGACAAAATGACAATTCACAATACGCAATGTGTAATCAAAACAGAGGAAGTAGGATATAAAACAGATGTCAAAGCATATATGTTTTTATCGCCTCAGTAGTTCAAGCTTCTGATTGGTGGATTAGTGCGTACTGGAAGATAATGTTTAATACACCTGCAATATAACAATGAAGTATTAACAATCTTCTCAAATATTGATGACAATACTTTTGCTCTTTTTAGCAACTGATTTTGTTGGTTTATCTACAAAATCATCGTCTGACGCAATTATGATCGACACAACATCACCGACTGTGAGTGATGTCTACACATTAGACATTGGGGGCAGCTTCCTTATGTCCACAACATCTGTCTCACCAAGGTAAGTTGGTGAACAGAAAAGTGTCTTTAATTTTTTGTTGCAATCCTGTTTTTCATTTTCAAGGATTTTTCAAGTGAAAGTCCATTTATTTATTTATTTCGGTTATTAAAGAGACAAAACATGGTCGGTCGTATCCATAAATAGGTAATGCTACAAATGAGTTGCTTACAAAGTGAAACAAAAACTTAGGCTAGTCAGATGCTAAAAATAACCCCCATAAACTGTGAATTTTGTTTTTGCAAAACTGGACCTGAAGGACAATGTCTTTTCAAAACTAAAGCAAGGCGAGGCGAGGTGAGGTGATTGGAAAAAAAAACCCCAAAACATTTTATTGAATAAAGAGTTTAATACCACAAACTAGCTGCCCATGTTCTGTCCAAAAATTGCAAACAAACACACAAAATTTCGGAATCATTATATTATTTAAGCACTTTAAAATATACTGTCCACCATATTTCATTTCAAAGTTAATGTTTTTTATAGCTCAAAGCGCCTTATCTGGAGGCAATACTATCACTTTAACAGTTGAGCACTCTTGAACAAAATTGCCATTGTTAACAACAAATATTCAATGATCAATTAAATATGGAACTATAATGATCTAGGCAGTCCAATTTGTACACTTTGAAATTTGATTATAGTATGATTTTTAAAAATTATTTCATCACAGCTGGGAGAATGTTTTTTCAGATGTAGAAAGTGGCATCTCATACTTTGAGTGGGCCGTGGGTTCACATCCAGGTCATGCTGATGTCATGCCATTCACCAGAGAGGACTCAGAGTCTGGAGTCACTGACCCTTCACAACCTTTGACCCTTCATGAAGGTCACTCGTATTTCATTTCTATAAAGGTAATTGCAGCAATAGTTAGGTCAGATTTACTTGGAAAAAAAAGTGATTCAAATACAAGAAAATCAATTAATAATGTATTTATAGAAGAAGATTTTCATTGAGAAAACTGATTTTGTACAAGTAATTTTGGTTACAATTTTTTTAGGCCATCAATCATGTTGGGTTGATCACGTTAAAGGCGTTCGGTGCCTTCACGGTAGACGAGAGCCCTCCAGTGGCAGGTCATGTCTTCGATGGAGATCGCTCTCTCGCATCATCCAATCACAGAGATCGTGACTTCCAGGAGGACCGGAAGACAATAAGTGCATTCTGGGAAGGGTTTCATGACCCCCATAGCGCCCTCATTGGTTATTCGTGGAGAGCAGGGACTTGTAAAGGATGTAGCGACGTCATATCAGAGCAGAACATCGGAATGGATACTGGTAAAAAAAGGAAGATCAAATCATTGTAAATGCATTGACTCGAATTTAAGTGCACCACGATGATAGTTGACATTCAGCTATCACAATTTATACAAATGAGTTCCATGAAAAAAGGATTGACAATGTAAAAGCCTCGTATTCAAAATACATCATTGCCAATAAGTAAACTTTGTTTATTATATAACTTTTTCTCACAAATGTTAAAAATCAAAGCTTTAAAATTAAACTGATTTTTTTACCAGTCCAATCTATAGCACACACATTGCCAAGTGAAGGCCTACGTTCTTTGTATGTCCAGCGTATCAAATTGTTTAAAGCGAGTAAAATAGTGTTTTCCACGTATTGTAACTGATTTGTTTTGGGCGTTAAAGGCAGTGGACACTGTTGGTAATTACTCAAAATAATTATTAGCATAAAACCTTACTTGGTGACGAGTAATAGGGAGCTCAAATTTTCACTTGTTATTTTATGCATATGTTGAGATACATGTACATTAAGTGAGAAGACTGGTCTTTGTCAATTACCAATAGTGTCCAGTGTCTTTGTAAGCTTAAGTTTTTGAAATATTTTCTTTTTTTAGAGGTTAAAGCTGACAACCTGAACCTTGTGCCAGGTTTCACATACTATGTAACTGTGACGGCCTGTAACGCTGCTGATCTGTGTACTTCAGTGACATCTGATGGGGTACTGGTTGATGATTCGCCCCCGTTGGTAGGTCGCGTCTATGATGGGAGCCCCGGTGGTGGCGATATCAGCTTTCAGTCGTCAAGGTTGGTTTCCTTCTCGAGTTTGACTTTGCTTATTTCATCCAGAAATTGGAAAAGAATCACAGGTTATACCGTTAAAATTCTATATAGGAAAGCAATTTAAAAAAAGTTACCACTCGGCTCTTAAAAAAAGATGAGTGTCGCAATAAGGTCACGAATCTTTTGCAGGGAAATGATCGATGTACACTTTAATTGAAAGAAAACAAAACTACTAATTTATTTAGATAAATTGCTCATTTGACAATACTGGACATTGACCAAGTACTTCTGTTTACTGATAGAAACAATAATGTTGAGCATACAAAAACACGCAATTCAACCCTGATTGCAAGTTTAATGGCAAGTTTAAAAGCAAACACCAGAGTGACGGGCTTCACGGCGTTTTGTACACCCGAGGGGGAAATGGCACTCGAGACGTAGTGCCATTTTCCCCCGAGGGTGTACAGAACCCATGGACCCCAATCACAGCATGCAACAATTGTTTTTGTTATACCTTGTTAACATGATTATTCTTCTTCTCAAAGTTCTGTTGTCATCTTCAAACATATAACGACGAGCTTAATAAGCAGACGAACAGTTGTTCAAATAAGAAACCTTTCTTCACTGTTCCCTCGAACCCGCGGCCGTTTCGTACTATGCACCGGAAATCGACCAACGGTGGGAACGATCAAGGTGATGTACACCTGTTAACATCACTCATGTTACCCACCGCGCTGTGCAGCCATGGTACATGTGTATTTGTTGCACGGCACGTGATTTGTTCTCGACCAATCAAACTTCAGATTTTGTTACCGAGGTATAACAAGTTGTATTGCTTGTTTTACAGGAGGCAGCTCTCTGCACATTGGTGGGGTTTCCATGATCCCCATTCCAGCCTATCACACTATGAATGGCGAGCTGGTACCACACCAGGCTCGGCTGATATCCTTTCATCAACACGTATTGAGCTGTCACAATCTGCTCTGATGTTCCTGTCGGAGTCAGATCAGATGCTAGAAAATACTGATATCTACATCACAGTCCGTGCGTATAATGGGCTTGGTATGTGGAGTGAATCTACGTCCAATGGGTTCCGTGTAGATTCAAGCCCACCTGAAGTGATTCAGGAACCAACCATTGACGGAACAGTCGGGGTAGTCGTCAGAAACACTCAGGTAATAAAAATACATTTGTATCAATAATCAAAGGAGGCTTTGTTGTGAAATTTTGTATCGTCTCTTATTAATCCAATAGTCCAATTAATTAATTAATGTAAAATATGAACACTGGGGGATAGTCTTTAGAAACACTCAGGTAAAACCTTGCTCTATGGTAAAACTTTTATTAAAAATGTTTGTATTTCAGAGTTTCAGGAGGCTTTAGTAGGAATGTTTTGATGGTCTCTTATTATGTATTTTAGTTCAATTAAATCATGTAAAATATGAACAAATAAATTTTCCCAATGTTGATATCCATAAAAGTATGACATACCAAGGTAATTTTTTCATATAGTGCATATTTACCCTTGAGGAAAAAATAAAATAGCTTCTTGAACAAATTTCCAGGCTAAGGAGATTACAGTTGATGAAAAGAAGTTTGATTAAAAACCTATTAAACAATTCAGTGATAAACAATTAATTGGATTTGTAGGTTTGCTGTTGGAGAAAAAAGGAAAGAATTCAGGCCTTATTTGAAAGAATTATTTCTTCACAACATTTTAGTCTCTTAAGAAATTTCATCAGAAACCATTCTATACCCTTAGGTTCTCTGTGACGTCATTCGATTCGTCTGGAAGTTCGTTGACGTAGAGAGTGGCATAACGGACCAATACGTTTCAGTGAGCACACACCATAATGGAGATGTTAACATTCCAACCATCAAGGTAATGTCTCGGAATAAAAAAGGTTGTTTTTGAGCAAAGGTTAACATTAAGGAACATAAAAATAGAGGACTCTGTTGAACCTTATTTTGTCAAAGTTTCGAACATAAAGCAACCCAATCATTCATCATTCTTTGATTAGTGTGTTCATTATAGTGTCCATGTTACTTTTCTTTAAGTCACATTACTCGCTAACAAATAACCTCAACATGATCATGTTGGTTATAAGCTTTGTTATTTTATGCATATGTTGAGATACACCAAGTGAGAAGACTGGTCTTTGACAATTATCAATAGTGTATATTAAGAGTATGTTTAAATTAAAAAGCAATTTTTTATTTTATTTAAACAGATTGCTGGAAGCGAGGTAGACCACACCTTCACCAATTTGACCTTACATGAAGGAAGTCGCTACGTCATCACAGTGGTAGCATGTAACCAGGCTGGTCTCTGTACTGAAGCAAAGTCAGCAGAATTTCTTGTAAGTGACATCACTATTGATTCTTAGATCGTAGCGCAACCCGGGATGAAACTTATTCATGCAAGGTCTTGTCTTTTGGCAAGTTTTTCTTATTACGAGATAATGGCGCAACTTGTATTCGGAAACATTAGAGAAGCATTGATATAATGCTTCAGAATGTCCTGGCCAAATTTTAAATGGCTGCTAAAACTAAAAAGATATTGCTTAAAAGTTCTCCTGTTAGGCAAACATGAACTGGATACCAGTCACAAATTGCACAGGTACAATGGTTAATTTGGCCGGTAACGATCTTCTATAAGTTTGTCATTATTTTAACGACAAAACAACTCTTCTTGATGTGCCTACAAACTGCTCTCTGTTTTGTGTTTGGCGCCCAAGATTCACTATATTAAAAAGATTGTTAAAGTTCTGTCTTACGTTTTGATCAGGCTTATAAAGTGTCCCCTTATGCGTTCATAAATTGGCTTCAATTTTAAAGGTACAATTTAATCGTTATTGGTCGATATTATCTTCTCACATTTAGGTCGACTGTAGCTCCCCGACTGTAGGAACGTTTGCAGTTGAGACAGAGAGTGCTGCTAACCTTGAGCGTCATCATATAATTTGGATAACTCCAACGGAACAAGAGGTGGAATCAACTGCTTCAGTACATTCACGATATTCTTGATAAATGCTGCTTTTCAAATACCCAATATTTTTTCCAGAATAGACCGATCCAGGCGCGCAAGTGCTGGGTGCTGCCATGCGCTGCACGCCATTATTGGGTAGTCTTTGTGCCTAGTTTTGTGCACGAAGACACGAGAAAATCGTTTTCCTTTTCACTTTTTATGGGAATTGAATGTCTTCCTCGACAACCTGTGAAATTTCCTTGATATGGCTGCTTGATATAAAAACGTACTACATTCTTACTTTTTATTTTTTAGATTAAGCAGAAAGTAAAGTACTGAAATTTTGACAAAATACCTTGCCGATGTAATGCATTTTAGCGACTATTATGCGGTTTCCGCGTCTTTGACCCCTAACTCGCCTAAGACAAGCACCTTTTTCGAGATGATTCGGCTTATATTTTGTTGCAAATATTTGTGGTCAGTGATCTACATTGGTATATCATGATGTCCTGTTAAGGAAATTGTGTTATTCGTTGAGGAAAACATTTAATTTCCATAAAGAGTAAAAAGAAACATGATTTCCTCATGTCTTTGTGCACAAAACTGGGCACATGTACACCCCAGCAATGGCGCACGGTGCTAAACAATTGCACGCCCGGTGCACGTCGGATCGGTCTATAGGCCTAATAGTAATCATTATCTTGGTTTCTTATAATATAGCGCTCTTCAATCACTAAGTGACGCTCCATCATTTCAAAACAATGTTTTGCAACTAATGTTTAAAAACGAAAGGGGCAATAGTACAATCTGAACATAATCTCAAACAAATTGTCAACTCCTTGAATATGTTGCTATGAAGTTAAGTGATGTCTCTGTACTGCATGATTATTTTTTTAAACTTCATATGCCGAGTATTGTTTGAAACAATGACTTGACATAGCATGGTTTGAGTGAGTTTAATTTAACAACAACTCCAGTCATACTTTATGTTTTATAACTTTAATTCTGAAGCCGGAAGAAAGTACCGAAGAGAGCACCGACCCCACGTCAATGACGACCCCACGACCTCTACGCTATCACTCTGGTTGGATGACATGGTTAGAGGACCCGTTCACCTCCACCGGATCCCTCGCCCTTGCTTGGCTTGGGTTTGCTGACTTGCACTCCGGCATCAGTCATTACTTTGTCTCTGTTGGACGAACGTACGGGGGCTCAGAACTCACACCGGTAAGATTAAGTACTCTAAGATTTGTCAATAGTTTCGGAAACAAATTTTTCCATCCATTTATTGTGTATCTCCATTCCAGGGGGGGAACCCACGAATATTTCCACGGGTTGGTAATGCATGTCAAACATTATTATAATAGTAATAATAAGACTTGTAATGTGCACATATCCACCCTGCTGGGTGTTCAAGGCGCAGTAAAACCACCCCCACCAAAACAAAACAAAAACAACAACAAAGAAAAACAGACACAACAAAAATAGTTCTTGAAAACCTGTGACATAAGATAAGTTTTGAGAAGAGATTTGAGTTTTGTGGTACAAAGACAAGATGCAAAAAAATAGTTAATGGCCTGACGTTTCGACCCTAGCAGAGTCTTTCTCAAAGGCTAAAAATTTTTAGCCTTCGAGAAAGACTCTGCTAGGGCCGAAACGTCAGGCCATTAACTATTTTTTGCATTTATACTCTCGGTCCATTTGGTTGGTAAGTTGTTTGCAACAGCTAATTCTACCCTTGGCTTCATGACGTCAGTTGCTAACTGGCAGTTAAATGCACCAAGTTTAAACCAGTTATTGTGTGTCCCTTTTAGAGTGGACCAGTTCGAGTGAACCACAGCAGTGATGGTATGTCATTGGACGAAGGCATTGCACAAACGGCAATTATACCAGTAGAGGGCAGTATAACTGATTCCAACAATCACTACCTTTACGTATCGGTATGGGCTGTAAATGGGGTAAGTTGAAAACTAGACTAAAAAAGTGTTTTAACCACTTAAAAAAGCAACAAATATTTAAAAAATAAAGGTTCCTTCCCTTGTATTTCAAACAACTTAAAAACTTACCTAGTCCTTTATGGTTACTTACTTATAGTAATTGTTTAATGAATAATTAGCATAATTCATTGTTTTAATGATACATATGAGAACTGTCAATAAGACATTGTCAAAGTTGTTCACATATAAGACACTTCCTAAGAAGTGACAGTTTCAAGTAAGATCCCACTATTTGTGTTTTGTGATACTTATTGGTTATTTACTTCATTTGAAATTCATTGCCAAGTTATAGTCAAAGGTCACAATTGTCTGTGTTAACATTTGGTTTTTGTGTATGTATTTTCTTTCATAATTTAATAAATAAAGGTTGGCCTACCAAGCAGTCGCCGCCATTCCACATTTGAAGTTTCTGAAACATCTCCCGATGAGGGGGCCCTGGTCCTGGTACGTCGTTGCCAAGCTGCAACATGTGAGGGTCACTGCGCTTGTGCACCCATCCATGGGGCCTGTTCTACAGCTCAAGGACTATGTAGTGATTTAACCATTGGTAAGATTGCTTATTCTCTCTGCTCGGAGAAACTTAAAAGAACATTACAGAAGTGGTTTTTGCTAGCAAAAAAGTTGCTGGCAGTGTAGGCACTTGTAATCCACCATATACAAAAACTGTCAAACCTGTAGAAGTTTGAGATCGATCGGCCATCTGGGTCATGAGAGAATAGTGAAAAACCGATTACAAATTTTGCATTGCAACGATGCCAAAAGAAAAATGAATAAAACGCTCCCTGAGCGATAAACTCCAATTGCAAAATTAGATTACATATTTCTCATCAAATATGAAATTTCAGACAGAAATATTTCAAGGGATGTTTTCTACTATCATCATCATTAGACCGTGTAAGTTTTATGTAAATCTGTGATCTTCACGATTTTTGTTTCTTACCAAGTCTGTAACGTTCCTTTAATGTCAATTGAAATTTGAAAAAAAAAACCATAATGCTTAGCATCCTGCCTTCTAAAAAAAGGAAGGAGGAGGTTTACTTCTTTTAATTTTGAAGACCACCGGATGGGCTATTTTTCAAAAACGAAAATTCGTCTGAGATCGTTAAAATGTAAAAAAAATTTAAAAAAGAAAGAAAAAGAAAAACTGTGGCCTTTAAAAAGGAAGGGAATACTGATCCTTCATCCGTGTTATTTTGAGTGAAATGTTTTTTAATTTGTATTTTTTTAAACTTACAATGTTTTTGTTACTCACTTCTGAGAATTTTTTTGTAACTATCGATACAAAATAGGCTCCAACCTTAAGGTTTTGAAAAGCTAGAAACAAGTCCGGCGACAACATGCTTCAAAGTGACACTACGTTGACGCCATGTGTGAGAGATGCTTTGTTATTTTTAGCTCCACGCTGCAACAAAGCTGCTATACAACACAGAGCTCACACATGGGTAACATGTGTCATGATGTATTAGGAATTTTCAAAATGATCGCTTTAAAGCAACCAAAGTCTGTTTAACCTCATGCGAACTAAATTTTACTTTTTGAATGCAAGAATTTTTAATTAAACTCAGCAAAGATCACATCTTGCCGTTTTTCGTTCAATTAGGTATTTTAGAAAAATTTTGCCTTATTAAAAAAATCTTTTCTACTTGTGTTATCCATGTAGACAATCCTAATACTGAGATCGAGGTCATAGACGTTATCGATCTGAACTTTGACGACATCAATAACTTGATTGATATTGATGGCACTCCCACTCAGTATATGATGGCTGCTGCATGGCGGGTCAGTCAGCAGAAAGGACTAAGTATCAATTGGTAAGTCTAAGTAGCTTCTGCTATTATCGAGTGAAGGAGTCACAAAAAGAAATCAATTTGCTAATTAGAAATATCATTCTATCAAATATATCGTATCACATTGCAGAATTTAGAGTGTGGTCTCACTATCAGGACTATAAGTCACCAGTCTTTCAAAGCCCAACCGGTATGGACTGGCAATCGTATAGATTATCAAAGAGACGTAACGTAACATGTAACCTAAAACTGATAATGTAACGTAAAATGTAACATGATGTTACGTAAAACGTAATGTAACATATAACATAATGTAACATATAACATAATGTTAAAGCCATTGGACCCGTTTTTGGGAAATGAGTAAAACAATGTCATGAAAACTACAGCACACCAGTAAGTAATTTTTGAAGGGAAGCTTTCCACTATCATTATCTTCAAACCCTGTAAGTTTAATGTAAATCTATGGACATTTTGGAAAGGTACCCAAATCCTTTAAATGCAACGTGAAGTTAGGTAAAATAATAGAACGCAAAACGCAACCTCGCGCAAATCATGACATAACGTCTAATGTAAAACGTAATGTAACGTAACATGACGGCAGAACATAACATAACATTACATAACGTGTGTAACTTAATCTTCAGTAACGTGACATTATAATAATATTAATAACGTAACGTGATAACCCCACAGAGGGCGTGTTTATTTTATGTAAAGAAACCACTGGGCCAATCTGCAGTGTTCCAACTCTGTCACAGATGTACTCCAAATATTACAATAACCCCAAATCTTTTTGTTCTAATCTGGATAAAGGTATGAATGGAGTATTGGGGATGACTCGTCATCAGATGTTGAGCCAACAGGAGTATTTGATTCAGCCAATGAAAGGGTTTGGTTCGACATTGGCCAGGAAAATCACACCATCGTCGTGCTCGATAAAGGTAAATAGGGGGGAAACCTGCAAAATACAAAATCTACTGTAACGCTAGGCCTATGTAATATTCGTATAGGTTGGCATTGGTAAATCAGCGATCGAGATGAGCGCTTGTTTGGCTAGGTATAATAGTTATTACCCAAGTTAAAAGACGAAGTATTTTGGTTAAAACCATGTTTGAACTGTAATCCGTGTTTGTTTTAATGTGAAAAAAGTTTTTTCCCCTCACTAAATACTAAGGGCTGAGTCTGCAGACGTTAACATTCGTGTGAGCCAAGGCATTGTTGTAAATTGCCTTGACTGAACCAAGAGAAGAAACAAAAGTTTTTATATTTGGGAATTTTATGTAAAATAACCATTAATGGGCAATCTTTAATGTACCAGATCTAAAAGGTATTTCTTAGGGAAGTTGGGATAAATTTTCCTTTTGGTGAATCACGCCATAATTATCTCTGAGAAGGACTTCAACCATATCATTTCTACTGCGAGTCTATTAACAGTAAACACTTTTTCTGGACCGTAACATCGTGCAAGAAAGATTGGTATACACTTCTGGTTCAAGTTATTGTTATTATTATTATCATTTGTCTATTCGTCATAAAAACACATACAAAATAAAAACAAAGCTTGGGATATATGCCTGGAATTAAAAAAGTTTACAAAAAAACTGAAGCCCGAAGGCCTTCAATTCCAATATCTCGGCCAAAAGTTAAACTTTCTTCATCACTTGGTTCGTTTAAAACTTCCCTCAAGACTCACCTATGAGGACCGCATAAACATTCTCTTCTACTGATGTGTCACCGTGCCATACATTTCAATATGGACACCAGCGCATATTACTAAATATATCATTCAAAACTTATTTCAAAACATTCAAAGTCACAATGTGATCTTATAGTTTAACCTTTTGTTGTGATATTATTCAGACCGAATTCTGATGACTGGGCTGAGTTATCATTTTTACATCCGTGCCTGGTACAGTGCCACCTCGTACGCCAAGTTTAGATCAGATGGTGTTACACCAGATATCAAGGCTCCAAAAATCTCAAAAGTCAGAGGAACTAAGGTAAGCTTGGAAGAAGAGTTACGATTTTAACTGGCAGTTTTTCTGCTTCTAATTAATCAACCTTATGTCTTCAATGATCTAGAGTTTGGGATCTTGATGCTTGGAAGATCGTTAGAAAGCTTTGATTTCTAAGGGTTTGGGTACTTTTTGTATGACACAAAAAACTGTCCAGATATTTAAATTAAATTTACACGGTTTGAAAATAATGCTGGTAGAAAGTTTTCCTTAAAATATTACTTGCTGAGGTGCTGCAGTTTTTGAGAAATGAGTAAATGTCACAAAAAACAGTTTTCGTCTCTGGAGATGAACATTATTTTTGCAAGTACAACATATGACTCTCCTGAAAACATGGCTCTGAGATTTTCACATTTTTCTCAAAAACTTGACCATCAAATGAAGCTGAAACTTCTACAGGTTAAGGCCCGGTCCCACTGCAGCAATAACTAGAACGATAACGATCATGACGCAAAGAGAACGCGTTCTATTGGTTGAATTGCTCCACGCAGAATACGCACACGCTCATTCAACCAATAGAATGCATTCTCTTGGCGTCGTTATCGTTGCAGTGGGACCAGGCCTTTAATCAAATTACGTAGATCTTCATTCACAGTGAGTAGGGATTCATGTCCTCAAAATTGATTTACAAAAGGTGTTGAAACCTTTTAAAAGGTTAAGTTTTATTAAGCTCAACGTTTAATTTTCAGATTAAAGATCTAGCAACTGAGGGTTCTACGGAGGATACCGACTATGTCACCAATCCTGTTACTCTGTACGTCTCTTGGGAGGGAGTGTTTCGAGACGACGAGATATCGCAGTACGAGGTATCGCTCAGCACATTCAAAGGAGGTAAAACAACTAAAACAAATGATTAGAATCTTGTTTTATTTATTCAGGCTAAAAACATCAAAAGCACACAGCAACGAAAATTCTTGAATTGTAAAAAAAAATTATGAAACATTAGAGACATACCAAAATACAAATAACACGGGAGCCTGCCCAAAAGTGACCCAAATCACTATTTTTAACATAATAACAAGCAATCAAAAAGGGGAACATCTAAGAATGTTCCTGACATTTTTCTGGACTTTCTAAACTCCGGAATCAACAACCAATAACCACACCCTCTTATGAGATTTACAAAAAGAAAGAAGACAAAAAATTTTCTTTTGTCAAAAAATAAATTTGTTGCTATAAAACTGTTTTTAATATTACAGGTGAGGATATCAGTCACTTTGCCGACAAAATCTTAACGGCGGATGTCGTGACGACACAGTTCACTGGCCTTGGTCTACAGAGCGGGAACCGTTACTATAGCAACGTTCGGGCAATCAACAAAGCCGGTCTGCGCACACTCAGAAGCAGTGATGGCTTTGTGGTTGATCTAAGACAACCGGATGCCGGACTGGTGTTTGATGGGATAGGTATGACGCAAAATGCTCCAAAGTTTTTTTCAGAAAAGCAACTCTTATTGTGTTTACGTCACTTGCTTTTTTGGAAGTAGGTCTTGTGGTAGTAGCCGGACTGTTATGTTTGGTTCGATGATTTTTTCCCCTTGTAATCAATAGTCAGAATGGTAGACATTTTAGCATCTTTTGGGGAGCACTTGTAGACACACTTTGAAGTGTTATTTGTTTTGATGTTTATTAACCCCTTTTCTACCTGATGAGGTCTAATGTTTGTCACAGCTAGCGTTGTGATCTGAGAAATAGAAGTTTATAATAATTTTATGAGAAGTAGAAAGTAAGATTTGATAAACAAAATATGCTGCAACGTGAAGACTGCAAGCAATTTGACTAATTAACTTTGGGTTATATTGTGTACTTGCCATTTGAAATTGTTTGTACTTCTCATTTGAAAAATAACTTCTTTTCTTATTTAAACCACTCACCAGTGTCACAGTTTATTAGAGCTGATACATTACAAGTTGCATTGCTCTCTGAGACATTTTGAGCCCTATATTATGTTTGATTGTGAAAGGGTAATCATTTGCTTAGTATGGAACATGTTATTGTTTTAGCCAATATTTGATACCCTTTAAAGCCATTATACACTTTCGGTACAGAAAAGAAAAACAAATTCACAGATTTACAAATAATTTACAGGGTTTACAGAAGGTAATGGTGAAAGACTTCTCTTGAAATATTACTCCATGAAATGCTTAATTTTTTGAGAAAACACTAAAACAATATGAATCTCGATAGCAAGAATTACGGATTTATTTTAAACACATGTCATGACACAACGAAACGTGCGGAAACAAGAGTGGGTTTTCCCGTTATTTTCTCCCGACTAAATTTTCACAGGTTTGTTATTTTATACATAAGTTGTGATACACAAAGTGTGGGACTTGGACAATACTGTACAACGAAAGTGTATAATGGCTTTAAAACCTTATGCCCATGATGTCATTTGAGGAGGGCGCCCTCACTTAGAGGTCAAAAGAAGGTTGATCATTGGCCAATCCCGGCCGCGCGTACAAGTCTGTGCGTCGCATTTGATACGTCATCGTTTTCACTCTAAGATGGCAGCTTGATGACGTCAATGAACAAGGTCTATAATAATAATAATAATAATAACAAAGTCTTATATAGCGCACGTATCTACCAAACAAGGTAATAAAGGCGCTGAGTATATACGTATATGTAATGGCAGTGATGAATTTGGAGACCAAATTATTTAGCACCTATGTGTTTACAAGGTGCTACGGTGCATAAAGCAGCCACAGCCAGGAACACCAGGGCGAACTCCTTCTCTTTTCGATAAGTGCACTGGGTTCTTTTACACGAGTACAAAACACTAACTAACGGCTTAACGTCCCATCCGAGATTGAAGCAATGGTTAAGTGTGTGGCTTGAGGACACAGTGTCATGGCTGGGGATTCGAACCCACACTCTGCTGATCAGAAACACCAGAGTTAGAATTCGGTGCTCTTTACCTCTCGGCCACGACACTTCCACCAAACATTCAAAGTCTGCCTTCTCCTCTTATATAGATCTGCATGATTTAGAATACCAGAACTCTAGCACAGTGATCTCAGCCTCATGGCACGGCTTTACAGACCTGGAGTCCTACATTGATCACTATGAGTGGTGTGTGGGCCGATCTCCTGATTCTACTGATCATAGTGTCCTCCAATGTACCGATGTTGGGATGCGGCTATCGGCTTCGAAGATGCTCGAAGTTCCACTCACAGGAGGTAAATTTTCCGTTATTACTATTTATTGCGATTGAACATCCGTAATTATTTTCAACTTTGCACTCATTCTTATCCTCATGTAGTACATTCCGCAAAATGTGTCCTTTTATTTTCTTCAAAGTTTTCATTTTGCTTTGATGAAGTTCGCAAACAGGGGTTTGTTTTCTCGCAGTTCATTATTTATATTGGTTGTTTTATCTTGTTTCCGCTGTTCTGGTCATATAAATGATAATACATATGTTGGTTATGATCATAAAATGTAAACAGAATGACTTTCATAAATTGTACCGGGTCATTATTGATCACGATCAAACTTAAAATTATAATTCATTTTTCATTTGGTTGTTGTATCATCACAGGTATTAGGTACTACTCCATAGTGTCGGCCATTGACGCAGCTGGTACAGCATCAGAGCAAGTCTTCTCTGATGGGGTTGTGGTTGACGTCACTCCTCCAGAACCACAGAATTGCATCCACTCTGGAGATAATCTCATCGTAAATCCATCATTTGAAGGAAAAAACGAACCAGGTACGCGATGAATGAAACTTATTACTTTAATATAGGATTTTAATAGGAAAAAATCAAACACTTTCGATCTTTGCTGTGCTCATAATGGGTTGATGTGGCTGGCAGCTGAATGCGCCCTTGCATGCCTGCTTCTCGAACATGTTTTAGCCGCGTCCTTCGCAATTCAGCTCTAGCTGCGAGTAAGGACGATTAGCCCCCCAAATTATTATTATTATTATATTAGTTGGTAAAGCAAAGCTTCTAGAGGTGGGTTTCGAATCCCACCCGTGTAATATGCCAATGATTTTTTGTCCACATAGCTCAGGAAAGTACTGAGTATACAGTGCTAATACACATCGGTGTATGTGGGTAAAAACCCAAATTAATATGTTTTATCTCCGGTGCCAATTTCCATCCATTAAACCTATTTGTGTTGTTCTCACTCTGAAACAAATTACCTAGGCAGTCGGTGGTTCATTTATTGAAGTTTAAAATTTAAAGAGTCAGATCTCCTTAAGGGTATTTCTTTGCTGCCACATCTTATCGTAAACTTGGGTGTGATTATGAAAAAAAGATAGTAAGACCGCCATAATTAAAGGGCGGTCACAGATTCAAGTCCCAGTCTAGTAAAATGTTTCTTTGCTCAACTCAAAATTAATTTAAAATTTACCCAGTCAGTTCCCACTGTGGTGTAGAACCTTCACAAAGTGTTTTCACTGTTTAACATTTGGTCGGTATAACACATAGTGGCTTTTATTTAAAAGTTATATTGTGGACCTATTTTTGGGTGAAATCCTTGTTAATGGCAGTGTACACTATTGGTAATTGTCAAAGACTAGCCTTCACAGTTGGTGTATCTCAACATATGCATAAAATAACTAACCTGTGAAAATTTGAGCTCAATGCTCAAACTTCCAAGATAATATTATTATCTTTTCAATGAAAGAAAAAAACACCCTTGTCACACAAAGTTGTGTGCGTTTAGATGGTTGATTTCGAGACCTCAAGTTCTAAATCTGAGGTCTCAAAATCAAATTTGTGGAAATTTAATTCTTTCTCGAAAACTAAGGCACCTCAGAGGGAGCCGTTTCTCACAATGTTTTATACCATCAACCTCTCCCCATTACTCATCACCAAGAGAGGTTTTATGCTAATAATTATTTTGAGTGGTTACCAATAGTGTCCACTGTCTTTAAGCAGATATTCAGGAACCAATGTCAACGCAGATGACAGAGGCCGAGTCAACTGACAACTCTTCACTTGCCTTTACGACGGATTCTCCTGTAGCTGATTCCACAACAGAAGATGAGGCCGAGTTAAATGACAACTCATCACCTGCTTTGACAACAGAATCAGCTGTTGAGTCCACAACAAGCTCTGAAGAAGACTCTGAAAGTCCGCAAGATGAAATAGCGCCATGGGAACTCGGCTCTGGTGCCCAAATCACTGTGATCACCCATGGGAAGAAGATTGCTCGTGACGGACGCTCTTTCTTATCACTACAAGGATCGATCTCACAAACTTTTAACTCGACCCCTGGAAGCCACTACCGGGTTCTCTTCTTCACTAGTCACGTTGTCCCATCTCACGAGCCTCTGTTAAACCAGGAAGGTCGCATTGAAGCACCAGGATTAAACCGTGTCTTCAGGTTGTACAGTCGCCCAGCTGGTAGTCACTCTAATCAGAATCTGGCATCCATACAATGGCATGAACAGAGGTTTTATTTCACAGCCAGCGAAGCTCTCTCAACGTTGAGAGTATCATCAGTTGGACGCTCAAACGGAATTCTACTTGACAATATTCAGGTACGAGAATCAATACAAAGAAGCTATACAATGATGATGACACATTTTAAAATACTAATTTTTTAACT
The DNA here is from genome assembly GCF_032118995.1 of Asterias amurensis. Taxonomy (NCBI): domain Eukaryota; kingdom Metazoa; phylum Echinodermata; class Asteroidea; order Forcipulatida; family Asteriidae; genus Asterias; species Asterias amurensis. The sequence continues at coordinate 23,606,271 of NC_092650.1, read as the reverse complement.
TTTGTCCTAGTTTGTCCTAATTTTAATCAATCAGAGTTTTTTCTTTTTCATTTTTAAACTTGTTCCCTCTACTGATTACTTGATATCCACAAAAAGTAACTTAAAAAAAAGTGATGACATGTTGACAAAATGAGAGAGTAATGGGTGACATTAGAGAACACTGGATGGCAGCAGACTTACCAGGTTAATCCATTGTCTTGTGTAATGTGCGTGTGCTCAGACCTATAGCCCTTTTCAAAACCACAGCTTTGGATTCGGCTTCAGGCTCTGTTCTCTCGTCTGAAGCCATGAGCATACGCAAAGCACACGCAATATTGTGAAACCAATCGAAGGGCCAAGCTACCCTGAGCCGAATCTGGAGACAAAGCCGTGGTTTCGTAAAGGGCCGATGTAAACAATGGAAATGTAACTGGTAGGTCTGCTGCAACCTAGCGTTCCAAAGTCTTCTATTGATATGATTATATACTCGCCGCAAGTTTTGTGCATTCGTGAAAAATAAGCAAGACAGGCCACAGTTATTATTATTATTACTATTATTATTATTTTTTATTCAGCCTATTCAACAATACATGACAATACAAAAATACTTCGAGATGGGCTAGGAGAAACAAAGACGAAATAATTACTGTGGTCCATAGACGTGCCTCCCCACATCTGGTTGTAATACAAGAAATACAAAGTTGAATTGTAGATCTGTTAAAACATTTTGTTTGTACTTAAATCTTTCCGGTTATTTGTAAATTCTAGGTGACACAAATAACCACAGAGCCGAGTAGTGGTCAGGGATCAGTAGACGTCCATACGCAGTTCATCCACAGTTGGTCTTCACTCCAGGCCAAGTGGCATTTCGTTGATACAGAGAGTCCTATTATTGACTACAATTGGGCCATTGGTAAATTAAGTTCGAAAACTTCTTTGAGAACCCCTTTTTTCCTTACCGCTAGACTATGGAAAAAGGGGAAAGTCTCGATATATTTGTTATCAAATAGTTTTCTGTTTAAGGCCATTGGACACTTTCGGTAAGCAGTATCGTCCAAGGCCCACACTTCGTGTATCACAACTTCTATATATAAAATAACAAACCTGTGAAAATTTAGGCTCAATCGGTCATTTGAGTCGGGAGAAAATAACGGGAAAACCCACCCTTGTTCTGCACGTTTTGCCGTGTCATGACATGTGTTTAAAATAAATCCGTCATTCTCAATATCGAGAATTGATATTGTTTTAATGCTTTCTCAAAAAGTAAAGCATTTCATGGAATAATATTTCAAGAGAAATCTTTCACCATTACCTTCTGTAAACTCTGTAAGTTTTTTGTAAACCTGTGAACTTAATTTTTTTTTTCTGTTCCGAAAGTGTCCAATGGCTTTAACTGCAGTTAACAAGTTGTATTTTCTTAGATTTTATATATATGTACCTTATGGAGACAGAGTACAGAGCAGAAAAAGGAGCACAAAATGTCTTCATATAGGGGAATTCTAAAGACATAGTGTGCGTTCGTTTAGCTTCCCTGGGTCGACCCCGCAGTGCTCACTCAGGTGAGCCCATGACAAGAGCTAAAAGAACGATCACACTCGCCCTCTCGTGGTGATGGCATGCACCTCAGGTCACCCCCAAGTGACCTGAGGTCAAGCAGGGCACTGGGGGCTGACCCGGGTGATGAGCCCCGCCAAAGCTATTCAACTGTACCGAGGCAGACCGGGGTCGACCTAGGGAAGCTAAACGAACACACCATATGTGGATAGTGGTGCCCCACAATAAACTTTTGTGTACAAAGGTTTTGGGCCACAGGGTCAAAGGAAATGTCTCCACAGGAATGCAAAATAGTATGTGTTTGTGTGAGACTTTTTGTGTTGGTTTATATCGTTCTGGGTACTTATGGCTAGAGTGATACTTTGAGAGACACTTACTGGCAGCAGACTTGCAGAATGATATTCACTGTCATAATAATAAATAATTGGGGTTTCTTATATAGCGCACATGTCGGTAAACCCAGTGACGCTCCTGGCGCTGTGCCAGATGTGGGACTACGTTTGAATTATGAGACCTAAATTCTGATAGCACCATGTAATGCTTTTTCAAGGTGCTGTGGCGCAATTTGCTGCCGATCAGACCAGGAACACCAGGTTGAACCCTTTCTTTTTTCGATAAGTGCACTGGGTTCTTTTACATGCGTAACATAACACATGAGACCAACGGCTTCGCGTCCCATCCGAGGGACGAAGCAATGGTTAAGTGTCTTGCTTAAGGACACAAGTTCCACGGCTGGGGATTCGAACCCACACTCTGCTGATCAGAAACACCAGAGTTTGAATTCGGTGCTCTTAACCGCTCGGCCACGACACTTCCACAAGTTATCATTTGTACAATATTATAAAGATCTTGGGTCCCATAAAAAGCTCTTCTTCTGATCCACACGGTAATTTGTCTTATTTCCAGGAACCAGTTCCGGTGGCACCCAATTACAGAACTACAAGTCTGTTGGAACCCAAACAAACGCCATCAATACCGAACTCACCATGTCTCACGGTTCATTTGTCTATGTCACGGTGACGGCAAAGAATGCTGCTGACCTCATATCTGTTGTGACCTCTGACCCTGTTCTAATTGACCTGACAACTCCCATTATTCATTCAGTTCGAGATGGAGGAAGTGAAGATGGTAAGAACACTAGCAACTTTATTAGGCTGAGTTTGGCGGTAAACCCCAGGTGAATATCTCTTTGTGAGTAGTGTTGGTTCGGAAAAGAAGTGGTGGTTAACAGAGTCCAGCATTCTCCTGAAGACACTCAGAGCCTCCTGATCGAAACTTTGAGTCTTTAACCACCGTTTCTTTTCAGATCCAATGCTACTCAAAAGAGATATTCACATGGTTTTACTGCAATAAACCTCTCTTATATTACTGCATGTGTAATTAGTCACTACGTCCACCATGTAAAGTTTCAACCCAACTTTATTAGACTCAAATAGTCAACAATAACGGCTACAATGCGGAACTTCTACCAACTATTACTTTAAAAGCTGGTTGTCAGCAAATGTCATGACAGTATGCTATAATCAATGATAAACACTGTTAATAAATGGAACACACAGGCGAGCCCCCTTCTCTTAATGATACGTGAGCTGGGTTCTTTTAAGTGCATTACACAACACACAGGACGCAGCAACTTAAAGCATACATAATACAGAAATGTAAAGGCTTAGATAAATAACAATGTTATGCATTTTTTTCCCTTCAATTTATAGATATTGACTTCAGTTCAGATGACAAATCTGTCTCTTTCAGCTGGTCCGCCTCTGATCCGGAAAGTGGAATTGATCACTGTGAATGGGCCATTGGTAAGATTTAATTAGGGTTGAAGCATTTGCTTGAATTGATTATTTTTTAGTTGATTTTTCTTATATTAAAGACACTGGACACTATTGGTAATTGTCAAAGACCAGTCTTCTCACTTGCTGTATCTCAACATATGCATAAAATAACAAACCTGTGAAAATTTGAGCTCAATCGATCATCAAAGTTGTGAGATAATAATGAAAAAAAAAACCACCCTTTTCACACCAAGTTGTGTGGTTTCAGATGCTTGATTTCGAGACCTCAATTTCTAAATCTGAGGTCTCAAAATCAAATTCGTGGAAAATTACCTCTTTCTCAAAAACTACGTTACTTCAGAGGGAGCCGTTTCGCACAATGTTTTATACTGTCAACAGCTCCCCATTACTCATTACCAAGTAAGTTTTTATGTCAATATTTATATTGAGTATAGTAATAACCAATAGTGTCCACTGCCTTTAAGTGTTTACTTGAAGTTTGTTAAGATTGGTTGATATTCCTATAAAAAAAAGATAATGGTACTCTTATTACCAAAAAGTCCTTGTGAGTTATGATTCTATGAAAATACTCATATTCAAGACATTTGAGGCATGTTGAAAATAATGCCAACAAGTTTAACATTTTGACTCTTTCAGGTTTGGAACCGGGGCTTGATGACGTCATACCCAGCACAGTTTCACCCAATTCAGAATCAAAGATAACTGCAAATCTCGCTCGTGTCATGGTCGAAGGTCAGAAACTATTTGCTACTGTTAAATGCTTCAACAACGCCGGGAGGTCATCGTGGAAATCATCTGATGGCGTTACCATAGTAACAGAGCCGCCAAGTTCACTGGCAGCCGTTGTCAAAGTGAAAGCCGTGTCTGACACAGCGTATGCAACGCTTGACGGGTACCAGTCACAGAATAGTTTCCTCAAGGCATCATGGGAAGGGTTCATGGACCCTTTTGGCATTCAATTTTATCAGGTGAGTTATAGCAATGGAAATCACGAATTCTTTGGGTTTAAAAATTGTAAAAATAGTTTTATTATTGTAATCTGATGATTAGGTTGACCCGGGGTTTTATGATTTGTATTTTCATTGAACATTTGATCGTTTAAAAAGTGTTGTTCAATTTCTAAATTAATTTGCCTCATGAGAGCATACTGTTAATGATCTGCATTTACAACAATTATTCCTATAAGAACATACATTCTCCCGTATATACGATACTTTTGGTGATCACTCTAAACTTAAAATGAAAACCTTTACTTAGAAAGATTTTGATAGTATAAAGCGTTCGAGAATCATTTTGTTTCAAAGTAATGTGATTATGGCAAAAGATGTAGTTTTGTTTCCCCCAAAATTTGAATTTAGTTAACGTTACTGTCAGTGATGTTTCTCACATTGTGTTTTGAAATATTATGGATTATTCTTCCTACGTGATCATATCCGCTCCGGATTTTCGGCAAAATCTCAAAAACGTGACCACTTTTCCGAAGTGAAATTTTCACAGGTTAGTTGTATTATACATATACCGGGGGTATACCGTTAAAAACAATCAAACAGGTTCAAAAACCAAAGGTTTATCTTCTAATAAAAATGACCCCTTCCCCACATTTCAGTGCCGTCTCACTGGACCAAGTTACTCCCCATCTCCATGGACACGATGTGGATCCGCATCGGAGGAGCATCTTAATTGGTCAGATCTTACTCTTGAGGATGATGCAACATATAGCCTGTCTGTCAGAGCTGTCAATCATGCGGATTTGATCAGCCAGACTATCACTCAGAATGTCACAGTTGAGACCTCGAGACCTACCAGCCAAGGTATGTATGTCATATTTGTTCTACCTTTAATTGGAGTACAATTTCTCGCTGGAGACTTTAACTGAATTTGCATTTTATACAATTGTAGCGACTTATTCGGAATGATCTTTTTTTCTTTTTATTTTGATTTTTTTTTCTTCAATATAATTGAATTTGTGTTTTTGTGTCTGAAATTCGCTATCAATTAATTTATATTTTAACGTGAATATTGCACTTTTATAATGGTTATGATATTTATCTTTTTTATTATAAATGTATTGATTTTCCTTCTGTTAATTATTATATATTCTCACTTAACAATTGGAATATTTTTCTCAAACTCGTTTTTTAAAATATATATCTAAGGCTGTTTTTGTCTGGATTTGAATTTGTATTTTTCAAGATGACTGTTGCGCTCTTTATAATTGTGATGATATATTTCACTATGTACACTTGTGTATGTTTTTGTCAAAGCCACGTTTCTAAATACTTAATGCCCTTTATATTTGTCTGTTTGTGTTAAAGCCATTGGACACTTTCGGTAAACAGTATTGTCCAAAGGCCCACACTTTGTGTATCACAACTTATATATAAAATAACAAACCTGTGAAAATTTAGGCTCAATCGGTCATCGGAGTCGGGAGAAAATAACGTAAAGTAAAGCATTTCATGGAATACTATTTCAAGAGAAGTCTTTCACCATTTCCTTCTGTAAACCCTGTAAGTTATTTGTAAATCTGTTGACTTTTTGTTTTTTTTGTTCCGAAAGTGTCCAATGGCTTTGCATCAACATAATATCAACCTGATGAAATTTAAAGTGACAAAGAAAGACTGTTATAAATTCTCAGTCTTACCAAAAACCATGGCCGAATGGAACCTTCGCCTACCTGTAAACATTCGCCAATCTCCAGTTATAGACACATTCAAGACAAGATTAAATGACATGAATATGTCTACCTTTATTCGGGGGACCCACAACTAATCCAGCACTAGCCACCACGTGCCTGCTATCCAGCACTAGCCACCACGTGCCTGCTATCCAGCACTAGCCACCACGTGCCTGCTATCCAGCACTAGCCACCACGTGCCTGCTATCCAGCACTAGCCACCACGTGCCTGCTATCCAGCACTAGCCACCACGTGCCTGCACCATTGGTATCCCGATAGTGGAGTTTGTGTGCAGTACCCATAGAGCTATAGCTCTATGGCAGTACCGAACAGATACAGAATGTAGTCCCAATAAAAGAAGAATCACTCCGCTGTCCTGTACGCGGATGACGATTGGTGTAAATGGGACGTTTAAAAAGAGCTACAATGCCACTAACCTCCTAGTTTAGTCTCCAAAGCTGAAAGAAGAAGCAACCCACTGAAGACTGAAGCCCTGTCGGTGGCTGCAACCCAATGTTGTAAACAATAGGGCCTAATTTCATAGAGCTGCTAAGCACACAAATTTGCGTATAGCATGAAATTTCTTTCCGTGATAAAAACAGGATTACCAACCAAATTTACACATTATTATTCAGGATAAGCAAACAACAGCTGAATACCAGTAACAAGCAATATGCAACACATGGAAATGTGGTTGTTAATACTGTTTTTATAAGGGAAGAAATGTCATGCTAAGCAAATTTTTGTGCGTAGCAGCTCTATGAAACAGGGCCCTGGTGTGATGCGTGTGTTATCGAGAACAAACGGATAAACAAAATGGCGTCGCACGTATGAAGTAAAGATTGGTCTGTGCTTTTACTATTACAGGTTCGAATCTTCTAATCACGACATGGCAGGGCAATGGCACCTTGGTTGATTTAACCTGGGACGAAATGTTCATGTCCTCCTCTCCAATGTTCTTTGAAGTCTCTCTCGGTACCGTCCTTGGCGGAAGTGACGTCATGCAGTGGATAGAGACAATGGATACTGGTATGCGTGTATCACCGCTGGTTCCCCATACAGACTACTACCTGACAGTGACTGCTGTCAATGCGGCAGGGTTGCCAGAGACAGTGAACGTGTTGATAAACCACGGATGATGAAATCAACCAACACTATGAAGCGTGACCTGAATAATTATTGTTAAATTTCCACAAGGTTATGATGCTAAAAGCTATGCCCATTTGGTAAAAAAAAAAACCAAAAACATATAATCGGCACGCTAGGATATACAATTTTCATTTTTTTACTATGCTAAACTTTATGCCCTTTGGTAAAAAAAACCCTTAATTCTTTAATTTGTAAGTAATTTTGAACGCTGGGATACAAATTAGTTTTTAAAATAAAATTTATAGTTAAATGTGATTTGATAAAGTTATAGTTTTTAATGCACGTTCAGATTATAGTAGGGCAATTTTCCAGAAATATTTCAAATTTTATCGTGTACGGTCAACATTGATATGGGGGCCCCGGCTTCCATTGGTTCAAATAAACCGGCACTTATGCAAAGGTCTTGGCATATATTGACCGTATTTGTTTTGATACCTGGAATTATATTGCAGTTTGTTGTGTTTAGCTTTAGATAGTTGTAAGATATCAGTCTCAACCAGTAAGCCTTTCCGTGAAATATGCTTATTACATTCACGCATGCGTACAGACGGTCTTTGTTGGCAAACGCCGTAGGCCCTTTACGAAGCTAGCTTTGCCCCGCGATTTTTTTTGGCAAGTTGGCTTGCGCTTTGCGTACGTGCTCAGGGCTTCAGACGAGAGGACGGAGTCTGAGAAGCCGAATCCAAAGCCGAAGCCGTGGTTTCGAAAAGGGCCATAGAGTCAGACATACGCATATTACACGTCACGCCACCATCGGCACCATAAGATGGCAAGATTTCCCCTCATTTTGCCATAGTGTAAATTCGTATAGGACGTCCGATGTGTAATTTACATATTTCATGGGAAAGGTGTATATACTAGTATAACGTTATACCCAGAACCAAAGTGGCGCACCCCAAAAAAGTGTTTGACCCAAGTGGGGGGTTGGGAGACAGGTGATCCCAAGTATCTCTTTGGGGCCTTCATTTTTGGTCTGGGGTTGGGTGAGGCTAGGGTTGGGTGTGGTGTTTGAAACATAAAAGGCCACCCTTGCCCTGGGTGCGCCACTTCCAGTCCATAAAGCTCCGTTTGAAAATGGTTTAAAGGAACATTACATAGTTATTTTATTTGCTCACAAAACAGTTGATGACAGTGTAAGCACTTTATGTAATCCACCATATTATACATAAACTATACAAACCTGTAGAAGTTTGAGATCGATCGGCCATCTTGGTCAGAATAGTGAAAAAGCGATTACAAATTTTGCCTTGCATCGATGCCAAATAAAAAAATAAAAATCAATAAAACGCTCACTAAAGCGATAAACTCCAAACGCGAAGTTAGATTTTTTTCTCATCAAACACGACATATTAGACAGAAATATTTCAAGAGATGTTTTTTACTATCATCATCATTGTACCATGCAAGTTTTATGTAAATCTGTGATCTTCACTATTTTTTTTTGTTTCTTACCAATACCCAGATCTTATTTATGAAAACGGATTTATTGTATATACTCAGTACCAATTAAAGTTTATTATGAATTTCGTTTCAATAAACTTTCCTCCTTAGTGATGTCACACGCATTAGGCAATCAGAATGCACCATTTGTTTTAAGAAATATTTTGGTAAATCCGTCCATTTATTTTTTACTACTTTTATTTGATTAATGACAAATTTAATTTTGAGTATTTTTTTTTATTAATAAACTTTAAAACATTCATGTTTTTTACGCAACCTATACACTGTGTGTTTTATCGTCTTGTATGATGTAAGTTGTTTATAAATATGGACTGCTTAAGCTGCGTTTTCATTGGACTTTTGGGTCTGGTAACCTGACGACCCAAACCAGTTTGTCATTGTTTAGCTGCCCCTTGGTGGGGCTCTGGTGTTTTCTCAGATGGCGGGTAAAGTGCGTGACTTGGCGGTGGGTAGAAAGTCCCAGAAGTGTCACCCTGGTTGGGTGGATGTAGTGGGTAGGCTACTGTAGGTTGTGGTACAATACCCGGACTAGGTGGCCGATAATTCACACAACCTTGGTAAGGTGGTGGGTAGGGTAAGGCATCTTGAGTGGTTGGTGGGTACGCTGTGGTGGTACCCTGAGTGGCTTGTGGGTACGCTGTGGTACCCTGTATTGGTTGTGGCCCCTGAGCGACTTGCGGGGAGGGTGCATAGTTTGGCATCGGAGCAGCCACTGGATACGGTTTGTTATAAGGATTAAGGACCACATTTTGTTGGGAAGGACTGAAGAACGCCGATGGAGCAATGGTGTTGCCTTGAATAGTTACACCCGAGCTTGGATGAACTATAACTGGTAGGTTCTGTGGTGCCACTGAAGTACCTCGTGCCTGTGAAAACCGACCGAGTACAAAATAGTTTAAGGAATCATGTTCAGAGCGACCTGCGAGTGCGTTTTGGCGACCCCAACCAAAAACTGTTTCGGTTGTTGGTCGTTGGTTCTGCTGTTCAGACTGAACGATAACCGAGTTGTGAGCTCGGTTACCGTTTTGGTTATGACGTCAGAAACAGTTTTTGGTTGGGGTCGCCAAAACGCACTCCTGCAGTAGAACTTTCAGTAACAACACCACGGAAATAACAGTTCTGAAAAACGTCGAAACCAAAATGGCTCTTTTAAAGCCATTGGACACTTTCGGTAAACAGTATTGTCCAAAGGCCAGCACTTCGTGTATCACAACTTATATATAAAATAACAAACCTGTGAAAATTTAGGCTCAATCGGTCATCGGAGTCGGGAGAAAATAACGGGAAAACCCACCCTTGTTTCCCCACGTTTCGCCGTGTCATGACATGTGTTTACTATAAATCCGTAATTCTCGATATCGAGAATTGATAATTGTTTTAAAGTTTTCTCAAAAAGTAAAGCATTTCATGGAATAATATTTCAAGATAAGTCTTTTACCATTACCTTCCGTAAACCCTGAACGTTACTTGTAAATCCGTGATTTTTTTTTCCGTTCCGAAAGTGTATAATGACTTTAAAGTCACCGGGAAGTGGTATTTTTTCAACATAAAGCTTTTGCCACTAATATATTTGTGTTTTGATGAGTGGAATGTGAATGAACAGTTAACTAAGTTTAAAAAAATCAGTTGTTATGTTAGTTACAAATTTTAGAGTAGACCCCGACCCGAGAGGGCGCTGTTCGTGACGTGAATCGAGGCAGACTTTGCCTGTAATGCGTAGAGTAAACACAATTGCGAAGTACATGTACGGACCAAGTCGTTAGTTTGTACGTTTCAAAAAAAGATTTTTTTGTTTTTTTTCCGGCAATGCCGACCAGGTGTATTGCTGCTGAATGCAGAAAAACACTTTTTGAAACGTACTAACGCACGACTTGGACGTACATGTACTTTGCACTTGTGTTTACTATACGCATTGCAGGCAAAGTCTGCCTCGATTGACGTCACAAAAGGGGTTTGGCGGATCATTTTAATTATGTCGATTCAAATCACAGTGTTGTTATGAGTGTAAGTTGCTACCACTCTAACCTGTCGATTATTATCTTGGTAATTAATAATAATAAACAATGAGGCCGCGGCTTTTTAATATATATTAATTCCATCGTTCCTAAATTAACTTGTTTGAACGACCTTTGTCGTTGTCATTGTCGTTGTTGTCCTTGTCGTTATCGTTCCCGTGTGGAGAAGCAGTGTATAACTGATAATGCTATTTTGTTGTGATTTACCCTCGTATAGTCTTAATCTAAAACGAGCCCACGATTCTCTCTTGCAATTTGTTAGCAAAATGTTGATGTGTTTTCGAAAGCCTAGTTATTTATATTATGTTGCATTCAATATTATTGATGTGTAGTGATGTGTAGTAAACATGTTGTAGACATTACGTAGTGAAAGCTGTAAAAACCATCAATCTCTTGTTAAGCCATCTTTCCTGGTTATTTTCAGACTGAGTTGCACCTGGTTCGTTGTCAACACGTCATTATAACAACTTTGGGTCTGGCCCAAGTCCAAAACCAATCATCGAGTCTGGTTGAAAGTTGTTCACACAACACTTTCTGAACTCTGACCTACCTACATAGTTCCCGAGTCAGTCTCTCTTAAAGGCAGTGTACACTATTGGTAATTACTCAAAATAATTAATAGCACAAAACCTTACCTGGTAACGAGTAATGGAGAGCTGATAGTATAAAACATTGTGAGTAGAGGCTCCCTCTGAAGTAACGTAGTTTCCGAGAAAAAAAAAGTAAATTTCCACGAGTTTGATTTCGAGACCTCAGAATTAGATTTTGAGGCCCTCGAAATCAAGCAACTGAAAGCACACAACTTCGTGTGACAAGTGTATTTTTTCTTCCATATTATCTCGCAACTTCGACGACCAGTAATGAGCTCAAATTTTCACAGGTTTGTCATTTTATGCATATGTTGAGATGTGAGAAGACTGGTCTTTGACAATAACCAATAGTGTCCAGTGTCTTTAACGTTCAACGGCTATTTCCCCTAAGAATCCAGGTTGCTCTAACAGCGTATCAGGAAGAAATACAAACTTTAATGCGGGTACCATCTGTTCAATGTAAAATGATCTACAGACAGGCTGTTGCTCACTCATCTATACATTTCTACTCTATTCAGCAACGAAAGAGTCGTGTTTTGTAGTTGCAGTTAATTGAGCAACATGGGGTTGTTTACACGTTCGCTCTTGGTCGTTTTGATCGTGAAGTCTCAAGTTGAACTACAAGTTGAAGCTTCCAGACATCAGAGAACGGTTTCATGTAATGTAGACACAAATAGTAAGGTAGACGAGTTAAGGCTTATTGTAGAAAACTACCTAGTCATTCTTGAAGATGAACTCGGAAACACACAAGACCTGGTGAAAGAGCTTAAAGTATTAATGAATGAAACTGTTTCATCGGAGCTGGAGGACACAAGACGTACGATGGCTGCAATATCAACCAACCAAGAAACAGCCACCTCTGAGCAAGAGGAAACACGTCGAATGGTTAGTGAGTTGCAGGCTGCAGTATCAACCAACCAAGAAACAGCCACCTCTGAGCAAGAGGAAACACGTCGAATGGTTAGTGAGTTGCAGGCTGCAATATCAACCAACCAAGAAACAGCTAGCTCTGAGCAAGAGGAAACACGTCGAATGGTTAGTGAGTTGCAGGGTGCAGTAGCGACACACCAAGAAACAGCCACCTTTGAGCAAGAGGAAACACGTCGAATGGTTAGTGAGTTGCAGGGTGCAGTATCAACCAACCAAGAAACAGCCACCTCTGAGCAAGAGGAAACACGTCGAATGGTTAGTGAGTTGCAGACTGCAATATCAACCAACCAAGAAACAGCCACCTCTGAGCAAAAGAAAACACGTCGAATGGTTAGTGAGTTACAGGTCGCAGTATCAACCAACCAAGAAACAGCCACCTCTGAGCAAGAGGAAACACGTCGAATGGTTAGTGAGTTGCAGGGTGCAGTATCAACCAACCAAGAAACAGCCACCTCTGAGCAAGAGGAAACACGTCGAATGGTTAGTGAGTTGCAGACTGCAATATCAACCAACCAAGAAACAGCCACCTCTGCGCAAAAGAAAACACGTCGAATGGTTAGTGAGTTACAGGTCGCAGTATCAACCAACCAAGAAACAGCCACCTCTGAGCAAGAGGAAACACGTCGAATGGTTAGTGAGTTGCAGGGTGCAGTATCAACCAACCAAGAAACAGCCACCTCTGAGCAAGAGGAAACACGTCGAATGGTTAGTGAGTTGCAGACTGCAGTTTCGACCAACCAACAAAAGGTAACTGTCGCACTAAGAAACACAGCACTTCAGTTAGAAGACACAAGACGTGAAATGGGAGTCATTGGGCGTCAGGTGGAAGAGCTCCAGGAATCAGTATCTAGGTTGACGAAGATCCATGGTAGGTTTTGTTTGCTCACAATCGTGGTTAAACCATGGAGGTAGAAATAGACACAAGCAGACAACACTACCTCTTAAATATCCAAGACTTTGTTGAGGGGAGACTGTTGTACACCAAAGACCCCTAGCATTGGCGGTCACCTTTAATGTCAATCTATCAACGCGCGGTGACGCGCTGCGCATTACTCTCCGCCAAAGATGGCCCTTTATGGACCTCAGTGGCGACATTATGCAAGGGGTCTATTTAATCACCATTCGAAACGTACTCGCCCCCACACTAGATCGTAAGCATTACACCTTAAACTGTCCATTATAAACATGCGTTCAAATTTACTCGTACACAAAAGTGCGACGACAAGGGTGTTTTCACTCCGAGTGGTATCACTTCCGCTCTTTTGAGAGTGAAAGTCAATCTGTGTTACTCTTTTTGAGTGAACGTGGAACAAACCTCACTCTAAATTGAGTTGAAAGTACCCGTCTTTCACTCTAAAAAGAGTTTTTCGTCATATGGCTGTTTGCAAGAGTGGTATGGCGGACAAAAGGAGTGTTTTTTCACTCTTTTACATTAAGACAGTTTGTATGTTTAAAGGCACTGGACGCCTTCAGTAATTGTCAAAGACCAGTGTTTTCACTTGGTGTAACTCGACAGTAAAAAAATAATGCATAGAATAACAAACCTGTGAAATAAGGGAGTCAAATAGTCGTAGAAGTTGCAAGAGAATAAGGAAAGAAAAAACACCCTTGTCGCACAAGTTGTGTGCTTTCAGACGCCTGATTTCGAGACCTCAGCTGAAGTCTCCAATTCAATTCAATTCAATCATTTAAGTTGAAAAATACTTCTTTCTCGAAAACTACGATACTTCAGAGGGAGCCGTTTCAATTCTTACACTGTTTTATACCATCAACAGCTCTCCATTGCTCATTACCAATATAAAAATCAATTCACAATTATAATAGTAATAATAAACATTTTTTGAAAAGCTTCTTGCAAAAAGAAAATCTCAAAACGCTGTACAGAATTGTTTTTACATATTATAAACATTAAGCTTTTAGAGAGAAGCAAGATACAGCTCTTAAAGACTCTGATCACTAAAGACCAGTCTCCTCACTTGCTGTATCTCAACATATGCATACAATAACAAACCTGTGAAAGTTTGAGGTCAATTGGTCATCAAAGTTGTGAGATAATAATGGAAGAAAAAACACATGTGTCACACAAAGTTGTGTGTTTTCAGATGCTTGATTTTGAGACCTCAAAATTATGTTTTATACTATCAACAGCTCTCCATTGCATTTACTCATTCTCAAAAACTACAGCACTTCAGCAAGTAATAGTTTTTTATTTTAGGTGAAGCCTTCTTATATCATTGTCTTCAAAAACCCTGTGGAAATTGTGTTTTGTATTTCAAAAAAGACCCTGATCCTTTTAGAATGTGTTGCATCATGCTCCCTTCGTTACATATTCAAGGTAAACTGAACATTGTAGCTCCTGATAACGGAATGTGTGTTATTTTGTTTGCATACGGTGTGTAGATGAGTTCTCAATAAGACTTGTTGGAGGAAGCACCAACTTATCATTGTGCTCTTTTCAAATGAACGTTTGAAAACATCAGTTATTGTTATTTTGTAACTCATTAACTGAACAGGTTCGTTTTCTGTGCGACTTGTTGGTGGAAGCTCTAGCTCAGAAGGCCGTGTTGAGGTGTATGTAAACGGTGCATGGGGAACAGTGTGTGATGACCAATGGGGCATCAATGACGCTACAGTGGTGTGTACACAACTTGGCTATTCAAGTGCACTATCAGCCAAATCGTCAGCCTACTTTGGTCAGGGTAGTGGAGACATAGTTATGGATGATGTTGCTTGTACCGGAACAGAGACCAACATTGCCCAATGCTCATATAGCACAATTGACAACTGTGGTCACAGTGAAGATGCTGGTGTAATCTGCACTGGTATGTATACAGGGTGTGTGGTTGAAAGTAACAAACAATAAAAAAAGGAAAAGTCCAAATCGTTTTGTAATGTAATGTAACATATATTTTGAGCCAGATAGTCCAAAAACATCAGAAATATATACTGCACAGAGGTACTATAAAGCTAGGAGAAGTGGTTTAAATGCTGTATAAGTGTAGAATACCTATCACAACATGGAGTCACACGCTCACAAGCCAAAATTCCTTGCTAACTGAAATATGCTTGGCGTAAGCGCAGAATTTCCGCGAGTGCCGATATTTTGCTTACAAGTCGAGCCATGAACTACACCCCAATCGACCTTTTGCGGAATGCGGGATTATTATTTATTTTTTAAATAACAAAAAGCCTTTCTTGTTCGTTAATTTATGATTGTTTTTAATAACATCACCTTTTCTACTCAGAGTGTGGATGGCAGTTGGTCTTCAAAGGGGTTGCTGGGACGGGATTTAATATGTATGACCTGTGGACTGACTCAATCTTGGAGTGCGGCTCAGAGAACAGCGGGAACTATCGGAACAACATATTGTACAATTCTTGGAAAAATGGACAGTTGAACATCAAGCAGGTGAGGGAATAGACTGGTCCCCTGTCTGTATCCGAAAACAGACATGTACTTGCTTTTCAGAAACAGTGATTTTATTTGATACAATTATGAGTTAATTTATAAACATGCAGCGACGTAAGCTTAAAGGCACTGGACACCTTTGGTAATTGTCAAAGACCTGTCTTCTCACACTTGGTGTTTCTCAACATAATGCATAAAATTACAAATCTGTATTAATATTTAAACTCAATTTGTCGTCGAAGTTGCGAGAGAATAATGGAAGAAAAAACACCCTTGCATCACAAGTTGTGTGCTTTCGGCTGCTTGAATTCGATACCTCAGCTGAGGTTTCGAATTTTGAGAGGACCAGGCGGATTCCCCTGGGGGTATCTAACGACCTTTTCGTAGTGCAGGACGAATGTTCATATGACAATAACTAGCTCAATGCATTTCCTAATGGGCTTATAATCTTTTGAGCCTGTTTGTTAGAAGTGTGCGTGGATCAGTGCGATTTACGCAACATGTTTTTTGTTTTTTTGTCTTTCGATGATACAATCCTGTTTAACTTGAATCTCTGTCCAGGTCAAGTTGTCCTTGTACGACCAGACTGGGGTCAAAGTTGAATTGGTATTCAATGGAGTGGACTCTGACATTACGAGCTGGTTCGCCAAGGAGCGCCTTGTATCCTCTCCATGGAGTGACCTGACAACAACGACAAACATGAACTACTTCTCTATCTTTGGGGATATTTGGGCCAGTAGGTACGTACACATGATGGTGGTCAGCTCGGCACGTCGCATACATTGTTTTATTTTAAACTCCATAACAAGAACGCATACACACAAGCGTTCGTTTCAGTCAAATTTGAACTGTGACTGAAACAAACGCTTGAAAATTTAAACACTGAATAAAAGACGGAGAAATAATGTTCTGAAACATTCGAAAAGTAACCAGAAAGAGTATGCTAATAATAGTTTATAACAAAATAAAACAGATGAGATGACGAGTTATGGAGTGAAGTTACACAAAGAGTAGGACGGGATATACTATGCATTTCTGTTTCTTCAATAAAAAGTTTTACGGCAAGAAAAGATGCTGGATCTGTTTGCCTCCTCTCTTTAGCATTGTCTTTAGCATTTGTGACTTTCCGGTCACTAGCGGTGGTTCAAACTGTGGGTATTAGCACACGAGGGTGGTTGGTGTTCAAATGTGTTTTTCGATTTGGTGAGCACAAGTGTATGTACACAATTTTTAACAGGTCTCAAAAAAGTTGTTTTTTGTATTATATCCATACGACATACGACACAATAGTTGAGTGAAGAACCAGTGCGCACGCGCAAACTCACATACGCCAGGTCGGTCATTGTCTGTGTAAGGTATGTGGGTGATTCCGAGGTGTCGTTAAACGACCGCGGTACCATGGGTTCGACTTTTGAAGTCCCTTCGTTTGAGCTCCTTCTCTTCCTTCCTCCACGCTTTTACTGGCGTTATTCACGAGCCTCGAAGTTTGACGTCAGATGTTCAGGCTGAGACATGGGCTGATATAGCTAAAGCTGACTCATTCATTGCTAAACAAAATATACGTCTGCTTGAATTATACTTTTAAAGACAATGTACACTATTTGTAATTGTCAAAGACTAGTCTTCACAGTTGGTGTATCTCAACATATGCATAAAATAACAAACCTGTGAAAATTTCAGCTCAATCGGTCATCGAAGTTGCGAGATAGTAATGACAGAAAAAACACCATTGTCACACAAAGTTGTGTGCTTTCTGATGCTTGATTTCGAGAACTCAATTTCGTGGGAAAACTACTTCTTTCTCGAAATCTACGTCACTTCAGAGGGAGCTGTTTCTCACAATGTTTTGTACTATCAACCTCTCCCATTATTGTGGGTATATATAAATAAGCTACTGTTGGTATCAGAATTCCTTTCTCGTTTCTCTTGTCACGCAAACTTTAGTGGATCGTCTCGTCGACGGTTCTTCATCAATAAGATCTATAACGGCTGCCTTTTGGACTATGGCTGGATGGTGGTGCTAGATTCAGATGGCATTTGCCAATGGGAACGATCCTTCAGAAGTTATCCGGTCTTACTGTACAGCAGACAAGGAAATATCAACTGGAATGTTGGTACATCAAACGGTAAAACTATAACAACTAATGTCTTAAAGGGTTACACCGGCTCAACGTTTACGTAATTTAGTGTTAAGAATCTATGAAGATAAACATTATTTTAAAAGCGTATCCGCTTTTCCAGCCGTTGCAACTATCAAATCTATACGCGCACTTTTTAAAGTAGACTGGTGCTCTGTTTATATACATGTTTACTATGGGGAAAGTCTCGTCAGTATAATAAACCTTTCTTTTGTGTTGCCTTGGTTGGCATTGACGGCCGGCCGCATGTTAGTAAAACACCCAATCGTTTTAAAATATTATGTTTTAACCAAATTCAACATTTTCTGTAAACCTGCTACTAAATAAAATACCTCCCATAAGTAGTTGTTTTGTTTTCAGCAAAATGAACACAATGTTTGAATAGTTTTGTACATTGTAACAAACAGTAGCGATCTGTTTTTGATTTGCATTAAAGGTTTCCATAGTTTTCCAACCTGGGTTGGCAAAAACTCGGGCTGTGACGTGGCAAAAAAAGATGGGCGGTCTACATAATCCATGTGTATAAGCAACCGGCATAATACACGCATCTGCTGCCACCTAGCGTTCCAAAATCTCCCATTAATCGTTATAGCGTGTCTACGAGCAGATAGCACGCATCGGGAACGAACAATGATTTCTTGTTTCACTAAAAATAAATAATGATTAGTGTGTAGCCTCTGGCCAGGTTGGGACGGAAGTCTGCGGAACCTAAGTAGTTTGAGTAGTTGACACTGAAACAACAACATTATTGTCAAAACCATTTGCAAAACAAAAACGTGTGGTAATGAAAAACACGCTTTGTGTTAAAAAGACACGCTTTATCAGCACAATTGGAAAAAAATATGATGCTTTCTCACAGGGTGCTTTTTTTCCCGAGCCTTTCATTTTATTTTCTTGTTATTGTTTCCAGCTGGACCGTTGGCCATGGCGGATTACTTGACCATCCACATCAATACTGAGTGAGACCAAGGCTTTGAAGCGAATCCGCACCGTGCACGACCCGTTGGTGTCGCACCGGTATATGAATCATGCGTATCACTTTTACATAATCATTTTTAACTCTTATATAATCATATTACTTTACATCATCATTTACATATATAATCATATTAACTTTTACATCATCATCATCATCATCCTTCGTCCTTAGGCGGGATAGTCTTTTACATAATCATTTTAAGACACTATTTTTGATTACCTTTTTTGGTACTCTGTTACCAAATTATATATATTTGATTATTTTTTGGTACTCTGTTAGCATAAAAACGTACTTATCAATGGAGAGAGGGTGATAGGTTAAAACATTGTGAGACACGACTACCTATGAAGTGACGTTTTATTCGAGAAAGAGGTAATTATTCACTAATATAATGAATTTGATTTCAAGACCTCAAAATTAAACTTTGAGGTCTCTATAAGTCAAGCGTCTGAAAGCACATAACTTCGTGTGACAAGGGGTCGATTTCACAAAGAGTTAGGACTAGTCCTAACTTAGGACTAGTCCTATAGGAGATATACAAATTGCATGGATAGTCCTAAGTTAGGACGAGTAACTGGTCCTAACTCGAGATAATACTAGTCCATAGAGCCATTATATTATAACACCACTTGCAAGTATTCTGGCTGCTCATTGGTTTAGAGCGCGTCACATGACATGTCTTAGTTTTGCTTGACGACGGCCGTGTGATAGTGCGTCGGTTTGCCATGCGCTAGCCCGAAGACTAGCACACGGCGCCGTGCGCTAGTCCGACAGACTAGCACAGGCGTGCAGTACCCAGACGTCCGTTGCGTGTACGAGGATGATAAATTAATAGTCTGTAACCATTTCGGATTGCACGACACTACATGCAACACAGTAAGTAAAAGTGTTTGCAATCTGTATTCGCGTCGTCCGTGGATTGTAGCATTCAGGTCTGTAACTTAATAATAACAGTACAGTATTTAGAAATGTTTGGGGTGTTATAAAACAAATATTGACTGCTTTTACTCGTGCAATGGTTAAAAACTATGACTCCCTCGGTGATCCCCGGAGCGTTCTATTTTCCTTCGGCTTCGCCTCGGGAAAATAGAACGCTCCGGGGATCACCTCGGGAGTCATAGTTTTAACCATAGCACTCGAAGCAGTCAATATTTGTATAATAGTCCTAACTCTTTGTGAAATCGGCCCAAGGTGTTTTTTCTTCCATTGTTATCTCGCCAATTCGACGACAAATTGAGCTAACAATTCCACAGGTTTGTTACGTGTTTTATATGTTGAGATACACCTAGTAAAACCAAAAGCGTACTTTATTATTGAAAGCTTCGTTGATGATGCATGCATGCTGGGTCAAGATGGAGGGGCACTTCCCCGGTAAAATTTCAACTAAACAACAAAGAGAGACGAGAGGGGGAGGGGGAGGGGGTTGATTGAGAGAGGGGTAAGTAATACCAAACGTTCAATGCTGCACAACTTCGCGTTTGTTATATTAAAGCCATTATACACTTTCGGTAAACAGTATTGTCCAAGTCCCACACTTCGTGTATCACAACTTATATTTAAAACAACAAACCTGTGAAAATTTAGGCTCAATCGGTCATCGGAGTCGGGAGAAAATAACGGGAAAACCCACTCTTGTTTCCGCGCGTTTCGCCGTGTCATGACATGTGTTTAAAATAAATTCGTAATTCTCGCTAACGAGAATTTATATTGTTTTACTGTTTTCTCAAAAAGTAAAGCATTTCATGGACTAATTATTTCAAGAGAAGTCTTTCACCATTACCTTCTATAAACCCTGTAAATTATTTTTAAATCTGTGAACTTTTATTTTTTTCTGTACCGAAAGGGTCCAATGGCTTTAAAAAGGGTGTATGTACTTTTTGTAGGACAAAAAACACGATGTCCACAGATTTACACTAAACTTACACAGTTTGAAGATAACGATAGTAGAAAGCTTCCCTGAAAATATTACGTGCTGTGGTGTAGTTTTGGGATAATGAGTAAAACAATGTCATGAAAATAATTTTCGTCTCATGAGACCAAAATTATTTTAAGCATTTACAAACGTATTTTCATTACATTGTTTTACTCATTTCTCAAAAACTACAGCACCTGCAGTTAGTAATATTTGAAGGGAAGCTTTCCACTATCAGTATCTCTAAACCCTGCGAGTTTAATGTAAATCTATGGACATTTTGAAAAAGCACCCAAATCCTTGAACCAGAAACATTATAAGCAACACAAGCAGAAAATTTGCGAAATTTCAAAATCTAAAAATAAAAGTGTGATCATCAAACTTGCAAAACAATTTTTTTTTTTACGGGGATGCACATGGTGGCCCCTCTCTCCCACACTCTCTCGCATTTTCCCAAAGTTTAAAGACATCGGGCACGACTAGTCTTCTCACTTGGTGTATCTCAAATTTTAAATCTGAGGTCTCGAAACCAAATTCGTAGAAAATTACTTCTTTCTAATAAACTACATTACTTCAGAGGGAGCCGCTTCTCACGATGTTTTACCTCTCCCCATTACTAGTATTCAAGAAAGGTTTTATACTAATAATTATTTTGAGTGATTACCAATAGTGTCCACTGCCTTTAAGGCAAAATCTGAAACTTGACATGAGTGTTTAGTCCAGTGCATGAGGAAGTAAAATAAATTCTTGTAGTCGCAACGGAAGTGCAATTAAAGTTGTTGCCCATTATTTTTTTAGGTCATCAATCGCCCAGTTCCTATTAAGTTCCGGTACCTCATTTAAAACACTCTGAAAACTTGTTTAATTTGAGGGATGAGGATCCCCACCCCTTTAAAAGTCGATTTTGCCACCACCCTCCTGGGACCAGCATAGATTTTGAACAATCCTCCAATGGGCAGCACTCGACTTTTAGAATAATCTAGGAAAATTCACACTGATAAAATTGTTCTGTCCCCCATCAATTTTGAAAATGTTAAGGTCACCTGGAAGTGGTATTTTGTCAAAATAAAGCTTTTGTCACTAAAATATGTGTTTTGATGAGTTGAGTGGAATATGAATAAACAACTAACTAAGGTTAACATAAATTAGTTTCCATGTTATTTACAAATTGGAAAAAAGCCCGACCCGAGAGGGCGCTGTTCGTGACGTCATTTGAGGCGCGATGAATCGCATGCAGTGCCAACACAGCATATTGACGCTTGGCGCAAGCTAAAAACGCCCTCAAAGTTAAAACAATACCTGATTTTTTCACGTAAGGCAAATGCTTCTTTAGGTTCGTTACGTCTTTCAGGTACCTTCTTCGACTTCCCCACTAGTTGGAAAAATTATTGGGATGGCGTCATGTTTTAGAAAAGAACTTTTCTCTTCATGTCAAAATGTGTGGTGTATTCCGGATTCTCGAAGCACAACGGCTCGAAGTGTTTGCCGCACAGCGCTGGAAAAGACGTCGGACCGGACAACTTGGTAAACTGACACCATCTTTAGTTGTTTTGCTGCATTCAGCAGCAATACACCTGGTTGACATTGCCGGGAAAATGCAAGAAAAAAACTTTTTCAAACGTA
Organism: Asterias amurensis; assembly: GCF_032118995.1. Classification (NCBI taxonomy): domain Eukaryota; kingdom Metazoa; phylum Echinodermata; class Asteroidea; order Forcipulatida; family Asteriidae; genus Asterias; species Asterias amurensis. Next base: position 23,584,055 of record NC_092650.1, on the reverse strand, counting down.
CAAACTCACGTCCAGGACTTGAATGTACTTGCACGTACGTATGTTCGATCGAGGCAAAGTCTTCCTCGATTGACGTCACAAAAGGGGTAGGCGGAGTCACCCCCACATCTTTATTTAATTTGTTAAACATATAAATCGTCGAAAACAATTACTCAAAAAATTATTTTATTGTTCAGGAACATCTACTCTAATGTTTAAAGAAAAAAAAAAATATATTTCTAGGTGCCTTTAAGTCAAAACAATTTCGCTGGACAAACTCGACCCAGAGAAAAATTCCTACTGATAAATTTCCGTCCACCGTCATTAATTTTATTATTTGACGGAGTTTAAAATGAATTGAACATCACAGCCCTGGATATCGAACCGTGGAACTCCAAACTCGAGTAATCTTCGGCTGGATCAACACGACTCTCTAGGAAAATTGCTACTGATAATTTTCCGTCGTACAATTGCCGTACACAATGGACCCTTCCCATGAAATATGCTTACATTCACGCATGCGTACAGACCCTGTTGTGCACTAAGCAGACGCGCAATCGCGTCTGCGTCACGCACCCATTAGCCGTGTACAAAACAGCGCGATGTTCCCTCATTTTGCCAACCAAAACGTTAGTGCGCACGCGCTTTGTGCAATTTACATATTTCATGGGAAGGGTCTATTTCAAGCTTTTGTATTGGTTTGTACATATACATAGATGCGCCCACACGGCTTCAAAACCTTAGTGCGTGTATAACGGGGTGTTAGCGCTCTAGTCAATATATATAGCTCTATGACCGGAACTTACAAGGAAGCCAGACGCTGGGTAAATAAATCTGTAAAATTTAATATACGAAAATACAAGGAAAAAAGAATGATGAAAAAAAATGTGTTGACATAAACAGGCAACGCCGGTGGTACGCCATACGCAAGCGTAAAGTTCATCAGAAACACGACGCATAAAACGCATTACGCACGCGTGTATCGCGTGAACAAACCATAGATATAGAATATAACAACTTAATTCTATATCTATGGAACAAACTCGCGCACTCCATAGATAATGTATTATATTCTATATCTATGGCGCACTCACTAACGGGTTCCAATGTTCCAAGACGCACGAGGCTTGCGTCCTACAGTAATATCTCAAGGGATGTTTTCTACCATTATCATCGATATCATCGATCATTCACCGTGTAAATTTTATGTAAATCTGTGATCTTCACAGTTTTTGTTTCTTACCAAATCTGTAACGTTCCTTTAACGATTGCGAAAGACCATCACCGATTGCTAAAGTTGATCACCAATGGCGAAAGAACATCACCGATCTTGAATATGCAGACACCGATTGCTAAAGTTGACCACCGATTGCAACTTGGACCATCACCGATCTTGAATATATGCATCACCGATTGCTGAAGTTGATCACCGATGACCTAAGACCATCACCGATGACAAATTTAATCACCGGTTGCAAAAGACCTTACCGATTATTAAATGCCTCTTTGGCATTCCATATTATATAAAGTTACTACAAAACAAAAAATGCATTAACATGCAACCTATATGCAGATCAATTTTTTATCTGTCCCATGACATAGTTGTATTTCATAACTAGACCCAATAACTGGGGCTGTGTACTCATTTTTGAATTTGTTTATACTTTTATACTAATTCTAGTACAAAAAATGCAAATGGCAACATTAAAAAAAAATTAAAAAATTACCAAACAAAATAATAGCTTCAAAGACAACCCCATCTAAGCTTGAATCGTGAAAAAATAATAATAGCAAATCCTGTTTTTTAATTATTTAAACAAAACCCACACTTTTTACAAACGGGTCGTGCCTTGACATTTGGAGAGTTTTACTTGAATAAAATAAAAACTATACACCCTTTTCGAATTTAACAAGAACACCACAAACACAATATAACGACAAGTTTGAATGTTAGATGCTCACTTCAACAAATGTTATCTTTTATTAAGGACAAATTAGTATTTAATACCAGTTTGGGTTAAAAACCACCTTAACTATCTATAGTTGTAACAGCAATACATACTTGTGTAAAAACAATGAAAGACCCTGTGTAAATAACAAACCAAACTTCTTCCTTTAAAGTGCTGCTTCAGAAAATGGTGTTTGAAACATAAAAGGCCACCCTTTCCCTGGGTGCGCCACTTCCAGTCCATAAAGCTCCGTTTGAAAATGGTTTAAAGGAACATTACATAGTTATTGTTTTTTGCTCACAAAACAGTTGATGGCAGTGTAAGCACTTTATGTAATCCACCATATTATACATAAACTATACAAACCTGTAGAAGTTTGAGATCGATCGGCCATCTTGGTCAGAATAGTGAAAAAGCGATTACAAATTTTGCCTTGCATCGATGCCAAATAAAAAAATAAAAATCAATAAAACGCTCACTAAAGCGATAAACTCCAAACGCGAAGTTAGATTTTTTTTCTCATCAAATACGACATATCAGACAGAAATATTTCAAGAGACGTTTTCTACTAACATCATCATTGTACCATGCAAGTTTTATGTAAATCTGTGATCTTCACTATTTTTTTTGTTTCTTACCAATACCCAGATCTTATTTATGAAAACGGATTTATTGTATATACTCAGTACCAATTAAAGTTTATTATGAATTTCGTTTCAATAAACTTTCCTCCTTAGTGATGTCACACGCATTAGGCAATCAGAATGCACCATTTGTTTTAAAAAATATTTTGGTAAATCCGTCCATTTATTTTTTACTACTTTTATTTGATTAATGACAAATTTAATTTTGAGTATTTTTTTTTTATTAATAAACTTTAAAACATTCATGTTTTTTACGCAACCTATACACTGTGTGTTTTATCGTCTTGTATGATTTAAGTTGTTTATAAATATGGACTGCTTAAGCTGCGTTTTCATTGGACTTTTGGGTCTGGTAACCTGACGACCCAAACCAGTTTGTCATTGTTTAGCTGCCCCTTGGTGGGGCTCTGGTGTTTTCTCAGATGGCGGGTAAAGTGCGTGACTTGGCGGTGGGTAGAAAGTCCCAGAAGTGTCACCCTGGTTGGGTGGTGGTAGTGGGTAGGCGACTGTAGGTTGTAGTACAATACCCGGACTAGGTGGCCGATAATTCAGACCACATTGGTAAGGTGGTGGGTAGGGTAAGGCACCTTGAGTGGTTGGTGGGTACGCTGTGGTGGTACCCTGAGTGGCTTGTGGGTACGCTGTGGTACCCTGTATTGGTTGTGGCCCCTGATGAGCGACTTGCGGGGAGGGTGCATAGTTTGGCATCGGAGCAGCCACTGGATACGGTTTGTTATAAGGATTAAGGACCACATTTTGTTGGGAAGGACTGAAGAACGCCGATGGAGCAATGGTGTTGCCTTGAATAGTTACACCCGAGCTTGGATGAACTATAACTGGTAGGTTCTGTGGTGCCACTGAAGTACCTCGTGCCTGTGAAAACCGACCGAGTACAAAATAGTTTAAGGAATCATGTTCAGAGCGACCTGCGAGTGCGTTTTGGCGACCCCAACCAAAAACTGTTTCGGTTGTTGGTCGTTGGTTCTGCTGTTCAGACTGAACGATAACCGAGTTGTGAGCTCGGTTACCGTTTTGGTTATGACGTCAGAAACAGTTTTTGGTTGGGGTCGCCAAAACGCACTCCTGCAGTAGAGCTTTCAGTAACAACACCACGGAAATAACAGTTCTGAAAAACGTCGAAACCAAAATGGCTCTTTTAAAGCCATTGGACACTTTCGGTAAACAGTATTGTCCAAAGGCCCGCACTTCGTGTATCACAACTTATATATAAAATAACAAACCTGTGAAAATTTAGGCTCAATCGGTCATCGGAGTCGGGAGAAAATAACGGGAAAACCCACCCTTGTTTCCCCACGTTTCGCCGTGTCATGACATGTGTTTACTATAAATCCGTAATTCTCGATATCGAGAATTGATAATTGTTTTAAAGTTTTCTCAAAAAGTAAAGCATTTCATGGAATAATATTTCAAGATAAGTCTTTTACCATTACCTTCCGTAAACCCTGAAAGTTACTTGTAAATCCGTGATTTTTTTTGCCGTTCCGAAAGTGTATAATGACTTTAAAGTCACCGGGAAGTGGTATTTTTTCAACATAAAGCTTTTGCCACTAATATATTTGTGTTTTGATGAGTGGAATGTGAATGAACAGTTAACTAAGTTTAAAAAAATCAGTTGTTATGTTAGTTACAAATTTAAGAGTAGACCCCGACCCGAGAGGGCGCTGTTCGTGACGTGAATCGAGGCAGACTTTGCCTGTAATGCGTAGAGTAAACACAATTGCTAAGTACATGTACGGACCAAGTCGTTAGTTTGTACGTTTCAAAAAAAAATTTTTTTGTTTTTTTTCCGGCAATGCCGACCAGGTGTATTGCTGCTGAATGCAGAAAAACACTTTTTGAAACGTACTAACGCACGACTTGGACGTACATGTACTTTGCACTTGTGTTTACTATACGCATTGCAGGCAAAGTCTGCCTCGATTGACGTCACAAAAGGGGTTTGGCGGATCATTTTAATTATGTCGATTCAAATCACAGTGTTGTTATGAGTGTAAGTTGCTACCACTCTAACCTGTCGATTATTATCTTGGTAATTAATAATAATAAACAATGAGGCCGCGGCTTTTTAATATATATTAATTCCATCGTTCCTAAATTAACTTGTTTGAACGACCTTTGTCGTTGTCATTGTCGTTGTTGTCCTTGTCGTTATCGTTCCCGTGTGGAGAAGCAGTGTATAACTGATAATGCTATTTTGTTGTGATTTACCCTCGTATAGTCTTAATCTAAAACGAGCCCACGATTCTCTCTTGCAATTTGTTAGCAAAATGTTGATGTGTTTTCGAAAGCCTAGTTATTTATATTATGTTGCATTCAATATTATTGATGTGTAGTGATGTGTAGTAAACATGTTGTAGACATTACGTAGTGAAAGCTGTAAAAACCATCAATCTCTTGTTAAGCCATCTTTCCTGGTTATGTTCAGACTGAGTTGCATCTGGTTCGTTGTCAACACGTCATTATAACAACTTTGGGTCTGGCCCAAGTCCAAAACCAATCATCGAGTCTGGTTGAAAGTTGTTCACACAACACTTTCTGAACTCTGACCTACCTACATAGTTCCCGAGTCAGTCTCTCTTAAAGGCAGTGTACACTATTGGTAATTACTCAAAATAATTAATAGCACAAAACCTTACCTGGTAACGAGTAATGGAGAGCTGATAGTATAAAACATTGTGAGTAGAGGCTCCCTCTGAAGTAACGTAGTTTCCGAGAAAAAAAAGTAAATTTCCACGAGTTTGATTTCGAGACCTCAGAATTAGATTTTGAGGCCCTCGAAATCAAGCAACTGAAAGCACACAACTTCGTGTGACAAGTGTATTTTTTCTTCCATATTATCTCGCAACTTCGACGACCAGTAATGAGCTCAAATTTTCACAGGTTTGTCATTTTATGCATATGTTGAGATGTGAGAAGACTGGTCTTTGACAATAACCAATAGTGTCCAGTGTCTTTAACGTTCAACGGCTATTTCCCCTAAGAATCCAGGTTGCTCTAACAGCGTATCAGGAAGAAAAACAAACTTTAATGCGGGTACCATCTGTTCAATGTAAAATGATCTACAGACAGGCTGTTGCTCACTCATCTATACATTTCTACTCTATTCAGCAACGAAAGAGTCGTGTTTTGTAGTTGCAGTTAATTGAGCAACATGGGGTTGTTTACACGTTCGCTCGTGGTCGTTTTGATCGTGAAAGCTCAAGTTGAACTACAAGTTGAAGCTTCCAGACATCAGAGAACGGTTTCATGTAATGTAGACACAAATAGTAAGGTAGACGAGTTAAGGCTTATTGTAGAAAACTACCTAGTCATTCTTGAAGATGAACTCAGAAACACACAAGACCAGGTGAAAGAGCTCAAAGTAATAATGACTGATAATCATGAAACTGTTTCATCGGAGCTGGAGGACACAAGACGTACGATGGCTGCAATATCAACCAACCAAGAAACAGCCACCTCTGAGCAAGAGGAAACACGTCGAATGGTTAGTGAGTTGCAGGCTGCAGTATCAACCAACCAAGAAACAGCCACCTCTGAGCAAGAGGAAACACGTCGAATGGTTAGTGAGTTGCAGGCTGCAATATCAACCAACCAAGAAACAGCTAGCTCTGAGCAAGAGGAAACACGTCGAATGGCGTCGCACGTATGAAGTAAAGATTGGTCTGTGCTTTTACTATTACAGGTTCGAATCTTCTAATCACGACATGGCAGGGCAATGGCACCTTGGTTGATTTAAGCTGGGACGAAATGTTCATGTCCTCCTCTCCAATGTTCTTTGAAGTCTCTCTCGGTACCGTCCTTGGCGGAAGTGACGTCATGCAGTGGATAGAGACAATGGATACTGGTATGCGTGTATCACCGCTGGTTCCCCATACAGACTACTACCTGACAGTGACTGCTGTCAATGCGGCAGGGTTGCCAGAGACAGTGAACGTGTTGATAAACCACGGATGATGAAATCAACCAACACTATGAAGCGTGACCTGAATAATTATTGTTAAATTTTCACAATGTTATGATGCTAAAAGCTATGCCCATTTGGTAAAAAAAAAAACCAAAAACATATAATCGGCACGCTAGGATATACAATTTTCATTTTTTTACTATGCTAAACTTTATGCCCTTTGGTAAAAAAACCCTTAATTCTTTAATTTGTAAGTAATTTTGAACGCTGGGATACAAATTAGTTTTTAAAATAAAATTTATAGTTAAATGTGATTTGATAAAGTTATAGTTTTTAATGCACGTTCAGATTATAGTAGGGCAATTTTCCAGAAATATTTCAAATTTTATCGTGTACGGTCAACATTGATATGGGGGCCCCGGCTTCCATTGGTTCAAATAAACCGGCACTTATGTAAAGGTCTCGCATCATATATTGACCGTATTTGTTTTGATACCTGGAATTATATTGCAGTTTGTTGTGTTTAGCTTTAGATAGTTGTAAGATATCAGTCTCAACCATCAAGCCTTTCCGTGAAATATGCTTATTACATTCACGCATGCGTACAGACGGTCTTTGTTGGCAAACGCCGTAGGCCCTTTACGAAGCTAGCTTTGCCCCGCGATTGTTTTTGGCAAGTTGGCGTGCGCTTTGCGTACGTGCTCAGGGCTTCAGACGAGAGGACGGAGCCTGAGAAGCCGAATCAAAAGCCGAAGCCGTGGTTTCGAAAAGGGCCATAGAGTCAGACATACGCATATTACACGTCACGCCACCATCGGCACCATAAGATGGCAAGATTTCCCCTCATTTTGCCATAGTGTAAATTCGTATAGGACGTCCGATGTGTAATTTACATATTTCATGGGAAAGGTGTATATACTAGTATAACGTTATACCCAGAACCAAAGTGGCGCACCCCAAAAAAGTGTTTAACCCAAGTGGGGGGTTGGGAGACAGGTGATCCCAAGTCTCTCTTTATGGCCTTCATTTTTGGTCTGAGGTTGGGTGAGGCTAGGGTTGGGTGTGGTGTTTGAAACATAAAAGGCCACCCTTTCCCTGGGTGCGCCACTTCCAGTCCATAAAGCTCCGTTTGAAAATGGTTTAAAGGAACATTACATAGTTATTTTTTTTGGCTCACAAAACAGTTGATGGCAGTGTAATCACTTTATGTAATCCACCATATTATACATAAACTATACAAACCTGTAGAAGTTTGAGATCGATCGGCCATCTTGGTCAGAATAGTGAAAAAGCGATTACAAATTTTGCCTTGCATCGATGCCAAATAAAAAAATAAAAATCAATAAAACGCTCACTAAAGCGATAAACTCCAAACGCGAAGTTAGATTTTTTTCTCATCAAATACGACATATCAGACAGAAATATTTCAAGAGATGTTTTCTACTATCATCATCATTGTACCATGCAAGTTTTATGTAAATCTGTGATCTTCACTATTTTTTTTTGTTTCTTACCAATACCCAGATCTTATTTATGAAAACGGATTTATTGTATATACTCAGTACCAATTAAAGTTTATTATGAATTTCGTTTCAATAAACTTTCCTCCTTAGTGATGTCACACGCATTAGGCAATCAGAATGCACCATTTGTTTTTAAGAAATATTTTGGTAAATCCGTCCATTTATTTTTTACTACTTTTATTTGATTAATGACAAATTTAATTTTGAGTATTTTTTTTTATTAATAAACTTTAAAACATTCATGTTTTTTACGCAACCTATACACTGTGTGTTTTATCGTCTTGTATGATGTAAGTTGTTTATAAATATGGACTGCTTAAGCTGCGTTTTCATTGGACTTTTGGGTCTGGTAACCTGACGACCCAAACCAGTTTGTCATTGTTTAGCTGCCCCTTGGTGGGGCTCTGGTGTTTTCTCAGATGGCGGGTAAAGTGCGTGACTTGGCGGTGGGTAGAAAGTCCCAGAAGTGTCGCCCTGGTTGGGTGGTGGTAGTGGGTAGGCGACTGTAGGTTGTGGCGCAATACCCGGACTAGGTGGCCGATAATTCAGACCACATTGGTAAGGTGGTGGGTAGGGTAAGGCACCTTGAGTGGTTGGTGGGTACGCTGTGGTGGTACCCTGAGTGGCTTGTGGGTACGCTGTGGTACCCTGTATTGGTTGTGGCCCCTGAGCGACTTGCGGGGAGGGTGCATAGTTTGGCATCGGAGCAGCCACTGGATACGGTTTGTTATAAGGATTAAGGACCACATTTTGTTGGGAAGGACTGAAGAACGCCGATGGAGCAATGGTGTTGCCTTGAATAGTTACACCCGAGCTTGGATGAACTATAACTGGTAGGTTCTGTGGTGCCACGGAAGTGCCTCGTGCCTGTGAAAACCGACAGAGTACAAAATAGTTTAAGGAATCATGTTCAGAGCAACCTGCGAGTGCGTTTTGGCGACCCCAACCAAAAACTGTTTCGGTTGTTGGTCGTTGGTTCTGCTGTTCAGACTGAACGATAACCGAGTTGTGAGCTCGGTTACCGTTTTGGTTATGACGTCAGAAACAGTTTTTGGTTGGGGTCGCCAAAACGCACTCCTGCAGTAGAACTTTCAGTAACAACACCACGGAAATAACAGTTCTGAAAAACGTCGAAACCAAAATGGCTCTTTTAAAGCCATTGGACACTTTCGGTAAACAGTATTGTCCAAAGGCCAGCACTTCGTGTATCACAACTTATATATAAAATAACAAACCTGTGAAAATTTAGGCTCAATCGGTCATCGGAGTCGGGAGAAAATAACGGGAAAACCCACCCTTGTTTCCCCACGTTTCGCCGTGTCATGACATGTGTTTACTATAAATCCGTAATTCTCGATATCGAGAATAGATAATTGTTTTAAAGTTTTCTCAAAAAGTAAAGCATTTCATGGAATAATATTTCAAGATAAGTCTTTTACCATTACCTTCCGTAAACCCTGAACGTTACTTGTAAATCCGTGATTTTTTTTTTCCGTTCCGAAAGTGTATAATGACTTTAAAGTCACCGGGAAGTGGTATTTTTTCAACATAAAGCTTTTGCCACTAATATATTTGTGTTTTGATGAGTGGAATGTGAATGAACAGTTAACTAAGTTTAAAAAAATCAGTTGTTATGTTAGTTACAAATTTAAGAGTAGACCCCGACCCGAGAGGGCGCTGTTCGTGACGTGAATCGAGGCAGACTTTGCCTGTAATGCGTAGAGTAAACACAATTGCAAAGTACATGTACGGACCAAGTCGTTAGTTTGTACGTTTCAAAAAAAGATTTTTTTGTTTTTTTTCCGGCAATGCCGACCAGGTGTATTGCTGCTGAATGCAGAAAAACACTTTTTGAAACGTACTAACGCACGACTTGGACGTACATGTACTTTGCACTTGTGTTTACTATACGCATTGCAGGCAAAGTCTGCCTCGATTGACGTCACAAAAGGGGTTTGGCGGATCATTTTAATTATGTCGATTCAAATCACAGTGTTGTTATGAGTGTAAGTTGCTACCACTCTAACCTGTCGATTATTATCTTGGTAATTAATAATAATAAACAATGAGGCCGCGGCTTTTTAATATATATTAATTCCATCGTTCCTAAATTAACTTGTTTGAACGACCTTTGTCGTTGTCATTGTCGTTGTTGTCCTTGTCGTTATCGTTCCCGTGTGGAGAAGCAGTGTATAACTGATAATGCTATTTTGTTGTGATTTACCCTCGTATAGTCTTAATCTAAAACGAGCCCACGATTCTCTCTTGCAATTTGTTAGCAAAATGTTGATGTGTTTTCGAAAGCCTAGTTATTTATATTATGTTGCATTCAATATTATTGATGTGTAGTGATGTGTAGTAAACATGTTGTAGACATTACGTAGTGAAAGCTGTAAAAACCATCAATCTCTTGTTAAGCCATCTTTCCTGGTTATTTTCAGACTGAGTTGCACCTGGTTCGTTGTCAACACGTCATTATAACAACTTTGGGTCTGGCCCAAGTCCAAAACCAATCATCGAGTCTGGTTGAAAGTTGTTCACGCAACACTTTCTGAACTCTGACCTACCTACATAGTTCCCGAGTCAGTCTCTCTTAAAGGCAGTGTACACTATTGGTAATTACTCAAAATAATTAATAGCACAAAACCTTACCTGGTAACGAGTAATGGAGAGCTGATAGTATAAAACATTGTGAGTAGAGGCTCCCTCTGAAGTAACGTAGTTTCCGAGAAAAAAAAAGTAAATTTCCACGAGTTTGATTTCGAGACCTCAGAATTAGATTTTGAGGCCCTCGAAATCAAGCAACTGAAAGCACACAACTTCGTGTGACAAGTGTATTTTTTCTTCCATATTATCTCGCAACTTCGACGACCAGTAATGAGCTCAAATTTTCACAGGTTTGTCATTTTATGCATATGTTGAGATGTGAGAAGACTGGTCTTTGACAATAACCAATAGTGTCCAGTGTCTTTAACGTTCAACGGCTATTTCCCCTAAGAATCCAGGTTGCTCTAACAGCGTATCAGGAAGAAAAACAAACTTTAATGCGGGTACCATCTGTTCAATGTAAAATGATCTACAGACAGGCTGTTGCTCACTCATCTATACATTTCTACTCTATTCAGCAACGAAAGAGTCGTGTTTTGTAGTTGCAGTTAATTGAGCAACATGGGGTTGTTTACACGTTCGCTCTTGGTCGTTTTGATCGTGAAAGCTCAAGTTGAACTACAAGTTGAAGCTTCCAGACATCAGAGAACGGTTTCATGTAATGTAGACACAAATAGTAAGGTAGACAAGTTAAGGCTTATTGTAGAAAACTACCTAGTCATTCTTGAAGATGAACTCGGAAACACACAAGACCTGGTGAAAGAGCTCAAAGTATTAATGAATGAAACTGTTTCATCGGAGCTGGAGGACACAAGACGTACGATGGCTGCAATATCAACCAACCAAGAAACGGCCACCTCTGAGCAAGAGGAAACACGTCGAATGGTTAGTGAGTTGCAGGCTGCAGTATCAACCAACCAAGAAACAGCCACCTCTGAGCAAGAGGAAACACGTCGAATGGTTAGTGAGTTGCAGGCTGCAATATCAACCAACCAAGAAACAGCTAGCTCTGAGCAAGAGGAAACACGTCGAATGGCGTCGCACGTATGAAGTAAAGATTGGTCTGTGCTTTTACTATTACAGGTTCGAATCTTCTAATCACGACATGGCAGGGCAATGGCACCTTGGTTGATTTAAGCTGGGACGAAATGTTCATGTCCTCCTCTCCAATGTTCTTTGAAGTCTCTCTCGGTACCGTCCTTGGCGGAAGTGACGTCATGCAGTGGATAGAGACAATGGATACTGGTATGCGTGTATCACCGCTGGTTCCCCATACAGACTACTACCTGACAGTGACTGCTGTCAATGCGGCAGGGTTGCCAGAGACAGTGAACGTGTTGATAAACCACGGATGATGAAATCAACCAACACTATGAAGCGTGACCTGAATAATTATTGTTAAATTTCCACAATGTTATGATGCTAAAAGCTATGCCCATTTGGTAAAAAAAAAAACCAAAAACATATAATCGGCACGCTAGGATATACAATTTTCATTTTTTTACTATGCTAAACTTTATGCCCTTTGGTAAAAAAACCCTTAATTCTTTAATTTGTAAGTAATTTTGAACGCTGGGATACAAATTAGTTTTTAAAATAAAATTTATAGTTAAATGTGATTTGATAAAGTTATAGTTTTTAATGCACGTTCAGATTATAGTAGGGCAATTTTCCAGAAATATTTCAAATTTTATCGTGTACGGTCAACATTGATATGGGGGCCCCGGCTTCCATTGGTTCAAATAAACCGGCATTTATGCAAAGGTCTTGGCATATATTGACCGTATTTGTTTTGATACCTGGAATTATATTGCAGTTTGTTGTGTTTAGCTTTAGATAGTTGTAAGATATCAGTCTCAACCAGTAAGCCTTTCCGTGAAATATGCTTATTACATTCACGCATGCGTACAGACGGTCTTTGTTGGCAAACGCCGTAGGCCCTTTACGAAGCTAGCTTTGCCCCGCGATTGTTTTTGGCAAGTTGGCGTGCGCTTTGCGTACGTGCTCAGGGCTTCAGACGAGAGGACGGAGCCTGAGAAGCCGAATCCAAAGCCGAAGCCGTGGTTTCGAAAAGGGCCATAGAGTCAGACATACGCATGTTACACGTCACGCCACCATCGGCACCATAAGATGGCAAGATTTCCCCTCATTTTGCCATAGTGTAAATTCGTATAGGACGTCCGATGTGTAATTTACATATTTCATGGGAAAGGTGTATATACTAGTATAACGTTATACCCAGAACCAAAGTGGCGCACCCCCAAAAAAGTGTTTAACCCAAGTGGGGGGTTGGGAGACAGGTGATCCCAAGTCTCTCTTTATGGCCTTCATTTTTGGTCTGGGGTTGGGTGAGGCTAGGGTTGGGTGTGGTGTTTGAAACATAAAAGGCCACCCTTTCCCTGGGTGCGCCACTTCCAGTCCATAAAGCTCCGTTTGAAAATGGTTTAAAGGAACATTACATAGTTATTTTTTTGGGCTCACAAAACAGTTGATGGCAGTGTAATCACTTTATGTTATCCACCATATTATACATAAACTATACAAACCTGTAGAAGTTTGAGATCGATCGGCCATCTTGGTCAGAATAGTGAAGAAGCGATTACAAATTTTGCCTTGCATCGATGCCAAATAAACAAAATAAAAATCAATAAAACGCTCACTAAAGCGATAAACTCCAAACGCGAAGTTAGATTTTTTTCTCATCAAATACGACATATCAGACAGAAATATTTCAAGAGATGTTTTCTACTAACATCATCATTGTACCATGCAAGTTTTATGTAAATCTGTGATCTTCACTATTTTTTTTTGTTTCTTACCAATACCCAGATCTTATTTATGAAAACGGATTTATTGTATATACTCAGTATCATTAAAGTTTATTAGAAATTTCGTTTCAATAAACTTTCCTCCTTAGTGATGTCACACGCAACAGGCAATCAGAATGCACCATTTGTTTAAAGAAATACTTTGGTTAATCCGTCCATTTATTTTTTACTACTTCTAATAAATTTTATTTGATTAATGACAAATTTAATTTTGAGTATTTTTTTATATTAATAAACTGTAAAACATTCATGTTTTTTACGCAACCTATACACTGTGTGTTCTATCGTCTTGTATGATGTTAAAGTTGTTTATAAATATGGACTGCTTAAGCTGCGTTTTCATTGGACTTTTGGGTCTGGTAACCTGACGACCCAAACCAGTTTGTCATTGTTTAGCTGCCCCTTGGTGGGGCTCTGGTGTTTTCTCAGATGGCGGGTAAAGTGCGTGACTTGGCGGTGGATAGAAAGTCCCAGAAGTGTCACCCTGGTTGGGTGGTGGTAGTGGGTAGGCGACTGTAGGTTGTGGTACAATACCCGGACTAGGTGGCCGATAATTCACCCCACATTGGTAAGGTGGTGGGTAGGGTAAGGCACCTTGAGTGGTTGGTGGGTACGCTGTGGTGGTACCCTGAGTGGCTTGTGGGTACGCTGTGGTACCCTGTATTGGTTGTGGCCCCTGATGAGCGACTTGCGGGGAGGGTGCATAGTTTGGCATCGGAGCAGCCACTGGATACGGTTTGTTATAAGGATTAAGGACCACATTTTGTTGGGAAGGACTGAAGAACGCCGATGGAGCAACGGCGTTGCCTTGAATAGTTACACCCGAGCTTGGATGAACTATAACTGGTAGGTTCTGTGGTGCCACTGAAGTACCTCGTGCCTGTGAAAACCGACCGAGTACAAAATAGTTTGAGGAATCATGTTCAGAGCGACCTGCGAGTGCGTTTTGGCGACCCCAACCAAAAACTGTTTCGGTTGTTGGTCGTTGGTTCTGCTGTTCAGACTGAACGATAACCGAGTTGTGAGCTCGGTTACCGTTTTGGTTATGACGTCAGAAACAGTTTTTGGTTGGGGTCGCCAAAACGCACTCCTGCAGTAGAGCTTTCAGTAACAACACCACGGAAATAACAGTTCTGAAAAACGTCGAAACCAAAATGGCTCTTTTAAAGCCATTGGACACTTTCGGTAAAGGTCCGCACTTCGTGTATCACAACTTATATATGAAATAACAAACCTGTGAAAATTTAGGCTCAATCGGTCATCGGAGTCGGGAGAAAATAACGGGAAAACCCACCCTTGTTTCCGCACGTTTCGCCGTGTCATGACATGTGTTTACTATAAATCCGTAATTCTCGATGTCGAAAATTGATAATTATTTTAAAGTTTTATCAAAAAGTAAAGCATTTCATGGAATAATATTTCAAGATAAGTCTTTTACCATTACCTTCCGTAAACCCTGAAATTTATTTGTAAATCCGTGATTTTTTTTTCTGTTCCGAAAGTGTATAATGACTTTAAGAGCAAACACCAGAAGAGGTCTTACACATTTGTACCCGCAAGTTACCTTTTTATTATGATAGGCCTATCTTTATACATGTATTTGTTATATGCATGTCCGCCCCAAACAAGGTTAAAACTAAAAGCCACTCTTAGTATGGGGCTACAAGAGGAACAATTATCTAAAGTGGAAAGAACTCAGGGGAGCTGAAGGAAGGAATTGATGATCCTCTGAAAACAGTCTAGATTTGTAGGATGGAGGGAAACATTTTCCCCCACAGTCACTTTGTTCATTAATAAACTTACCCTGGTATTGGTTGTGTTTGAACAGCAGGCATGGCGGATACATACGAATAGAACAATCAGGCCAGATACGCATCCAACAGATATCCCAATTATAGCAATCCAGCTTAATCCGAAACTATATGCTGGTGAAAAAAATAAGTACTACAATTAAATTGAACTAAAATGTTATTTCATTTATAATACAATTTGCCTAAATAAGCAGTGCTGGAGGCCTCCAGACTGGTCACGGCTTAGCCTTTTGTCAATGATTTCGTGGCTTGGATAGCTTCATCTCTAAGCGACTGGAAGGGGGGACCACGCGTACAAGTCGAGTGGCATGCGTGGTCTCCCTTTCCTTTCCAATCGCTCGGGATATCAGCTCTATGAAGCTGTCCAAACCACGAAGGCCTTGGCAATAGTCACGTAGCTTGGTCTTTTACAAATCCCATCGTCGGACCGCGCCACGAACTGACGTACGAGTTAAAAATCACTCAACATTAATTGGCAAATAAGTATTTTTTGCAAAAATTATTTAATAAGCATTTACCAGTACCCGTATTCGCTGCAAAACGTTCAGGGCCAAGCACGAGTTTCGTATTTTTGAAATATCAACTGCAGTTGGCGCTGAGTTGATTTCTGATTAATATTATAGACAAGATAAATAAAAACTTACAATCTTCATAATCCTCAACGCAGATGACGCCAGCATCTTCGCTATGATGGCAGTTCATATTTCTGTCTGATGGACACTCTCTCAGGTTAACCTCCCAGCCATTGCAGGCGACGTTGTCCAGAACTATCTCCCCGCTCCCCTGGCCGAAGAAGGCAGACGATTTGGCTGATGTTGCACCAGAGAAGCCAAGCTGTCTGCACACCACTGTAGCATCATTGATGTCCCAATCATCATCACACACTGTTCCCCATGCACCGTTTAGAAACACCTCAACACGGCCTTCTAAATGGTTGATACCATCCGCAAGTCGTACATCATAACCCCCTGATGTATGGAATAGTATAACAAAATCACGATATGCTATTATTCAAATACAGGGGGCAGTAGACCTTGCCATAACAATTTCATTATATTGCATGCCCCTTAAAAAAAAAACCTGTTACAAACACAAACAAATATTTCACCCAGGCTGTAAAAACAAATGTAATGCAAAAAATACAGTCACCCCCGCCAAAAGGAACAAAAACTGAATTCACCCTTGATCATGTTGACAGAAGAGAAACTTACAATCATAATCCCCGCTGCAAATGACACCAGCATCTTCGCTATGGTGGCAGTTACTAGTACTACTGCTTGCTGGACACTCTCTCAAGTTACTCTCTGAACCAGTACAAGACTATTTCCCCGCTACCCTGCCCAAAGTAGGCTGACATGAACTACTTTAAAGATGGACTATAACGGTACTCCTACATTAAAATCACTATCAGAACTTGTTTATGTTGTGTTCAGCTATCAATTCATTGTTGTGGTCATGTTTTTCTCCAAATAATTTTGCTACAATTTGACCGAAAAAATTTGACCTCGATTCTTCGATTTTGAAATTTCCCGCCCTGGACTGGTTCCCGGCTATTAAACCAACACTGAAATCCAAGCGGATTTGTAAACCAGCGGACGTCATGAACGCGGTCAAAAAATGGTGATGTCATACCCATGAAGCAACGAGAGTAAACAAAGATTACGCCATGTTACTCCGTGTGTTGTGTATGCGTTTTCATCCACACTATAGGCGTGCGTGTGTGCTACGAAGCTTTTTGTTTCTAATGTATCAGCTATAAATACTGCCGACTATTTGGTTGTTTGTGGATGCACTAGAAGTTTCAAAGTTTGTGTAAGAAGCCTGGATCGATTCCGAAATTTAAACCTCTAAGCATCGAGAGAATTCAGGGGGATCTTCTACCACCAGGCCCCAGCCAGTGCTGCTTGTGCATGTTACGACGTCGGCGGGGTCCCTCTGCCGTGGCCCTGGTCGCAAGTGGCCGTGGAACAGCAAAAGAATCAAGTGGCATTACAGAAAAGAGAGAGAGAAAAGCCTGGTAAGTACTTGTTAATAATTTTTAAAAATCTACTACTGAGAAACTATCTCCATTATTAATTCAGGCCCAATACTTGTACATGTAATTGTAATCAGAAAAATAGTAAACAATCTCTACCCTTTTCATGCAAGGAACAATCATCTTGTTGTCAAATGACACGATGTGCATGCTCTGAATCTGACCCGACTACCATAAAATAGCTACATAGTGTATTGACTCTGTTGAGTGATGAATCCATGTAGCCACCCAAGTGCTTTAGGCATGTTTATGCCCTGGTTTACACTTTCTGGCATGTTCATGCTCAACCATGTGTGAACACTATATTAATCCATTTAAAAAGTTGATTGTTACAGTTAACAGTTTATTGGCCTCGCTGACATGTATTTATATTGGTCTATACTGGATTGCTGGACATTGTTTTTGCCAAAGCTGCCTAAGAATTGTTTGCTTTTTTTTTTTTAAGGCACAGCTCAAAAATATGTTCAAACTCCCATCCATATAATTGCCCATCCATGGTCATTCAGAATTTTTCTCTCCTAATTCAGGAATTACCAATTCCAGAGAAGTTTAGTCTGAAGTTTTCCTATAGCTGTGTTTATTGGCTTGGCACGGTTAATTATGGAGTGTTTACTATATTTGCATTTGTAAAATAAGGCCAGTTCTTTTTCAGCACTAGTTTTTTTGTTTATTTATTTATTTTTTGTTTTTATATTTTTTTGTACAGAAATAACTCGCAGCTCTACACTACAATGAGAATGCAGGACAAAGACAATGCAGTACGAAGACATGCTAGCCAGAACTAGAAATGGAGACCTAAGATTCTCAATAGCACTTTAGGTAAGTAGTAGGCCTATGCATGCAAATTTTCAGAGGATCAGATGATTTCTTCATTTTTAGTTTTTCAGCTGCCCCTTTGAAAACTGTTCACAGGGAGGGGGGGGGAGGGGATGGGGTGTTGAATCGCAAACCCCCCCCCCCCCACCCCGATCTGTACCTGAACAGTTTTGTACTAGGTGTAGATCTGGGGGAGGGGGGTGGTTGGAGGTCATGTTTTCTATCAGACATAAAGAAAACCTGCCCCCTTGGTTTTGTTGCATGTGGACTCCTTTTGTACTGGTTTTGCGTTAACTCCTGTAAGGTTCTTTTCAAAACTACGCAAACTCAAAGAGAGATTGTCAGTACATGGTGTTACGTCAAACCTTCCGAGATTGTATTTCTGCCTTGTAAATTTTCAAGAAATCCCACATAACGATTATTTGGTTTTGTTTTTTATTTTTCATTAAACAGATACGCATAGAATGCATGCACAATGCACTTGTTCATTGTCAGCAGGGTGACAAGACACGAAAACAACTCCATCCGCAGCTGATGTGTAACCCCCGTGTCATTGACATCAACCTTCACCAGCCGGAAAAGGATGCAACAGCTTTTTTTTTTTGGGGGGGGGGGTGGGGGTTCAAAGGTAGTGGGTTCAACTTTGTTTGAAGAAAGAATGACCTGTGTCCAGTTTCATGGATCTGTTCATCACCAAATTCTACGCTTATGATCACCGTTCTCTGCTTACGTCCAAACGCTAAATTTCTGAGCTTACTTTGTAAGCGTAGAATGCCTGGTATAAACCAACTATGCACCCATGACCGGCAAAAGCCAAAATTCGCTGGTAACCTGTGAAACGCGCTTGATGTAAGCACAGAATTCCCTGCTTTCGCAAGTGCCGATTCTTTGTTTACAGTATGCAGATCCATGAATCTGGGCCCTAGCTAGCCTGTACACATTGATTTTTTGGTGCTTTTTTTTGGTAGGGGGGGGGGGGTCCATGGTAGTAAAATCAACTTTGTTTAAAGAAAGAATGACCTATGCCCAATTTCATGGATCTGTTCACCACCAAAATGTGCGCTATGGTCACGGTTCTCTGCTTACGTCCAAAGGCTAAATTTCTGCGCTTAATACTTTGTAAGCGTAGAATGCCTGGTATAAACCAAGTATGCACCCATGACCCGCAAAAGCCAAAATTTGCTGGTAACCTGTGAAACACGCTTGACGTAAGCACAGAATTTCCTGCTTCCGCAAGTGTCGATTCTTTGTTTACAGTAAGCAGATCCATGAAATTGGGCCCTAGCTTGTACACATTGATGTGGGTTTTTATTTTATTTTTTATATATATATATTTTTTTTTGGGGGGGGGGTAACCAGGGTAGTACAATCAACTTTGTTTAAAAACAGAATGACATGGTCTGTACACAATGATTTTATTATATTCTTTTAATGTACAACTTAATTTACAATTTACAAAGAGAACCACAGCTAACTAGGTACATAACATGGCTTAGGTTTTCTTATTTTGGGGGTAGGGGCGTTGACAGGGTTGTATAGTTAACTTTTTTTGATGATGGAATGTTCAGATGATTTCGCTATCACTAGGCAACCTTTTTTCAATTTTGATATTTTAAACTCAAAAATAAACTATTGTCGTTTGCAAATACATACAGTTTTAGTGTTGTCGTTATTATGGAGGTGTACATGGCTTCTATTTTTTGTTTTGTTTTTATGTTTCTGCTAACCAAGTTGAATGTTGTTACCATGTTAATCATAGTGTATTGTTGACAACAGGGGACAAGTTTATTGCACATAAGTGCTAAATTAATCAATTTGAACCACACACCTAATTTTATAAGCCATAGTAATTTACATTTTGTGTCTTTCAGAGGGGTGGGTGGTTCAAATTAAATTAATCAATTTGAACCACCCACCCATCTGAAAGAAACAAAATGAAATATACATGTACATTTATACGTAAATTATTATGGCTTATCAAATTATTTCTCACTCCCTCCGGATCATTATAACTTGGAAAATTGTTACGACTGAAGACAAATAAACCAAAGCAAAGCTGCCTAATCCGTTGGTGGATACGAAAATCCTTCCACTGTACTGTACACGAGGGTTTGGAAACGTCCTTCGTGTTGCTGCCATCAAACATGATGTCAGTGGCAGCGGTTGAACGGACAAGATAGTCCTAAGCTCACCACTTGCTGATAATCATCATTGCAGTGTTTTCTGTAAAACAAAAAAGAATTCATACAAAATTATTAACAAAAGAATTCATACAAAATTATTAACAACAGATTTGTGGTTTGCATGGTGAAGTGTTAATATTGCATGTGTGTACCTGAATTGCTTTAAAACTATACCCATGCCAGAAGGCAATCATAATCCAAAGTAGCAGTTACATACATGTACATGAGATATTTGTGTAGATGCACATGTGTCAACCACCATGCAGTTACTTGGTGGAGAAAAACAACAACATAGGTTATCTACAATATCAGTTTAAATTGATAATGTATGAATTTTGCCAACCAAGTATAAAACGCAAGACAAAAATTACCCCTCCCCTCACGTTTCTATACTGCCCAAGTCAGTGCATGTGTTGTTCACATACATGTATTATAACGTGAATGGAGGTAAACAATAAACCTTGTCCATCATGTTCGTTCATGTTTTAATTTAGTCAAGGATAGCCTTCAACTATTTTTGGGAGCAGAAATAAACTGATCAAACGAAGCATCATTCAGTATATTTCATGAAACGTTTTGTGGCCTTACCAGTCTGTCTTTAGCCGTCGATCATCAGGGTTTGGCTCATCGTCTTCGGCCTGACGATCATCGTCCCCGGGCTGGTTAACTACATGTACTCATAACACGTCTTCGGCTTCTCTCTCGTCCGGTGAGCTCCCCTTATCGCTAGAGCCCTCACTTTCCTCTGAAGTGCCTCCCTAAAATGCCTTTTCCTCATCTATACTGTGGTTTTCCCGAGACCCGCTGCCATCGGACAGTTTCACTGTTTTTTTGTGTCAAAAAAAATGCAGCCTATAGTGTCCGATGTTATTCCACATTCAATGTACATGTAAAATGCACGCACACGATCGACCTGACACACTGTGTACAGAGCTTCGGTACGTGGTGTGACGTCACACACTGTGTATGAATGGTTCGTGGGTCACCGGCTTTTGCCGAAACTGAGTTTTCTGGGTCGGAGTACGCCGCGCGAATTCGTGTTTTTTTTGCATGAAGGAAAAGGTTTTATTGAATACTACTAAAATATCAGTCCTTATTTTACATTTCTTGTACAAAAATAGTAATATTGGCTATATCAATAATCTGTTATAGTCCACCTTTAACAAATAAAACCTACCAATGCAGATTACACCAGCATCTTCATGATGGCCACAGTTATGACTTGATGAATGTGAGCATTGGGCGATGTTGGTCTCTGTGCCCGTGCAAGCGACATCATCCATAACTATATCTCCACTACCTTGACCGAAATATGCTGATGTTTTGGATGATGTTGCACTAGAGAAGCCAAGCTGTCTGCACACCACTGTAGCATCAATGATGCCCCAACCGTTATCACAAACTGTTCCCCATGCACCGTCTGCATACACCTCGACACGGCCTTCTAAATGGTTGATACCATCCACAAGTCGTACATCATAACCCCCTGATGTATGGAATAGTAACAACGTCATGGAAGGATTTTTATTCAAATATGCGGACAGTATGGCCCACACACTCCCCCCAAAAACTCGTTTCTTGATGTCATTAGAAGTTTAAAAATAACGTAAAAGCCTTTACAAAAGAACATTGCACCAAATAATTAAGTGTATCCCATATCACCCTGGGGCATTTGAGGCAAAGTGCTCCAGCTATCTTCAAACTAAGTTGAGCCACAAAAGGCACACAAATTTCAGGTCTATACGAGGCAAGAGTTAAGCCACTAAAATGTTGCCGCAAAATATCATCTGGCCATGTTTGTCTGTCACTTCTCGGTTTTATGGATAGTAATTTTGATGAAAACTAGATTTTGGGCCCTTGAAAAAACAAATAAGAAAACACTAAAAATGATGACACTATCAAAGCAAACGAAAGCCATTAGGAAAGTGGCCCGATCACAATCCAAAAGAGCAAACCCATTATAAAGAAACCCTAATACATACACAAGTAAATATCTTATTTACTACCCCTCCCCCTTCCGTCAAAAGTATAATAACAATAACTGAATTCATCCGTTACCGTGTTGACATACACACTTAAATGATGTGTCGCGCCCGAATAATGTTAGACAATATTATAGAAACTTACAAACTCCATTATCATCGCTGCAAATGACACCTGCATCTTCGCCATGGTGGCAGTCACTATTGCCCGATGGACACTCTCTCAGGTTACTTTCTGGACCAGTGCAGGCGACGTTGCCCAGAACTATTTCCCCACTCCCCTGCCCAAAGAAAGCTGAAGATTCGGCCGACGTTGCACCAGAGAAGCCAAGCTGTCTGCACACCACTGTAGCATCATTAATGTCCCAACCGTCATGACACACTGTTCCCCATGCACCGTTTACATACATTTCAATCCGGCCCTCCAAATATCTAGTACCATCCACAAGCCGTACTTCATAACCCCCTGCATAGTAAAACAATTCCACCAGTTTTTTAAATTAAAATTTGCGTGCAGTAAATATTACCTTAAAGGCAGTGGACACTATTGGTAATTGTCAAAGACCAGTCAACTCACTTGTTGTATCTCAACATATGCATTAAATAACAAACCTGTGAGAATTTGAGCTCAATCGGTCATCGAACTTCCGAGATAATAATGAAAGAAAAAATACCCTTGTCACACGAAGTTGTGTGCGTTTAGATTTGATTTCGAGACCTCAAGTTCTAAACTTGAGGTCTCGAAATCAAATTCGTGGAAAATTACTTCTCTCTCGAAAACTATGGCACTTCAGAGGGAGCCATTTCTCACAATGTTTTATACCATCAACCTCTCCCCATTACTGGTCACCAAGAAAGGTTTTATGCTAATAATTATTTTGAGTGATTACCAATAGTGTCCACCGCCTTTAAACTCTCTATTTATGTTTTTTTTTTATATGCAGTATAAAATGCTCAGCTTCCCCCCCCCTTTAATCTGCCGCCCAGTTGTTGGTTAGAGCTTACACTGGTTTAGACCTAGACTGGGCATGCACCTGTCTTTACCCTGGAAGTGTGACGTCAGATCTTCAGGCTAGTCTAGATAATGGCAGGTTCTTGCTATTCCAAATACAGTGATTCCATAAGATACAATGCATGCAGTGACTAAAATGCAGTGACATTACGGACCAATCAATCAAAACACATACGTGTCCACGTGTATACAGTACATGCACATTCATGTTCATGTAATTAAATGTAAAGTTGGTGTTGAATTTGACTGCGTATCTCTACGTGAAATGACCGTCTAGGTGAAAGGTGAATGAACACGCCGGCTTAAAGGAACACGTTGCCTTGGATCGGACGAGTTGGTCAAAACAAAAGCGTTTGTAACCGTTTTTTATAAAATGCATATGGTTGGAAAGATGTTTTAAAAGTAGAACACAATGATCCACACAAGTTTGCCTCGAAATTGCGTGGTTTTCCTTCTACTGTGCGAACTAACATGGTCGGCCATTTATGGGAGTCAAAAATTTGACCCCCATAAATGGCCGACGTGTTAGTCGACGAGGTAAAAGGAAAACCACGCAATTTCGAGGCATGTTTGTGTGGATCATTGTATTCTACTTTTTCAACATCTTTCTACCCATATGCATTTTATAAAAAAACGGTTACAAACGCTTTTCAAAGACCAACTCGTCCGATCCAAGGCAACGTGTTCCTCTGCCGGCATTAGTCACGAACCTGGAAGTGTGACGTCAGATGTTCAGGCTAAGACTTGTCTACCTGCAAGTTGAGTTGTATAGCCATAGTCACATCATTATCCACAACATAAAACATCAAAATCATATTGTACATCTGTTTTGTTGTTGTTTGTTTATAATAATTCTGGTTATACAATACGACTGATCTTCTGATTGTCTTTATCTCGACAAAAAGTGACCTATATACCCACCTGTCGTCGAATTGTTACAAACAACACCAGCATCTTCATTATGGCCACAGTTATGACTTGATGAACGTGAGCATTGGTTGATGTTGGTCTCTATGCCCGTACAAGCGACATCATCCATAACTATGTTTCCACTACCCTGACCGAAATAGGCTGACACTTTGGCTGATGTTGCACTTCCTAAACCAAGTTGTGTACACACCACTGTAGCATCATTGATGCCCCATTGGTCATCACAAACTGTACCCCATGCACCGTTTAGAAACACCTCAACACGGCCTTCTAAGTTGTTGCTTCCTCCGCTTAGCCGCACAGAGTAATCTACGTCAGACAGTAACAGAACTTAGGGAATTATACATGATTTGAGAGAGAAGTGTCAAAAGAATCGCCAGTGCAAAGGACCAGTCTACAGCAGCGGGCTGTGCGAGGTTTAAGGTTCGACTTCTTAAATCTTTATTTTGAAAATTTAGCTCTCAAAATATGAGCTATACCGCGTTAGTCTCGCAGGGCTAGTCTATCGGGCTTTTAACTTTAAAGGCAGTGGACACTATTGGTAATTACTCAAAATAATTATTAGCATAAAGCCTTTCATGGTGACGAGTAATTGGTAGAGGTTGATGGTATAAAACATTGTGAGAAACGGCTCCCTTTGAAGTGCCATAGTTTTCGAGGAAGAAGTAATTTTCCCCAAATTTGATTTCGAGACCTCAGATTTAGAACTTGAGGTCTCGAAATCAACCATCTAAACGCACACAACTTCGTGTGACAAGGGTGTTTTTTCTTTCATTATTATCTCGCAACTTCGATGACCGATTGAGCTCACATTTTCACAGGTTTGTTATTTTATGCATATGTTGAGATACACCAACTGTGAAGGCTATAGTCTTTGACAATTACCAATAGTGTCCACTACCTTTAAGGTTCGACTTCTCAAATCTTTACTTTAAAAATTTAGCTCTGAAAATATGAGCTACCGCGTTAGTCTCGCAGTGCTAGTCTATCGGGCTTTTGTCAAAGGGACAGGAATAGAAAGGATTGAACTTTAAACCATTGCGAACGCTTTCTTTGATCGTATGCACATGTCTGTTTTAGTCATTCTTCAAACCCGTTTAGTGAATCGCCGTAATACACAGAAGTAGTACAAAGATTACAGCACCAATTAAAGGCACCCAACACTTTTGGTAGTTGTCAAAGACTATTCTTCTCACTCGGTGTATCTCAACACACGCAACAAATTACAAACCTGTGAAAATTTGAGCTCAATTGGATCTTCGAAGTTGTCACACGAAGTTGTGTGCATATAATGCTTGATTTCGAGACCTCATAATCTAATTCTGAGATCTCGAAATCAAATTCGTGGAAAATTACTTTCTTTCTCGAAAACTACGTTTACTTCAGAGGACGCCGTTTCTCACAATGTTTTAAAATCAACAGCACTCCATTGCTCGTTACCAAGTATAAAGTTTTCATGCTAATAATTATTTTGAGTAATTACCAACAGTGCCTTTAAAGGAACACGTTGCCTTGGATCGGACGAGTTGGTCTATAAAAAGCATTTTTTTAACCGTTTGTTATAAAATGCATATGGTTAGAAAGATGTTTTAAAAGTAGAATACAATAATTATCCACTCAAATTTGCCTCAAAATTGCGTGGTTTTCCTTTTACTTTACGAACTAACACGGTCGGCCATTTATGGGAGTCAAAAATTTGACTCCCATAAATGGCCGACCGTGGTAGTCGACGAGGTAAAAGGAAAACCGTGCAATTTCGAGGCTTGTTTGTGTGGATCGTTGTATTCTACTTTTAAAACATCTTTCTACTTATATGCATTTTATAACAAACGGTTACAACGATTTTCAAAGACCAACTCGACCGATCCAAGGCAACGTGTTCCTTTAAATACATTAGATAATAGTACCTTGGTCTTCATAACAAGCTACACCAGCATCTTCACTGTGGCGGCAGTTGTTAATTGTCGCAAATGAGCATTGGGCGATGTTACTCTCGAAGCCTGTGCAAGCGACATTATTAATAACTATCTCGCCACTACCCTCACCAAAGTAGGCTGATGTTTTGGCGGATGTTGCACCTAAATAGCCAAGTTGTGTACACACCACTGTAGCATCATTGATGTCCCAGTAGTCATCACACACTGTTCCCCATGCACCGTGTACATACAACTCAACACGGCCTTCTAAGCTAGTTATTCCTCCAACAAGTCGTAGAGACCAATCTAAAAAGCAAGACAAAGGTATAAAGATTAACCTTTTGGATTAAACACAATTGGTCTTTTTTATTTTAATTGTTTACCATTTCATCTTATCAAAGCATGCACAAGAAAGTTAACATTTAATGACATGCACTTTGTAGCTTATAAACAAAATGGCGAACGTGTTTCGTCGACCAAGGGCGTTTAACTTACTGCAAGGATGGTTTTGCACGGGGCGGACACAACTGCATACGTGCAAGTGTGTCCGGGCGGACACAATTGCATTTGTAGCAGCGTCCGGGTGGACACGATTGCATATGCAAAACTGTCTGGCGAACATTATTGCATATGCAATAATGTCCTCCGGATAGTATTGCACAGAGGACATAATTGCACGCGACACCGGTACTTCGAGTCGGTTATAGGCTACGTTCCGTAGCCTTAAGATCTCGAGGGCTTTGCTCAGGATGAGCGTTGTTCCCAAGAGCGCCGTCTTCTGCAACATACCTATAGACGATGTGACCTCTGACGTCACACGAAAACCATAACATGATTGGCGCGCACACCGCAGCCAGCTAGAAAGTGAACGCAATCTTACTATGACTGCGCAACTCAGTGCCCGGCGAAACATGACGTATATAGTGTTTTGTCAACAGAGGGCGGTTTGAATGTAAACATAGGTCACATCGTTTATTGTCCCTAGATTATTCCGTTCCAGTTCTTTCGGAATGGCGCCAAGCGCTAAAACCACCACCGGTGCTTCTTTTACTTCCATCTGCCAAATCTTATCCTAGCCAGGTCTTGGTATTTGGATCTTACCCATCTCCTTCGAAGCTAACCTTATATCTCCCTCGACCGGTCAAAAGGTCAAAGGTTAGTATTTTTCTATTTCTGCCCATGACATCTAGATCATCATTACAATACCCGATTAAACCCGACAAATACACGCTTTTAGGGGGGATTTCGTTGAAATACAAAACACACAATTCAAAAGAGGAAGAACAATAATAATCTTAAAACATCACAAAATTGTTGGTTTTAGACTAATTCGAAACAGATAAAGCCCACAATATAAATTGACGTGTACAGTACTTTAAAAACCAAAACATACCAGTGCAGATTACACCAGCGTCTTCATGATGGCCACAGTTGTGACTTGATGAATGTGAGCATTGGGCGATGGTGGTCTCTGTGCCTGTACAAGCAACATCATCCAAATTGATAGCTCCACTACCCTGACCAAAGTAGGCTGACGATTTGGCTGATACAGCACTTGTGTAGCCAAGTTGTGTACACACCACTGTAGCATCATTGATGCCCCAACTGTCATCACAAACTGTTCCCCATACACCGTTTAGAAACACCTCAACACGGCCTTCTGAGCTGGTGCTTCCTCCAACAAGTCGTACAGACAAACCTGTAAAGCGAGACAAGTGTATACAGATTAATGTATTTGTTTAATAAATAACACAATTGAGTATTTTTATTTTTAATATTTGTCAACATAATTGTTGTTGGTTAGCAAAACTTCTCACTATTATTTTTATTATTTCATCTTATCATAGCATGCAAAAGAAAGATAACATTTGCCGGTAACTCCTCGAGTCGGGCTACGTTCCGTAGCCTTCTCGAGGGCCCTTCTTAGAATCCTCGCTGTTCCCAAAAGCGCCGCATCTGCAACAGCTTTCTCACATAATGATGTTTCCCCTATATGCAATCTAAAATCTTATAGACCGGTTCCGGACCATGGATCTGAGGCGCTAAAGGGGAGATGTTATTTCATGGACAGTTTTTCTACGTAATATGTGGGTTGTTTCAAGAAGTGCTATCTTAACTAGATTAATGCTATTGTTGCCCGGGATACGGTTAATGAATTATATCCAGTCCCTTCTTCACTAGCCTTTAGTCAAGGCGCACGCGGCACACCGGATAGCACGCACATGTCAGCCCCAAAAATGTAACGCACGAAAAAAGACTATCACCAACTCGTTTCGGGGCCTTATGTTTTTCTTTACATTTGCCAACGATTTAGGTGGGAGAAAATGTAATGCATAATGCATTAGCGTGGTGAGTTGCTAGCCAATAAGAAGCCACAATTACTTTTCGTGCGTTACATTTTTGGGGCTGTGCGTGCTATCCGGTGTGCCGCGTGCGCCTTGACTAAAGGCTACTTCTTTACAACATCATTCTCGGTGACCGTTGTCGGCTGGTGTCTATATACATTTATCACGGTGTGGCCATCTTGATTTTACACCATTCATACTCATCGTAACCAAACTGAGGCTGGACGAAATAATAGTTTGGTGCCATGTTTGCGCAATGAATGTTGACATTCGTTACTGTTATTGGAAACAGGGAACATGACCAAGATGGAGACAGCGTGATAAAGGTCTATATACCACTCGTCGTCTCAAAAATGGCTACAGATCTTCCAGAGAATTTATGGCGCTGCCTTAAAATGTAGATAATTGTACTTAGTCTTCGCTAGCTGTGGACAACCGGAGACAATGTGGTCTACGGTTTCTTGATATTGTCCACAGATCCTACATTGTGTGTTCATTCCATCTTTGATGATGCGCTCGCGGAATGATCTGGAGGCGAGACTCTGGTCTTTGGCGGCAATGATACAAGGCCCTCCGTCTCTGCTTTCAACCCAGTGTTTCTGAGCCACTGTTGTGGTGTGTCTTTGGTTGGTCTACATCGGTTTCTTTCGTCCTTTTCGGACACTTCCAGTTGATTCTTGTCTTTTACTATTGGTTTATTACAAAACATTCAGAACACACCATTTAGTTTTTTTTTCTGCGGACAAGTTTCATTCAAAAGAAGAAAAAAAAAAATCTACGGAGAAAACCACCACCGTTGTGCCAATTAAAAATACCTAAACAAACATTTTAAGTTGACATGTACTACTTTAAAGGAACACGTTGCCTTGGATCGGTCGAGTTGGTCTTTGAAAAGCGTTTGTAACCGTTTTTTATAAAATGCATATGGGTAGAAAGATGTTGTAACAGTAGAATACAATGATCCACACAAACAGGCCTCGAAATTGCGTGGTTTTCCTTTTACCTCGTCGACTTACACGGTCGGCCATTTATGGGAGTCAAATTTTTGACTCCCATAAATGGCCGACCGTATTAGTTCGCACAGTAAAAGGAAAACCACGCAATTTCGAGGCAAACTTGTGCGGATCATTGTATTCTACTTTTAAAACATCTTTCCAACCATATGCATTTTATAACAAAAGGTTACAAACGCTTTTTATAGACCAACTCGTCCGATCCAAGGCAACGTGTTCCTTTAACAAATAAAACCTACCACTGCAGATTACACCAGCATCTTCATGATGGCCACAGTTATGACTTGATGAATGTGAGCATTGGGCGATGTTGGTCTCTGTGCCCGTACAAGCGACATCATCCATAACTATGTTTCCACTACCCTGACCGAAATGGGCTGACATTTTGGCTGACGTTGCACTTCCTAAATCAAGTTGTGTACACACCACTGTAGCATCATTGATGCCCCATTGGCCATCGCAAACTGTTCCCCATGAACCGTTTACATACACCTCAACACGGCCTTCAGAGCTATAGCTTCCTCCAACAAGTCGCACAGAATACATATCTAAAACGCAAAACAAAAGTCTTAAGATAAGTAAGTGTTTTAGGAACACGAACAATGTGTCTAATTGTTTGATGAACATGTGTTTGTATCAGGACCTGCATAATGCTGAAACCAAACAAATATTTCAGACTTCGTTGGAGTTTGCAGTTTTGGCCTTGGCATCAAGTCGTGAGCTTTTGTGTCACGAATGACGTCAAAACTTACGACTTGGGAGGTACCCAAGTCGTGAATTTCGTCGATTATTAGGCTAGATATTTTTTGGTCATGCACTTTTTGCGTCAGTATTCACTTCTTGGTTGGGGCACAAGCTAAAAATGTTGTCATGTTGATATGTTGATATGTTGTCATGTTGATGTGTTCGATGTTCCTTCACGGCCATCAAAAGTTAAACTTGTGCCATGACTTAATTAAAGACACTGGACACTATTGGTAACTGTTTAAGACCAGTCTTCCCACTTGGTGTATCTCAACATATGCATAAAATAACTAACCTGTGAAAATGTGAGCTCAATCGGTCATCGAAGTTGCGAGAGAGTAATGAAAGAAAAAACACCATTGTCACACGAAGTTGCGTGCTTTCAGATGCTTGGTTTCGAGACGCAAATTCGTGGAAAATTACTATTTTTCTCGAAGAATACGCTACTTCCAGAGGAAGCCGTTTCTCACAATGTATTATACCATCAACATCTCCCCATAACTAGTTATGTTACCAATTAAGGTTTTACGCTAATAATTATTTTGAGTAGAGTGTCCACTGCCTTTAAAGGAGTTTTAATATTGCGGCAAACCTTAAACTGAACAAGTTGTTTCAGCTTGCTTCTTGTTGTTGCCTTCATGTTAGTAGTTATTCTTGGGTCTTCGACTGCTGAGCTGTAGCTGGCTTAAGTAAATTCTACTTTCTAAGATTACGAACTTGAAGTGAAAAATGAGGAATCCAGTGAAAAGTATGATTTACCCTGTCCAAGTGTCTGTTCAACATGTTGAATGCTTATTATAATGATGCAGTTGATGATTGCTGCGGATAAACTCAATGATGGTAGGATCCTCATGATGGAGGGGTCAACTTGGGGTCAAGTGATACTGAACTATAGCGTCAGTTCTCCATCCACCACATTACAAAGACTCATCAACTCCCATCCTGATAAGATAACAAGAACTTTTTAGAATAATTATTTACCATTAATAGTCATTATTCTTTAGAAACCAGTCCAAGCATACTATCGTTTAGCCCTCCAGAGGAAGAGTCCTAAACTATAGGGCTAACTCAATGTCGTTGTCATGTTTCGTTTTTAAAACGAAAAATTGCACAAATCAAGAAATTAAGGTTCAAAACTAGACGACAACGACGTATTCTAGTCAAGTCATTGTGAAATCAGCGGCTATAGCTCGGATGACTCGAACCCACAACCTTGTAATTGCAAGACATGCAGTCTTACCACTTCTGATTTGTTTTTTCTATACAAATTACATTTTCGGCAGGTTGGAGGACTTTTCGTCTACACTGCCGTGGAAGGTGACCGTGGAGGCAGGGTCCAACCTGGGCTGGGCTAATTGTTTACTTAATATAGGTTTTAAATAAACTATCAAAATGTACATGGTACTCCTCCACGGCTAGGCCCTGGGGTATCGTTTTTAGCCCTATAGGATGTCGGTCTCGGTTGAATACTGCGCTGTAAAGTAGTCCAAACCTGGGATAGAGTAGGCCTATGTCATGTTTAGGTTATAGGCCTATATGCCAGTACATAGGCTAGGCCTTACCATTCATTGCACTAGACGCAATGAAGGAGTAAGCTACTGCAAGATTATTAGGGTAGGATACAAAGTGTTCCAATTATATAAAACTTTCACTTACCGTGTGACGTATCTTTCCTCGAATTCCTGTGACTTCCTTCTTCCCCACTTGCCGTAAATGCTTAATAATACACAACTAAAAACATTTGTTTTATATATATTAATGCTGAAAGTATCTGCTGATTCTAAAAATTGTAAAAGATTGCGGCGGCCTGTCTACAACCAAGCCGATCCTGTGAAAACTGTACCGGTACCATAGAGCTATATATCTACATAAACAGGCAACGCCGGTGGTACGCCATACGCAAGCATCAGAAACACGACGCATAAAACGCATTACGCACGCGTGTATCGCGTGAACAAACCATAGATATAGAATAGAACAACTTAATTCTATATCTATGGAACAAACTCGCGCACTCCATAGATAAAATATTATATTCTATATCTATGGCGCACTCACTAACGGGTTCCAATGTTCCAAGACGCACGAGGCTTGCGTCCTACAGTAATATCTCAAAGGATGTTTTCTACCATTATCATCGATATCATCGATCATTCACCGTGTAAATTTTATGTAAATCTGTGATCTTCACAGTTTTTGTTTCTTACCAAATCTGTAACGTTCCTAACGATTGCGAAAGACTATCACCGATTGCTAAAGTTGATCACGAATGGCGAAAGAACATCACCGATCTTGAATAAGCAGACACCGATTGCTAAAGTTGACCACCGATTGCAACTTGGACCATCAACCACCGATTGCAACTTGGACCATCAACGATCGTGTATATGCATCACCGATTGCTAAAGTTGATCACCGATGACCTAAGACCATCACCGATGACAAATTTAATCACCGGTTGCAAAAGACTATCACCGATTATTAAGTGCCTCTTTGGCATTCCATATAATATAAAGTTACTTCAAAACAAAAAATGCAATAACATGCAACCTATATGCAGATCAATTTTTATCTGTCCCATGACATAGTTGTATTTCATAACTAGACCCAATAACTGGGGCTGTGTACTCATTTTTTAAAATTTTTATATTTTTGTACTAATCCTAGTACAAAAAATGCAAATGGCAACATTAAAAAAAAAAAAAAACCAAACAAAATAATAGCTTCAAAGACAACCCCATCTAAGCTTGAATCATGAAAAAATAATAATAGCAAATCCTGTTTTTTAATTATTTAAATAAAACCCACACTTTTTACAAACGGGTCGTGCCTTGACATTTGGAGAGTTTTACGTGAATAAAATAAAACTATACACCCTTTTCGAATTTAACAAGAACACCACAAACACAATATAACGACAAGTTTGAATGTTAGATGCTCACTTCAACAAATGTTATCTTTTATTAAGGACAAATTAGTATTTAATACCAATTTTGGGTTCAAAACCACCTTAACTATCTATCATACTACCGTTGTAACAGCAATACATACTTGTGTAAAAACAATGAAAGACCCTGTGTAAATAACAAACCAACCGTTAACTTCTTCCTTTAAAGTCCTGCTTCAGAAAATTTGAAGATTACAGCACTGTGGCTGGGCGCACGCGTGAAACCATGGGACCGTAAGCCAATCAGATGCAAAATATACATGGAGCAAGTGAAAAGAAAAAAGAAAAGAAAAAAAAAACTTTACGAAAGAAGCTGATATGTTTGTCTGAATATATTAATTGGTTGAAAAGGTTAGATTAAAAAAGTCTACTTCTATATTAACAGTTTTTTTCCTGGATCCTTCCCTTCCCCATCTTTTTTTCTATGAATGGATATGTGATTATTTGTACTTGTTTTATGCCTCTGAAGAAGGTCCGGTTTGGATCGAAAGCTAAGGCCATATTCCCTACGTATTATACATTAACCGCAAGTATATAGGGGTAACTATAAATATATAATGAGTAGGGTAGATGGCCTTAGCTTTCGATCCGAACCGGACCTTCTTCAGAGGCATAAAACAAGTACAAACAAATACATATCCATTAAAAGAAAAAAAGGGAAAGGGATTAAGAGAAGGATCCAGAAAGAAGCGAGAAAGTTATAGCAAATCAAACTTTCTATTTCAGAAACAATTGGTAGCTATGGACCAATAAGAGTAAAGTGGTGAGGACAAAGGATGTTAAGTATGAAAGGATGGATTAATGGACCATAATGGTAAAAGCATTGTTCGATAACAATGCAGGGAAACATGAAAGGGTAGGATTAGAGAACAAGTTGCATCATGGTGCAACTTACAAAATAGATACTAACATAAATGAATAGTAAAGAGTATAGTACGTAAAAATGGAGTACTGGTGAAACTTATTTTGAACTACAATTATAGTGAAAATAGATTGAGTTAAAATTACCTAAACTATCAGCATTATACATCAAAATATTAATATACTTGTGTTAACACAATGAAGACCCCGTGTAAATAACTGTAAACTCTATAAAATAAGCTAGTATGTGTATCTATTAATACAGTCTGAATATATATTTGGTTGAAAAGGTTAGATTTTAAAAATATACTTTTATACTAAGCATAAAACAGTACCTATAAATATAGATATGAATAGTAAATATTATAGTTACGTGAAAATGGAGTACTGATGAAACTTATGTAAAACGACACATATAGTGAAAACTATCATGCTACCATTGTGACAGCATGTACATTAAAAAAAATTACATCATTGTGTAAAAACAATGAAAGACTTTATTTACAAATTAGACATCTATATTTTTGAAATAATACACTTTAAAAATTATGGGGAAGAAAACTCATGTAAAAATAATATTGTTACAAAAATATTTTTTCTTAAATAATAATAATAATACAAAAACTTGTATAGCGCCCTAATCATGTGTAAACATGCTCTAGGGCGCTGAACATGGAAAATTAGACAAACTAAAACATAAGAAAATACTGAGTTATAACAACGGGAGTAAACATTCTTAGAAACATTCAAAAACAAACTTAATCAATAGAAATCCTAAAGTATTAAAAAAGCAAAAAAAAAACTTCGAGGCTTGAAACCGAAAACCTTGCATGAAAACAAAACCTTTTAGTTAAAAAGCATGTACAGCGTACATTGTACTTGCATCCATCAAGCAAACCTTATCAGTTTGTAAAATTACACAAACACATTACTGCGGTTATAATATGGTCAACACAAGCTGCATACATTGAGTTGCAAAACACACTTAATTAAAAAAGATCCTCTATTTTTTCCAAATCAAACGGAAGGGCTTGCTACCACCCCGGAACAATCTCTAAAAATTTACATCATTTGGCATTAATAGCAAAGAATACAATTTGTTTTTACCTTTATTTCGATGCACTGTACACTTTTTACTTTCCCAAAGTTCTGTGAACAAACAATCTACTCATGGCCATTGCATTGCTAGAGCGGGGCCCAACTTCATGGCTCTGCTTACCACCGAATTCTGCACTTACGATCACGATTCCCCGCTATGCGCTGAATTTCTGCGCTAGCCTTGTAAGCGCAGAATGCTTAGTAACGTGGAGTACGGACGCGCAGAAGCCAAAATTTGCCGCTAACTTGTGAAATACGCTTGCCGTAAGCACAGAACTCCCTGCTTCCGTAAGCGCCTATTATGTGTTTACGGTAAGCAGAGCCATGAAATTGGGCCCAGACGTCTTTCCGCTATACCACAGAGAAGCATCAGGTACATCATTGATTTAATTCATGAAGATGTAAACTTTTGCATCGGGGATAAAGAATGTCATTTGTTCTTTATAACCTCTTACTGGTGTGTATCGAATCCCACTCAAGTAATATGCCTGTGATTTTTGTTCCCACAGAAATCGAGGTACCGAGTACATGTATACAGTGCTTACACATATCGGTGTAAGTTGAGAAACCCCAAATTACATTAGAAATTAAGATTGATTGATAAACACTTCAGACAAATCTTAGCTCTTTGTGCAATAAAGACCCTGCTTTGCTTAATTTACACAGTACAGAATCGAAATCCATAATGTTAATAGATTCCCTTTACAGTTTAAAATCCATAGAGTGAATCGATTCCCATATAATATGCTCAGTTCCCGTTATAGTCTAGCTCTGTGTTGATATGTCAATGCGTCAAAAGGTAATGTTGTCATGCTTTATTGTCTAATGCTAGAATAGTTGACAACGGTCCCACTGTAAAAATATTTTTTAATATAAAACACACAATACATGAACCCTTGTCGTTTAATTTGTGGGATGTCTTAGTTTATCTTGCTACATATATTAACTGCAGCATTTCTTGGAATGGTTGGCAAAGTGGTCAGTTCAGTTTTAAATTACTTATGGCATGATAGCCCAATATTCACAAAAAGACATGTTTTTTGTTTTCGTTGATTTTTTTCTTGAAGAATTTTGACAAATGATGCTCTCTTTGAACATGAAAAAAACACCAAAACATACAAAAACAATTGCATAATGCCATGGACAATCAAGCAAGATGATACGTATGGAAGCGAGATAATGTTCAAATCCAGACAACAATTCAATTATTGTTTTAAATTAACTAGTACTTATCATCGGCGTGATTTTGGTGAACTTAAAATTGTATCTATAACTTTCTTGAATCTATACAAATAGCTATTCAAAATAAAAATCTAAATGTTCATGTCAAATCGTCCAAAATAGGACCTAGAGTCTTAAAAATTTACTTATTCACACATTATTTTTCCATTATGTAAAATGCAACATGACATTTGTCTTTCCCCAGTAAACACTCAAGGCATAGATCATTGTCAATGATTTGTGGACGTGTCCTACGTTATCATGCCATGATTCACTGGCCCAATGCAGGACCCCTTGCAAATTTATTATAGGACTGTTATATTATACAAATATTCAATGCATGTGAGTGCAATGTCACAGAATGTAATCAAAGGGTGAAATCTGGGCTATTCTGTGACAAAGCACTACAGAAAGAATTAAATATTTGTCTTACATAACAAATACATAGATCCTTATAATTTGAATTTTTGTTCACAATCAACACAAAACTGACATAGATATTCCCCAACCACCCAACTGGAAAATTAAAAAAAATTCTTCTAAAAAATTTGAATGACTCCATGAAGACAATAACCTCTTTCGTCAAAGACACGACCTCGTCAAGATAACTGATTTGGTCCATGAAAGAACCATGTGGCACAGATGGCGAAGGATTTGTTGGCGTTTTTATTTTGTCCCCTGCTCTTGGTTTTAGAGGCGCTCAGGTGTTTCCACTGGTAACGGGTAAGGTGTCTCATTGGGAGCTGGGTACAAAGATGTGGTGGTGTCACCCGGTGGTGGTGGGTAGGGTGCCGCTGCCTGACTAGGTGTTAGGTAGTGCTGGGGTACCGCACCATAGGGTTGGGCAGTACCCTGACTAGGTGGTGGATTATACACAGCACCTTGGCCACCTGGGTTTATGGCACCAACTGTAAACATACCATTGGATTGGACCTTTGGGTAATTGTTAGGCATTGCAATGACATCACCGTAGGATGGAGGGGGTGCCGCCCCTTGGGGTGTTGGGTTAAAGGTCACAGTCGGTTGGGATGGATTGTAGTACACTGACGTAGAATCGACGTAGGCTATGTTAGTCACACCGGACCTTGCATGAACTGTGACCGACTGGTTCTGCGTTTGTACTGAATTGCCTCGTGCCTGTGAAAAACAACAAAATACAGAAGAATTCATAGTACGACATGTTAAATTTGTATCTGTGCTAAAGAATATTATTTTGTTTTACTCGTACACCGATGTGTGTAAAGCACTGCAGACACAATGCATTCCAGAGTCCTGGGGTGGATTTCACAAAGGTAGTCCTAACTTAGGACTAGTCCTAAGCAATGCTAAGAGACAGGACCAGTCCTAAGTTAGGACCAGTAACTCATTTTAACTTAGGACTGGTCCTATCTCTTAGCATTGCCTAGGACTAGTCCTAAGTTAGGACTACCTTTGTGAAATCCACCCCAGGAAAACTGAAACTCCATACGAGATCACTTGCGTGAGATTCAAACTCACGACCTTTGACATTCTAGAGAAGATAATGTCTTACCACTAGCCCGTTGAGATTACCCGGTTAGAATCCAATGAGTAAAACCAGAAATTAAACAGAAGTATTTGTTTTGGTGTTTTAAAGGCAGTGGACACTATTGGTAATTACTCAAAATAATTATTAGCGTAAAACCTTTCTTTGTGACGAGTAATGGGGAGAGGTTGATGGTATAAAACATTGTGAGAAATAGCTCCCTCTGAAGTAATGTAGTTTTTGAGAAAGAAGTAATTTTCCATGAATTTGATTTCGAGACCTCAAGTTTAGAACTTGAGGTCTCGAAATCAACTATCTTAACGCACACAACTTCGTGTGACAAGGGTATTTTTTCTTTCATTATTATCTCATAAGTTCGATGACCGATTGAGCTCAAATTTTCACAGGTTTGTTATTCTATGCATATGTTGAGATACACCAACTGTGAAGACTAGTCTTTGACAATTACCAATAGTGTCCACTGCCTTTAGACCACTATCTACAGTAGGTATCTTTGGGTACACCATGAAAAAGCTGGTAGATCACTTTGTGTGGCCCCCGCAAGTTTGCACACAACTTTCCAAACATCTAAAAAAAAAAAATCACAAAAAAAGCTCAACAATATCACACAGGGAACAAATTGGTTGACTCGCGCGCCGCTGTTTTCAATGCAGCCAATTTAAATGCCGGAGAGTCAGGAGTCAAAAGTCCATTTGCTGAAAGTCAGAGATTTAAATAAGTCTCAAAGGAACACATTGCCTTGGATCGGACGAGTTGGTCTTTGAAAAGCTGTCTGTAACCGTTTGTTGTAAAATGCACATGGTTAGAAAGATGTTGTAAAAGTAGAATATATGATCTACACAAATATGCCTCAAAAGTGCGTGGTTTTCTTTTTACTTTGTCCACTAACATGGTCTTCCATTTATGGGAGTCAAAATTTTGACTCCCATAAATGACCGGCCGTGATAGTTGGCGACGTAATAGGGAAACCGTGCAATTTTGAGCGATACTTGTGTGGATCATTATATTCTACTTTTAAAACATCTTTCTAACCTTATACATTTCATAACAAACGGTTTCAAACGCTTTTTATAGACCAACTCGTCCGATCCAAGGCAACGTGTTCCTTTAACTGACAACAAAAGACGCTTTTTCACAGCCGGAATTCCCACAAAAAGCAGCATATTTTTCATCCATGGTAATGTCCTAATTACTGGGTTTGTGGGTGCTAGCTGGACCGTAACTTTGACAAGCTTACCTGGGTTGCGGTTTTTTGTGAACAGCAGGCACAGACAACTGCGACGAGAACAACTACGCCAAATATACCTCCAACAACGATACCTGCTATAGCTCCACCAGATAATCCGTAATAGTATGCTGATGAAATATAAAAGTGATTTTGGGGGTTGAACAAAGAATTTACTAGAGTGGGATTCGAACCAACAACCTCCGGATTAACGTGCCGTCACTCTACCAACTGAGCTATCTAGCCCTATATTGGCGGTGTCCCTATTTTGTCAATATCTGGAAATATCTGGATATTGACACAATAGGGACACTGCCAACATAGGGCTAGATAGCTCAGTTGGTAGAGCGCCGGCACGTTAATCCGGGGGTCGTTGGTTCGAATCCCACTCTAGTCAATTCTTTGTTTAATCCCAAAAATAATTTACAAATTTACCCAGTCAGTTTCCATTGTGGTTTATCTTGAAATATAAAAGTACTACAAGTTAAAGGCGCGGGACACTATTGGTCATTACTCCAAATAATTGTTAGCATAAATACTTACTTGGTAACAAGCAATGGAGAGCTGTTGATAGTATAAATTAATGTGAGAAACAGCTCCCTCTGAAGTAAGGTAGTTTTCAAGAAAGAAGTAATTGCCCGCGAATTTGATTAAAAAACCTCAGAATTAAATTTTGATGTCTCGAAACCAAGCATATGAAAGCACACAAATTCGTGTGAGAAGAGAGTTTTTTGTTTTACATCATTATCTGGCAAATTCGACAACCAATAAAGCTCAAGAGGTTTATTATTTTATGTGCATGTTGAGATACACAAAGTGAGAAGACTGGTCTTTGGCAATTACCAATAGTGTCCAGTGTCTTTAAGCAGTTGCTAGTTGTATTGAGCTCTTGTTTTATTTCAGTAGAACTTGAGATAAAGTAATTGCACAGAAGCCAGGAATGGGGCATTTCCCCAGCACTTGCAAATAAATGTCAAGCAATTGTAAATGCGTTTCACGTTACAGTCGTCTCAGGTTGACTGCGACATTAGGCCTTTTTACACTATTGATCTTCGATCCGTGTCGAACCCTATCTGGAAAGGGTCCGTGTTGGTTCGGTAAAATTTCAACACAGATACAAACAGTTTCGCTTTCACACTAGCTCTGTAGGAAATCGGCTTTTTGGTTACACGTGTAACTTTCAATCCGTATATTGTGCAACCGTTTCACACTGCAAAATCGTACACGGATCGAAGCAGGACGCAGCTACGCAGCGCCTTTCGTACGCGGTTTTTCGTATGCGCTGGACAATAGTGTGCGCGGATGGCGCCACGCACACTCAACACGGATCGAAAATTAACCCGGAGGTGTTCACACTACGACTTTCGATCCGTGTAGAGATTTATCAAGCCAGGCAGGGTTGGTTTCGACACGGATAATAAACCATATCCGGATCGACACCGTGTTGAAAAGTTGTAAGTGTGAAACAGTATCCGTGTCCAACACAGAGATTTTTTGGAGTGTAAAAAGGCCGATATATTGTACAGGGACCCTTCAAATAGATATTTAGATTTTGAAGTAGACATGTCCTTTGCAAGTGAAAAGGGCCTTGCCCTCTCAAAGATGAAAGGCTTGCAGTTGGTGGTGAGATGATTTAAAAAAACTAGACAAGATAAAAACTTACGATCGTCATCAACGCAGATGACACCAGCATCTTCGCTATGAACACAGCCAACACTGCCTGATGCACACCGTCCAATGTTACTCTCTGAGCCAGTGCAGGCGACATTGCTCAGAACTATTTCCCCGCCCCCCGCCCCAAAGTAGGCTGAAGATTTGGCTGATGTTGCACCAGA
The DNA here is from genome assembly GCF_032118995.1 of Asterias amurensis. Lineage (NCBI taxonomy): Eukaryota > Metazoa > Echinodermata > Asteroidea > Forcipulatida > Asteriidae > Asterias > Asterias amurensis. The sequence goes on along the minus strand of NC_092650.1, from coordinate 23,543,101 downwards.
GAAGCCAAGTTGTCTGCATACCACTCTAGCATCATTGATGCCCCAACCGTCATCACACACTGTTCCCCATCCACTGTTTGCATACACCTCAACACGTCCTTCTGAGCTATAGCTTCCACCAACAAGACGTACATCATAATCTGTATAAAAAGATGTCATGAGAGAATTGTTATTCACATTTGTGTGCGTATGCGTACCTACGTATATATAGGATTTGAGGCATTAATAATAATATTGAGTTTTTATATAGCGCTTTTTCACTCCCTACGAGTGTCTCAAAGCGCTTCAAGATATTACCCCTGGTCACTGGGCCTTAATTCACTCCTTAAACCATCTCAGCTCCCTGGGGAGTATACAGGCTCGTGCAACAAATGCGCTACTCGGCTAAATCAATCACAAGGACCTGCATCTCTGCCCTCACAGGTACCCATTTACCCCTGGGTGGAGAGAAGCAATGATAGTGCTTGAATTCGGAGATCTTAACCGCTCAGCCACGACACCCCACACGCATTGCATGGTGAGGTATCACTATATATTTGGTTGGGTAACAACATGTGTGTATCTACACATGTACATGCCAGGTAGAGAAATGTCTTTCTTAATTCTACTAACGCGGAGTAGATTTATCGAATGTTGTGGAGACTTCTCAGTTCTGAAAAGCGCGAGGATGCTTTAAATAGTATTTTTATCACTTCCGGGGGAATACACTATTCGCCCTGCACAAATTAATTCTGTCACTTTTGTTCCTTTAAAAGTCTTATTGTCCGTGATGGATTAGATGTCTGTGGTGGTGGTAATGTGTTCCAATCTTTAATAACTGTTTTGGGTATGAATGAATATACTCCCTGAAGCGATTGAAAGGGCCCTCACGGGGTAAAAAATATGGCCCATTCTAGGAAAGTTTTGTTCACCTTCTCACACTTGAATCGCTAACTCTCGGAGAAACCTTTCCCTCGGGAACGATACAGTCTGCGTGTTCATTCTCCCTAAAAAAATTCCACCAAGCGTGAAGTGAACGGAGGGTGGCCAAAATTCCTTCTGAATTTCTTGTGTGTTTTGATTCCCTGGGATGTGGCTAGGTCATGTTACAAGGCGATTACTAGCGGGAAAGTGCAAGGATGGTCAAATGTGTTCTGAGAGGAAAGGACAGATATTCACAACTACATGTACTCTGGGACAGGATTCTGGGCTCACACCTTTGTGATGTTATAACTTCATTTGTGTTGTGATAATACTTACATCCTGTACATAGGACTGGTACGAGTCTTCACTCATGTTTTATTCATATGTTAGTAAGCCCAGTTTATGTCACACAACCAGTTCTATGTAAGTCAACCTCGCTACCATGGGCAGTGCGCCGTATCACCCGCTAGCTATGCGTATGTCTCTAACCCCTGGGAAGGAAACTCCGATCTGTGTCTTTGATTGCATCATATAATGCGCAAAATATGAAACGCCATGCGTCTTCAAAAAGCTCTTCAATGCTCAAACGCGTGCGTATGAAGATGTATTATGTTTCAGTGCAATTACCTTTTCATATTGTATAATTATATTTTTATCGTTGGCAGGGGTCTGGTTTTACACATCTTTTGATGACAGGCTTTATACTTTTGTTTCAACCTTGACAGCCCCTGTACAACTTGTAACTATTGTGTGTGTCTAAAGATTTAAAATAAAAAAAATGAAATCAAAGTACGTATTTGCTTTTTCTGTCACACAACCCTGACCGCCAAGTTTACATACACGGTATGTTTTCTACAACTTTCCACACAGCGCATCTAGCCTGTGCGCGACTACGCCCACCACAGAACACATCAACCACAGGACTAATTGTAATATCCAATATATTTGGATATTTTAAAGTCACACTTCCAGGGGTTATGATCGAGCAAGGCATTCTGGGAAAAAATGGCGCGGCGAGATCGATCACCCCTGGGAACGAGGTTGTGTGTAAGCATTATCACAACAGAGTGTAGACTTGTACCAGTCCTATGATGTAAGTTTTATCACAGCCTTGTAAATAATACATCAATTTCAATACATGGGACACCTCTTCTATTAAAGTAACAAGAACAGATTGGAATATCCATGCCCAAACTGTTCATCCCTAAAGCTGTATTAAACAAAACCACAGCATCATCGGTAGTCCAGCATTCTCCAGAAGATGACCGGAGTATACAGTTGAGACCAGACTATTTCCGAAAGAGATTTACAGAGGTTTGTGTGAACACATTTACCAGTCATAGTTATTTTCTATTTTTTATATTGTTATCATTATTTAAATTTTATTTTATTTATTTAGGACAATAGCTAGCTACTTACCTGTACCAGGGTACGAATTGCTACAGACCACACCAGCATCTTCACTGTGATCACAGTCGTGATATAATGAAAATGTGCATTGGGCGAGGTTGGTCTCTGTTCCGGTACAAGCAACATCATCCATAACTATGTCTCCACTACCCTGACCAAAGTAGGCTGACGATTCGGCTGATACTGCACTTGAATGACCAAGTTGTGTACACACCACTGTAGCATCAGCGATGTCCCAATCATCATCACACACTGTTCCCCATGCACCGTTTACATACACCTCAACACGGCCTTCTGAGCTATAGCTTCCTCCAACAAGTCGTACAGAATTCACATCTTTGGAAGACAAAAGTATAAAGATGAATCTTCGTGATGGCACACTTTTTAAGAGGGGATATCTTTTTAATCCGGTCATTTTGTTATTTACTTGTATTGTTTTTGTATCATTATCATTGTATTGTTTGTTTGTACCATGAATTGTAAAGCGCTCCGATCTTTGTGGAGCACTATATAAATGCTTATTGTATTGTATTATTGCCTTGTAAGACTGAACACTGATTAAATAATTATAACATTAAAACAACCCAAATTTTGGTGTCAGATGACTGCCAGGCTGCTAATCAGACTCTACACGGGAGACAAATGAAGCAGCAGACATGAAGGAAAAACAACTCATGGTCCCCTCCTATCCTGGGCCCAATTTAAAGAGCGTACATGTACATACATAACAAAAAATGCATTTACATGTAAAGTTTAAAGGTGATACAAGGAAACTTTACAAATGTTTTTTTTTTTTCGCAGAAAAGTTTGTATCAAAAGAGGATGAAAACAAATTCATCAAATAACCACCAAAATAGCTGTTGGTGTTTGGCTGATTCAGAACACCTCCACAAACGATTCAAATGTTTGTACAAAAACCGAAACATACCCGAGGTGCCACTGCAGACTACACCAGCATCTTCAATGTGACCACAGTTGGGACTTGTTGAAAATGCGCATTGGTTGATGTTGGTCTCTGTTCCGGTACAAGCAACATCATCCATAACTATGTCTCCACTACCCTGACCAAAGTAGGCTCCCGTTTCAGCTGATACTGCACTTGAATAGCCAAGTTGTCTACACACCACTGTAGCATCATTGATGTCCCAGTAGTCATCACACACTGTTCCCCATGCACCGTTTACATACACCTCAACACGGCCTTCTGAGCTAGAGCTTCCTCTAACAAGTCGTACAGAATTCACACCTTTGGAAGACAAAAGTATAAAGATGAATCTTCGTGATGGCACACTTTTTAAGGAGGGATATCTTTTTAATCCGGTCATTTTGTTATTTACTTGTATTGTTTTTGTATTATTGTCATTGTATTGTTTGTTTGTACCATGAATTGTAAAGCGCTCCGATCTTTGTGGGGCACTATATAAATGCTTATTGTATTGTATTATTGCCTTGTAAGACTAAACACTGATTAAATAATTATAACATTAAATACCCGAGGTGCCACTGCAGACTACACCAGCATCTTCACCGTGACCACAGTTGTGACTTGTTGAAAATGAGCATTGGGCGAGGTTGGTCTCTGTTCCGGTACAAGCAACATCATCCATAACTATGTCTCCACTACCCTGACCAAAGTAGGCTCCCGTTTCAGCTGATGATGCGTATAAGTAGCCAAGTTGTGTACACACCACTGTAGCATCGTTGATGCCCCAATCATCATCACACACTGTTCCCCATGCATTGTTTACATACACCTCAACACGACCTTCTGAGCTAGAGCTTCCTCCAACAAGTCGCACAGAAAACGAACCTGTTCAGTTAATGAGTTACAAAATAACAATAACTGATGTTTTAAACGTTCATTTAGAAAGAGCACAATGATAATCTTTGCATGTTGGCATATAATGCAGAACATTCAAAACTTGAATTATAATAACAAGTTTATTTACTCATCAAGTTCCTGTACCTTAAATTGAAACCATTACTGAATCATACACCCATATCTACGTAGGCTCTTCAGAAGACCATGAAGACTTCATCAAACGATACCAAAAGACCAGCCGTTAAAACCAGAGATCATCGGAGGCTGTGGCCCCTCAACCCTTCTGCGACAAAACAGCCCAACTCAACATTCTTTGTTTCTTATAGAACATCATTTCTGGTATATTTTGGGGAATTTTCTTTTATTTCAAATTTTCAAAGGGACACAAATTTTTACACTGTATTACCGGTCCCCCTTCCCCCCCCCCAAAAAAAAAAATCTCATTTCACACATTGGAGTGAAGCTCTTAGACTGGCTTCACACTGGATCCTGCAACAGGATAAGTTGCAAGCGTTAAATCTCCCTCGATGCCCACTTTAGTATAATTGCGTATTGATCCTCCTTTTGGGAACAGAAGTTGATTAAAAGTTCACCAATGAAGGTCGTCCAAGTGTCGTTGCACAGGTGCAACGTATCCATGGTGACCACACAGCACAAGGTGGCTTAATAGGGAAGCGCTAACGGCAGTTAAGCTTGGGCGGTTCCAGAAATTTGGGGCTCGGTTCCGGTTGCGAAAAAAAAGCTCAGTTCCGAGACATACCTGGTTCCAATTCAATATAAAACATAAGCCGCCCGTCCCGAGCTCACACACACACACAATTGAGCCGATCTATTTTAACTGAAAATAACCAAGTTAATCAGACATCGGTCCCGAGCTCACACACACAATTGGAGCCGATCTATTTTTAACGAAAATACCAGAATACCCACCCCAAGTCAATCAGACATCGTGCCACCGAGCACCTATTCTCCCTGCATTTAAACAAGTCTTTGATTTGGCCGGCAAAGTACATCCGTTGTGTAGCAGTACGTCCGTAGTGCAGTATGTCCGTAGTGCAGAACGTCCGTAGTGCATGCAGTGTGTCGTCTTTGTACATACAAGTGTATATGCATGTACATGCATACAGTACTGTGTATTTTGTGCTTGGGGCAAGCTTTCATGAATATGGATATATTGGCAGCCAATCACAACGTGCTGTCTATTTGGACTTTGGACTCTGTACATGTACATGTATATGCATGAGATATACATGTATACAGGTGGTGGCTGTAGATACCTAGATGCATTAGCCGGTTCGTCGCAGGATCGGCTCCGTAGAGTCTTTTATAATTGGGACTCTGTCTTTTAAAATCGGAACCGACAAAAGCGGATACCGGGTTCCACAGAAGAGTGGAACCTGCGGTCCGTTTTTCAATTTGAAACCGGGTAGAACTGGGTAACCGAAGGCACCGCCCAAGCTTAACGGCAGTCAACATTTTGAGTAGAGTATGATCTGATGATGACCTACATGATGGACTTATTTGGGCCATTTATTATTTAAAGAGCATACATGTACATGTACATACATAACAAAAAATGCATTTACACGTAAAGTTTAAAGGCGATACAAAGAAACTTTACAAATGTTTTTTTTTTCGCAGAAAAGTTTGTATCAAAAGAGGATGAAAACAAATTCATCAAATAACCACCAAAATAGCCGTTGGCGTTTGGCCGATTCAGAACACCTCCACAAACGATTCAAATGTATGTACAAAAACCGAAACATACCCGAGGTGCCACTGCAGACTACACCAGCATCTTCACCGTGACCACAGTTGTGACTTGTTGAAAATGAGCATTGGCCGATGTTGGTCTCTGTTCCGGTACAAGCAACATCATCCATAACTATGTCTCCACTACCCTGACCAAAGTAGGCTCCCGTTTCAGCTGATACTGCATATGTATAGCCAAGTTGTGTACACACCACTGTAGCATCAGCGATGCCCCATTGGTCATCACACACTGTTCCCCACGCATTGTTTACATACACCTCAACACGGCCTTCTGAGCTAGAGCTTCCTCCAACAAGTCGCACAGAAAACGAACCTGTTACAGTTAATGAGTTACAAAATAAAAATGACATGTTGGCAATGCAGAACAATCAAAACCTGAACTAACAAGTAATAATTTACTCATCAAGTACATTTTCCTTAAACTGAAACCATTACTGAATCATACAGCCATATAGGCTCGTCAGAAGACTGCATTAGATATACTAAGACTTCATCAAGCATTTTTTTTTGGTACTTTCCAGAGTCCAGTGAAAAAACATCACACGCATGTTACTCGGGTGGGATTCGAACCCACGACCCTTGCAATTCTAGAGCAGTATCTTACCAACTAGACCACCGAGTTCCGAGATTGCCCGGTAGCTAGAGGCAGTTCGTATCCTATGTTTTGGCAGCGGGTACCGCAACGATATAATGGGAGGCTGTGTTGCACCTCAATTTTTGGTTCTTTATTATAGCATAATTTCTGGTAAATTGGGAGTGTTATTTCCATTTCAAATTTTCAAATGGACACCTCAGCCGTTTTTTTTACACGGTCTCTGCCTTTTTGGAAGGGTTTCTCAAAATTTCCACAGTGGACTTGGAGTTAAGCTCTTAGACAGGCATCCCAGCTGGCTGCTAGCGAGGCTCTACACAGGAGACAAATGAAGCAGCAGACAGGAAGGAAAAACAACTCATGGTCCCCTCCTATCTTGGGCCCAAATTCATGGCTCGACTTATTGTAAGCAAAATATCGACACTCGCGGAAATTCTGCGCTTACGCCAAGCATATTTCAGTTAGCAAGGAATTTTGGCTTGTGAGCGTGTGACTCCATGTTGTGATAGGTATTCTACACTTATACAGCATTTAAACCACTTCTCCTAGCTTTATAGTACCTCTGTGCAGTATAATTATATCTGATGTTTTTGGACTATCTGGCTCAAAATATATGCTACATAGCATTACAAAACGATTTGGACTTTTCCTTTTTTTATTGTTTGTTACTTTCAACCACACACCCTGTATACGTACCAGTGCAGATTACACCAGCATCTTCACCGTGACCACAGTTGTGACTTGTGCTATATGAGCATTGGCCGAGGTTGGTCTCTGTTCCGGTACAAGCAACATCATCCAAATTGATGGCTCCACTACCCCGACCAAAGTAGGCTGATGATTTGGCTGATAGTGCACTTGAATAGCCCAGTTGTGTACACACCACTGTAGCGTCATTGATGCCCCAATCGTCATCACACACTGTTCCCCATGCACCGTTTACATACACCTCAACACGGCCTTCGAAGTTGGTGCTTCCGTCAACAATTCTTATTGAGAACTCATCTACACACCGTATGCAAACAAAATAACACACATTACAATTTAACACACATTACACTTATCAGGAGCTGCAATGTACAGTTTACCTTGCATATGTAACGAAGGGAGCATGATGCAACACATTCTAAAAGGATCAGGGTCTTTTTTGAAATACAAAACACAATTTCCACAGGGTTTTTGAAGACAATGATATAAGAAGGCTTCACTTAAAATAAAAAATTATTACTTGCTGAAGTGCTGTAGTTTTTGAGAAATGAGTAAATGCAATGGAGAGCTGTTGATAGTATAAAACATTGAGAAAAACCGCTCCCTCTGAAGTAACGTAGTTTTCGAGAAAGAAGTAGTTTTCAGATGCTTGATTTTGAGACCTCAGAATTAGATTTTGAGGTCTCAAAATCAAGCATCTGAAAACACACAACTTTGTGTGACACATGTGTTTTTTCTTCCATTATTATCTCACAACTTTGATGACCAATTGACCTCAAACTTTCACAGGTTTGTTATTGTATGCATGTTGAGATACAGCAAGTGAGAAGACTAGTCTTTTACAATTACCAATAGTGACCAGAGTCTTTAAGAGCTGTATCTTGCTTCTTTCTAAAAGCTTAAAGTTAATGTTTATAACATGTAAAAACTATTCTGTACAGCGTTTTGAGATTTTCTTTTTGCAAGAAGCTTTCCAAAAAATGTTTATTATTATTATAATTGTGGATTGTTTTTTATATACTTTAACTTACCCTGTCCAACAACATATTGAATGCTTATTATAATGATGCAGTTGAAGATTGCAGGGGATAAACTCATTGATGGTAGGATCCTCATGATGGAGGGGTCAACTTGGAGGTCAACTGGGGTCAACTGGGGGTCACTTGGTACTTAATGAGCGTCAGTTCCACTTCTATATCACCAAGACTCACCAACTCACATCCTGATATTGTTATAAATAAATAAACAAGAAATTAAGCAATTATTACCTGTGATGCTAATCAGCATAAAAAAAAACCAAGTGGAAAATGTCTTTAGTTTGATCCAAACTCACCTGGGCCCATTTTAATAGAGCCTGTCATCAGCCCAAAACTTGCTAAGCACAGACAATTATTGCTTAACAAAGTTACCTGAAGTTTACATTGCTGTGACTGGTGCCCCTCTCAATTGTTGCTTAGCAAAGCAATTTGTCAAGCAGTATTTTTTGGCCTAACAGTGCAACAACCTGTGGTCTGCAGTCCTGATGTCATTAAACAGCCTACCTGCTGTAGTACAGATTCTCATGCCTCGAACCGTGGTCTTTAAAGCCATTATACACTTTCGGTAAAAAAAATTAAAAAAAAGTTCACAGATTTACAAATAATTTACAGGGTTTACAGAAGGTAATGGTGAAAGATTCTCTTGAAATATTAGTCCATGAAATGCTTTACTTTTTGAGAAAACAGTAAAACTATATCAATTCTCGATAGCGAGAATTACAAATTTATTTGAAACACATGTCATGACTTGGCGAAACTTGCGGAAAACAAAAGTGGGTTTTCCCGTTGTTTTCACCCGACTCCGATGACCGATTAAGCCTAAATTTTCACAGGTTTGTTATTTTATATATAAGATGTGATACACAAAGTGTGGGACTTGAAAATACTGTTTACTGCAAGTGTATAATGGCTTTAAGGGGTACGGCAACACTAACTTTGGATAAGGGACACTTCTAATACTAACAGGCCCAAGTAAATTGTAAATGTTTTTTAAATCTTGCGAAGTGCACCATGAAAATTGCTGTGGAGTACAGCAGCCAATTTCACGAAACCCTAAATTTAAAATAATCATATCTTGATCAAACAAACAAACAAAAAAAGAAACGAACGAACGTACGAACGAACAACAAACGAAAGAACGAACGAACGAAAGAACGAACCAACGAACGAACGAACGAACCAACGAATGAACGAACGAACGAAACAAACAAACAAGGTGCCCCAATCGAGTTTTACATAGAACTAAAAGAGAACATTGTTGAGCAGTATTTTCTGCTTCAAATAACAGCTTCATGAAGTTGGCCCCTGGTGGCTTAGTACCTGTTCGTGGAGATGATAGCGAAACAAACACAATAGTTACTTGGTTTTACAACGAACCTGTGCTTCCAAACAACACTTGCACACAAGATCTTGACCTGACGTAGACCACGGAACTGGGTAGCTGTACTCCTCTTTTCGAAAATTTTGTCAGTATCGGTGGTACTCGACTGATAAAGACAAAATTTCGGAAAAAAAGGGGGAAAAAAAGGGGGAAAAAATAAATAAAAATCAGATTTGAAAGCCAATGATTATTCACACTTTTTATTAAATTATTTTTGTTTGTTATTTTTTGCAAATTACCATGGTAATTTTAAAATTTCATTAAAAAATATTTTGAATAAAACAAAGTCAACTGCTGGCTATAGAGTCATACACAGAGTCTCAAAGAACACTTGTAGTCACTGCAGATGTTTCTTCCATGTATGGCTTCACCGGGAAACCATACTTTCTTGTTTGCCGTGAAAACAGGAAAAACTCAAAACAAATGGGGCCAGTTGAAGTCATAGAAGATCGGTGTGTAGTGTGAACATTTCAATGTCCATCAAGTTTTAATATATGTTTGCATACTTCACATTAACAAAAGAAGGTAATTAGGGCATCGGTTGATATAAGGCATCATTACTTTTTTCCCAATTTAAAGAAAAAGGCATAATAGCGTGAAAACTGGTAAGGGGAGGATATAAGGCTCCGTATGGCCCCACCACTTTTTCACTCATTTTTACAAAAAGGGATATATCAATCAGGTAAATTAGATACTATATTATTTTATTTCGAATGAAAAAGTGGTGGCGCCATACGGAAACTTTTCCAAATTAGATACTATATTATTTTATTTCGAATGAAAAAGTGGTGGCGCCATACGGAAACTTTTCCCATCGGTCTCATCGGTGTCACCATTACATCACTGTCACCATTACAATGTAATCGTGACAGTGATGCAATGGTGACAGTGATGAGACTGATGTTAAAAGCGAGCCATTTTAAAACAGTTCAACAAGGTGGGCTATCCAGACCTATAGTCCTAGAACTATTTCGGTTTCGTCCGCTATCGATCGTCTCGGTCTCAGTTATGGGAGACGATAGCAGACGAAACTCAAATAGTTCTAGGCCGTACTGAATACGACCACTGCCCACTATCGCACCAGTTTTGCCAGTCATAAACGATGAATTAAAACACGAAGTACAACATTATTATTGCCTCCCTTTTTTACCCTACGTGCCTACCTCAATCAAAACGTTGTGACATAGAAGACGGAGAATCTAGTTGAAATGAGCAATCTTCCGTCGGTCGTTGACAAAATTCAGGTTTCAGTATCTGCGACATAAAGTACAATCGATTGTACAAATAGTTACAAGTCATAATATTAAACAGAATCGCAGTACTGTATAAATAATGGAAAAACCCATTGCAGCTAGCACGCAGTGGGAAAAAACACGTACCCGGATACAACATACAAACTACATGGACCATGACATACACAATGAATGACGCGCATCGGGTTTCCTTGACAGTAGTACCACTCAACCTCGTTCTCACGACAACCTTGTTTTTCGATGTCGCTGCGCTATTTCCAATTCCAAGCATTCTCTACTTTTACTACCCAAGCATTTGCATGTCTCTCGATTTTATACCAGACGCTAATAAAAGCGAATGATGTAAATGTAACTTTGTGAATTTACATGAGCAGGTGCACACTTAATTGAGTGAGACTGTGAGACTTGATTTTGAGATGAGATGGGAATGAGATCAGTCACGACTGTGCAGCCCCGGCCCTATAGTATGAGCATGGAGGGTATGAGTTATCCACGCCTTATCGGGGGTTACTGGGCAAGACAGCAACCGGCAACCGTCTCATGTTCATTGGCTACAACAAAAAAAGTCATGATCACGTCAAACACCCTTGTCACACGAAGTTTTGTGCTTTCAGGTGCTTGATTTCGGGACCTCGAAATATAGTTCTGAGGTGTCTAAATTAAGTTCAAATAAACTATTTTATTATGGGGAAGTTACCCCTTTCTTGAAAATACTTTAATCACGTTTCTCATAATCACTGGCTCTCCATTGCTTGTTTCATGGAGCAATAATGCTCATTGCTTGTTTATACCATGGATATTTCTACCTCCATGTTTATACTTGAGTAAGTTTTATGCCAACAATTATTTTGAGTAATTGCCAATAGTGGACAGTGCCCGAGAACGGTATTTGTTTATGAAGGGACCAATATCAAGCACAACTTAACACAACGTGCTTACCAGACTAATGTAAGCAGCCCAAAGTATACTATGTCACACGGCCGGGCAATCTTTCCTGCTATTGCTATGATCTGCTTAGCACAAAATGTCTGCTTATTAAAGCACCTCTATAGATCCCAAATGAGAGACTTTTGGGACGCTTGGTGGCAGCAGACTTACCAGGGCCCAATTTCTTAGCGCTGCTTAGCGGCCGATTTTGTGCTTACTTTGTAATTTCTATTTCATAGCGCTGCTAACCGTATTAAGCACACGAAAAAACATGCTAACCTTCCAGTGCTTACCGCACGAAAATAAATCGTCACATTGCAAATCCGCGGTAAACACGCTATATGGCCGCCCAATTTTTCCGCTAACCTGTGAAAGACGCTAAGGCTTAAGCAAATTTTTCTGCTACAGTAAGCACGCAAATTTACTTACCGTTAAGCAGCGCTATTAAATTGGGTCCAGGGCCAAATTTCATACAGCTGCTTAACGGTAGATTTTGTGTTTATCGGGCGCACATAGCAAATTTTTCATTTCATAGCCTTGATTAAAGGAACACGTTGCCTTGGATCGGACGAGTTGGTCTATGAAAAGCGTTTGAAACCGTTTGTTACAAAATGCATTTGGTTAGAAAGATGTTTTAAAACTAGAATATAATGATCCACACAATTATCACTCAAAATTGCACGGTTTTTATTTTACGTCGCGAACTAACACGGTCGGTCATTTATGGGAGTCAAATTTTTGACTCCCATAAATGGTCGACCGTGTTTGTCGACGAGGTAAAACGAAAACCACGCAATTTCAAGGCATATTTGTGTAGATAATTGTATTCTACTTTTACAACATCTTTCTAACCATACCGATTTTATAAGAAACGGTTACAAAACGCTTTTCAAAGACCAACTCGACCGATCCAAGGCAACGTGTTCCTTTAAGCAATGTTCTTAGACACTATTGGTAATTGTCAAAGACCAGTACATTTGCTTGGTGTATCTCAATATATACATAAAAACACCAACCTTTGAAAATTTGAGCTCAATCGGTCGTCGAAGTTCCGAGATAATGATGAAAGAAAAATCACCCTTGCCACACGAAGTTTTGTGCTTTCAGATGCTTGATTTCGAGACCTCAAATTCTAAACATGAGGTCTCGAAATCAAATTCGTGGAAAATACTTCTTTCTCGAAAACTATGTCACTTCAGAGGAAGCCGTTTTTCACAACGTTTTATACCATCAACCTCTTCCCATTTATACTCGTTACCAAGTAAGGTTTTATGCTAATATTTATTTTTAGTAAT